>NC_048285.1:9097170-9765369 GCF_009762535.1 Notolabrus celidotus
CCACTGTTCATTTAACATTCAGTCTTTTTTATCTGCTCGCTTAAAGCTTTTACAAAAAGTTATTTTCTCAGCCAATCCACTTAATCCAGTACTGAATACAGAAACCAATCCCAGCATGCACTGGGCAGAAGGAATGGACACACCTGGCTGTGTAAACTGTCCAAGACTGGGTGAACCTTAGAGTTAAGATCCTTCTTGTTGCTTACAAAAGTCAAGGCCTCTGTGCTACTCCCAAAGGTGATGCATTATTCAAATGTTTTTATAATTGCTTGAAATAGTCTGTTTTTGTTAAGGAGATTAGCTCTACTGTCTCATACCTCAACCTGCAATACCTTCCTCTAAGGTGGGGAGGGACATGTCATTATACTCTTTACTGTGTTAAGTTCAACACTTATGTTGGATTATAAATGGCACTTTACTGTTTCGTCTCAGTCGTCTATAGTCTAGGATATAACAAACTCCCATTCATAACTAGACAAGAAGGCTTCAAATTGCAGGAGAAGAACAAACTGTTTCTTTGTTTCCATGTCCTCACAGTTTACCATTAACTGAAGAGGATACAGACTTTTGCCTGGGGCATGCAGCCAGGATCTTTGGCCCTAATGTCCTGTTTTCTGCAAGACCTATTAAGGACCCCCATATAATGGTTGTGTTTAAAAGCTCCTGTGAGGAGTTTTTAACTCTGAGACAAGCTAAAATTATTATAAGACCTCTCTCTGAACTTAAAAAGCAAACAAGACCAGTAGAAAATAGACTTACAATTTCTATACTGTATCTTCTAGTCCTACTAACAGCTGCAAGGAGGTGGGTGTCAGACTAGGTTTAGTAACAGCACTGTTAAGAAGAACAACTTTTTTTGTGCTTTTTACAACCAATACTCGTGACTAATCATGTATTTGACTTGTCAAAAAAAGGTTTTGTTTACATGTGGCAGGAGAAGATTGGCAAATATATATGTGGTATCAATTTGTCCACAGGGGGCGCCAAAATCAACTCAAACAGAAAGTTCCTCAAAAGCTTCAAAGCATCTGAATAGCCAAATCCATGACAGCCCTCTAAATATGTAATATCAGCTCCTATGTACACAATGGTTTAAAATTGGATCAATATACAGCTTATATTGGGCTTGAATATGCTTGGATATTCATTACATCATGTATTTAATCATTCTTAATAAATGGCATTAATAACAAGCCCCTGTTACAAATAGGGATGTATCAGCTCATGCTGCATGTGTTTATTGCTCTCTACAATATGGCTAGCAAAACATTTTACTGGTACATCTCAAAAAGTTGCAATATCAAGAAATATTATTATTATTTTGTAACAACTAAAGTAACTTCAAATATTCCAATACTTTAAGGTGTTTATATATATATGTTTATTATTTCCGTTTGTTCGTTTTTGAGTTGTAGGCCATATGTATCAAATTTAACTGCAAAATACCTGAAAGATTATAGTTTTGCCTTCATGTAAGTATTAGCACAAATTAAAATTGTACCTTCTTAAAAACTGTTGAGGAATATTTCATTATAAATAAGTAATATCAACTTTTTCACAATATTCTAACTTTTTTGAGACTCCCTAGTCAATCTCATTCTCAAGTTACAAACCTAAATGAGTTTTTCAGATGGCTGTTTCAAGCCACGATATTCCCCAAGGCTTGTGACAAGAAAATACTATTCCGGCAAAAGATACATTTTAATTAGTGTTTCTGACACAAAAAGGAAAGAGCTGAAAGCAATCATCACTGATGATGTGGCAAGGGATCAACGTTATAAAAATAATCATACACATCTACATTCTATTGTGTGTCAATATCTAGGGGAAATAATGAGTTATATTAAGATATTTTGGAGCAGGAAGAGCGGAGACACGAACATGTTCAGAGGTCACATTTCATGGCAACTGGTTTACAGAAGATCAAAGCATTATCATCAACCCCTAACATCTTTAAAATGCATAATGACAATCACTATAAATGCAGCTACAAAATGCATTAGGCAATGATGATGTTTTCTTTCCTGTGGTGTGGGTGGTAATGATTCAATTTCCATGATAAATAGGCACTAGGTGCTTCCTGATTAGCAGCCAAACTGCAAGCGAAAAAAACAAAAGGGAAGAAGAAATGAAGAAATGACGAAAATGGTCTTACTATTAGGTTAGGAATGATGAAGCAAAGGAACAGCCATGCTTTGTTGATCACCAAATGAAAGAACAGGAGAGAGACAGAGAAAAAAATGTCATTGTGCTTTTTTTCTTCCACCAAAGGGACATGGTAACAGAGCCTCAGGGGGGATTTTCCTCACAGTCGAGGGGCTTATTTGAATTGGATCTGCTGTTGATTGAAATGAATCGGCCCAATATCGCAACTCTTTATAACTCGATCCTGGGGACAGATGGACGAGTCATCTGAGAGGACACTTTCTCTAATCCTCAGTCTTCTCATGTGCTGTGGCATTCTGGGATGTCTGAGAAGGAAGAAAGAGGATGGAAGAGACCGATGACCCTCTAGGCCATAAAACGTATATCGAGACACACACACACACTAAGATCCATGCAAGAGGAATTGGCGACTCTTGGCTGTGGGACAAACCGACTCCACGGTGGACAGGAGAATAAGATCAAAAACAACACAAAAGGTGTAGAGGAGAGTGTTTTCTTAGTTTTACTTCTCATTCAGCAGTTGGAGCAGCAGGGTGCTTGTGTCAAAGGTCAGCTTGTCAGACGTAGTTAGAAACACAGCTTTGACCCTTCCTGGCTTTTAACAGAGTCAAATTTCAGTGCGTCGGAAAGAAAATGCTGTTTGAAGAGTTGAAGGATGCAGCCTATGCTTTCATTTGAGTTTAGTTTGTTTCATCAGAGATATTATGATTATTTTATCATGCATGTACCAGAAGTAATCATTTTTATACTTCAAATACTTTCTTTAAATCATTTAATACCTAATCTGCAAGATCATTGCAGCCCTTCTTTGGATGGCAGTGCAACCGACAACTGGACTGGTTTCTCAACCTCCCTGCTACTCTTCCTTCTTAATGTTTCCTCTTTAGTTTTCCTTTTACCATTTCTCCCCATGTCTCCCTTGGTAAATAACCTCTCATACTGAATCCCTTCTCTCTCCACTCCCTGCTGTTAAATTGCTCTGTTGCTGTCAGCACTATGGTTTCTGGAGCTCATATCCACTCTTCCTCGTCAGCGCAGTGACCACAGTTTGATGAAGCACTGTGGGAAACTTCTGTTTGAGCTGCGAAGACTCATAAAGAAGTATCCACTAGTGTTCATGTAAAAAATTAAGACAACCATAAATCATTGTTATATTACACTGAGTGACCTTATAATTAGGTGTAATAATATGTTGTTAACATTTTCCCTCTGTGCAAGATGAAGATGAAGCTGTGACTGTCATAGATTTTAGAAATCTAGCCGTGAAGTGTGTTCTCATGTATAATAATGAAGTTATAAAGCATTGTTTTTTTGTGTCACAAGTGCACAAGTGTCTCAGCACAACAGCCAAAACTTCAGTTCAGAAACCATGGTGTAACACAGTGATTCAGTTGTAATGTCGTAATATGTTCAAAGACATTCAGCATGAACTACTGTCAGTGCTAATGCATCATTTCAGTTGGTATTCAGGGTGAGTCAGTGAAAGACAAAACACAATGAGGAGTATTGTTCAGGGACGGCGTTGCATGAAAACTAATGGTTGCTATCTTTATCAACACTGGCTCAAAACACATCTGGCACATTTCTTTTAGCTTGACTTGCCGGGCACAAAGAAAGCAGTGTTCAGGATTGACTGACAAAATCTGTGAGACATAAATGATTTACTCAGCTTTTAATACCTGGGCAGGGCACTAAGCATGTGCAGCTCTTGGCTGAATGACACACCATGAATATACCTGTAGCAGCAGTTCAAACTGTGAACATTATCTAACACATGAATGCACTATATATAGTCACGTATGCATACTTTGATGAATGCAGTATTCACAATTAGCAATATGCAGCAGGCCTGTAGCAAATGTTGCATGCAGCTCTTGCATATATAAAAATAAAAATGAATGCATACTCAAACATGCATGACCACACATTCATATGCACATCCTCATGCATTACTCATGCAAGTTATTATGGCTTTGCAGTGCATGTGCACAGTTCATTGTAGGTTGTTGTCTGTGTGCAGGGTTATCCAAACATAGCAGCAGCCAAGAGATACAGTGAATAACACCTGATACTTGTGTGTTTTCCATTAACTGTCATCCTGGATGACACTCAACGTTTCCGCCCATTGAGCAAAATGTCTACACATTAAGTTTCCGTGCAGATATAATATGAATGGCATCAAGTGGGCATCTGGTGCTGTCATTGTTTTGCTTTTAAAGCCCGGCAAACAGGCTTCAACTTTTACTAAAATGAATGCCCTCGTCTGCTTTACTCTGCCTGGTGATTGAAAGATTAAATAAAAGTACTATGTTGAGTTTGTTAAGTGTTTCTTTTCCAACAGTTCAATCAGTGGAGATTTTGAGGCTGTTATACTTCTCATTTATAAAAGCAGCATTAGGCCTGGGTTATTGAGAGGAAAAGCCTTGCAGACTCCTCTGGCACACTGCATACACATAAATTATTGTGTTCTTAATTGGATTAAACCTCAAAGTGAGTTTGGAGAGACCTCCCACATCCAGACAATGGAAAAAACAAGCTAGGTCATTGTAGATTTCCATCTCATGAGGTCTTCAGTTTCTCAATAGCTATTAGAAAGAGATCCTTGTTACAAATTCTTTTTTATAGCGACAGTAAATCTATCATCTCTAGAACACAGAAGGAAATAAAACTTTTTTTTCTCCTTCCATCTTTCCCTCGGAAAAGATGTTCCATATAAATAAACAATCTGTATCTCCCCCATCATCCTCTGCAATTTTTTCTCTCTCTCCTCCTCCCCCTCGCCTTTGTCCCCAGGTGAAAGGAAATTGTTGGCACATGTACGTGGATCGCTCAGTCAGTCATGATGTACTAACTTCTCTGACAGTAATCCTGGCTGATCTGTGTATATGTGTGTGTTTGTGTGTGAGCTTGGTTAGGGCACTTGTGTGTTGACAGCAACCTGCTGGGTGAGCTTAGTGCTCAGAGTGAGGTGAACTGATGACACTGTGACACATGTCAGCAGAAAGCATCCTGTTCAGTCAGCAGTCATTTGTATCTATTTATTGACACACTCTCAGGAAGTCTAAGGTAGTTGAGTTTTCAGACATTTTTCATTTGGAGGAGGAAAAAAAAAAACGTGTTTAAAATCACAGCTTCAGGGTGAATGCAAAATAATATAAAATGTTTTTTCCTCGTAAACAGTCTCAAATGGGAAACATAAAAAATATGACATGTTCTATTAGGCCCTGGAACTGTAACACAGTATTAAAAAGTTGACAATATTTCAGTTTCTGTGGAAGTGATATGGAAATTAAGTTGTTTTCTGGGACCAACAAACTTTAGGAGCTTCCTGATTTCTTAAACTATATTTTCTTAAAGTCAAAAAAGCTGGTGTCGCTAAAAAATAATTGTGGGTATCAAAAAATCATGCCAGTGATGCAAGCACCCTCCAGCTTCAAGACCTTGAATCAGACTCACTCAGTCCTTTTTCCAACAATGCTCTTTTTCTATGACGTATTATATTTTATTGGTCAGTTACAGACAGTCACTCCAGAGATCAATAAAATGAACAGCACAGTTATTACAACTGTGACAGCTCTGATTGAACATTTTCATGCAATAAAGCATTTTTTCCATGCTAGGAAATCCAGCTGCAGAGCACAGCTGGATTTCACTGAAAGCAGTGATAATGTTTAAAGACATACAGGCTGTGAGTGAGAGTCAAGACTGTGTGTGCCATGCGGCTGAGTAATACGGCAGACATAAAAAAAGGGGAAGAAAATTGACTATTTTTACAGAAGTGATTGACATTCTCTGGGAAGTGTAAATCATAAAACCCCCACAAAAAAATAACAATGCATTAAAAGGCTGACAGGAGACAGAGGGCATGGACTCCATTATTTGGACAGTCCATGATAATATGTGGATCAATGATTTAGGAAAGGCAAACTCCCCAGCAATACTAAGAAAAAGTCTTGCCAAGCTCTTTATTTGGTGGCTTTTTGTTTATCTACATGTTTCCAGGATGGAACTCAGCTGTTAGTTTTCGAATAGTGGATAAGCTTGAAGAAGCTAACCCCATCTTTTGTCAGGACTAGCACAAACATCATAATTAAAGCATGTTTTAACCAAGCGACAACATCAGTTGTTAAAAAGTGAAACCAATGCTGAGATGCAAAAAAACTGCTGTCCATTATGCATGGATAATGGACTGCAGTTGTTTTGCATGGATTTGTATGACTACAAGTGTGGCTGAGTTGAATGGCAGCAGGTGCCATGTGCCTGTTTACCAGGTGGCTTGAGGTCTGTCACAGCTCCACCTTTGTGCCTGTTTTGGTTACTGCCATCAGTTAGCTTCAAAATCCCAGAAACCAATGGGTGACTTTGTACTACATTCATGTTCTTTCCAGACTATGATTTACACAAGCAGGGGTGTGTCCAGAGGCACTTTCAAGGGGTGCACATGCCCCCTTTGAAATCTGCTTGGCCACCCCAGAAAAAATCACATCTATTATTGAATATCTTCCTTGTTGGGGGCGGAACTTTTTGGACTGTGTTGCCACTGATTGCTAATAGCTTTCTTCGCATTTAAATGAAGTTTATTCTCACTTTATGGCCCTGCCAATAAAACCATTTTTAACATTTGGACAGTATGTAAGCTATTTTTTAAGTATTTAACATTGTGACCTTTGACATACATTTGCAAACATCAAAACTAAAGCTCAGATTAAATATATTTTGCCTCTCAGTTGTGTTACTTAAAAATAAAGAAATATAACATATGTGTATCACTTAAATAGTAGCAGTTATAGAAGATGTCATGAGTGGAGTTAAAAAGAGCACTTTTTTTTCTTTCATACGTTCATGTGCATGAGTGGCATACTGAATGTCACCCCGACATAAAACAATTCCTCAATTTGGCCGACCCAATCTAAACTGTTTAGACATGCACACAAGACCTCATTCTAACTGTGCAGTAGTAAAAACATAAAAACACCAGGACCAACACAGTACTCTGATGTTATTGGCTGAGAGGATCAAATAAAAAAATAGAAAAATAAAAAAAGTGGTTGAATAAAACAAAATTGACCATAACATATCAGAGAATTCATCACATAAAGGCATATTCAGTGAATCATAGCTATTATATTTTCTGAAAGGAAGGTCTACTATCTTGCTGTCATTTCTTTTCTTTTTTAACATTGGACTACAAATTCCAATAATTGCTCTATGCTTTCTGTATTTATATCTTATTCTGCAATTTTCTCTTTGTAAATTAGTGACTTTGTGTATTGAGCACATTTTGCAAAGATATATTAATGTTGCAAGAACTAACAGGACTTCAACCAACCTTCATTTTGGTAATGAAAAGTTTCCTTCATATCAGTCTACTATGAGAAGACACCATGTGGATAATCCTACATTCAGAGGTGATATAAAATATATTCATAATTATCAAAATGATAACACAAAAGCTTGTCACCAAGCATTAAGTTCACCACAACAGTATATCTGCCCTTTCACTGCAGTTGTTTTTCGCCAGTAAAGCCTCAAATGTAGATTCTGGATATACTGTATTTGGAAAGTGTAGACTGAAACAGATTTTTAAAAAAGGCAGACATGGGATGATAAAACAACCTGTGCCTGTTTTTTTCTTTTAGAAAAATATAGACGTTTTCTTCCTTCTCTCACACACCAGGAAGGGTTCCACTTGCTCAGCTAAGAACCAATCCTCCCTGATTACAGGGAGATTAGGGCTGGAATTATATTGCCTCCTGAGAATCCCGGCCAGAGAGCAGCTATTATATCCATCAGAGGAGACAGTGGGCTGCACCTGTTGCTGCATGGCCAAACAGACGGGACAGATTCTGCCTAATTAGGAGGTACTTTAAATATTTTAACAGAAGAAAACACAAATAAAAAATAATGGTGTTAAATGTGAACATTATTTTAACCTTCTTATTCCTCCTCTCAAGGAAGAGCAGTTTCACCCTAAAACAGCATAATGTGAAATGGTGTTTTAAATTTTATAACATTACTTCATACTCTGGCAAAAGATGTCACCAGAGTACATGAATGTGTGTATAACCCAGGAGGTTCTTTATTGTACCTTCAAGCACTTTACACCAGCAGTGTGTGGAGTAATTCACTTAATGCAATTATCTTGAAAAAGTACATCATAAAATGCGCTATTTAAAGAAAACAGTGTCAAGAAAAGTTAATAAAAAAGGAGTTATTTACATGGATAACTGTGCAAATGATGCTAAAGCTGTGGTAATGGAAGGCAGCATGAGTGGAGCGCTCACAATTAACTACCTCTCTTAAAAGTGCTGCCGACTTTCAGGTGGAAACATGCAAAGCCCTATTAATGTGTGCATCTTGTGGAAATAAAATACGAGAAGTCACTGTGTTGCTTAAATTACTTACTTTATAACATCTTATGACACTATTTGAGCGTTTTAATGCAGGTTGACATAATGCTGAATAAAATCAAGTACAGCCCAGTGGACGCACATTATCGTCCTGGGTGGAGTCAAAACTTGCAGAGCCAACGACGTACGGGAATGATGGATTAAAATCTGAGATTGATTCATAAAACAATAAGAGCATTTAAGGATTACAGGGGACGCTGATCACACCCTACTGCTTTCCCAGGTCCACAGGCAGATTACTGAACCGCAGAATGACCGCACCTAAACTCTTGCAGAAACTCCAAAGATGTATTTACACGGACAATGACAGGCCTTTAGTCATGCCAAGATGGATTGAGCAAGCATGTAATGGTTTAGCATTAAAGCATTGCGGTTGAATCAGCGGGCTGCACAGCGTGTCAGTCAGAGTTCTGCTTTTTACTGTGTTTTGATAAGGAGGAATAAAAGGATACGAGACAGTAACTTCAGTGTAAAAGCTCTTATAAAAATACTAAATTACAGGCATATGTTAACTGAAATACTGCAATTACCCCAAACTGACATCTGCTTTGTACAAGTGTATTAGTAATATGTGTGCACAGTGAGGGTTGGTTTAAATTGTCTGACTGCAGACAGACAAGAGCGTGTTCTTTACCAGGAACAAAGACATAAGTTCTCCTGTCCCCAAACAGAACAATGCAATGTGGCAATAAATTAGATGAGACAATCCACTATGCTTGTGGGGAAACAGACAGGACAGGTAACAGTGCATTAGGACAACAACCTGCAGTTGCTTAGGAACGGTCAACAAATAGAGTAAAGAAAGATGATGTAGTGTGTAAATCAGCCCCAAGGGACAAGAGCCCAGTCACTGAAGCACAGAGAGCCGTTTCACAAGGGAGGCCAAGCCAAGTATCATCCAGCATGAAATACCAGCAGCTAATCGTTTACTTTTCCTGCTCGCTCTTTTTCATGTTATCCATCAATCTCTTCATTTGTAACAAAGCAGCATAAGGGTGATTTTATCTTTGAACTTTTTGCTCAACATTTGTCTTTCACACAAAACTTCTCCATGTTGCTTTTAAAGAATATTTCAAAGCATATCCTCACTTATTTTATCACTTGCACTGCAGTGATCAGGTGTATGTGCTAACGAATAACTAACTATATCTCCAGTTAAATCTACCTGACTGTGTAATGATCTCTGTTCCACAAATCTGACAGCTTTATTCTGGCCTGTCTTGTAACCATAAATTTTAATTACTGCTCCGTTCCCCCTGTTTCACTTCTGGCACGTGGGAGGTTAACCAGTTCATTTGACCTCTTGCAGCTAAAGACATGCTTTAAAAATTTGAGAACAAGCCACGCAGCAGCACACATGAACTCTGCGCAACACGTCAAACTTTCAGCTCGCACTGTGCAATTTCCTTCCGCTTAAGTTGCTCCGGCAGATGACAGACGAGTTAAAAGGGTAAAGTGAAGCGAAGTGAGATGAAGGTATCTGGTCTTAACCATGGCCTCTCGGTATCACTGCTCAGCTGAGGTGATACTTGCTCTCCGTTTCGATGCAGTTCCGCTCGACCGGGTAGACTGGGGACATTCCCTCAAACACACAGGCACACTTTAAACATACTCGCACACACCCCTGTCACATGCTTAATTCATACCCACGGGACAGGCAGCATCTCATAATGTGTTTCTCTTCTTGACATGTTAAGCTGAGGAATGTGCGTGAAAGGACACTGAAGGCCTCCTCCGTGGCTTAGTGGCCTGTTTTCAGCACCTCCGGATCATCTCACTGTGACAGGCATACATTAATGACTATACACACACCTCTGCGACACTTCCAGTGAGCGCTCAATATTTAGCTGTTCGCTTGTTGTCTGTGCAGCAACAGTTAAAAAAAAGATCAACAGGTGATATGGTATTTGATTACATTCATGAGAGGAAAAAAAACGTCACAATGGATGACCTGATGACATTTGGTCATGTAATAATGCAGTCGTGGTAAAATATTAAGGAAGTTAGATGTTAGAGAACAAAGGAAGGTGTGATTATAGTCAGAGAGAAAACATCCTCACAATTAGCACACACTATTTTAAGGCAGGGTAATCATACTTATCATCAGGGCTGGCATGCAGGAGGCTGTGCAGAACAAGTCTTGTCTAGATAACATCCATTCAAATTAAACTATGATTAATTCTTCAGCTATCAAATGCCAGATGTTTAATTTTACTGTTTTGTTTTACTGCTACGTACTGAAGAATCTCTGATTGTTGCTTTCTTAGTCACCTTAAAGCTCCTAACCTCATACGGGTTGGATGTTGTCACCCCAGCTGCTGGCAATATCACTCTGCACCAGCGGCATGGTGCCGTGCTGTGAAGTGAGCTAATGGGCCCAGCGTTACTTCATCGCACTTCTAAGTGTTTGCTCCATTTAAGAGAAGCCGGACTGACTGCAGAGACACTAATAAAGCCATTCAGAGGAGAGAGCATCCCTGGAGGTTTCATGGCTCTACTTGTGAATCGTTGACAAGTCTTTCCTAAAGGCCCAGGTGTGTCCTTCAAATGGAACTTTCAATCCTCCGCTGCTCATTTAGACACTCTGCAAAGCCTTCAAAGTGACATTTCAAACATGTAATAACTTAATTTCCTGTTCAGACTTCTGTTCCAGTTTTTTCAGACTTTGTTGTATTTTTTTTTTACTCTCGAGGCATTTGATCAGAATTAAAATGAGTGCTTAATGCTTTGTTGGCTCTATATTCATAAGGCATGAGATTATTTTATCTGATATGTCTTATCTCATGTTCACTAAAAACTTGTTGCTCTGCTAAAAGAATAAAATCTGTTTGTTATAGTGCTGTGAAATTTGTGTTCTACCTAATTTTGCCTTCAGGTGTAACCCCCACACTGCCACACAATGAGACATGTATCAGTGGAGCTTGGACAATTCTTTAAGCACCATAAACCATAGAGAAAAGACTCAATTCATGTAAGGATTCACGGACATGGAGGCACCTGTCTGGCTGTAATGTGATATTTGTATTTTCTAAAAGGAGAGGGCATCAATCATCTCCACTTGGAGAGATACGTGCTGTATGTGAAATGTCATATGGCCCATGCATAAAATCCCTCGTCGCTACACCCTGAAAACTCCTTGCAGCCTGCTTTTGCAGCTTGAGTTTTTACCCGTAAGGCATTCTGCATCCATAAATTAATAGCAATTACACAACTGGTTGACAAAGCACAAAGTTTGTGCATATGTGAGAGGCTTGACATTTTAGCATGGCTGTCAACACATAAGGCACGGCCATGGCAGGGTGTGAATGGGGGTTTGTAAATCATCCTGTCTTGAGAAAAAGAGGGTGCAATGCTTGTAATAATAACTAAGGCTTGGCTACTTCAAAATACTAGCTCAAAATAACTTGTCTTTTCTTTTTTTCTTCCAAGCATATCAGGGTTAAACAGTTATTAATTCATCAGATGTCTATAAAGATTATCAAAGCGTTACAAGGAAACTTTGCCATCTTGAATTTTAATGCAGCACCCTGAGGCAATCCATCATGGAGCATAAACTGTTTTCCAAGCGCTCGATCAAACCTGTGAGATCACTGCATTGGCATTGATCCTCAGGACCGGACACGCTTGCCTCCTTCTTCGCCAGGTGAATTAGAGGTTGTCTTTATTTTACAACAGTGGCATGCTGGTTTTTTTTCCACTTCTCAATGTTATTTCCTCTGTCACTGCGAGGCAATTTCCCCCGTGAATGCACAGGATCATATCCTTACCTATCAATACGAGTCACTCAGGTTTAAATCCTCGGAAAACTGACAAATATGCGGAAAGATGGAGTGGAATTAACGAGTTGTTGCTAAGGAGCAATGCAGGAGAATCATAACAAAGAAAAACCCTGGAGGTGATTTCAACCTGTTCTCACCTGGAGGCATCAGCCAAGGCCGCAGAAATATCAACTGTACGATGTGATGTGTTGGAAAAATGAATCAGTCTCATCCAAACAATGAAGAATATTGCCGTGCCTTGTGTAAATGTTCATAGTTGGGATAAACTAGAGCCTTCTGACAACAGTGTAATACAGTCTTAAAGGATAATGCTTAGTGCTGTTAGTTTGATAAAGCCATTGGTGGACAGATTGATGTTTGGACATCTTACAGTGCAAACAGACTTAGCCTCAGTCAGCAGGTACATTAATTACCATGATCGCCTAACATTATAAAGGCATGGTAAAAACAATAGTACGAGACATAGGAAATTATCAGGTCTTAAGTATAAAAAACTTAACATAAAAAACATTTTTCTGAGGTATTTGATAAAGCAGTGAGGAATTTAAAAAGTAATCAAGATATCCTTTGTTTTGGAGAAAAACAGAAGTCACAAAACTGAGATAGGCCACAGGGTTTCTGGTGCTCTTTATCAGGGGTCCATATACATTTTAGATTTTTGACTAATTCAGTAATGTTCAACTACAGCTACAGATATGGCTTTATAATGGTATACTCTAAAGCACTGCATGGAGGAAATAAGTTGTTTTATCTAATCAATCTGAGAGATCAGTAGTTGTCAGATATATCAAATTTAAATGAATACCTCAGCTGTGACAACACATTGTATTATACATGCCCAAGTGACAGTAATCCAAACGCACTTAACATGGATAAAAGGAACTTCTAGTATCACCCAAAGACCAAGAAACTCTGACAGTAGTAGGTAAAAGAATGAGACCAGCTTTCAGTGGTTCCAGTGATGATTTGACGAGCTGTTCAAAATTCTCGTAACTAAACCAGTTGAACAAACACAACAAGTAGGGTCGAGTTGATGACTCTTGTGATGTTGATACAGCACCAGTTCTTCTGCTGATGCTGAACTGGATTGAGACGGTGAGTAACGTTAGCCTATTGCAAATGTTATGCTACTTACCTCACCTACTACTGTGGAGAATTTGAGTCAAGCAACTATTTGATCAGGATGTTGGGTTGGTTGCGTTCTCGCTGCAAATTAAACTCTACATGTTTTGATTGTAAGCAGGGCCAGACCACCTCCTCTCTGCAATCTCAGCTTGCTTGTTTGCTCTGCATTGTCGTGCAATTGCTGAGTTCACATGTGCACAAATGACCCTTCATATATTTTACTTTCAGCAATGAAATCTACAAATAAGCGAAATCATGTAACACAGTAATCAATATTTGAAAGGTTTATGTTAGTGTTGTTGCAATCCTGGAAACAGAGTATCTGATTGCAAGTTAACAAGGTAACGTGTGCCAAACAGTAAAACCTTTGTTTGGAATATACAAAGGCTTAAGGATTCCTAAAGCTTAGAATCACTCACTAAGCACAACAGGTTTACTTCCTTCAGCACTGCTCACTTAAGAGTTCTGTTAAGTTCAAGCAAAGACTTCTATAGTATCTGCCTGGGGGCAAAGGGTTTGAGGAAAGGAAGCAAGAAAAGCACCTATTCATAACAGTTAAAAACAGAGCTCTTCCTCCAGGCTTAAGCTGCTGATAGACTTATGCCCATTGACTGATACGGAGGGGGGGGCATCTCTCAGCGTGCATTCTCCTGCAGGGCTTACTTAGAAAGACATATAGTTCAGCATTCAGCAGGGAATCTGGTGTTTCACACATCCACCTGTGTCTTGAGTGGCACACTCGAGGTGAGCAGTGGCATAAATGAAATGACAAGCTGTCAGCTTTGCGAGGAGAACTGACAAAGTGTCTGAAAAACAGGGCAACCTGGTGGCCGATGGGCAAGGAAAAAGCATAAAGGTTAGCAAGACTGTAAGATATGTTTGCATGTGTGTGCAGCACTAAAAAACAGATAGAGAGGGAGAGAAAGAGAGGCAGAAAGTAAGCTGGCAGGCAGCCAAGTACTGTCTGGCGCAGATCCAGCGAGAATGATGTAATAGTGGGTTAAGTAGTTCAGCGAGCTACAGGAGTTGGAGAGCAGCTTTGTGTTTTTTGGGGTGACTTTGCAGCAGGTGAAACATAACAAGTGCTGGATTCATTTCCCAGATTCCCTTTAAAAGGGGAGACAGAGCCAACTTTCTTTTTTTTCTCTGTTCTTAATCGCCATGTCTCTTTTTTTGTGACCACACAGTCACAGAGAGAAATGCCTGAAATCAGTTGGTGTGTTCAGAACTCAGTGTCCTTGTCAGTCACCCACACTTGAGCCAGAAGAATTACAAGCCCTGAACTCAGTGTCCACGATCTCCATACAAGGAAAAAAAATTAACTTATTTAAATAAACTCATTGTTAACATTACCAAACCTGATAATACCCAGGAGTCAGTGCATTCTCTGCAAAGTGAACTCTTTAATAGCAATGTGAAAGAAAAGCATTTCCAAAACACAATTACTTTTTAGTCAATAAATCAATCAGCCCATCAATCATTATTTCATCCAATCAATCACTCAACAAGTGACAAATAAACGCTTGTTGGGGACACAAGCATTTATTATCTATGATAACACTTCCTGCAGGTGGCACAAGTAACCTGCTGAAGTAATGAGAGGGCTGCTTTTCAATTTGTTTTAATGTGGAAATTACAAGCGCAACAGACCTTCACCGCGTGATTTCATCCTTGTAGTTTTATTTTGGAGTTACAGTGCTTAGATAATACATCCGGCTTTGTCATGAAAGCTGGTCAGTGTTTGTTTAAACACAGTGTATTTACACCCAACCTGAATTACACAGCACACATCAATGAGTCACACTGTGAAATGTCTGTGATTGCAGGTTCTTCACACCATGAAACGCGGTATGAGACTATTTTTTTTACATCTTTACAAGGTGCACAGTGTGACAGCACATCATGTTATCAAATTATTGATCTATGTCAAAGAGAAAAAAACAAGTGAGTTGCAATCATTTTCAAGCAATGCATTAAATGTTCATTCTAACGTGCAAATCGGTTAACTGCATTGATTTCCTCCTTTTTCATGCTGCTGTAAAGGTGTTCAACACATTCAGTGTTCTGGATTCAAAGAGCATCACTGCAGCTGACAGTAAGTCATTTTTTTAAATACCCAACCTCCCAAACAGCCCTCAAGTAACTTCTCTTTTCTTACTCAAAGAAAACCTTATTCTCTGTGTTACCAAACACTCAAAGTTACCAAGGAAACGTTTTAAATGACGGCATACAAGATTGAATATGAAGAGGGATTTAATGTCAGCAGACAGAGGTGCCAGGTAGCCCAGTATTACTTGTTGGAGTCTCAACAGCATTTAAAGACGCTGATATTAATGGTGGTAAAGGGAAACATTATCCTTAAGTCCTGTGACTGGATAGAGCACAGAGACCCAAGGTCTGCCAATACATATACAACTAACCCAGAGTAATATCCAAATTATATTATGGCTCGTTCAATCAGACCGAGGGCTATTACTGGTCACAGGAGAGGACATAGGCACATTTACAGAGAATGGTTTCATTTATGGAGCGGGCCGTAAAAACTGGGGTTAGGGGGTGGTGCAGCAGGGTGCTTAAAAATATCTGAACAGGGCTGTAATAGCATTAAAGTTAGCCCTTTAAGCTGCATTGAAGTGTGTTTACTTTTCAATTAGGGTACAGTATAGACTTCAATGAATCACAGTAGGATATAAAAAATATATTGAGTTTTAGATTCAGAAGAAAAATATTCATCAGACTCCTGACTGCAAGAAAGAAAGAAGAAAGAAAGAAAGAAAGAAAGAAAGAAAGAAAGAAAGAAAGAAAGAAAGAAAGAAAGAAAGAAAGAAAGAAAGAAAGAAAGAAAGAAAGAAAGAAAGAAAGAAAGAAAGAAAGAAAGAAAGAAAGAAAGAAAGAAAGAAAGAAAAAATAAATAGGAAAGAAAAGAAAATAGAATATAAGAAAGAACAAAAGGAAGCTAGAAAGACAGAAAGAAAGAAAGGCAGACAGACAGAGACATTTTTGGTCCACTTATCTTCCAGCATTTCACCAGACTGTATTTCAGTCTGTTTTTCCTGCTGATGTTAAAAGGCTTTTCTCCAAAAGGGCCCGATTGTTCACTTTTACATGCAAATGTCAGACTGATTTTTGTTCTCTCCAACAACAACAGAGACAGTGAAAATCTCCCCAGCTCGCACACTTCAGACTGCAGAACCTACAACTTAAAGTATTTATGACTTCAAAGACTGAGCCAAGGCTGTTATAGTGGATAGAATAGAAAGCTTATTCTATTTGCAATTTTCAGTTTATATCAGAATTTATTTCAGGCCTCTGGAAACCAAAATGCTCCCAAATCCTACAAACCCTTTCTTTGTGGTCTTATGTGCACAACTGTAAGCATCCCAAAGTATTATAAATGAGTTTCAATCCAAGTTTAAAATACCAACACTTTAGCTTCTAAAAGCCTCTCTGGTATTGATTTAACTTTGTACATTTTGAAAGTAAGACAACCTAGTTTGCAAATCAATAATGAAAATTATTATTTGTAATTATTAATGATCATGATTATAAAGGGTCCTTTTTTCAGCAGGAGTTTGGTGTGGCGATCCAAGATCTTGTTTTCCAGTAAGTGTTGAGTAATCTGAAAGAGTGTTGTTCCATTATAGCATGGCTAACACTACATGCACTTAGCATTGCATTAGATGCTAACAAAAGGGACATCTCAGCTAACATTACAAGTGTATGCTTATAGCTAACTGATACAGGTACTGATACTTACATTTAGTAAGTCATTATTCAGTGGCTTGCAGAAACCATTATTATCACATTTGCTGAATCGTGATCCGTCATGAATGCGACTTTCAATTTTTCCGTCCAAATTTCCAGAGGCTTTTTATTTAGGTGTTCAAAACACAAATTCATTTCTAAAGTTTAGCTCAGGTGCTTAATATGGATCATATGCAGCAGCACAGAAGTCATTACATGGACAGTCATTGAAGAAAAAACTGTGAAATTATACTTTCTGCTAACATTCCTACAATATATGTAAATCCTCAATGATCTCAAACATCCTGGACACCACCTCTGAAAGCCTGAATTCTATTTCTTACAACCATGACATGAGAGGCAGCAATAGACCTTTTTTTCTCTTTATAGAGTAGCCAGGGTTTGCAGCGTATTAAGCCATTTCGCTCCACTGTCATTTAGCAATTACGCGTCTGTTGCGGGGAAATAGGACGGAAATCCTTGTGCAGGAGATGAAAGGGCGGCAATGCTTCAGAGGGACTGAGCTCAGACCCCAGACTTGTGCTAGCCGTGGTGGTCTCTTTTCTTCTCACTCATTTTCTCTCATCCCTCCCTCTCACACTCTCACTTTCTGTCAATAACGCTTGCCAGAAGTGGATCCCCCTTCAATCCCTTCGCTCAATCCCAACACCCCCACACCGCCCTCCGTCTCCTGGCTCGGTTTTGCTGCACAGTCTCAGCGGACTATCAGCAAGTGGCCACCTCTGAGTATGGCACTGATCTGCTGTGATCTAACAGCTATAAAATGCCAAATAAAACTTATGGACAGCCATTGCCAGAGAGCAGAAGCCTATACAACACAATGGATCATTGTTATGGAATGGATGATGTCATGACTGTGCTGCTCTCCGTTCTGCTCATCTTCCTTTTTATTTTCATTTCTTTAATTGAAAAGAAAAAAACTCCCCATGTATCTTTAATGATGTCATGCCTCTTATTTATAAAACCTTTAAAAATATATGACTTCTGTAGAAATCATAAAAAAGTATCGTAAAAATGGTTAAGCTTGTGTCTTGATTTTGTATGTTAAAGAAGTGCTTTACAAAATGTGTACAAATCTCACCTTGATTTTTCACAAAATGTGTTGGTTCTTATCAACAAGAGTAAAATGTTAAATTGTATTTTCTTATTTATACAAAACAGGGGAATAATATTTAAAGCTTAAAACTGACTGAGGGGTCATTTCAGGCACAACATTTACATTTTGTTTAAGGGGCTCTTATTTTAAGCACGATTAGGAAAACATTTGAGTAAAATCAATACGTATGATTAATTCTTAATGGTTAAAATTTCTAGATAAAACATCTAGATAATTGTAAGTAGATAGATAGACAGATAGACAGATAGATAGATAGATAGATAGATAGATAGATAGATAGATAGATAGATAGATAGATAGATAGATAGATAGATAGATAGATAGATAGATAGATAGATAGATAGATAGATAGATAGATAGATAGATAGATCGATCGATCGATAGATAGATGGATGTTGAATAAATGCCATTGTAATCGCTCTACAGCTCTAAGTAACCCGTGAAGACCACCCATCTGTGGCGAGTGAGATGTGCTCTGCTTGCTTAAAGCTCTGTGTAACTTTAGCCTTAGTCTCTTTGTACAGAGCGGTTAACAGTGTTTGAATAAAGTATGGCCGTGATGGGAAATTATACTTTGACTCCAGCATTTTACCTTCAGAGCCTTTTTATTGTCAATCACAGAAATATACCTGTAGGTATTTTGCTTTATATTCAGCGATACATCTTGTGATCTATTGAGCTCTCATACTATTTCAGGGAAGTGATACTACAAATGCTTCCTTCTGAGTCTTTTGGCACGGCTGGATTTTTTTCCTTGTATCTTTGCAAATCTTTTTGGGGTGACAGTTTGCAAAGTGGCTTCTCATATTACATGTATTTCAACATGTAGGTCACCGCAGTCGAGTAGTGCCTACATATTGCTTTATATTTGTCCGTCGCCTTTCATCCTTTCTTATTTCTTGACACGAAGAACTCAAAATGCTTGCATACATCAGATTTTAAAGCTGCTGGAGCATCGCCACAATCTCAAAATCCTCTTTCTTTTCTCTTGCACAACTAATACTGGTATCCACCATTTTTGCTGTATGCAGCAAGCAGAGCACAATGGATGAGCACACATGGAACAATGGTCCCTGTAGCCTCTGCTTCTTTTCTATATTCCCCACTGCAGCGAAACAAAACTACTTTCGTAAATGTTTCTTGTCGATGTTTATCCAGGCTGATTGTACTCTGTACCTTCTGCCTTATGGTTGTATGAAAAGTGTGTAGAAGGGGTTCAGAGGGGTCCTCTGTGATCAGAGAGGCTTCCCTGACCACAGAGTGGTCGTACAGTTGGGAGAGAGGAGGTTATGATGAGTTGATGATTTGCTTCATGAAATCGCTGAAATAAATGAATCCACAGGGCCATGAATTACACATATTAAAATGTTTCATTTATTTTATTCATTTATCCTCTTTATTGGGTGGTGTTGGAGAACGGGGGGTTGCTGCTCCACAGGTCAAATAAGAACTCTCACTCAGTGTCAGCACATATATGTCTTAAATCCTTATGTGATTTGTGAAACATCTATAAGGTAATGCAATGTGAACCAAGCCTGAGGTGCACTCCATACCGCAATCCTGCATTTAAATACACCTCTACAGATGGATAAGAACAATTAAATAATTGCATACTTCCCCACCGGCATCATCACCACAGCAAATCATGGTACTCTTCTTGTCAATGCTCATTTTGCAAGCTAAGTAATAATTTGATAAGTAGCACTGATATGGTTTGAAAGTATGTGTGCATAATAATTCACTCGGAGCATCATCAGGCAGGTAGTCATTAAGTGGATCACCCATAAATCATTCACATGTACTTTATGTTCGAAGCATCTTGCAGTAGAGGTTAAAAGTTTTTCCTTTTTTTCCCCCTGTCGAATGCCATAAATTATGTGTGAAGTATATGTCACTTGATGCCTCCTGTTTGAATGCTGGATGTATATATTTCAGAATCAGGTGGTGTTGAATACAGAAATGAAATCAGTGTTCACACATTTGAGTAGCCACTTCTTTCATTTGGCACAAGTCTTTAAAAGAGAGAGAGTTAATGGGGTGTTCAGACCACATTATTAATTTGTCCAATTAATCATTACAGAGCTCTTTTTTTTTGTTCCAGGGTTTAAAATGATGCCATTACATAAATACAAACGCCATGATCTGTTGTTATAAATTTAATTATTTAAAGAAACAGCATTTCAAGAATTAAGAAAAGCTAGTTGAACTTGAGGAAGGGGTTTGAACTTTACAGAAAATGACGCAGAGATGATTACAATTATTTACCGGGTAGTCATTTCTAATAGTCAATTTTCTCAAGAGGCCTGGCAAAGGCAGCGCAACATTACCAAATCATAGAACTTATGAAGTATTTTTTTTCAAATGTTGTGCTTTACATAAATAAATTGTATAAAATGATTGAACTTCTGATCTAAAATCAACAAACAGAGACTACAGTAACTGTACTGCAGGCACTGTGTCTTTCACAGCTAACGTCTGTGTGCTTTTTGGCACTCACTTCAACCCCCCACCCTGTGTGTGTGTAACTAAAGAACTCAGACTCTGACCACAGCAGCACATGCATGCAGCCCTGTTCTCTCTCCCTCATCCCACTGTGCCATCCCCAGCGGTCCCCGACGTTCGGCCCACCAGCAGGACCAGTCGAGCCGTCCACTCTTCAGCCATCCTGCGCTCCGTCACCCTGGCGTCGCATGACATTCTTTCCCACAGGCAGCCACATAGTTCCAGCGTCTCCTCATGCGAGGGGGCCTGGGACCCTGCAACAGGCGGGGGGCACTTCAAAGGCCGGCCGGCCCACAGCTGCAGCCTGTCGCTCCAGCAGCCAGCTCCAGTTTGTAATCATTATTAAAGGCTTGACCTCGGAGGCATCTCTGCCGCTGTTCACACCCCCTTCCCACCCCTGATAACGCTGCACGGGGCTCCTCTCAAGACGACTCCAGTTACCCATCAGTTGAGCGGACTGAAAGGAAAAAGGCCGAGGCATTGTTTCATGCTGTTGTGATGGTCAAATTAAAGCATTACTCAATTTCCAACGACCCTTTTTCTTTGGCTTCTTCACAAAGCACCTGTGTGCCATCAGAGCGAGAGACGCTTCAGGGGCTGGGGACAATTCCTCGCTGCTGTCTTAACATGTCTTCTGCTTATAAAAGAGGAGTGTATGGTTTAAAGGGAAATGAAAGTCACAGCTAATTCCCCTGAATGTGATTTATGCACAACATGCCCAAGCAAAACACTTACAACTGAACTCATGTACTCTTGTTTTCAAACTGCAATCACTCTATTCATGTCAAAAGAGCAAATGTCATCACAGTTAAATCATTTACTCTGGCCTTCTGTTGTTTCTTTCGAATCAGAAATTAATTTTAATATTGTTTATTGAATACTGATTGATTCAAATGATCAAAGTTTGTAATACTGGACCACATATTTGAGTATTTGCCAGACTTTAAAGCAGTTTTATGCATTACAGACTAATAATGGCAGCTTGATTAGGAAAAGACATGTTACTGCATTTTCTTAGTTTATGTGATGTATATTACAATATAAAATACAGGGATATTCATCAGGTGCAATTATTATTAAGGTTAAAAGGTTTATCCCGTTCTAATGAAGAAGAGCCACTCCTCCTTTTTCCACTCAGTTCAGCCAACATCTTGGATGCCAGCATAGATCAGTGGGGGGAGAACATGATTGTATGATTCTTAATAAACTCTACAATAGGAGTTAGTGCTATTTACGTGTTACACCATTTTAAAACAACATTTAGATGTGTGCTTTATCTGCATGGAGAGACATGCTATATCAGACCCAATGAAGGGAAAAGTGTAGCTCACCATCTCAAACTGTCTTTGTCCCAGCGATCCCTTCATGATATGTGTGTTGGAAGTGTGGCCACTGAACAGATAAATTCCACAGCGCAGTTGTTTTTTGGGCTCTCTCCATGTGTTCTGTGTTTAATGCACTGGAACAAGGTACGGCTCAACAGAGATATAGATGCACTCAAAAGACTTTAGCACTTGGCATCTGTGGAATACGTCCAATTCCGTGCTGTTTTTTCTTCGTGATGTCACCTATTTGGGTTTTGAAACCTATCATCAGCAGTCGCCATGACGGTAATGCTGACTCGACCTAACTTTTGGAAAACCTAACATGAGGCGAAGAAGTGGAGTTGAGGTGGGCCTTAGCCTCCTTGGTAAAAGCTAATGTGCCTGCCAATCAGTCGAGTTTTTATATAATAATTATATAAAGTTCATAACTTATTTTTTAAAAATGAGCTTCTGTGTAATGTTTATTCAGCCTAGAAAAAAAGTAGCACCCCCAAAAATGTTCACTTTTTCCGTAAATATGGTCTTCTGGAGCCAGCCAGCCAGCAGACACCAGAGGAACTCCAGTTTTTATCACTGCTACATCTACTTCATCTCTCAAGAGTGGAGGTTGCCACTTGTTATGCCGCTAATATGCAATTTCAATTAGGGGTGTCCCGATACAACTTTTTCACTTCCGATACGATACCGATATTGCAGCCATGAGTATTGGCCGACACCGATATCGATCCGATACGATATCAGCACAAATCTTACATACTTTTATTACTTATTTTGTAGTATGGAATGTTAGAAAAGGCTTGATCAAGTGATATTACTCAAACAGAGAATAAATAAAACACTTTTGTGAAATATCTTAAGTTAAATGATTTAGCCTCTCACTGCTAAAAAGTAAAAAGTAAACATTCTTGATGTGACCACTATGAAGATATTTTGATTCCCTTGATTCAAATAAAAATGTCATGGACACAATATAAGGGCTGTATTCCACTTTTACGACGGTCCCTGAATGCACCTCGCAGTGACAGAGGCACTTGACAGACAGTTCAAAGCACTCTAAAATGCATCTGCATCTTTGATGACAAAGAGTTGATCCAAACTTACTAAATGTGTCCGATGTATCACCAAACTGGATTCAATCAAGACGGGAGCTTTTCATGGTGAGAGCGGCAAAAACGTCAAATGTCAAATAGTAAACAGACGTCCCCCGGTTGTGTTTTTGTCACTAACGCACACCAGAGGGTAAAAATCATCAATGAAAATGTGACATGCATGGAGCATAGGCATGGAGGCGGGGAGAGCTGGTTCACACAACACTCCTGCTGCAGGTAGAGACCAAGCTAACACTGCAAACCCTCAGATAATAACTCAGCCTGCCCTCCAGTAATGTAAAGGATTGTTCTTACATTGAATGGTGGACTCACAGAGGTAGCTTGTGAAAATTATCATGCTGTTTTTGTTATGCTGCTTCAATCATAGGCTTCAATGCGCGTTGAGGTTGGTCGTATTAAACTTCCCCGGTTCTGTGCCACCACGGGAAACTTGTGCATGACAAGTTTTTGCACTCAGCTGCAACGTCTTTTTGGGACTTAAATGAAAATACTGCCACACGGCCAACAACACTCCTACTCAAAGCACACACTGCTGTTGTGATCACGTGGGCTCTGCATGCTGGACCTGTGCGCTGCTGGATAGAAGTGCCGGAGCGGAGTCTGGAATGGACTGCTTATATCGGAGTGCTTATATCAGAGATTTTAGATGCAGGCCGATGTATTCCAATACTGGATTTTTTGCTGATATCGGACCGATATCAGACCCGATAGTATCCAACTTTACATTGTGAACTGCAGCTGTCATGATATCAGATCTTCACTTCACAACTCATAAAAATGATGTTATTTCAATATTTATGGGAACTATCAGTCTAATTAAGGACAAGCCTGAAGCAACACATAACATTTCACTCACACAGTCGACTTTCATGTCATCATCACTTCATCAATATTCATATTCCTTTTTTTTTACTACTACTTGAACTACACTTCTTGATTATCAATACAATTTTTGTTTTTAAGATGGTTATCATCAATACTAGTACATTGCAACAGCCTTAGTGTGAACCTTGAGAGTTCTTCTTTAGTTCAAAGCAGATAAAAGTTGTAGCAGTTGTAGTCAATTTACTTTACTGAATAATGCACTACAGTGTGACTATTGCACATTAGCACACCTCTATGCCATTGCTACAGTAGTATATCTTACAACAAATGCTAATTTAAAAATGCTACAGAAGCTCGTGGGTTCTGTGCAGGACTGCAGTTTGAACACTCGGATTAAATGAAGCACTGTGCATTAAGCCTCATCCAACTTATGGGAAACAATATGTGCATGTTGTTGTAAATTGGTGGGTTACTCACCAGTTAACCTCCATGCCCGGTGTTGCCATCATTCCTGCCCTGGGTAAAGGTTAGAGAGGGTGTTACTAGCTTGTTAGCCATGCTGTGAGGCAGCAGGAATTTATAGCAGCCTACCACTGTTCTTCAGCCTGACCCTCTGAGTCAGTGTAAAATGCGATGCTTGGTGCCTGTCGTCAGCCGCTTCATTGACATTTCTCTCATTTCAAAAGCTGTTTGATTAGTAGTTTGGTTGGCCGGCCATAAAAAAGGATTTTAACAATGAAGAAAGTCACGACAACTAAAAGGGCAACAGTTTACGGCCCATATCCTCATCGCTCAACAACTCCACACTGAACAGCTGGATCTATTGTGTTAATACAGATTGTAAACAACACAGTAAAAAAACACTTGTCCATATCTGCACTGATAACAATCATCAGAAGCACAATGCACAATGCTCTCATGCTTTGGTAATTCTAAAAATCTACAGCCAGATGTTAATGTGCCAACAGCAAGGATGCCCTCCTTTCCTTTTCTCATTAATGTCTCAGACGCTTTCTTGATGTAATGTTCTTGAGTCACTCCAAAAACAAGAACAACAGCAGGTGTCCAATAATGGCAGGCCTGCAAAATGAGTGGGAGGGGTCTTTACCAGGTGTGCAGCGCTGGTAACAAACATGGAGGATGATAACCCTTCATTAAAGATTCCACACGCTGTACGACATCCAGCCGAGGCAGGAGTATGACCTGAAACTATCAATCTCCAATCCTTTCAATAGCTCATTGATTTCACCGGATCTTTGTTGTTGTCTCACATAAGGTCGGCTGTTAGAAAACTCACATTCTAAAAAGCTAAACTTGAGTTTACGGCTCTATTTCCCAAGCAGTAAATCTTCAATGACACCTTAGTGCCAAATAAACAAATCTTTTACAATCACTTCATTCACAAACTTCAGATTCATTCCATTACTAATGCACAATTGGCAGACGTACTTTGACTTTTCTGGGTGACTTGTGTTCAGAGTTTTTAATGGAATATTGGACGCCAAGTAATCCATCATCAGGAGATTAAAAGGAAACACTGAATAGTGTGCTCACTTTTGATTAAACCACATAAAAGATGGCTCTTGAACTCCTGATCCTGACCCCCTTTGACGTTCTGTGATATTGAAAAAACTAATTCACCACAAAAACTTTCAAATCTGTCTTTTTCTGAAACATCACACATGATGTGTTGTAATAATCAGCTTGAGCCATACAAGACAAAAATATCCTCGACAATAAATCTTGCACTCTGTGCTTCAACCACTTAATCTGTATTGACAAAAAACGTAGCACCATTTTCATGGCAACAGCCATAACACTGCAGTGTGAGCAACAGTTCACATGATGGTACGTACTATCTTCTTGTGGGATCGAATCATTTTGTTAACAGAGATATGGGGAGGAAATTACAATAGAAAGTGCAAGCAGAGATAACACATTCAGCTGTGTTTACTCAAAATCCAGTTCATACAATAATCATATTTATCATTTGGTCTGATCTATGAGGGGATGCACCATTTCTATTTATGTGTGAAACCTGTCCGGGGTTTCCATGACTGGTAATTTATGCGGGGTTGCACGTGGAATATTGTCGTCCCTACTCTATAACAATGGAACATCCTAGAACATCAGGCCTCATGAAAACATTATTCAGAAATCCCCTCTTATATTACATGTCAGACATTTAGTGTTTGTTTTGATTTCAGCAGTTGGCGTGCTCAAAAAGACACTTTCCATCATCAGCGCGCAGTATTTCAATTATCACGGCAGACAAGATAAAAGGATGTGGAGGTGATCTGAAGCAACCTCAGCTATCTCACTTATTTTGAATCCGAGCAGTAAAAACACTACATGCTCAGTCAGAGTTTAGTAAGCAGCGTGTGTGGCTAAGTGTTGGCGAGTGGAATCATTCCAAAGCTCAAGAGCTGACAGCTCCAAACAGATGGAAAAGCCCCCTCTGTCCCGCGCAGCACGCTCTTTGTCCACCTTTCCACTTTTGTTTTGTTGATTTGTTTATTTTCGGTTTCTATACAATCAAGAGCCTCTTGAGCTCCGAGTGTGGAGAGACCCAGACATAATATGACGGCGGCAATGGATGAGAGGGACAGCATGGGACAGGACCCCCCAGGCGTGCTGCAGGGGGCCTGCTCGAGCTGGATGCCTGGAATGGCTCAGGGGTCCCAGTGGCACGAGCCTCCGACACTTAACAAGCGCCTTGCAGTTGTCCCTGGCCTTGACCCTGTCTCATCTTAAGACACATTTGGAGCTTAGACAGGGGAGAGCCTCAGGGACATGATCAATTACACTTTGTCATATGATAAGAATATCTTCAATAGGAGTATATTATAACTGTTTTTCCATTACATAGTGTCAGAAGCTTTAAGGGGAAGTTAAAGTTGTACACAACAAATGTACTCGCATGTTTGCCGTCAAATTAATTGGATGCACACTGTATCAACTAGTCTTTTTTTAAACTTGGATTATAGATTTAAATCATATTTTGACAAAATAAGAACAATAACTTTTGTTTAGCACAGAAACATGTTAAAAGTTTAACCTCTACAGTTTACATGTAGAGTGTAGATCCAGACCAGCTCTACATGGTAATTGTCACTTGTGTAACAGTCAGGCCACGTCCTGTTTGACAGACAGCAACCAAACTCTTTTCACCTCAGGAGATGTGGATACATTAATTCTACTGTTCACTTTTTATTCTTGCCTCCTCTTGCGGCCTCTTCCCCAGAGAAAGTCTGGGGATTTCTGTCAGGCAGGCCAGTAGATGTCTTAGCTCAGGGCTTCCTGTTACAAGACCTTAACAGACTTTGCTTGGTGAGTAACAAGGACACATTCCCTGGCTCCTTGCATGTCCACTGGGAGGCTGTGGATCACGTACGGGAATCAGTAATGTCGGCTGCAGCTTGGGTACAGATTCTGGTGAAAGAAAAAGGGTGCTTTTCAAGTTCCCGTCTCAAAAGAAAGAACAAAACATTGAGGCTGTTTTATAAAAGGTCACATTCAGCAAAATCCTCCAAAAAAGACGTACAACTAAACACAAGAGTCTCTTGAGCTGTACTTGAAACAAAGTTAGCTGTTCATTGGCACTGAGCACATTGTCTGACACTGATACAGTCAAGTAGAATGTCAAGTAAATGAGGCATGACTAATGCGACTGTTTTTATTTTAAAATCTTTTAAAGCTATAAAATGTCAAGCTGGTTCA
The DNA here is from genome assembly GCF_009762535.1 of Notolabrus celidotus. Classification (NCBI taxonomy): domain Eukaryota; kingdom Metazoa; phylum Chordata; class Actinopteri; order Labriformes; family Labridae; genus Notolabrus; species Notolabrus celidotus. The sequence continues at coordinate 9,125,014 of NC_048285.1, forward strand.
AGCCCAAGCCTGACAGGTCTACAGTGTAATAAATGTTTCCACATTTATGCTGAGAAGAGGAAGAGACATGCTATGCTAATGTTTTTACTGCCTTAGTTAGAAAAATAACACCATATGATGATTTTGGCAACTCATAAAACTGAGAAGTACGCTATTGGGGAAATTTGGAAACCTTAAAATACCAATAAAAGTATAAAGTTTACGATAGCTGTAAAGAAACCTGGATAAAAGTCTCAAAATACGCATGACAAGCTTACAGCTGCATGTTCGGATCAGTTAAGTTCAAGAACTCAGGGTTTAAGTGTGCCACATGCTCTAAAACAAACATTTTCTTTAGCCATTAAGGAAATAATGCCATTAATCCATGTTGTTGACATGGATGTCTTCTTATCTAAATGCCTGCCACAATGCTGTTTCTAAAAACTGAACCATTAAGAATAAACAGTCCACATACCAGGCAGTTAATGTGATGGAAATCTGCCAAGTGTGGATTCCATGCAAACTGAGCTGCCTCTTCCAGTATTAACCAGGGAATACACAAAATGCCCCACATGCATTATGTGACACTGAATTGTGCTGTGGAAAACGTGGCTTTTAATGTTTCCCTAATTGGGGGGCATTAATCAATTGTGCTCCATCAGCAGAGGCTAAGAGGGCCTGTAAGCATCTGCCCACCATCCAGCTCTCTGACCCAAGACCAGCTGGCTCCCAACCCACGCTCTGCTGCAAGAAATCACTTCTGACTCAATCCATCAAAGCTACATTAATAATCTGTCTTGAGCAGCCCACTACTTGGACTACGATCATGGTCTTAATTACCAATGGCCCTGCCAGAAGAAGGTGACCGCAGAGAGCAAAGCGACTGTATCAGCTCTCCCTCTCTGTCAGTTACCATCCATTTATACTCCATCAGGGACTGGTGGCTCTCTCAGGCTTGTCCGCTCTGGCTCGTGCATACCACTTACAAAGGACGCAGGGGTATCAGAAATCGGGGACAATGGCAACAACTGCACATCTAATTTAGCTCCATGTTTATCTCAAGTTTGTAATAAGATCCGCCGCACAATGCACAATGGAATGGTGATCAGGGAGCTATTGTTTTTCAAGCTAATTAGCCTCTGACCATACCTCCGAATCCTCTGAGGTGTACAATCCCAGAGTTTAAATGTAGCTAAAAGTGGCATACGTCCCTGGTACCATTAAAACAAGCCTTACAAGTCAATGGTATTTTGGGGATGTGTTATACGATGGCCTAGTTCTCCGCTCATTACATCGCTCTGTTGAACATGGCCGAGGACTTTGGGAGCCCAGTGACCACACAACAGTTGTTTTTACTCTAATGTGGCTCATTTATCTGTTGTGCTGCCAACTCACATTGTCTTTCCCACAATTGACACTGAAGCTAAGCTCAAGAGATTATACAGTGAACTCCTGTGACGACATTTAAGTTTTACAACGGTACGTCTCTCATCTTTCATAACAATTTTATTACACATCATTAAAATGGCAATGTTTAAACTTCAAGTATTACTCCTTAGGTGGAAGAAATGTAGAGGCCCTCATAATAATTGCTAATGATAACAAGGTGAGTTGCATGCATAATTTTTTACAGCTCCCCTTTTACAGAGTACATCTAACTGATTGGTCTTAACTGTTGATTAAAACATTCAGCACCCAGGGTGGGAACTGTTGCAGCCAAAGAAAGCAAGAGTTCCAAAACAGCCTTGTGGAAACAACCTCTGACCTCAGAGCATTAGCCCCTGACCTGCAACAGGTGTAGACAGTGTCTTTCCAGCCAGTCAGACCAAGTGTCAGGCGCTTTCTAGCATCCACTCTCAGCTCTTTGGACAAATATTATCATTTTGCCGAGGGGTAGTCAGACAAACATGGTGTAGACTCCATGTGAGGTCTTCTAGCACATGTTATTGTGGGTGTAAATGCTGTGTCTGGTACTAGCAGGGGTCTAGAGAAGGTGATCGAGTGAGGAAAACAAACCAGACACCTGTTTTACACTTACACTACAACTCACTACGATACTGGGAATCCGATGAGAAGAGGGGGGCGCAGAGACAAAGCAGAATTTATAACTACTTCTCCGAGACTGTCACCCAAGGAGTGTTTTGTCTAAGGCATGTAGATATGGTGTAATGTGAATCATTGTAGTGTATAAAAGCACAGTGTGGGTGTGACAATATGGTAATCAAATTACACAGAAGAAACAGCTGAATTAGATGTATGACTTTTTGTTCTTTCTACAAGTGCAATAAAGTGCATTTGACATTTTCTGAGAAGTTTTAGCCATTACATTATTTTTCATGCTAAACAATTATTCCATTCCAAATCTCTTTGGCTTTGCATCTGCCAGACAGCATGCTGTTCAAGAGCGTATATATATCAGCAATGGGGCGAGGAGGCACAGAGTGGTCTGTTGGCTGCGGCCCAAATGGACAATCTTTGATCTGCAACTGTGTAGTTCTTGGGGCCAGGCGGCTTCATGAGCCTATTGAGAATAAGAGGCAGGCGATGTCCCCCCCAAAAGGTGTCGGCAATCTCCCTCTGGTCTGTCCTCATCGCGGGGAGAATGCACACAAGTGGCCCTTGGAGACTCTCCCTGACGTGGCTCTCAATGGCAAACGAGTTTTAATGGAGAGGTCAGGGAGAGTTCCTGACCAACGGGGCCAAGGGCCAGGTGGCACATCACAGCGTCCCTATGTGCAGCTATCCCCAGAATGCGACACAGTGGCGTCGGCAAGTTTGCCTCTGATCAACAAGGGGAGGGCTGGGCGTGATAGCATCGCCAAATGCTGAGGGGACTGTGGCACAGGCCCGCGTTTGCCAGCTCTATCAGGCTATTCTGATATGTAGTGTGGAATTACTTAAACAGGGAAACATTTATCGAGAAATTGCTGAACAATAATGATTGATCTTGTGGTTATCTTTTTCTTTTTTTAGAGACATAGATTCAAGAAAAAATAGAATGTGGATAAAGCAACAAGTGAAGGGGAACTTTCAGTTTGTCGACTTTGGTGGCCCCTGTAGATGAAACAGTACATCTTATCTCTTTGCTGATCCTGTCCTGCATTTTGGTGCAGTACTCCTAATGAAAACCCCTCCTCCTACCTCCTTTTAACTGGCCAACAATACATGGACTCAATGCAAAACTTTGCTGGGGAAAACACTCGGTGTGTCAGAGAGCGTTTTCTTCCTGGGTTTGTCGGCAGCAGTGGCAGGCACTGAAAACAAACAAAGAAACAGTAAATATTGTTCTTATTTGTGGTTTGGTTTGGTAGTAGGAATATTCCAAGTTCTGATTCTGAACACCCCAAATCACTGTTGCGTATAATGTTTTGCTACCAAGTATTTACTTATAGCTGATCTTGTCATTGCTTACCTCTTCTTTTTCAGAATGCAATGTTGTGCAGCAATATAGCGCTTTATGACGACTTCAAGACAAACCTTATTGACTTCAAGCCTTTTATCTTGAAAAAAATTGTGAATTTCCTAAGTATGTAGTAAAGTATGTCTTTAGTGTATGCTTGTTTAAAGTCGGTTCTTCCACATAGCCCCTTACTCAGAACACTGTTAGATAAAACTTAGTTTTAGCACCTATCAAGGGCATAAAAAAAATGTATTAGGAAGTTAGATTGAATTTAACTCTTTTTATTACCTTTGACCATTTATTTCTAAATACCTCTGGCAGGCTTTTGGTACATGTTTAGGTGTATTATTTATTTAATTATTATGTTTCATTTGTTTATTTATTAATAAAAAGTTCACAGATTAATTATTTGTGAAATATTGTGAAAATGTGCTAAAAAAACAATCACAGTTTCAGTTGACTTATAAACCAGTCTAAGAGATTTCAACCTGAGGCACTGAACAGAGATGTCAGTGTGACATGAAAGAACCCTCGTGGCTGTTAGCAGTGATTCAGTAATGCCATCTACTGGCTGCTTACTGTTTCACTCCTTTGAAGAAGTAGACACACACCCTGATAGAAAGCCTCTGAACTGAGTGTTACTCTTCTTCTTTCTTTACTTTCTGTGGCTGATTAAGATTCACCTGTCCACAAAACAGGCATCATCTTACACATTAGAGACTGTTAGTGTGTCCTTTCAGTCATTTATCTTCACTTTAATAGAGCTCAGTCCCTGCTGGAGAGGAGGACAGGGACTAATTAGGCTGCGTATGGCCCACAAAGTGGCTCTGTCATCTAGTGGCCATTGAAGTGAACAAACAGTCCCTTGCCACTTTCAGCTGTTCAGAGATATTAGAAAAACATTTTGAAACGCCAGCTGTCTTGCGGTTTTCAGTGCACAATCCCCTAAAACCACAAGCGTTGCAGTATAGCAGCTTATCTGTTTGCCCTGAGTCAGGAGATAATGTAACCAGAGCCTTTTGTTGTGAACAGCCTAATAAAAAGCTTGGAGGATGACAGTTTCCACATTTATATGCAACCAAATAGCTTGTTAATGACCTGTTAACCAATTTATTCAAGGCAAAATGACCCTTTCCAACTACAGAAGCACCCACCGAGACCTTCAAGTAGCTGTTGTTGTGTCTTTAGCCACTGCCAAAGCTCTGCCAACACTTGCTGGCTAGCATCATTTGCACACAACATGCAAATGTGTTCACAGGCTTCATTTACATTTGAAAGAAAGAAATGTTTGCACAGATCCCCCATTTTAAATTGCTCCCAAGCAGAACTTTAATTAAAGATGAAAACATGCATGGACGGAGGATTCACATCACACGTGTCCAAAAAATCCTCTGTAGTAGCTTTTCAGCATACTATCCATTGCAACTGAACACCAAGTTGAGTGCACATCATTTCTACTTTTTCTTTATCAATATGTCCAATTAAAGCACAAGCAAGAGACTCGTTTCTCTTTCATATTCTGCCACTGAATCTTCAAAAACTGGCAGCATACATGTATCCCTTCCAGGTGAGCAAAGCAATATGTTTGTCTTACAGCAGAACATGTAAATCTATGTTTACGCATCTGTGTATACATTATCAGTGTGAATTATAGAATTAAGCTCTGGCTATAGCAATAACTTCAGCTCTGAATAATCATCAGTGGCAAAGACAGTGCTGGGTACACAGCAATATCTAGTTTCAATTGAGTAAACATTTGTAATTTGTGTAAACAGATGTGCAGCCTGATTTTTACACCTGCAACGTTTAATTGGAAATGTGCACCTCCCTACAGGCTAATTCAGTAATTTATCTATTTTGAGGTGGGGTGTTCATTTGCACATTGTCTGCATATTAAATAAACAGTTTTGTGTTTGTAATCCCCTGAAACTGGGGCTGTGATTCTCGGAAACTAGGCTTAACCTGCACAGCAGTGTAACAGCTCTATAAAGAACTGCAGACCTTATTTATTTCTGTCTTGAATCTCATTTGGAGGAAACATCAGTGTTGCTTAATGTGAGGAGACTTCCTGAAGACAGCCCCTTTACTTACAGTTCTAAATGTAGTTTAAAAGAGACAGCATGCACTGATATAAAGTTATATAAACCCTGTGATGCCTCGTCCTGTACTCTCTGCATAGGTCAAACATGATTGATGAAACACACTGACTGAATAAGTACAGGGGTTGAACACCTTACTCCATATATAAGTATGAGCAGAGTACATTCTGGATTCTCACATATATAAAAGTGTATTCTGTGGGAGCTACACTCCTTAAAAAAGCTAACTGTCCAAAAGCAGCCTTTCTCTAAGGAATTTTATCACTCTAGCAGCAGCGCAGTACATCTGTTATCAGTTGTTTTCAGCCTAACAAAAGCAGCACAAGGGAGATCAAGCTAAGCCATGTACAGTAAGAACAAGACAGGCATCCCTGGATTATAGCAAGTTGTCTGTGGATTCAAACATTCACAAATGCTCAAAAAACCGAGCTATGTCTTTTGAATGTTGGATACAGATAAAGGAAGTAAAAAGCACTGGAAATACTGACAATTTGTACTTTGGGTGCAAAGATTTAAACAATATGAACTACAAATGAGAACCAAGCACTAACTTTATATGCATGTGATTTTTACACAGCTCTGCCAAGTCACTTTTAATGAATGATAGAAGAATTTTACTGCAATTATTCATACCTCTGCAATCGCCTCTATTCTTGAACCAACCCTCAACACTATCTTTTCATCACCCTCCATCCCCAAGCCGCCACATAAAAACGTATCGTGATGGATTAGCATAATGAAACCAGGGGCTTTAGAGGACAGATGTCAGTGTTGCAGAGCATGCAGACTACACCCAAGGTGTCTATTCACAACTTGACTTTTACTCCTCTAAAGAATGACACATAATACATCTCCTTCTTGTATTATTTGCCTTCCCGATAGTGTACTGCCAAGCATGTCTACTGGAGTTATTATGGGTACCTCAACAATACACAATCAACAGCTCGTGAAAACACATGGGAACACTTGCCCTGTATGTTACATCTCAGAGCAGTCAAAAGGGTTTCTCTGCATTCGCAACGTAACAGAAAGCCTGACCTTGATCATCCCCTTTGGAAGCTCAGACAAAGAAGAGATCAAATTGTAAGGAGCAAGGATTTCCTCTTCTCATCTTTTTTCACCAAAGCTGACAGGTACTGAATTATGATGTGGTAAAACAATTCAGAAATGGGAAATGAGCTCCATCAGAAGCCTTTTATTTACCTACATGGAAGCATTGGTTGGAAATAAATGGTGTTTCTGCTCTTTTGATGTCAGAGCCCTCTTTAAAAAGGCAATGAAATAACAAAAAACTACAAAAATAAAGAATTACTGCATGAACAAAAAATGCTGTTCTTGCCTCCATTCTTTAAGCAAAACCCAAGATTCATGGCATCTCTTTAAGACTCCAGGCAGGAAGTATTACTGAATAAGATATCATGTGGACGCTCATGCAGGTGAACATGTTAGCCTTTGCGGTGTAAATTGACAGGATCTTACTGAAAAAATTCAAAATAACAGTCTTTATGAGTCCTCCTCTCCCAATTATCCTAATACAGTCAGTGCTCGAGTTCAAGTGTAGCCAGTCCTGAAAATCCTACAACAATGCATGCAGCATTCACACAATGATAGCAGAGGGTGACCATCGTTATTAAGCGATATTCATAAACTGTGCAACTTGGGGTTCAGTATTTTGCCCAAGGACTCTTCTAAATTTGGACTTCTTGTTGAGAGATGACCACATCTACCACTTGAGCCAAATCCACCCCAAGAGCAGAACCTGGGGACAGGAACAAGGTCTGCAGGAGCTGTTTGCATCAAGTTAAACCACAGGAACAATTGAGACATGAGTTACTCTATATCCTGAAGACGCTGTAGTGAGGCATCAGATCCCTTACAATGAGTAAATCAATAGATACAGATTTTTTTTTTAAATGCATAAAAAGTCATATTTTTCAGCCTTGAAATTATTATTTGTTCTGGTTTTGTTCTTTAGAAAGTATATCAATGTGGATGGGTCTTTTTCTTTGAATTACATTGTCTGAGACTGAATTTCACAAGGACATTTGTGAAACAAAAATTAATAGGACAATTCCTTTTGGTCTTGAGTATTTTTCAAAGTTATGTGATAAAGGTTTGAATATTTTTTTGTTGAAGATACAATTGATTGCAGCATTCTTAAGTGCAGAAATGGCTGCTATAACGAACCAGGCTTCTATTCCCAATTCTTCCAAATACACTGAAGCCTCAGACTGGGAGGTTTTACTCTCCTGCTCCAACAGATGGAGCTGGTGCTGCACTGCAGAGCTCTGCTGGGCTTTGCTGTCAGGCAGCTTCTTCCCAGATGGTCCAAGTGAAGACAAAAGCCGGTGTGTATCTTTGCCATGTAATACCTTCCCATTCCCTTTAATCTACACTGGCATCCTTTTAACTGTGTGCCTCAAAGCAAAGCAGTACTATGTCGCCAGCTTTAAGCTCATTAGTGGGAAAAGACACTTACTGTACCAATGTGTAAATATTTTGTTTGTTGCTAAAACACAAATTAGTTGCATGTTTTAAATGGTGTACAATACAACGTTCAGAGCTGAACAGGGCAGTTAATGTGATGTACTTCCTGCGCTGCATAGGGAGTTTAATGAATTGATGGCAAATTAGCAATGTTCAGCCTCCTGCCTTGTCTCTTTACATTATGTTGTAATATGTCTGCAGTTTTAGATGGTTTGTTTTCATTATGGAATATACATTATGTGAGCACATCTTGCTCTGACTAATATTCTCTGTCAGGTAGAGGAGACAGAGAGCATACACATCATACACAAACACATGAGTAAAATCTTCCACCCCACACAAAGGAACACAGAAAACTTAAAAGAAAGCATATATGTTATCTGTCAATAGTGAAAGAAAACCATGTATGACTCACTGCTGTACTTTTCAAATGGTAATTTGGGGTATTTGGCTTTCTGTGTGTCACACTCATTTATACACTTGACTGACATTTTGAATGTGTAGCACATGTATGCATTAGGACAAAAACTAATTGTGATTCTGAGTGTGTTTCATAGTCTGATAGGGCTGGCAGCTGAGTATTGATCAGGCCACATTGATACAGATACATAAAGCAGCAGTAACCACAGACATCTGAAGCAGTAAAACACCGGCAGACTTTTTGTGTCCCTTTTATCTAAGGAAAAAAAAGTAAAGAAGAAATATTCTACCAACTAAATAGGTCTCTGCTGTACAATGTGCAAGAAAAAAAAAGAAACTGACAGAGGTTAAATTCAGGTAACCCTTAAGGAGCGTCTTTGAAAAGATGATGAAATCACAGCTAAAAATAAAATGTCACAGTGTAAGACTGTTTGTGTTGTTAGCAAAAGTTATGTGACCTTGAGTAATGTGTGACATCTGAGAAGCCTTCATTATAGCTGTGCAGTGAGTACTGTTTAGTCTTTATTTCGTGGTAATGAACAACATCCTTGACAGACATAGGACCAGAGTGTGAGGGTAGCTGAAAAGGATTCTCTGACTGCTGGATTTGATTTGCTCTTGCGGTGCATATTGTTTTTTGTTTTTTTTATATGGAAACAAACAAGCTGAAGAAGCCTTGTGACAATCCTACAAAGACTGACTTTGGTGAATTTCCGTGCGCTGCTATCTGATGCAAAATGTGACGTGCTTTGTTTTGCAATGGGCACATTTGCGTGCACAGCGAGAGGACAAAGCCTTCAGAATCTGATTGAAAAGATTTGTTTTCTGCACTTTTCAATTACCTCTTACTTGACGTTGGAGCCATTCTCCCATACAGTGTGCCAATCCAAGGATGGAGAGGAAAAGAGCGGCAGTTGAGATGAAAACAAAAAAAAGATGCATCCTGTTGACACAGAGTAAAAGGAGATGTGCTTCATACTTTACCTACGTGACATACCTGGAACAATCAAAGAGAATGCATTTGTTAAGGCTCAAAACTCCTCAATACTGGCAGACTGACTTTCCTGTCAGGCTTGTGTCCTTATGTTTGCATGAGCAAGCAATGGCACTGATGCTAAAGGCTTAACCCAGTTTTTTAACTGAGTTCAAAAGCAAAACTCCCTGTTGTACTTCCCCCACTTGCAAGTATATATTCAGTAATTAATGCAAGAGTATCAGAGGCAAAAACACTTCTAGTTGGTCTATTTTGCATGTATGGCCTCGATGAGAAACAGATACTAAAAGTGTCCTTGAATTGAAAGAATATGGACTGCAGAAGCTACTCACATAGCTATTGATATGCACAGCACTGTTTTTTTTGTCTTCCCACACCAGAGACCTCAACTTCTGCTTTTATAATGAACCGCCCACCTCAATCAATGAGTTAATTAACATATTCTAGACTTGCTCCGAGGAGTGTTGACGAAACTTAACACCAATCTTCAGCTGCAGTCAGTTACTCTGTGGAATGAAGACAGTTCCCAAGGTCGTACTAATCAGACAACTGATTCAAATTATATTCTGCCTAAAGGGCTCTAAAGCAGCAACAGCAGAGAGAGTCCACTAACAATGAATGTTTAAAGAGTGAGATAATGCTATTTTACACTCCGATGCTCCCGTCGTGTTTGTCAAACTAAGCTGTTTTCTGAAACTCGCTTTTCTTAAAATGTCACGGCGGAGCTCATGTGCAGCTTTGTTTAGTTTGCAACAAAATGTACGTCCTCTCAGACTCGCTCTTCAGAGTGTGCAGTGTAGACTTATTCTCTTATTCAGACAGGCTTGCAGAAACGGTTACATTATGCTTAATTTGCAGAAGAGAAGTCAAAGGAATCAGTTACCAATCTTGCTTTGAAGTGCTCCTCAGCCTTGGCTTCTTTCTCGCCATCACCTGCACCACGCTGCCCTCTGTCAGATTCAATTGTTCTTTTCTCTTAATAACCTCATAGACGCGTTCTTTTTTTTTTTATCTCTCGCTCTCTTTTCTCTCTCTTGCTCTCTAACCCTCTCTGTCACTAATGCTTACCCTTTAGGAGGGTTTTCTTTGCATCATCTGACAACCTCTCACAGCACTAAGAGCAAGGGAAGTATAAGGAGGAATCATAGGCTCACTTGCTCTGATAAGCATTCTGGAGAAGTACTTCACTGATGAAATGCTGTATTTTCTGCCGGGTTTTCTCAGCCTACGGGAGACGAGTTGGGGTCATGGTTTGGGTTAGATGAGTTATTTCACTTGCCTTTTTAATTTTCAGACTTTTCATTTCTAAATTACTGTCTTTTTGTGTTTGGTTCTTATTTTGCAGAAAATCCTGGATTGATCTGTCAGTCTGTAAAACTAGTGATGGATATCCTCCTTCAAATTTGAAGCCATTTTTGTCTTTTATTTAACAAATGATGCCTGTCTTTTCAACTGCTATGACAAGTGACAGCTGATTCCTTTAAAAAGAGAACAATACGGGTTCAATCTGTGTGTAAAGCACGGACATACGAGAGTAAAGAAGACTGTTTGTCATCATTCACTTGGCTCTGAACCTCTGGGAGCATCCCACAGAAGTGTTCCTTAAAACGGCTTCATCATTGTCTGTTGACATTTCGGCATGAAAAGGTAGTGCTGTTGTATGCTGGCAGGCCACACAAAGGGCTCAGCTGAGTGTGAGTGGGTCCAAACAGGAGTTGGAATTAAAAAGACTGGGGCTTTGTGATGTGTGTGCAGGAGTTTGTGCAAGGTAAATATCACAGTGTGCAAAATATAGATTGTAGAGCGAGTTTATGGCAAAAGTTAGCTTCGTAGAATGCTATCTTCTGTATGACTGTAGCAGCTAGTGTCAATGCCAAAGTTAAATTAGTCCCACCTGTCGTAAATACAGGAATACAAAGCAGGTTTTGCAATGTAATGTATATTGTGAATAAGAGATACTAATTAATCACTCAGTCAATTAAGTGCATCGATGGATACTATTTTGATGACTGCGCGAACAATCCTGTGATTAAATGGTAACATGTTTTTCCCATCTTAATGACAGTGGGTGAATGTCAGTTTATATTAGTTTTTACTTGCAATAATGTAACATCATGTTTAAAATTGACAGACAGAGCTCAGACCTGCGTGTATCTTCTGACAGTGAGGGAGTGGGCTGATAATTGTACAACCAGAGGTCAATATGTAGCTAAACACTAAAGTTCAAATGACTGCTCATGACATAGAGGGAAATCTCTCCTCTCAGAAAAGGGTTAAAATATCAAAGGTAGGTTATTTCTGTTCTTCCCCCAAAGCCTCTTACCTATAAAATTAGCACCTTTACAAATGTGATTTCTTGTTCAAACACAGCTCAGCCCATATTTCATTTTCAGAGATATTTGTGGTGTAAAACACAAGTTACTTGGTAATGTTGAGAATGGAAATCTCAAATGTAGTAAAATAAATGTTCAGTGAATGAATGGTTTAGCTTTAGATTGCAACACTTGAAAGGAAGCAGATCTCTTGATTTTGGGACACATCAGAAGAGAGTAACAAGTCATACCTACAATGCAAGAGCAAAACTACCTCATCTCTTCTATCTTCAACTTACTAGTCTGCATATCCTGGCATTGATAGGCAGATTTGGCACTTTTAGCCAACTTCAGCGCTCTTTAAGTGTGACTGAAACTTTCCCTCCTTTCTTCTCTTAGGCTCCCAGTCACTCTCCCAACTCTTCTGGTGATTTTCTTTCCTCTACGTGTTGACTTTTACCTCGCTTTTGGCCGGGAACCGTTGATTTAAAAAAAATATAACTGAAGCGAAAATCCACGCTACAGTGTACACCTCCAGTGCAGTGAGAACACCCGGCGGAGTGACAGCAGTGAAGCTCTCGGCAGCAGCTCCTTTCAACTATGACAAGCACGTGCAGGCGCTTATGAAATGTTGATGCTGTAGCAGTAATCAACGAGATGACACGAATCACTGATAAGACCACAGTATCACAGGAAAACATTGTGAAAGTATATGACATGATCTCACAGGTAACATGATCTCTTAAGACAGTATTTTAACACACCCGAGCAGGCCAGTGAAAGGTGCAATCAGCTGGCTCAGAGTCTGTCCATCATGCATCTGGGCCAGCGAGCCAGTTATTATGTTGAGTCATTGGCTTGTGTTTGACATAAATTCTGTTATGATGTATAGAATAATGCTGTTCAATATTGCTTTTGACATAAATATCAGTCATGTTCTGTAATCTGCAGTGTAACCTAATTGATATTTATATTTCATGAATTCATAACCAGAATGCTCAAGTCTATGTAAACACCCTCACTATGCTATTTGAAAAACAGCATTAGAGTTTCCCAACCTTTAGCACTTACTTGTTCATTATTATTAACAATTAATGATAGCCAGATTCTAAACATTTTATTACCTGAACTTTAGAATGAGTGTGGCAGAATTTTATGAGCGTGGCAAAGTTTTACGACTGTCTACGGATAGAAAAGAGTGCCGGGATGTTTAATTTTCATGTTATCAAGGAGGTGTGTGGAGAGGAGTGAAAGCTCTGGGCTATGTCATAAAAATGCCAAGGCTGAAACATTGTCAGTGAATGGAAAAATAAAACCAGCGCTCAGTGTAATGCAATCTGAAGCCACAGGCCTTCAAAAAAATATCTCACCATTGTGAAACTTTTGTCTGTTTTCACTGAGATTGTTCGTGCAACCCTTGCATACTTTTGGGCTAAAATGTGCTTCGTGGAAATGAGTAGTTTTTAATCAATACAATGCAATCTAATGGAACGTCACACATTTTTCATCAAAGATTAAAGGTGACATATCATGCAAAATTGACTTTTTAATGGTTCTTTACCTGAAATATGTGTCCCTGGCATGTCTACAAACCCCCCGAGAATGAAAAAAATCCATTCTGCCCCTGTTTTGATTTCTACACCTTTCTGTAAATGTGTGTGAAACGAGCCGTTTCAGACTTCCGTGTGTTTGTTACGTAACAACAATATCCGGTCTGTCACGGAGTCAGAGCTTGGAGCTTGTTCAGCCCATAGACTGTATAAAATAATACTGAATCCCCCCTCCGTTTTTCATTACCTGCACAAATGTGTGCTAACAAGGAGCTTAGGAGGGAGGCATGCTAGTTGTAGGCTGTCTTAATAAACACAAAGGTCGGTTTTACTCCCCACGTCTGCAGATTTGAAGATCTAGTGGAGGATTTTTATTCATCATGGATAAGTGCTAGCGCTAGTTAGCATAGCCACATAGCTACATGTTCGTAGCTGTGTACCAAGACACACGTCTACATACTGATAAATAAAACAACAAGAAACACTAAATCTGTGACCAATCCTTCAGAAAGGTCCTGCTACAGGCGCCTCTCCGTCAGGATCAGATTCAGAGGGTTGAAGTAACGCGATCTCTGAGCAGCCGTGTATATTCAGCCAACATGTAAACATTAGATCAACGTGCTGGAGAGCTGAGGCACATCCACTTCCGGAGGGGGCGTGGTCAGAGGGAAAACAGAGTGTTCTGAAGAGGACTGATGAAGAGGGATTTTCAGGCATGCCAAAATCTGATTTCAAAGTGTTTTTTTGAGCATAAACTTTAAAGACATGTTTTGGGGACCTCTTAGACCAATATATATTGATGAAAAAAGCGTGATATGTCACCTTTAACTTTTTGGATCTCAAATGACTCACCTACAGGCTCAGCTAAGTGTCATGTTCTGAGTTTTACCCAGCAAGACTTTCACACTGATTCAACCTGTGGGCCCAGGGATTGTCTATCTAATAAATTTGACAGTATTTTTGATTACGTGTAAAACCTTGAATGATCCTTCTTTCAGGAAAAGGCACTGATACCACTCTTTATTAATTAATTCAATCTGTTTGATAGTGACAATCAATCTTTCAGCCCCTCTTCACTCCCTAATCTCTGTTTAGTTCATGTTTTTCCAACATGCTGACGGGTAGGAGCAGCACAAATTACTAATGTTATTAAAAGCTCCTTCGAGGAGCGTAAGGCTGGTTTTGAAACAGACATTAATACTGATGTCACTATTTGACCTACCAAAGCAAATGAGCACATCAGCCAAGACATTAACTGCTTCTGTCTATGTTTTACCGCCTACTTTTGCTGTCACCCTGTTGTTTTCACACAGCATGCTTCCAAGTCAGCCTTTCTTCTCCATTGTACATGGCAAAAAAGTCCAAATGAGTTGCATGTTAGATATTTTAAATGAAGCATGAGTCAAAAGGTTCTGCATATTGTTTCTTCCACAGGGGTCCCCCTGATCAAGACAAAAGAAAAGTTCCTCACAGTCTCTCTAAGTTTCTGGTTTTTACACTTAGAGCAGAGAGAGGTTCAGGCACAGTGCGTGGGCATTTCTACAGCTAGTTCATGTTGATCGGAGAAGATGAAAGGATGGTTACACATAATGTCTTCTTTTGCATACCTGCAGTGAAACTCTTAGCACATTCTGCTGTACCATCGATCTATCCATCTACTTCATACACTGCTTATCCTCAGACAGTGAGGAGCCCATTCCAGCTTACCTTGGGAGGGGGAATACACCATGGATGGCTGCCGGCCAATCACAGGGCTGACACTTGATGATTGACAGTCATTCAAGACCAGCTTTAAAAACTGAATTCAATTAGTGTCACCCATTAACCTGACCTTCAAAACTCTAATACTCTACCACGATATTTGCGCCCTTCTTTGTGGCTCTCAGGTAAGGCATTAGCTGTTATCAACAGCTGGCCATATCAATCCAATACAAGGTAATATTTGCTCATTGCTTGCTTATTAAGGATTCATTTTGGGGGTTGTGGGTTTTATTTGTTAGGTCAGCTTGAAAGAGAAAGGAAAAGTGGGGAGAGGGGGGGAAATGCATGCACTGAATCATGTCAGGACCCGAAACTATGACTAGTTCGATGACTGTAGCCTCTGCACATGGGGCACTTTCTCCATCAACTGAGCTAAACTGTCACCCCTTTCTTATGTATTTTTAAATACGATATCTCATCAGCCACGATCTACACCATCAGTGTTTGGACTCAATGGGGGTGTTACTTATACCTTGCTGCTGTAGGGCTGATCCCTCTCAATTACACAATCCAAACACCAAACCTTTACAACAAGAATTAGAAATCAAATATAATTTTTTATAAGAAAAATGTACATTTGTTGTTTTTCTTCATTGAACTACAGTCAAGTTATTAGTTGCAATGTGGGCAAAAAGTTTGTGTTTAGGCTAGAAAAAAACAACTGAATATTCACAACATATATATTTTGAATGTTTCCTGCGAGCTATGTGTTCTCCCACATTAAACACTTTTCCAAAGCATAAACAATGTTTTTAGGGGCATATACAGTCTCCTGAATGTTGATTTCTCATGCATTTAGCAAAGTCCACTCTGTGCAGTTTCAATGCAGCTGTGCAAGTCTTTCTAGTACCATCTGTTAAAGTTATGTGGTGTTTTCAATTTGGCTAGCTACCTGTATCATTGAGCTCAGCCTACAATAGCTTTGAATTGTATGAGGCACTGCTTACAATCATTTTTGCTGCACCACCCACCATGCAGGTCACTTGTTGTTTTAAACTGAAGAGTCTTTTCAGTAACACCAGCAGCAGCGGTTTATTTACTCAACAGTTCAGCAACATTATCGTGATTATGACCCAATCACAGAGAAATGCTTGCCAGCCTGGGTCACGTGTCTATGGATCTGAGAATGCTTGTTGGAGCGAAGCGGCCACTTGCAATACGCAACCATTAGGGTTGAGTTTCCAATCCCATAGGGTCGTGTGCAGCAGGGTGATAGTGGCAGTCATGATGGTGCATGTCTGTGATAAAATACAATAACATGATAAAATGCCTCTCACTGCATTCTAAGCTGGTATATTCACAACACTTGTTGTATATTCACACCAGTGTATAGGACAATATTTGTTTTTTGGATCAAAAAACCTAAAAGTGCATCTCATATACAAAATTGTACTTTACAGACAGACAGTCTTTAATTTTTTTTATGAAAAAAAGAGAGCTGTGATATAAGCCCTTCTCTTTGCAGCTTAATACACCATAACCTGATCTAACTCAATGTTAAGTTTAAAACTAGCTTATATCTGATTGCAAAGCCATTTTACTCATTTACAGCCTGAGGCCAATTGACCCACAGAGCAATACTCACTGACTGCCAAATGAAACACTGCAGGCATGATGACCTCTGACTGAAACTCCAACACATTTTTGTTTGTAATTACGAGGGAACAATCCATTTAGACTCTTCCTGTAAGCTTCAAAACAGCAACTAGTAAAGTGCACTGAGCAGAGTGCAGATCAGGGTGCAGGTGTGTCTTGGGGCATGTGGATGGGGAACAGCAACCTTTTTACCCCCCTTGTCACCCCAAAGAAAGATGAGTTGAATCTCACTTAATTGTCCCCCCTGGCTCTGAGACAGCCAAGATGGCAGTGAAGATAACAGAAATGGGATTTATTCATCTGTATCATGCCGTGTGCTGGCTTATCATAACCATGCTCTGCATGTAAAAAAAAATCACTACAGTTGTATAACACAGCAACTGTACAGGGTCTTTAAAGATACAGAAATAAATGTGCTAATGGGTGTAGCAGAATGTGGGATTAGATGCTGACAGCACTGACTGGGTGAGATGTACTGACTGGGTATCAACATGTTGATCCATCAGTTATGCCAAACAACAAACCAACAAAGAATTAGGCAACTGAGAAATTGTCCAGCATCCAGACATATGTGTGCATGTGAAACAGCAAGCTAATGGACAACAAACACTTACACACATGGTCAGGCACATGATCCCAAAATGGCATCAGTTTGTTTGGTAGGACCACATATGTTACAGTAGCCCAGTTATTGTATTGACATTGTGGTTTCAGTGACAAAGTGCTCTGTTTCTTTCACTCTCTGTCTTTACTATGAGAGAAAATGTGTCCAGTAGTGAAGATTGGCATCTGCTTCCTATAAGATCACCTTGAGCACTCAGTTTTTTCACTGTTACGGCGTGACACACTGCTGGAGTAGTATGATAATGAGAGACTTGAGTCCACGGTGGTCTGACTTACATCAGACCCCTATTTACATAGCAGCAGTAATGAGATCATCCCTCCCACACAGCATCGGGGTCACCTGGTCATCCAACTATCTTCTGGGCAGAGTGCTTGTATCAACACTGCTTGGTATTAAGTTCCTACAACAATATATGAGAGAATTAATCAGTGCTTGGGAAAAAAACCAACAGAGAAATAAGATCAGATCTTGTTACAAATCAAAGTGAATTTATGTTTTGAACTCAGAACATTATGTTAATAAAAAGACTGTAGATCTTTTGTGTACATGGATTATTAATTTCTAAGTGGTTGCAGCTTTCTTTTCAGTGCAGATGTCTTGTACCATTTCAGCTCTATGATATGTTGCACTGTTTCACAAAAAAATGAAGGTTTTTATTAGAAACAGACAAACAAACAAACAACAACAACAGAAGTCAAGGACTGTGGTTGAGCATCTTCTGTTGAATATTGCAATATTAAAAAGTTAAAAATAATTATGTAGTTGGTGGAAATGCCATATTTTAATCCATTGTCTGTTCCCACAACAACAAAGTAAAAATCAGCTGGCTTTGGTATTTCTTAAAGTCATATTAACTTAATGCTAATGCAACATTTAAAAAAAACCAACATGTTTGCTGATAGGTTAGGAATTGGTTCTAATGTACTACACTTTTCTGGCTAGATGTCAGCTAGCTAATACCATATTGTTGTCATAGTGTGTGTTGAATGTCATGTCAGGTCATATAAGCTGTACATGTCTCTCTGGCAAAAATAGACAGTTATCGACTTTGTATCACTAATATATGTGTCTACCATAGAAAACTCACAAGACATGAAATATAAACTGCTACACTTTCATTCAATCTCACCCTTTTCCCTTTGGTCTCTAATTTACCTGCATGAAGAAAAAAAAATGTTGTCCTATGACTCATAACTTGATGAACAACAAAGTAGCAACATTTGTTTTAATATAATTTGAGATTACAAATAATAAGGAATGCAATTGAAATGGGATTGTAGATGAAGATTTATAGCCCTATTGTATATCATTTAGCTTGATTAGGTTTGAAGATGTCTTTTCTGCAGATGAATAGCATCTTGTCTCATCTACATACAGCATGTTGGAGACTATGACTGCATAGGAAGACAAAATCATGATATATTGATCACTTCTGCAAATGTCAAAAAGCTGTTCAGCCTATTTAATCACATCACATGTAAACGTTAGCAGAATGATTCCAGGTTGATTTAAACAATGCATGTAACTGCAGCCATTGAGAGTTAACGGTGTCAGCTTGATTTCTTTCTCACCCTCAAAATGTTAAAACGTATCTGAAATACTCGAGCATCAATTTCTTTCAACCTCAGTGAGTGTTAATGGGTTAGTAGGCTTCTAACCTTAGAATGTTTTATTTTTTTTGCACTTGATGGTGCCAGAAAGTGAAGTTACATCATATTCTATAGACTGAGGTTACCAGCTAAATCCACAGCCAGTTGCTCAAGCAGCATAGCTACATTTATGTGTGCTATGCAGGCAGGAGGTGATAATATAGCATTTGTATATGACACCATATAAGTTTAATGCTGTACCTTGGCAGTAAATATCCAACAGATTCAGTTTCATCTACAGCTTAATGGTGGGCATGGGTCACCAAGGTAAGCTTTTAGCACTGGAGCTGACAGGCGGGATGAGCTTAATGGACTGGAGTTCCTTCTTAAGCAAAGTGCACAGGCGGAGAAGCTGGGCTGGGCCCTGCCTGATTGGCCATGACCCGAGGAATAACACAGTGTCAAGGAGGCTGCTATGTCTTGCTCATGACTCAACAGAGAGCAAGAGCTAGAATGGTTTTCACTCCTGATTACCATGCTGAAGTCCCAGCACCAACACCAGCACCCACCCTCTCAGTTCTGTGAGAAGCTTGTACTTAATGAGGCATGCAAGGTAATTAGCAGCGACAGAAGCCTCAACGTACACGTACCGTCTTCATCTTCTTTTTACTCTTATCGCCTTCTCATCACCAACTCTTTCATTTCCCCTCGTCTTTCATCCTGTCTCCCGTTACTTGTCTGCCCTTCTTCATGCCAAACAAACACAGCCTTATATTTGTCGAGAGGCCAAGTACAATCAGAGGCACCGGAGCAGTAAACACACGTGACGGTAGATAAAGAGGAAGACAGACAGAAGGAGAGTCATCCCATGAAACAGGCACGCGATTGATGGACAGGTCCTGCACCTACTACAGATGATTAACTGCAGAACACAGCCATTTTTTCCAGATCCCATAAGGGACTCAGTCAAGGTGAACGCTAAGACATGATGAAACTTGAGGCAATCAGACCCCCAGCAGGTGAAAATGTGAACGCTGTCTTCCATCTGATCAATGCTAACACCCATATTTTGTCATTTAGTGCAATACAAAGCCCGTCTTTCACTACTACGAGAGGGTGTGACCTGCTCTAAAACAAAAGGAGTGTTGGGAGACACTGAAAACTGCAGAACACAACTTCTCACCTTGAGGCAATAAGCATACAGACCTTCTCCACTCTCCTTCTGTGGGTAAAGTTCACCTCCCAACACTTGCCACTCATCCTGATAGGCTGTCTAAGTTGAAATGGCATGTAGCCTGAGGCTTAGGTAACGGGTAAATAAAAAGCCACCACAAATATAGAGGTGGGAAATACACAACAGAAAAACAAATGCCATGTTTACCTGCTTTCACTTTTATTGAGTTTGACTGTAATACATTTAGCTACACATTTCTTTCATTGCTCTTTGCTTTCTGTCTTCAAAACAATATGTTTTTCAGAAACTTAAAAAGGCAGGCCTTCAGAATAAAGACAACCTCCACCAAAATAACACATACGGGTGTTATTTTTTTATTTTTCCCTGACAGCATCAATTTATTTTGTACTTTTTGAAACTTAACCATACCTTGTTTTTTCTGTATTCAGGGTACAGTGGGTTTTTATTAAAAAACATCTGAAGGCAGTTGGAATTGGCAGGGCTGAATGTGGATAAAAACAAGCTCATATGCATATGGATGCTCTCTATCCTGTGCTCAGATCCTATAGCAAGAGATGAGGTCTAAACCAAAGAGCAGGTTAGTCACGCGGATGGATGGGCAGAGGT
This sequence comes from Notolabrus celidotus, assembly GCF_009762535.1. Classification (NCBI taxonomy): domain Eukaryota; kingdom Metazoa; phylum Chordata; class Actinopteri; order Labriformes; family Labridae; genus Notolabrus; species Notolabrus celidotus. Next base: position 9,145,627 of record NC_048285.1, read on the forward strand.
TGAGGAAGGCAGGGGATCGACTTAAAGGTGTGAGGGTGATGAAAGGTGCTGGAAGTCAAAACTGGCTTAAAGGAGTGATCTAAAGTAAGCTGCTGGACTGGCCTTGTCCAGTGCTCATTCCTGCTTCCAACTAACAATCCCGCTATCGATTCTTTGTTTCCTAATGAGTTCTTTTGGGCCATGTGGGATTTCTGTCTGGCGATCTTCCACTCGCTGTCTTTTCTTGATGAGAGTGTGGTGCTCTTTTTGCCCCCCACTTTCTCATGTTTTTCTTTTAAATCCCTCACTTATTCACACATTGCTCATTAGCTGAAATATATCAATGTATCTGTTTCAGGGTTTGTTTTCAAGGGGAGAAAGAAAACATTTGCATAAAAATGTCTGTAACTTGCTAGCCTGCTTCTACGGTCCTACCAGTGGCAGCTGAAAAAAAAACTGGTCTCACTATTCATAAAGAAATGTACAATAACCACATATTATGTTACAAGGACGCCATCGCCAGCACCAAAACCCACTACTACTCCAGTTTAATCACTGCAAATAATGGAAACTCCAAGTCACTAATCTCTCTGCTTAACAATATCACCCAACCCAAGGACTCTCTACCCGCTCACTTGTACACAACCTCCTTCTGCAACTCCATTATGTCCTTCTTCAACTCACAAATCAAGAATCTCCACCAGCACCTTGGCCCTCACCCCACCTCAGCATCTCAGCCAACTTTCACCCATCGACACACTCATTCTCCTCCTTCCAGCTCCCCACTCTCTCTGAAATCACAGAACTCATCCAGAAATCCAAGCCATCCACCTGTCAACTGGACCCCCTCCCCACACAACTTGTTAAAGCCTCCCTCCCCTCCCTGGTCCCCCTCATCTCTGCCATCATCCACTCCTCTCTCACCACTGGAACTGTCCCTACATCCTTCAAAACTGCTGCCATTACCCCAATCCTGAAAAAAACTGGCTCCGACCCCTCCAACTTATAAATAAAATGTATTATTATCATTATTATTATTATTATTATTATTAAAATCATGTTTCATACAAACTGTAACAATATATGTAAAACCAGTGTACTAAATCAAATAAAATGAAATGCATGAATTGTATATGCTAAGCTAAATTAATACAAATTTCCGTGTGGACCCTTGTTCATGTTTTTAGCGTTATACCTGAGAATTGCTTAAAATCTGTCAAACCTGTCTGAATCGGTGCTGTGTGCGACCTAGGAGAAGAACATTAGCATCACTGCATGCCATTAGCCAAGCCTTCTTAGTAAAACTGCTCATTGAAAACAACAATGTCCTCATCTGACATTGGAACACTGTTCAATTATGATATCTGGCTACACAGGTCCAATCGTTTTTACTCTCAGCTTCTCATGCAAAGATCTCCCCTCAATCGGTTTATTTCCAGCAACTTCACTGAGTTTTCTTTCTGCATTATTTTATTATCTCCGCAAATTCAACAACTCACGCTAGCGAGATAAAGAAGGATTCATCGCAATGCTGCATGTCATCAAAATGACATTGCCTTTTGCTACCACCTGCTGGCTGGCGGTGCAAAATGCGTTTTAGCTCATATATCTTGTATTACAGAGGAAATAATGCACATCTGCAACTTGAATCAATGGAAATACATGACAGATCAGTAACTTAAGACATGCAGATTAAGACACGCTGTTAATTTTCTATTTTTGTATTTTACTATATTAAAACATAATGCTTAGTGAACAGATTCACAGAAATACTCTTTAAAAATCCAGTCACACTATATATTTACACTTTGTTGCTGCTGGAAACATTTATTTCACATTGTGATAACAATATACAGTGTCATGTAATCACAGTGTTAATTTTCAGAACATTTTTGGTGCACGCTCTTATGTACTTTCTGTGTGTGAACCATCATTTGTATTCAAGTTAAGAAACCATTAGGCACTTATATTTGGAGCGCAATAGATTAAGACACTCTGGACACCAATTGTCAACAAATCTAGTATAAAAAGGAAAACTAACAGTACACTGGTACTGATTGCTTTTATAGCTTATCATTCTGTACCACACAGCTTCACTTCTACAAAAAGCTTCAAATAACTTTGACCTGTTATTAAAGATTTATATCTTGAAGCAACCAATAAGACCACACTAAGCTACAAAGCCATATATATTCATAATGATCTGTTCTTTATGAGTCTTGATTTGGGTACACACTGCAATGTTCCTTATTATTATAGGCTCATTAACTATAAATAATTAACAACTTCTCCTCTAGCACTGTACAATTCCCTGGACACTTCCTTGATTGAGGGTATTCTCCCCACTTAAAGGCATATCAAATTACAAAGGATCCTGCAAATGCAAAACAAACCCACCATGGGGTCAGTTCATTCCCCACACCAGAGATAAAGGACTGATTTCTCCTGCACAATTCACCCATGCATTGGTGGTTTTGGTTTGTTGCTTGGCTTGCCTGGCTTCTCCTGGCAACAAGGTGAATCTCTTGGATTACCTGCAGCCTTCATCTATCTGTCTGTGTGTCTGTCTCGCTTCATGACAGTTGCCTAGGGTTACAGCAGCGCTCCAAGAACCAATTTTTTTTATGCCTTGCACGCAGAGTAGGTCAGGAAACCCCTGTTGTGCAGCTGTGTCTGACAGGTATGATTCATCTATACATCTATGCACGCCTATAAGTGTTGGAGTTTAACTCTGGTTTATTTTTATCTCACTGTCTTTAAGCAACATTTCTCCTCCTCTTCACCTCCCCAAACTGCTTTCTTCCTGTGTACCATTCTAGTGCAGCACAGACGATCTCTGCTCCCTTGACTCACCGTCTCTGAAACACAGCACCATGTGACATCTTATGACATCTCCTCTGCCTCTGGTTTGTGTCAGCATTGCTACGAGGACACGAGTCAATGAACACGCCCTGACCACTGAACTGTAAAGTCTTTGGGAACTCCTGTAGGGGCCCGGTGCTGGAGGGGCATGAGCCAGAGCACAGGGATGAGCCATCAACCACATCAGCTGGATATACCTGGTATTTTGACAGCTTAAAGCGATCACCATCACCTTCATGCAACCCAAACAAGGACAGGAGAGACACTTTCTGCTAGCCCTTCGAAGATGCAGTTTGATTCAATTTTCTATTGATGATCATAATTGTGCTAGTCAGAAGCTGTATCAAATAAAAATCACACAAACACATCCTGATTCAAGCTTTGAAAAATACATGAAGGACTGTGACTATAGTAACAGTAAAATAGGTCTTTTCCTATCAGCCCATATTATAAAAATGTTATATTTGCAGTGAGATTGTCTGTTCTTAAGTAGGGCTGACCTACACTGCCAGTCAAAATTTTTTGAAACATGTTCTCATTCAATGTGTTTTATTTATTCTAATAATTTTCAACATTGTAGATTAATACTGAAGACATCAAAACTATAAAATAATATGGTTTTACCAAAATCTGGATTACAACAGTAGTCAAATAGGGCTATCCATTGTGTACTAACCCTACCTCTGAACAACACAACTGATGGTCTCAAACACATTAAGAAGGCAAGTCATTCTACAAATGAACTCTTGACAAGGCTCATGTTAATTGGACACCAGTCCAGGAGACCACTTCATGAAGGAGATTGAGAGAATACCAAGAGTGTGCAAAGCTGTCATGAAGAAAATAGGGGGCTACTTTACAGAATCTAAGATATAAAAAAATATTCTGCTTTGTTTAACACCTTTTTGTTAATTAAATAATTCCACACATGTTCTTTCATAGTTTGATGTATTTGTTATTAATCTACAGTGTTTCAGATAATTTAAATAAATATAAACCCTTGAATGAGAAAGTGTTTCCAAACTTTTGACTGATAGTGTACATCTAAGTTAATATAATTTTCAGTTTGATGGTTTGTTTCTCTGCTGGTTATCATACTAATTTCATTAGTTAAAACATATTCATATGATCAGTCTGTCAATAATTTACATCTTATGTATTAAAGGTTTTTTCTATGTGGCACGGCTGGTAAAAAAAAAAAGGGAAAAAAGAGAAGCCTTACATTTTGTTTTGGTTCAGGGCTGTTAAAAACTTTGAGAGCTTGACAAATTGCAAAAACATTTGAGTCCAATCTGACATTGGCTGTCTTTTTCTCCAGGGGAGGTATCTTAACGATCTGAGAACTGGACCTTGCAGATTGTCTCTGGATGTTTTCCCCGCTCTCTGCTGATGGAGCTAAGTGAAGACAACAAGCTGCTCTTCTCTATCGCTACCACCCACCACTATCTGACATGCTGCATGATAATGATGCATGTGTGTGACTCCCGTATCAGAACAGAGGTCTTGCTGAAGCCATTCATGCATGTCTGTGTGTTGTTTGTATGTGAGACACGATGAGGTGGGAATTAACGTGCAGATTCATATATGTTCAGATTAATCAGGTTAATTGTTTGAGTAACCTATTTTCTTTATTGATGTGAAGATGAGAATGGAAAGACTTGTTGCAAGCCCTGCTCAGAAAGAGTCTTTATGCCGAAGATTATGTCTCTATTAAAGTTCCAGTGCAACCAAAGAAAACAATCATTCCTGTATGTTTTAATTCAAAAAGAGTATACCTCAAACACAGACCTCATTATTGTAAGTCAACGGGCATACTGTGTCTCTGATAATCTATCAATTCATTTTGTTACTCCACACCTTTAAAGACACAATTTGTAGTGTTCCAGTGAGGCCCATTTGCACAGCAATGATAAATGGATATCAACTTGACTCCATCACCCTGGAAGTCTGTAATGAACCTTACTTTAAGCTCCTTTGATCTTGGCAGCCGACAAAAACATGAAAACCCACTCTGTGGCTATTTATGAAAAGATGCATGGCAGACACCCACACAAACAGGGACACAAGCACACACGCTTTCTCAAATGTCACAGGGGCAATGAGCTACTTATTAGAGAATATGCTCCAGAGAGAGGCCCTGCTTTAATTAATTTTGTGCCTGCCAGTGACGACGACAGGAGAGGGTCAATTAGGTCTCCTTGGAGACATTTTCAATCCAGTTGGCGGTGGCTTTCGTGAGTTTACTGCTCGAAAACTTCAGTATGTCTAATGATTCATTTTAATGTGTCTGGAAAGAGAAACACTTACTGTGGAAATAGTTACTATCAACTGAATTTTACTGGTTATAATAAAACAACAGTCTCGGGAATCCCACTATGACAATAGCCCTGGCATCGAATCCTTTCTAGTAACATGAGTCTGATTAGACTGTGCCTCTAGCTGGAAAGCTTTGGCATGGACCATGAGCATTAGACCCTCAGCTGAACTACCACTAGGGCCTCATGTCTGACTAACAAGTCTCTGTAGCCCTTATTAGGCTTGTATTAGCTCGAAACATTGTGCCATGCTCCATCCTCATTGTCTGCTGTGTAGGGTGACAAACTGTTTCGAGACACTTCCATCCCACAGTACAAACACACACAATTAGAACTGACAGTTCCCCTACAATCCCCCACATTGTCCAAACTGTACACAACAGATGGATGTATGCAGTTTTTTTTTGGTGGCAGAAACATGGGAGATTAAACAGCTGACCAAAGAGAGTTTTTTCTCTTGCTCATTATTGTGTTGTGGATTGAACACAGTCCAGGGATTTGTGGCTTGCCACCACAGACACGTTGTGAATAACCATGACAACCAGGTGGAGTTTCTCTGGAGGGATCATCAGGGCCAGTCTGGTTGATAAGCAGATTATAAAATGCTTTTTTGATACGGAGGAGTAAAAGGAAGGAGCGGTGGGTTACATTTATTACATTTATTCAATGTAATCTAGAAACTAACCAAGAACTTTGACGTGAATCTGTCAGGACGTGAATGAGAGAGGGAACGGAATAAAGTTTAGAGATAAAACTTCAAACAGTGTCCTAATACACAATGACAGAACAGCCATGCTCATCTTCAGTTTATTATTCTGTATATCCTCGAGGCAGCAAAATATAGTTTGGCTCATTAATCAACGTCAATACATCCTTGGAAGTAAACTTGAGGTCGGTGTAAAGGAGCAAAGCAAGACAAATTAGGCATGAAACCTATAATGAGACAAAAACTTATGAACAGCAGCAGAACTTTATGATATATTATCTGAGAGTGTGACTAAATCATGAGTACAATATACATTTTATACCTTTCATATATCCAACGTCAACACCTGCTGGCTGTTAGAAACATACAGTATGTAATGTATGCATGTTGTGCCTTGGGTTTTGCAGACAAAGGCTGAGACAGATCATATTCAGGCATCGAGAGTGGGTATTGCATTGATGGAAGTACAAAGACTGTTGTTTTCTTCCTTTGTTAGTAGTCTGCAGCACCTTTGCTTACCGAGGTCTTTTCAGACCATGATATATATATAATTTCAGTCTGAAATACTTTGCTATTAAAATGTTCTATACAGCTATATTGGCTTTACTTTGCTATAAAATGGCTCAATGTAAAAGAGCAGGACTTTTTCAGTAACACTGAAGCGAGGCCGGAGATTGCATCGTAAAAGTATTGGATCAATAGGGTTAGGAAGCTCAAATACATTACAAGATTAGATCTAATGCATTTTTATCACAACTGAATATAACATAACTTCACATGTCAGTGAGAAAGCACCCTGGCCTTGCCTTTATGCATACAATAATGGAGCTTTTGATACAGGTAGGTTTCTACATCTCCACAGTGTTCTGCCATTGGTCATAAAAAATCAGAGTCTGCCCCCTCTCAGTTTGGTTAAGTTCAAGGTTCCACGGATTCACTTTATCCTGGATTAAACTCTCCATCACAGAAACTGTCAAAATGCCCTGGAACAAAGTGAACTGCCGTTATGGGGATTGAAGAGATTTTATTGGTCATGACTGATGCCACCCTCTTCCCACACCCACTGATAATGTTTCATACTAATCCAACCCTCAGTGACAGAAAGTTATGACTGGCCCCGGCGCAATGAATTTTATGGGCCCACCCCTGGGGACGTTGGACGAGAAAGAAAACTGAATAATTCAGGTGGCACAGAGCTTGGCCCTGGGACATGCAAAAGATTATCGATATTTACTTTTCCAAGGGCCTGAGTAAGCTGTTGTCAGGAGGTAAAGGATTTCTGGCAGGGATTGTGACCCACACTGAAGCAGGGGCACATAAACATTAACCAACAAAATATGTCAAACTTGACTGACTAATTTAGTGTCAATTACCATCAGAGAGATGGTCCCAACTGTATACGAGGTCTCAGAACTGCTAAACTGTGAGTTTATAATCACACTGTAAGCTGTTTTATCAGGAGCTCAGGCCACAAAAAGCATGACAAAGAGAAACACATCCAAGGACTTCAAAGATGTGGGCATTGTAGCACTGGAAGGGTAACCCCAAATCTTTTTAATACCTAATGTCTTTGCACTGTATCTGAACCTTGAGTTAGCATCAAGATACAGTTTTACTTTATATATAAGACGGCTATGTTACCTTATTATTAGTACTTTCTTTCCTAGGAACACTAGGGTTGTCCAATGATATTGGGGGCGCAAATATAATTCAGTATAAAACATATTGATATTGAAAAGCTATGCCACCACCAACCACTCAACAACTTTTAGATCTTAACTGATTTTAAAACCGTGGGAGACCACACAGATAAGGACCTTTCCATCTGATTTTTATGACAATCATCGGAACACACACACATTAGTTGATTCCATGAGAGAGGGTTCAATAAGATATTTGCAGTAATTTCAAAGAGGTGATTCCACGGGAAAAATGTCTCAAATAAATTTGCATTATTGAACGTTACTTCAAAAGACAACAAACATGGAGGACGATTGATGTCATCAGCTGGATGTCCTGATGTTGGTTCTGTTTCACAGTGAAAAACGAAAAACGTCCTGTCCTGTCTCCTGTCACTGGTTCTTGAGGGTATTCTGTCAGAGGCAGTCTGACCTGGAGTCATAAATATCAAACATGTTTGATATTTACAATCACAGGGGTGCTCTAGCTCCAGTTGGGAGCAGTACAATAATCGCATTGGGGGAGGTAATCTTAAACAGTCTAGTGTGTGGCCAGCCTAACTTTTAACAAAGGGACATAATATTGCATTTATTTGAATACACTATGACAATACTCAAGTATCCTATTTTTTCAATAGCTATCTAAGTATATCATCAGCCTGACCTCTCTTCTGCATTTCTAGGCTGAGATTCAAATTCGAGCAACCTTGACAGGTCTTCAACAACAAGCGTCTTTGCAAATAGAGTTGAGTCAAGTCAGGTTCTCTCACAAATTGCCTCCAATATTCAACTCACTCTAAAAGCTGAAAGGGAGGGATTTGTCTTAAAACAGACGTTGCACTTTGCAGAAAAAAGTGCACTGTACACAGAAACACAAAAGTAAAACGAAGAAATACAATACAATATTCTTCCTCCACAGAGAAGCTGTGGAAACAAAGGCAAATCAAATAAACCGAAAATATGAATCATCTATGCATCATTGGAAAAAGGAGAATAATACAAGATGCAATGCCTTAGCGATAGATTAAAAAAACTCAGGAAATAGAACCAATATAAGAAAAAGCCTGGAATGAAAGTGAAATGGTTTCAAACAAAACAAAAATACAGTCAGGACTGTGGAAACAAGGACTCTCTCTGAGGCTACAAAGATGATCCACCGTCTGAACCGCTGTTTTTCTGCCACAGTCAAAGCAGAACTGTAGTTGAACCCTGAGTGTCTGAGGCCAAAAATCACTACATTGTGTGTATCTTACTGTGCTGTAAAAACCTCTTCCTCATACCAGGGATAGAATAAGGAGAAAGGTTATAAGCCAGGGTTAGTTATGCCACAGTCGATACATATTGCACCCAACCATCATCATCAACCTTCTCCCTGATCTGTTGTTACTGTTCAGCAACATCCCACAGTTTATACCATCACTGCAGCTGTAAGAGTGAACTTTGACAGTAACGTCTGGCTTTAAAGTTGGCTTATAATGCAACTTGGTAAAGTTGCAACTCTGGTAAATGATTCTCTGTAGGTTCATCATTACAAGTACTCATGCTAAAGTTGCAGTTTTTATTAACAAGCATTGCAAATCCGAACATATCAGAATACTACATATCCACAAAAACACTGCATAGCTCACAACCTTTAGTAAGCTCAAGCTTTGATCCATGGTTGAGCAGAGTGAGAGAGAGAACTACCTTCACAGCAGCGTAAATGAGCTGTGCTGGTATAGTGTTAAAGTAGTATTGCCCTTAGAGGTCTGACAGAACAGTTATATATTACTCTCAAGGAACAATTCCCTCTTTTTTAAAGTGGTATTCCTGCTATGTTGAGTGGGAACTGGCAGAGCAGAGCAGAGAGTAATGGGAGCTTAAATCAGCAGTGTTGATTTGATAAATAATCTTTGCAGTGCTGGTGATGCTCTGCTTAGCAACACTGACCCCCCATTGTGATGGCATATGTTAATAAAAAGCGCGGCAGGACGTCCTCTGCATCCTTAATCTGCTGGTGTCAAAATGATTTTGTGTGTGTTTAGTGTGTCTCAGATTCCCTGTTTTTCTACTGCTGCATTGACAATTATTTCAGCGATGTGATGTGAGTACCAATGATCATGCATATGTGCACTAGTCCTGTCTATGCATGTGCCAAATGTGTTCATGCATGTGGAAGTGACAAGCCCAGCACCTAATCTACATATCAATTTTCCTCATTTGAATGAACCACTTATTGGGTGATGGTGGTGATAATTACCTGTTGTGCAGAGAGTAGGGCACGGGCTCCCACTGGGCCTCTCTTTGTCAGCGTGGGTCACTGAATCTGTACACAGTACAGTGGGGTATCTTTCACAGGGGACTGGTGAGACATGACAGCACAGCATGAGTCCCGGCTTTCCTTAAATTGTCAACACCCGACAATCCCTGGCTGCGCACACAGGGCCATCATGTAGGAAATGACACGAGGAAAATGTGTCCTAACATCTGGGATATTCTCGGCAGCGACATGACAATTTGCTCACAATGGTAAAATGTCTTCCCGAGTACAATCTGTTGTGTCAAAGAGGTTTAAGAATTGCAGAAAAGGTCAAGAGATAATGTCGCAAAAAGACGGCTTTCAAGGGGTATTAAGGTGCTGAGGGAAAATATCATTTTTACATTTGACAAAACACACTTGATGGAAACTATTAGATGACACCATAGAGATTAAAGTTGACAGTTTGTGTTATCAGGTGTCAAAGTGATCAAACAAACAAAGAGGAAGGAACAATGAAAAGGATTCACAAAAAAAAAGGATGCATCCGAAAACTTTCTCCTGACAATGTCCTCAAGCTCAGATAATAATGAAGATAAATATCACTGACCATGATAAAAGGTGATAATGCAAATTAATTTCTAATAGAGTTCATGTCTGAAATTAAATCAGATGCATTGGGCAATTTCCTGGTTTCCTCAATTCCCATAAAGGAGCTCACTCTGTGTTTGTGCGATCACAGGTGAGTCATCCTGTCCAACCAGCAGCTCTACGTTGGACCGCCTGCAGCACCTCTGCCATCATTCCGCATGGATAAATCCTGCAGATGCCACTGAACATTAAAAATGATCTCACTCATGCTCTACAGCTGCATGTTCCCTGTCACTGCTGAACCTATGTACTGCAGTCCAGGATGCACTGCTGTGAAGGGCCCACAAATGGGAATGAACAGGTGCCACTTTAATTATGGGTCCTCTTGTTGGAGCGCGGCAGAGTCGGCCGGGAGACAGTAGCCTTTTTAATTAACCTTGGAGTGCTGCTGTTGAAACACAGTGACAGTGCTGCGATGGGCACCTGCAAATACAGGTGGACAATATCTGCCAGTCTACATGGCACCCTGGCTTTTAATTACAAGCACCAAAGAAGTGTGTTCAATTTTCTTCACCCTCACATACGTTTCAGTTTCCACCCTCTCCAGTTTGTCTGCGAGAGATAACATCAGTTCACATGTTTCAGTCCATTCGCTAACACCACAGCCATCAGGCCATAGCTGCGAGTGGCAGATTGCTCCTCTTATGTCATTTTCACTTGAAATGAGGTCAGTCCACCCTCAGAAAATATTTTCTGTTATCTTAACAGAGATGTCTGACAGCCCTAAAATGAGCTGGCATTGGAACTTTCAATTTTGAGAGTCCTCTTCTGGTTCAGAAGAAGGCAAATAAATCAGTTTGTAGATATCTCCATACTGGAATGATGCCAAGAGGAGAGAAGAGATGCATATTCCAGTATGTTTATATTGGCAATATATTTAAACCCCTCTTCTCATTTTCCTCAGAGTTTCCGAACAGCATTGGTGATTTTTCACACCACATATTTGATTGACATTTGTATCCAATTATACTGATAATTATCTGGCACACTACAGCTGTTTCTTCTCACTAGTTCCAGCTCCTTTTGACCAGATAAAACAAGCTTCGGGAAACAAAGCTTAGTCTTCTATTTGATCCAAACCAATTTCACAAAACCAAAATGTATTTGTGAAATTGGTTTGCTAAATCCTCAGGTTATCCTGTGATGATTCACAACTAAATGTACCTGTAAATATAACTGTATGTCCTGTTTTCTGTTTGGAACCAGAATTAAATGAGCACTGTTTTGCAAAAGAAAATATCTTCCACTTTTCTATTTCCTAAAATATAAAGATACATAAGTCTAATCTAACGTGTCTATGCTGCATGGCTTGTCTGAAGAATGCCATGGTTTCTATGAGTTACCTTTGTTTGGAAACACTTATAGCTTCCATACACTGGAAGACTCACATAAAACTTGTAAAATACTTTTCAAAGATCAACATCAGACACCCTTTCATATCTAAAGACAATGTGTGAGCAGCTCACAGAGCTTTTAGTCACTGACAACACATTTTGCATTGACTGGGGTTTTTACAGGTTCAAGAACTGTAAGACTACGACTGTATTTGTAAATTCATGTGGAACAGTGGTTCGCAAGGTAGCTAGCCAGCTATAGCACTTAGGGATGGCTACCGAATTCTGTACTTTCATAGGTACCAAACGAATTCCGTCGGTACTACTGAGTACCGATACACGTAGAATTAAACGGTACCATGTTTCGGTACCTAAACGCATCCTTGTGACTGTGAAGGAGTGGAAGAGTAGGCAAATTTCTATACTTTCGCCCTGTAATAAAGTTAGAGGCTGATCGGGTGGACGTTTCTGCTCTCTGCCCTCTACATCTGCGCGGGAGTGCGTCAAACGGAGCCTGCAGCTGATGGGCGCAAGCACTCACCGCGAGGCAGAGCTGCAGGAGTATTTAGTTGAGACGGACTCTCTCGCTCCGACTACCTGCCCTGTTTATAACCATTCCTGTGTGCGTGAATGCAAGTCAGTTGTGTGTCCTGTTATTATAAAGAGATGGATAACTGACTTTTTCCCGTCCGCAGGCATTCACGTGTGTTCATTGATGAACTCCCGAAAGAGCAATTAGATGCCACGAGCACGTGTCAGCTAATATATCTAATCACCTATATAATTCTGTTTCTGTTCATTTCATATTGAAGAAATTTATATATACAAACAGTTGGATGTTGTTTTGATATATTTGTTAAAGTTTGTTAAACAATTTAACATTTATTACCACATAAACACACACAAAAGTACCGAAAATTGGTACCGTTGAGTGCCGGTACCGATTCCCAGGTACCAGGTATCGGTACCGTATCGGTTCAAATGTGAAAGGTACACATCCCTAATAGCACTGGGAACTTCAAGTGTTGCATCAATTTCTATGCACTGTTTTTCCTTCCCCACTCTATCGTGGTACAAATGGGAGAAAATGTCAAAGAGGCATTTATGCTCTCTCCACAACTCCATTTCCGCAGTCTAAGATAACTACATGTTCTTTCTCCTACCTACCATGTTTGTTTTGCTAGTTTTCAGCTTCCTGTTTGGTTCTGAGAGTGCACATATTGGTTGTTGCAGTGTTTACATCATTGAACAAAAGTTGTACAAAAAATATGTATGTAGTACAAACAACCATGTGAAGCTCCATTGTAAGAGATCAATTCTGGTGCACTTAAAATCTGATTTATCCATTAGTAACTGTCATCTAACTCTGAGTTTTAAGACTTTACAGTAGTAGGACCTGTGTGTTTCTTCCTGCTCCCAGCCTGGCTGTCAAGAATCAAGAGAAAGCTTTTCATCAGTGGCTGAAGCTTCAAGCTCTCACACAGTCTTATGACCAACATAGCATCATATTACTGATAACTGCTTCCAAAGATGCCAAAGGGAACTGTCTGTTTTACAGGACATGATGAATTATACTACTTTGTCGTTAACAAACCAAGGGAGTTGCAATAAAGCAAGCTCATCCCAAATGCAAAATGGGGATGAGACCCAGCGGGATCGTTTGACGTGTCAGGCTTTATTTCAACTTAATCAACTGTGATGATGAACACACTGGTCAGCTGCAAGGTTGTCTTTAGAATTCAAGACATCACTGGATATTTGACCATGGATTTACCTCTCATTGATTCATTTCCTTCTTTACAATGAAGGATACATTAAAGCTCAGAGATTATTTGGGAGATAATTACATATCTATGGGGAGAGACAGTCTGATAGATTGATCAAAGAGCTTTCATCTGACATTTATCATTCTGTTCTTAATCTTCACATAGTCAATCTTCTTTCATAAATCATCTGCTCCTTTATTCTGATCTCACTTTCTTTTTTTCCAATACATGTATAATACAATTGCAACTATTCAGCTCCTAGCTTAACCAAGTCCTCAAAGTATTCTTTTAATGTTAAAAAGATGTGGGTTTATTATTTGAACAAAGGAGAATACAAATAGTCTTGATACCAAAGTGGAGTTAAAGACGCCGTAAGGAGTTTTCATAATGTGTTGATTCTTATGACTCCTTTAAACGACATCTGTAGGGTTAGATCTTTCTAATACTACTTTTCTTTGCTTATTCCTAGAACACCATCGCCAGCTGATTTTCCCCCGAGCAAACACATTTACCTGATTTTCGTTATGTTGCGTTTGTCTGAGTGTCATGGATCCCTGGGTAGCTTCAGCCTCGTCTTTGATGTCTTTGAGTGTAGAGTAGGACAGAAAACAAGACAATCTAACCAAATGACCTGAGGGAAGATGGAGAGTTTTACAGATATAGAACTGTGAAAATAAAATGTGCACAAAACTACAGAAAATAATCCGCTGTAAAATCTTTGTAAGAACAATTATTTTTCACATAACTTATGAGAATCAAGGAACAGAGGCTGCTGGATGAGAAACTAACTGTTCTCTCAAGCTCCTTGAGTCTCATCTGACTTCTTTCTCCGATGAATTTCTATTTACTGTGAAGGACTGAGCTGCAGACTTCTAGGTTAGATACAGCCAGGCTCCATTTTCTGCCTCCTTTTCAAGCTCTCCAGTAGCTCTTAATTCATTCCAGACTCGAAAAGAACCTCTCCTCTGGCAGTATTGAGTTTTAGGCCTTTAGGCTCGACAGGTATCGCTCTCAGACAGCTCGCCTTCGCCTCACACCCACCGCACTCCGGTTTGAATTAGTGGATGCTCTTCAGATCTGATACTGTCCCCTCAACTGCAGATATTGGATTTTCTCCCTCAAATTCCACATCTTACATCTGAAATATAGCTGTGGATTGCCTCAGGGTAGCATGTGTGTGTACATGTGTTTGTTTGCGTAATGGAATGCTCGCCATGATATTGCTCACCATGTCAATGTGCAAATAAAGTCAGGATCTTGGCCCACGCAGAAATCCAATCAATAATGCTGCACTTGATCAGGATCCAATTTGCCCGCTGTACTTACCTAACAATAAATACAACAGCTTTTGAGTTTACTGGCTCCAGCTTCATTTTTATTCTTTTGTGTGTGTGTGTGTGTGTGTGTGTGTGTGTGTGTGTGTGTGTGTGTGTGTGTGTGTGTGTGTGTGTGTGTGTGTGTGTGTGTGTGGGTTAGATAAGGAATTCAGCCTTGCTTCTAGTGACATAACTCTGGCATTCTTTCTTGCAGGTCTATAGAACTACTTGTCAACAAGGCTACAAAACAAATTCAATTCTGAAAGGTCAGGGAGGTAGTAATGTTGAGATTGGCAGTGAGGCAAAAGCAACCAATGATTTGAAAGTCCATCAAAGCAACAGAAAACTTTATTCACTTCAAAGTTGAAAGATTTCCTTTCTAATCATGGCGGCGTCTGTGAGCTGAGGGAGGAGAAATATATAACGTTGTGCACAATATCAGCATACACAATGATTTTGCGCAGCTTCATCGAATGTGATGATTGGGATCAGATCAACTTCCGCAGCTCATACATCACCAGTTCAAAATCATCACTTTGTATTAATCATTTCTCTTGAAATTATATGAAGCTGTTGTTATTCAACCCTAATGCATCATCATCATTTCTTAACATTTTTAATGCTCTTGCATTGCATTTGTGAATGCTCTCTGGAACCTGCCTCAGCTAGCATCAGAGGTCTAGTTTAGAGACAAAGTCAAACTGAAAATTTAATTCTCTCCTCTCACATTGTGTAGGAGGATGTTATACTGCAGATATTCTGCATATATTTAAAACTACAAAAGAGGAAAGTGGAAGTGGAAACAGAGTCCAGGTTTTTTTGCTTGTGATGTTAACAACATCGTACCTCGGTCCCTTTACATCATATAGTATTTTGGAGAACACATTCCATGGAGAAGTGGAATCTATAGCTCGGCTCATTGTCTTTTCTTATCTTTTCGCTAAGTTTTCTTAAGATATCATTGATTACCATACAAAGTAACACTGCTGATGTCGTACTTTGGAAAACAGAACTTACCATAACATTTTGGCCGCTATTAAAAAAGAAGTGTGACCAATATAACAGTAGAAGAAGGGTATTCCATTTTGTCCCTGGATACTTGTCCAGCAGCACCACTTTGTAACACTTTTCTTCATATTTAGGTAAAAATCATACATTTAAAGAAAATAGTGGTTTCCTATTAAGTACGGCTGGTTTGATTAAAAACACTCTTCAATTTAAGACTGAAGTGACCAGGGGGAGGGTTGTGGAAGTCTTGACGGTCTGTCAATACCTCACGATTATCAACGCAATCCACTAATGGGATCAACTACTGTATGGGTAGCTGGCACAATGCCGTTTACAGATGATACTTTAAGGAGCTACACATCTGCATAAAAACTGTACATTGCTGGATGTAATTTATTGTCACGCAGGAACACTTTAACCTTTTTGCATCTGGGAGCCCCTCAAAAACTGACCACATCTTGCCGATGTGACTTCTATTACAGATTTTGCTGTAAGTTTTCTGTCTTTAATGTAAGATTTAAAGCTAGTTGCTTTTACCTGTTATTTTAACATAAGATCACAGACATGCCTATGTGATAATAAGCTTATTCTTGGAAGAATATGGTATCGTGACTCACTTTTTGAAGTGTAGCCGAACGTTTCTTTTTGGAGCTTTGCAGTTTGTGCCATTTGCTTTGAGCACAGTTCATTTAAATAACTAAAGGTCTGCTTCATGCTGTTTAACCCAGGCCTCCTGATCATCCATTGATGACATTTCAATTATTTCTCATTTAAATAAATGCCCACTCTATCCGTCATCTCCCGCCCCTTTCAGTCAAAAGAGTTGATCCTTCTTGTTCTTACTGCGCCACTTGGCTTTCAAAAGGGTTCATCACTTCATCGCACCCCAACTGTTCTCCACATGGGATTCTGGGTAATTAGAATTTTTTAACATTTAGGCTCTATTAATGTTAATCATAGGGAGCCCGTTATGAAACATCACACGGATAAGTAACTTTTGGGCAACAGTGACGCTTAGATCTAAACTAGATATGTCTTTGACATGGTGAATAAGACTGATGGGTGGTATTGAATGATGCACTTACAGCATCAAAGTCTGATTAAAAGAGAGGTAATTAATTAAGTGGCTTCTTGGGAGAAAATTGCTCCATGTGGATGAAGTAGTTCAAGGCACCTGAATCCTATTTGACTGACTCCCATTCCAGCTCTCTCTCCCATCCATAGACTGCTAATTATTATCACAGACGGAGTTGTTCTTCAATCACTTAATTCTGCACCGTGATTATGCTTGACATTTAACTCCAGAGTTAAAAAAAAATCTTCAGCAAACATGTAGATGAGTTCAGAATTTCTTCATTATGCAAATAAGGTCGCTCACACATCCTGAGGACAGTCGCAACATATTCTCATTGTATGGACTATGACGAGAAACATACTTGGGATTTTATTTGAAATATAATCGTACACATTTTCTGCAGAGATAGTCACTCCAAGTTTAACTTGAAACATTTATATAATTGTGTCGAGCTTTGTAGAGAATACTTAGATCAATATTCAGAAAATCAACCAGAGACTCTCTCTGTGTGTTGACAGAAAATGTTGTTATATGTTGTGAACACAGGGGGGCAGTATGGAACCATAATCCCTGAGTGACGTCCTCACATAAATGAGCAGAGTTTAAGCTTTCTAAACAGAATATCTGAAAGTCTTTGATATCTGATCCTAAATGTTTGATCTCTGCCAAAGTCTCCAATCTGCCATTTTCACTTGGTCCCTGATGTCTTTTTGTGCTGTTTAGACGGTCTGTATTCTCTACAAATGCAAATGTCAGCTTCAGATAAAGAGATAATTATCATAAATGAAATAAAAATACTCAGTATTAACACTCACTGGCATCTTGCATAAGGCATTTTAAGTTTCTGCTCTGTGTCTAATTACTAACTTTGTGCTCAGATAACTTCATCAAAGAGGTTGTTTTGTAATGTGAATGGTTTACATGTGACTGACCAAGAGACACTCAGAGGGAATGTTCAGCTCATTAAAGAAATGACTCATTGTTTTCTGTCCTTTCTCCATTCCCTCTTTGACTACAGGCTCGGACTCAACCCCTGGGCCCTACCCCCTCCTTCTTACTCGCTTGTGTGAATAACTCAATAACTCCCATCCGTGGCACAATTAAGGCATTATTACACCCTCCGCTGGACCTCACGCTCCAGGGTGAATTGTGGGGGCAGAAGGTTTCTTGCCAGTCCCCCATTTCCGTCCTGGCCCACTGTGAAGCGTTGGCCACTCTTATCCCTGACCCATTTTACACTCCCCATGTGCCCCTGATTCTGCATAGACACACAAACAGTCTGTCTGACACGCTCTCGGCGTGGACGCACACACTTAAGCCCCCCTCTGTTGTCTCCATCCAGCAGGCAGAAACATGGCATCGTGAGTCACGTCAGTGCCAGCAGCTGTGCAATGGGCACCATGTGGGGCGCTTGTTCGGCCAAGCAGTGGGTGGGGGTTGGGTGAGCCTTGTTAGGGGTTGAAGGGTGGTGTGTGGGCGCCTCTCTTCTGTCTCCTTCCCTTAACCCTTCTCTTGTAGCTCTGCATGAAGGAAGCCATCTGCCTACTGCCAGTCATCTAAGGCTGCAAGAGTGTCTGCGACATGTTGCACTCTGAGTCCGTCCATCACCCACCCACCTCTTCTTTACACACATGAAGCCGTGCAGAGCTCAACAGCTGACCATGTCGAGCTTAACATCACGTCAGCTGCCTTGAAGATTTATACTTCTATCATGGAGATCACTTTGTTGATATCCAAGAGAAAAGCAAGTTGTTGTTTGACTTCTTGTCTTCTGCTTTTGTCATGACAAATTATGTTTTTACTTTCATGCACATAACTACATTTCTTCAGTGTTCTTTAATGCCTCTTGAGAAAAATAAACTTTGAATAAACTTTGACTATGAGTTTCCTTGGCCTACATCTACTGCCAAATCTCCCATTGAATGTGATGTGGTTATTGCAAAGAGTGTATCAACTCTGAAACATACGAGAGCATGAGAATTTGTTAGCTCAGGAGAAGTAAGCTACTTGAAAAAAGTTTATCAATGGATTAAACCGTCGGAGTTGAGTCAATATTTGTGCAAACAGCCCTCACCCAAGCTGATCAACAGGGAACAAAAGCTCACCCCTTTATTCTTTATCATCGTAGCAACTCTCACTCTCTTGATAACATCAGAGACCAAGGTCTTGTTTTTCGTATTCTAGCTTTGGGGAAGAATTATTTTATTTAGTGGATTAACTGAAATAAAGGTCATAGCTGCCTTTCATCAAACTGCAATAAACAATGCTTCATCGTTTTTACAGGAATTCTCAAGACAAGCTTTGGTTTCAAACAGCCAAGTCTCAAGCTGCCCAAACAACTGCTCATGTTATTCTCTAAGAAGCTCTCCCTGTGTCCTGTGTCCATGTGCTATTAATATTCATACACGCTAACATTTCCTTGAATGCTTCCAACTCAAAGAGATGAGTCTGACAAATGGACTTGCAACAGAAGAGAGGCTTGCACTCCAAATGTCACGTCTGCTGCAGGCTGTTCCATTTGTTTTGAATTCACTCCAAATGAAAAGCAATTTAAGAGCTCCAACCGTTAGAGAGAGTCCTCACCACTGAAGTGCAAACCAAACCTTAATTAGGAAAATGATGATTGTTCAGTGCACACGCTCAATTTGCTTTACAATTGGCCGAGCGTCTTTTCTTATACCGCCCTCTGACAATTTATATACTTCAGCCTGTCTACATTTGCAAAATGTCAACATGCCAGAGATTAAATTAAAGCAGGTCTCTGTAAAGAAGACACATCTATCATATCATTACTGGCAGAAGATTAACTGGTTGACATTTCTGTCCGTTAGATCGGCACAATAGGACCTCATCCAGACGATTCTCTGTCAACAAGCCTTGCCAAACACAAGCAAATGATGGAGAATATAATTAAGTCGAAAATCTGTAACACATTTTTCTTTTTTTTACATCCACCAAAGAACTCTAAAAGATTGTATGCTGACTTTGTTTGCCTTTCTTTGGCTCTGCATGTCAAGGACGCCGTGCAATTATGTAGCTGAAAACATCCTTTCAATCAATTTGACAATAAATCAAAAAGTAAGAGTGCAGTTTTCCTCAGTAACACATCCCTGTGTGTAGTGAGGCATGTTTAATGATACATGCCCAGAGCGCCATGCTTCACCTGTTATAATACTGAGCATATACACCCAGAATAATTAGCAGCCTAATATGGAAAGCAAACATTTGATCAATTCAAACTGCCCGCAGTGTGAGTCCAGTAAACAGCACAGCAACAAACAAGAGCAAACCTTAACACAGGGAAAGGTCATAGGATCAATAATTCATTTAAGATGCTCTGTGGGATTGACTCTGCAGTCGCCTTGTAATCAGGGGGGGAGATTTATTTATCTTAACCAACTTTAAATCCACATTCTTGAGCTGGAAAAAAACATTGTGCCACATGGGTCGATTTTCAGTGCCCTCACAAGGCCACGAGATTTTTTAGCTTTATTTACCCCCCAGGAGCAAGCAAGGAGCAGCACTTGAATACGACTTCAACTAAACATCCATTAGCAGAGCTATGTGGAGACATATAAGTGCATGCAGTGGAGAAGTCTTTTGCAGGTTATGTTTATACTAACAAGTTACCTCAAAAAAAATATTTATGTTTCTTTGTACCTCGATGTAATGTTCTTAAGACAAATCTGATGGTGTCTCTTACTGGTGTCAGTTGACAGAGTTCGTTTATCAAATCTAACATTGCAATGATTTATTTTTTATTACATCAAATATCTCTGGCAGGGAGTATTCTTTGTCTTTGTATATCATTAACATCTCATTTTACTTTACTTGTGCACTGCTTTCAGGACTGGATCTCTGATGCACAGACAGAAACATGTAATTTGATTTAGATAATTCAGCTCTCAAACACTGCAAACATGCCTGATGAAGACTGATTCAGTCAAAGCCATGTACAGGTGGGATGAAGATTATATATCTTATTAAAATACAATACCTTTAATACAGAGGCTTTTCTAAAAAAAATTGGGTCTATTTAACCCCATTTGCAGATACTGGAAGTAATGTTTTATTCCGACTTTACAAATCCTTTCATGATTGCATCTCTCTCTAAAAGACAGATGTTGGTTGAATGAGTTTCCTGCTGAAACAGCTGTCCCTAATAAACAAACAACTATAAAGGCGGCGTTTCATAGGCAATTGCATCAAGGAAGCAGCAGTGTGGAGTTTTTCTTCAACATGTCACTCAACTCACTTTTCAGCTTGCTATGAGACCATATGGTTTACAGTTTGGAGACCATAAACAAGTTTGACTGACAATCCAATCAGACTGTCTAAGCAGAGCGAGAACAGGATAAATTTAGTCTGAATGTCAATATTGGCTACCTCACAACAACACGATGACCTCAACCAAAGATGATTGTTTTGTTGGATGGATTTTAATTACTACACGTGTTGTGAATCCTGCTCACGCTACCTCCTACTACTTTTTCTCTCACACCATGTAAATACCTGCAGCTGGACCATTTTGTAATAAAGCATGTCGGCACACCAAACGCTTAGTCTGCCATCCCCTCCAAATTTGTGCCTTTGTTAAATTGGATTCCGAATGCAATTATCTGCCAAGGTAATTCATGACAGAGTAGCCTGCTGTAGCTGCTCATTTAAAAGGATGCAGTCATTTAGGTGTCATTTTGGAACAATACTGTATCTCTTGGAAGAGGTGAGGCCTGGGGGGAGTGCAGCAGGCTTTTTACTCTGTCAGGACAGGCAGCAATGAATGATTAGTGCCTTCCAATAACTAGTTCCAAGGAGAGTGTTTAAAGCGATACTGTAAGCAAATGCCTGGCCTAGATCTGTTTAGTAATGAGTTGGATCTCCATGATTAGTCAAATCCATCACAAATGGTGCTATTTGTATAATGTTTGCAAAACACAAGCATTTTTTAATTCAGTATGCGAAGCCTTTCCAGGGAAATCATGTCGGTGGCAGATGGATTCTCAATATCAAGACCAGGCTGGTTATAGCACTTGCTTTGAGGTAACCTCATGTAGGCTCAGACGGTCCTTTTGTCTGTGTCGGTGTGAGTTTGATGTGTTGCAGTGAAATGCTTACTTTTCCCCCCCCTTCTGAGCCACACAGTGTTCACAAATCAGTGAATTGTTTCTGATGTGGGACTTCAAGAAAGCTACGTTTCCAGGCAGCCTGCAAGTGGATTAATCCAGCGAAAGAGTAATTGCCCTTGCATTGTATTGACTCGTTGCATGGAGGAATTCAAATCACTTTCAGTACTATAGGAATGAAGCCAGTGCTTGAGACAACTAAGGTGTTTATGTGTGTGCATTTAATTTGGAGTAAGACTGCAATGGTCCTATTAATGGATTAAAGGGCTGCTTGTAAATGCAATGATGTGAATCTGCTGACTGCTTAAGAAAATATCAGAGCGGGAGGTGAATTAACAGCAGTCTGCCAACTATTAACAAAGGCATGCAACACAGTCTCATGGTAACGAGGGAAACTGTCTCTAAATTAAAGAACACTAATTATTCTTCAATGACAGAATGTCTCTTTTTTAGTTAGTAAGCTACAGTTCTGAATTAACTAATTTAAATAAAAGATATACATTTTGATGTTAACACAAAGGCCTTTTTGTATCAGTCAGCAATGCAGCAAGACAGCATAACATAGTGATGATACCAGTGTTGATCTTTTTCCCCAGCAGCTACACTCATGTGCAACCAGAAGTTAATGCTAATACACAGACCAAGCATGGGGCATTTTCCCGAGTTACATTACAAGTTGTTTGTGACATTACAGAGGAGATTTAACTTCAGTCACATATTCATATGACTTTGTGGTCTAACAGGACTTTAACTCATCAGTATCTTAAATGTATTTGTAAACCAATCCATTGTCACAACCACCATCCCAGTAAACTCAGCAGAACAGGGGCGGATCCAGAGGGGATTGCCAGGGGTGGAACTTTACAATCTTAAATCACTGTTTCAACTGAAAAGTAGCTAACAATAAAGTAATTGCATAATCTCCATTGGGAAATTAAAAATAATGTAATAAATAGGAAGTAATCATTGTTCCAATATTCAATATTAGGATATTATGTCATTCACTTAGTCACTTTAGGTCTTACTTGCTATATTGACCAATATCTACTATTGTAACCGACATGTTTTCCAACTGTGACTACTAGCTCAGATTACTGTGACACAAAAGTTAAGTTTGACAGTTTTGGCTCTGAAGCATCTTAAACACACTAAGTCCAGCCTTAGCAGTTCAAGAAAACAGCACAAAGAGCTTGAGTTGTCACCAAAACACACAGACAAACAAACAAACAAAAAAACAGCCGATTTGTGATCTCTTCAGCAAACTGCAAATCCTTGCAATCATACTATCATAGAGACTGTGTGTACACTTCATCAGAATTATATGTTGACAGCAACCAGGAGACACACTGCATGACAGATCCTCCCTTTCTTACCACACAAGACTAACAAACTTTATGGATCATGCCGAGGAAACACACTCCAATGTGACAGTGATATCAAGGCATTTTGGACCCATCATCACCACTAAGCAAAAGGCCTCTCGTTTGGAAATAATATTACATTAGCATAACAGTCTATTATCAAATGTGTGCAACAGTCTAATTGTAAAAATGGCTATAATGCAGGATTGATGCAGCTGGACCTCTGAGGGCACGCGCAGTTGGACCTCAGGCAATATGATCTCAGCTGTTTTCAGAAAATCAAGAGATCCTTCCAAATGTATTGATCAATTCGATGTATGATTCATAAATGTAGACGTAGAGTGTATGAATCTTGTGGAAACAAGTTTCAACACTGAAATCGTTACAAGTCAGCTGCTCACGTTCTTATTTAGGTACAATTGCGCATGCGCTTACTAATCTCTGCTGCGTCTGCAGACAGGTACCTCTCTGGTAACTTCAAATTCCTTTTTAAACGAAACAGTGGCAGCGGCGGCCAGAATACAATGAGTTGGCACGGCGGCCCAAATAGATTTTGCATGACTTACGTTTGATGGTTCAACTTGCCATGCGCAGATGTTGGAGTGTCTCTTAAAAGTCTTTGCTTTCTGCACCAATTGAGCTCAGCAGTGGCCGATAAACTCCAACTCTTCACTGAAAGTGAATCCAAAAACGCTTCTCCAGGAATAACTCACTTGCAGAGAAGCCTTCTTCATTAGAAGCAACTTCTCTCATGCAGTTTAATACTTTGCAACTCATATAGCCCAGAGCCTAAACACTGTTGGTGCGCCCTGTTGCAGGTGAGACTTGACAGTTATTGTTAACAAAGCCCACCCACTTACAGGGGAGATGTGATTGGTCAATTTAACTGCCATTTTAAACATTTCTTCTCCTTTTTTCACGGTTGGCAAACAAGGTCTAGGTACATTACCGCCACCTACTGCATGGAGCTGAAATGCTTTCGCTATTTTGCAGCTGGACCACAACCAATCACAGAGCTGGAAGGACAGCAGAGACGAAAAATATGATAGGCTGAGGAATTGGCTTCTTTCATTTCACCCTTCACATTCCAAAACTTAAGAGATAAGATAAGATATTCTTTATCGATCCCCCATTGGGGGAAATTATTTTACAACACGGGACAACTTTGGGGAGATTCCAAGCGTTAATGAGGTTATTAGGTTGATAATACGCAATTAGAACTGTGCCCTTCTAAATATTATTTTTGAAAATACTTAGGCTCTCCATGAGGGTCCAGACAACCTATGATGTGTTCTGCCTTTCCAGTTCGATAATGTAATGAAATATCTCACCTTGGCTTTTAAAGATTTATATTTTCTCTCATGAAAGTAAATGTTTCTTTTCAAT
Source organism: Notolabrus celidotus (assembly GCF_009762535.1). Taxonomy (NCBI): domain Eukaryota; kingdom Metazoa; phylum Chordata; class Actinopteri; order Labriformes; family Labridae; genus Notolabrus; species Notolabrus celidotus. Next base: position 9,170,424 of record NC_048285.1, read on the forward strand.
AATGAGTCAGTAGCCTATTAAATGTATCTTAAGTTGTTTTTGTTTTGTACTGGGTTTTTCCTTAATGCTGATCATCACAGAAAATGTACATTACACCCGGGTAAAACTGAGTATCTTCCATGCTGTTAATAATACAGCTGTTTCCATTAGTACATCAATATTTCCATCTAGAAAAATAAGAATATCCCTCTCAGCAAGACCACTGATCTGAACTGAATACAAAGGCTTCAGTTTAGAATTTTTGAATCAGACAAATATCCTTCTGAACATCTGAGCAAATGTAATATGTTCATTCTGCAGTAGAAGCATCCCATGTGGATCTTTCACTTCACTCTCATACATTCTCACTGACAGAAAAAGCAGCATAAACACAAACTCAAACATCATTTTTATTCTCCAAATATACAGAGCAAAAGCATCATAGATTCACAGACCAGTACAGTTAAAATACAACCATTTTTCTTTTTTTTCTTAGATACAGAGGGGCACTGCCTGAAAATAATGGTTCACCCAGTAGAATTTACATGTTGTCTTTTTTATTACAATGATGCTTATGGTTTGCTATTTATACAAACGCTTGAAATGACCATCCTTAGTTTAGTACTCTTTCAGACCTGGTTAGTGTAGTATTTGCAATTTAGTTTGCATTATTTGGATTACAAACCATTCAACCAATCACAGGAAAGCTTACTCATTTGACTTCCAAATGCTTTTTCTGTGATTCTCTCAATTTTCTGTGATTTATTGTACACTGTATGCTGCAAAACAAACCACATGGATCCTTGGTGTGCCCTGCAGGCTAAAGCAAACTCTGAGCTTTATTTGCAAATACTATTATTCCAGGCCCCTTTCCCATCAGCTGTATTTTATTAAAGTACTAACAAGGTATTGATTGGTAGAAAAGAAAAGGAGTGAGAGAGAAAGAGAGAAACAGCGTGACAGAAAGCATTTACACAGTAAAGAAAGGGTTATTATGATCAATTAGATTTTCATATGGCATCTTCCCTTATGCATTCCATCACTGACAGTAACACTTATCATACAGCAAGGGAGACTTTGAATAGCCTCATGTAAACCACCCATTGCAGGCATAGGCGAGATATTGGCAGTACTATTGCTCAGCCTTTATTCATCCGCTTTTCCCGGTTTATTCAGACCAAGAAAAACATTTTGAGTAGAAACAAATATGATATAGCCAGTGGGCAGAGGAGTCATAACAGGCACGCACCAGCCAGTCTTCATTTCACCCTGCTCATAACCTCTGCCTCTCACTTTAGAAACGTCCAGTGTACTACAGGCCAGTCTTTAGTGTCTCTGAATAATAAACTATCCTGCATCCTCCACTCAGAGAGGTTTCTTTGTTTTATTAGGGAGAGGGCAGCAACCCCTTGTAATTGTTCTGGGTCTCTGTGTTTATTCATCTGTTATGCCCTGGCATCTGTGCTGTGCAGGCAAACAGAAGCTGCCAGCACCAGCCGGAGAGGCGTCCGCAGGTGAACTGGGCAGACTTTGCCCCCCACATGGGCTTTGATTCCCAAAGACTGACATGGCACTCGCTTCCTGTGGTACCCTCGTGCCCGCTGTAGCTGCTGCCATGGGGGGATGGGACAGAAGGCTGGTCTATCAAATATTTATCGGTTTGCTGTGTGCTGTGCAGATTCTCTGGACAGGGAAAATGCATTATGTTTGGATCAGTGCAGTAGAAAAGTAAAACTGGATCCATTGGATTAAAAAGAAAATGTGTTTTATTTTTAAGGAGAGACGAGCTGAGTGTCTGTGTTGGTATAATTTTGAAATTTAGAACTCTTTGACTTCTGAGGCCTTGCATTTAAAATGATGCATAATATATGCAAATAATAAATGAATAAAATTGTATTTTGACCCATGCAAATTAGATCACTTTGTAATTAACCGCTGCCGGTAGCAAGGCAGGAATTTCATTCTGCACTCAAAAATGCTGGGGGAAATAAATAGAAAAAGGGCAAAGCCATACTTGACTGTCATCCTGGTGCCAAATGCAATATATTGCTGGGCATCTTGGTATCTCTCAGAAGGGGCTAAAGGTATAATAACCTCTCACTGCATCTCACTTCAAAGCTGTCCCAGCTAAGCTCAGTGCTCATCCTATAGCCCCCTGTGTGCTCGCTGTACAGAGCCAGAGTTTTCCCCATGAGATCTGCAGGAAAAGAAACTGCTCACTCAAGCCTTTCATGTAATTTGTGAGAAACAAGTGAGGTTGATGAAATTTTTGGAAAGGAAACAGAGAGAAAATGATTGTCTGTCTTGCAGTTTTGATGCCACATGGATTTGTTGAGCTCTTATATAGTGAAATCTGACTGAGAAAGAAAGAAAAGCCAGGACAAATTATATACAGAGAAAGACAGCATTAGAGATTTATATACAGTCTACTAAGTGCCAAGCTGGATTATCAGCGTTGAAACAGAGCTTTTTGTCTTAAGCTGTACAATGGGCGCCAATCCATTTGTAAAATTACAGTCCAAACCACTGCCACTCAAGTGGAAAACCCCATTCAAATGCTTTGAATATAATCATATGTAAAGTGCTTACAACAACAACTTGCCTTTGTTGGAAATGCAGTGCTTGTTTTTTCACAAGAGGCAGATTTTTTAGTTCCAAGCTCACTTCATCCCAATTGACTGCTGGGCAGGGAAAGATATTGAAAAAGCACCAAACTGAGTAATGTATTGTAACAAAGTATACGTTATCACATATTTGTGTTTCTCTTGGCAAAATGAATATTGACATCGTGAGCAAGGGCTTTCAGAAGGCTTTGCAACAATCTGTTTGGATTTTCCAAGGAATTCTCTTTATCCTTCAAAAAATGAAATGGAATGAAATAAACAAAATCGATCCAAAAAAGAATGGTTGAAGCAGACCTTGAGAGCCAACAGATAGATGAGTTTGTTGAAAGATCAAATCAAATGTCATATAATGTATTATGTAAGTGCGGCTGTTTCAGAAACGATCTCTGTTTACTGTAAAAGTTGCCCTTCTGTCAATAAAAGCCTTTTCTTACACAACTTAATAAGTTCCAAGAAAAATATCCATCAGGTTTGTATTATTTAGAAAGTATAGGGTGGTATGTAGGAGTCAACAGGTAGGAATACATGAAAAATATTGTCGCCCAATTACATTACATTAAGTGCTTTATGTCCAAATATGCTGTTGATTCCAAATGTTCAATGCAAAAAAGCAGAAGTGTAGTGTTTGGGCTCTATTTTATGATCTGAAGTATGCAGGCTGAAGCGGATGGCGGAAAGTGAATGACCAAATTAAGCTAGTTAAGCAGTGCTGTCAGTGTGCTAATTGAGGCACAAGGCGCAAAAAGGTTGGATTAAGTTCACTGTTTATTCAAAGGTGTTTGGAGCGTAACATGAGCCAAATTCATCAGTGTGTCTGCCGTCATTCTTTTAAAGAGTCAGGTAGGCGTGTTATTATTCAAACATCAGATTTCAACCATTCTGCTCAAATACACCAGGCACAAACCAGCACATTTAGCTTTTCTATTTCCACTGTGCGCCTACAAATGTAGAAAACACACACAGGTCAGTAAAAGTTATTTCAATGCATGAATTGATGTTATACCTGCTGAAACAATCTATCTGAACAGCAGAAATGACTAGCGACTTTCCACATTTTCAGGCATGTACATCACACACAGGGCACAGCAGCTATCTTCATTACTTATTAATTGTTAATCTGTATTCACTTATTTTTGCTGCTGGATCACACATCAGTATTCTGTTCAGTGTGTATAATGGACACAGTCTATATTAACATCCACACTGATAGATGTGTTTTGGGATTGTAAAAAATATTCACTGCTTAGTTGTGTGTGAGTGCGTGCGCGCATGAAGGGGCGCAAAGTAATAGCTCAGTCTGCAGTTTTTGGCCCGTGCAGAGCTGAGGTGAAGCAGGCATGTGATGAGATGGCAATGAGGGTGTCCTTGTCTTCATAGACTGGCCTGATATTGATAGTGAGAGCAGTTTCATGATGTAAAGAGAAAGGGGGTGAAAAAAAATAGCAAACTCTGTGAACTATTGCCCAGCTTACTGACTCAATAGTGTTCCCTTTAAATAGAAGGAAATTACTGCGACACTGACTGAAGACTTTGGACCAAGTTTTTGTTTGTTTAGGGTAGAGCTGCTTTCCGTTTACTCAAGATCGCAAGGTGTCACCTTTCCGCCTGACCACGCCTCATTTTACGACCAACACACCCACGGGCACTATCGCAGGCACAAGTTCACTTGTTATTTACACAGCGTGGTCGAATGGCGTAAAAATGATGGGTGTGTCAGGTGGAAAATAACAATGACACTCGCACTGCACACCGAGACGCTTTGCGCTGGGTGTACAATAGGACACGCTATTTTTGTTCTGCCTCAGAACCTGCACAAAGCATGACCACAACACTCCTGACAACAGGCTCGCTTTGAAATGTTAAGTGTTATATGGCTGCAAGTTACAGCACTACTCTGTCTCTACTCTCAACTAAAACAAATACAGTGTCAGTGATTTGATAACAAATCAGAATTCATGTATTGCACATAGAGTGCAAAAAAGAACAAATCAAAACAATGCACTTGAGAGATTCAGTGTGTCAACTTTAGCTCCACAGTAGCCAAAAATAAACCACAGATATTCAAATAAAACATATTTCCAATTTGCTTTTCATGTCCCATGATGACCAGCACGATCACAGGTAGGTATGCAGTCAGAATGCACTAAGCTCTGGTGTCTGTAATGATATTGACATTAGAAATGGGGAAAACTACACAATGAGAGGCTCATCTAAAGTATAATGTTTACATTTCCTTGTACAGGTACCATTGAGTATATGGCTGATGATCTGCAGCGTTAGCAGGAGGAAGTTACAAGTGTAACACATGTTGTAGCTTGTGGGCTTTCTGCTGCATAACTCAGAGATGAATTTGGTGCAGTAACACTACGGAGGATCCAGCTTCCCCATCAACACAAGAGCTGATAGTGTATGTCTATCTCGCTTTGTCAGAGTTTTTATTGACACAGTTCAAACATACCCTCAAGGCAAAGTAGATAAGGACAAGAAGAGGCGCTCATGTCTCATTTAGAGTCCTCCATGAGGGAAAACAGAGTCAGAAAATTAGATGCTAGAAAAGAAATTACTGTCACATATGTACACTGATGTTCCTTATCGTTGACTGTCACAGTAAAATAACGACTCAGGGATTTCAAATGAGATCTCAGCCCCTCTTTATCTGCCTGGCTCTGTGGCCCAGATATGACTGTGAAGAGATAAACAGCCACTCTTTTAAATGTTCAAGACGTCTGCGGGCACATGGAGAAAGTTTTCTTCCGCCTACACAGGAGACCAGTTTCTACAAGAAAGCTTAACATACAGTGTTTGAGGGGTAGGTGGGGGAGAGAAGAGTAATCCCTTTAACAACCAAAAACCACATGCACATTCATTTTTGTGCTTCAAACTACAAGAGAGCAGCGGGAGATTGGCTTGCACTCATTATCGTGTCCATCGTGCTGAGTTTTTATGAATGACAATCTTCAAAAGACAAAGACTGGTCTTTGCCGAGGGAGCTGATTGTCAGACAAAGCCTTTGTGGCCTGCCCTCTGCTAGCAACACCACTGCAGAAGCAAGTTGTGAATGTTTGAAATCCAAACTGGTGTTGTGTCTGTGTTGGCAAATAACCTCTCTGTGGCACAATTCTGATTATGGATCAAAACAAGGAGGTGGTCTATGGGTTGAGCATGGGGGAAATATAAGGCTTCTTGATCCACTTTTTGAGAATTCAAACAAGTCACAGAGTGTCTTAAAGCCATCCAGCCCATATGCACCTTTAGGCATCCAGTTTCAGTGTTTCTTAAGGGGCTGATTCAGTCACAGTTTTACAATCCTGGCTATTGTTACACCGTGTTGACACTCCTTCCCTCCCTGGTGGTCAGACGTGGGTCTGCATGCGCTTCTGGAGCGGCCGGGTGAGGTCAGAGTTCTGCGAGGAGGACTGGGAGTAGTGGGATGAGGAGGAGGCCGACGCCTTGCTGTCTTTGTCAAACTGCACATAGCCGTCCGGCTTACTGTAGCTGCTGACACTGCTGTCACACTGTGTGTCGATAAAAGAGCTGGAGTCGCTGAGTGAGCCGCGCTGGAACTCCCGCTCACACAGCTCGATGGAGCTGCTGCCCATGCCCAGCACGAAGCGTTGACTGTAGTCGTACAGGCGGTTGGGACCTGCTCCCAGAGTGGAGTAGATGTTGGTGAAAGACATCCCCGTAGGCACCCGCTGCTTTCCCAGGGTACCGGTGTTGGTGGGGTTCCTCACCTCAGAGGACTGAGTCACAGCCATAGTGGGCGTGTGGTGCTCCTTAAAGGTGTTAACACTATAGTAACCATTTGTCGGGTCCTATGGAAAACACAGGAAAAAAACAGTTTCTGTTATTTGTCTGAATGTTTTTGGTTATTTTGTTCTTACAGGCTGTAGGAACAGCGATCTTGAAAAACAAAGCAAAACAGAAGGAAAATAATAAGATAAGCAACCCCTTATTCATGCATGTACGTGTGTTTTTCTCAACAGTATCAAGGTCATTGTGGTTGTAATTACCTTTCAAAATTCTGAATAAATAAGCCAACAAGCTGCCTTGTACACTGCAGGAAAAAAAGCCCTCCTTCCTAGGAATTAGTCTGCCCCCATGCTCACCTTAAAATCATGTTTCTTGCTAATTAAACAGGCCTTGATGATTCATAGTGTGGCATCCAATGTGTCACCGCAAAGTTCATTCACATACCAGCTTTAATTGGACCTAAACGGATTGTTGTGTGTGGTTTAATGTATGCCATGAAATAGCTTCTCAGGCTACAGCAACACTTGTTTGTCTGCAGGCTGCAGACGCCATGCTGTTGCTAAGGGTCCAGTTGGTGCTCAAGTGTGTTTTTTTTTTTTTTTTCATGTCCTCCTATGAATGGATGTGAATGTCAAGCACGGTGAGTGTGTGCAAATCCCAAAAGAAGAATGCTCATAATGGGAAAATGACAGAGACCACCTGAGAGGATTGTCGGTATGCTTGTCATTATCAGACGGTAGACAGGGAGATTGTTCGCGTCTGGCCTTTATCTCTAATTCAGTCCCACCTCTGCTCCTGCTTCATGCACATCGTCATTAAGTAGGATGAAAAATGAAAAATAAAAAAAGAGGGCCCCAGAGGGAACAGGTATGCAGGCAAACACAACAGGCGCACACTCCAGGGAGTCACTGGCAACACTGGTTTGTACAAAAAGATAAATGGAGCTGTCATAATTAGAGTCTGGACAAGATATACTGTAGTGAAGTTTATCTGTTGTTCCCAATAGTTTCGAGCCATCAGATAACGAGGTGCTCCTCCACAGAGCAAGATGAAGTTCTTTTCTTTCTTTTTCTTAAAGATAACTGTATTTAAATTAAGTAAAGAAAGATAAATCACTCCATACTTAAGAGGGTTGAGAGATGCTGATGAGAGATCAGTCCCCATACTAGACAACTACCCAGCATCTCCAGCAGTCCAAAGTGTTCTTTTAAGAGTCTAATCTCTTCTACATGGTGCTAGTAACACCTTAAGTAAGTTAAATTACAGCTCAGGGCAAACCATCTTCTGATTTCCTTAACTACCTTTGATGAGAGACTAATTAATAAAAAATAAGACCTCTAACAGGAGTCATTTTGCCTCTGGACTAATCCTTGGAAAATCATGTGAAGCAGGAGAAGGATTAATGCTTTTCAGCTATTTTGGTCCCAAAGTTTAAGACCACCCCCTGGCCCAAAGGCGTTCTCTCTCTCACCACCTTTAACTCCCTTTCTCCCACGTTAACGGCTTCATGCCGCTGTTGCTCGCGAGTCGTACCTTAATGTGCTGATACTCCTTCTCTTCCTCTTGTAATACCTCCAGCTGCTTCAGAACAGACTCCTGCTGGAATTCTCCTCGTTCAACCTGCATAGATATCAAGCAAAGCAGACTTAAGTGTGTGTAGTTTATGAAGAGTAAAAATATATTTTGAGATTGAAAGATTTCACTTTTATCATTTTTATTTGAGTCTTTGAATAGTCATCAGCCGTGTTTCACCTTCAATCAGGCAGGCGGGGAACATTAGTAATGTATCCATGAATATCTTTTTTTCATCTTGACAAAATGCAGATTTGTAAGGTAAGCTCATTTGCCTGCTCTTACATCAAGTACCAACTGTATTAAGTATTTTTCAAAGAAAATGTAATCCAAAACCTCACACTGCAAATAGCAAAGCCCTGGAGCAAGCTGCATGAAAACCAAAACACTGGTACTCTTCCAAAGAGGAAGCAGTCCTTTGTATGTCTAGAAGGCATGTAGATACAGAAATACACCCACTGTAGGATTAACCAGTATGCATCAGCATCTCTATAGTTACACTATATTGGGGTCTGTTCTGCTTATAGAACTAATGACATTAGATATGTAAACATAAGACACTGTGCCTTATATGTATGCAATCGTATATCACTGCAGTACATATAAAAAACCTTAATGTATTTTATTACTCAACTCTCTTACTGATCTTCCACCTGTATAAACTTGATGCTTGATTCTGATTGGTCAAAACCCCATTGACGAGGGTTTTTAACTTTCACTAACACAAGCAACACCAGAGGCAAACTGATCACACATGATTTCAAATCAATCCACAGAAAAGCACATTTTGCTTCTTCTTGTTGACACCACAGACCGTAAGATGGGGTACAAAATTGCTACAAAGAAACTTAAACCATGAGCAGTGGTGATGATAGCAGCAGTGTTCAAATTTGTGACATTTGGCTTGTTTGATTTTAAAGGAGTGTCAACCACATAGCTCAGAGAAGAAGGAGAGCTAAATTAGGACAGTTTGATGTTAAATCGACTGCAACAGGCACATAATAGCTAACTACTGCGGAATCACTTGGACTATTCCTTAAAATCTGTATACATAAATCATTCTAAATGATCACCACCTCCCAAGCCAACACCTGCATGCTCAAACTATGAGGCTCAAGTTTTATCTTGTGTACCTTCAGGGTGGACAAGACCCTCCCGCTTCGCATAAAGGTTTTGTCTGACCCTGTCGGGATTCTATTTCCCATAACTACCTGCTATCCAAACATTATCCCTTACCTATATTACTTGGTAGAGTAACTAACAGATTCTACATTAAGTAGCAATGTGAAGAATAAAGTGCATTTATTAAGCAATCAACATTTTAAGAGGCATGCAATTATACATATAGAGATTGATATAACACTTTTAAAAACAGGATAAAAAAGAGAAAAGCTTTGACACTCACACTCACCATCAGTTGCTTCATGGACTGGTGTTCTTCATTTTCCCGTGCCGCATTGTGGTCTTTGTGCACAATCTCCACACGGATGTCATTTTTCGCCGACACGACTCCTTTTAGATCTGGCAGAAACAGATGACACATATATCTCAATAAGCTGGATAAACACTGTTCTGTATTTGTTGACATTTTAATTTCCCCCAGTGCAGCGTGCAGCATTACAGAATTTAGCAAAGATCCCCTTGGTTTGGTCTTTGAGAGCTCCCCCGTTTCCCGAAAACAATACAAAGCATTATTAATCATTTGTTCCCTGCCAACACCAGATTATCTTTTTTCTGCATACATATGCAATCTCATACAGCCTTCCACGGTGGCTCATTCTGTTTGGGACAATGCTGATGATACTGTCATATAACAAAGTCTTACTTTCTGTCTTAATTTTGCTTGCAAGTTCTCTCTGGTGAGCACAGATGGAGACGGGCAGTGAGGGCATAACCAGGTGCGCTTCCTCTGTAGTATACAGACAATAGACATGCTGAAGGAACCAGTAGCACACATTGGTTCTTGGGTAGAGACAGAGGCAGTCTGTCTCTAACCTGAGTCACTTGGTACATGGGTGGATGGCAGTGAACACAGCGCAGGATGTAAATAACCTCAAAAGCCAATGCAGCCAGACTGAGATTGCATGAAATGAACCCTTATTACAATTTGGCTATCTCTGCACCACAAAAAGATGTCCATCTCAGAAAGTGATTGCATCTTGTATTACGTGTGACACTACAGTATGTTCAAAGAATTTAATATAAGTCAGACATTTATTGAAGCAGCTAACATTGTCTTCATTTTTTTTTACATCTAAAGAAAAAATTATCTATACAGGAAAAAAACTTGACCCTATAAGCTGACAATTTTTGCACCCAGTGGGTCACTAGACATGATATCTACATTTGAATGGATGGACATTTTTCTTGTGTGCTTGGTTGAAATACAGTACTTTGGCATGCACGCTTGAATGGATCCGAGACGAAGGAGGAAACTTACTTCTTTGGGACCGAGTGCAACAGAACGCTCCAATAGTGCCCATGAGGACAATGAGGGCTACGAAAGCTCCCACAGCAATGCCAATGATCGCTGCCACAGGAAGAGATTCTGCAGAGAGCATCAGAGAAGAAAGAAATGTTCTACAATTCCGAATGACATCTCAAATGCACATTAAATTCAATATAGGGTACATGACAGAGAGAGAGCGCAACAGTAGACAGGCATATAGGGGCCACCTTACTCTTCCAGACATACACGCATACTCACACAGAGACAAAACATCTCTTCTTCTTCTCTGTCTGTGCATCAAACAAGGATTAAGGAAAGGTATGCTCTATTTTATCCCTCTAATTGACTCTGACACTGTGCCTCAGGCAGAAGGCCATGAAAAAATAAAATAAAAATACACAGGTACAATGCCGGTGAAGAAAAGAACTGTATAGACTGTATGTCTAAATCAAAGCAAATGCAAAACTAATTAGCAGCCTTTTGTTGTCAGTACAGGTAATTTGTCCTACTTATGTTTCCTTATAATCCCTTTGTCTACTAAATTTCAATTTACACTAATTTAAAATGAGGGAAAAATTCACTTAAAGCATTTGTTTAATTGAGTGTATTGTGTACATTAGATTAGGCATAATCATGCCTGTTTGATTCTTTGTAGATGTTATACAGCATTTGCAACTCAGAAGAGCTTCAAGCTGCATCTATATATGCCTCCCTAACACTAAAGGTCCTCATTAAAGCACTCTTTAATGATCTGAGTTACCAGCCCACATTTATGACCTTCTCGCATTTTAAACAAATGCAAAACAACCAAGTGCTTTCCGTACACCATTAAAGCTCATTTAATGTCTTCATTGATCAATGTCACTTTCACATAAGCAGCTTATAATTTATCATTTGCGATAAGTGGATGGAAAACACTGCTGCTCCTACGGTAGAGGGGAAAAAGGTCAGCAGATAAAAGCCACGTTTTTAAAGTTGTCTTTCACACAAGGAAGGCAGGAGGCCCAGCGTAGTTTAAATTCAGCATGCAGTGCATGCTAAGGGTCACCAGTTCAAATTACCAGGGATTTGCACTTTATGTTAAACCAGAAAACTAATTTGTCAGGAATTTATCTGTGTCATCATCACATTCACTGTACATCAAACGTTTCAGAATGTAGGCCATGCAGCGGAACTTTGTATTTCCGTCTTGCAGTCCCATATTGGTAAAATCTCTATTCTTAACAACGCATTTCTGTTATCATTTTGAAAAGAAACTCACATAATGTGCACAGAAATTCTGAATATAATTGAAAATGCACCACATAACACTCTAGAATCTGTTTTCATGTCTTTTAAATGGCTTACATCTGTTAAAAATGTGGTCTTTGGTCTTTTACCAGTAATTATGCATCTGCATTACTCATATATCAAAAATATGCTATGACAACATGTCTCTCACTTCACATACACGAAGGAACTTTACATCAAACACATCAAAAGTTTGCACACAGGGCAAGAACAAGCACAGTGATGCACACAAAACATCACAGCACTGCTACTAGATCTACCATCTATATCTACTATCTAGTGAACCACAGCCACGTGATTTGAAATAGAGGAAGGTGGAACCTGTCGAACCTTGGCTCCCACCTTGTTCCTTAAGCCGTATGATCTCGGTGTCAGAGCCAAAGCTGTTCCACGCTGTGCAGTTGTAGATGGTCTGGAAGTCAGCTGGAACAATGTTGCTCATGGTCAGTGTGGAGATGACCCCTTCTTCTGTGGTGACCGTCTCCACTGTGTAGCGGCCAGATGTTCCAGACTCTAACACAGTTTCCTTCCATGACCAGGCCTGAGGAAAGACACAGGTGTAGACAGGAAGTGTTTATTGTCAGTATGCAATATTTCAGCATTACTGTAAGTGTTGTATAGAAAAATACTGCTCACACTGGAAATGCCTTTAAAACCTCCCTGAATCTGTCATTCACAAGAACACCATGTGGTCCAACCACAGAGAACTTGAGAATGGCAAGGTCGGGTTCTAAAATATTGTGGTCAAAATATTTAGTTTGCCATTTCCTGCTGACAAGCTGCCAAGTCAGTGAGATATCTCTGACATCTGTAGACTGAGCCAATGTCTGGTGGGTAATATTAACTTGCACTTACTCTGGGCAGATCTCTCCTCCCACCACAATGCTCGAGTGATTTGAGGGTTGGGAGAGCCTGAGCAAGTATTTGGGAAATAAAACTTGTTGTAAACTAAAAAGTTTCCAAGTAAGTCTTAAACAATAAAGGCCAGTGATGATGAAATTTTAAAAAAATATATTATTATCCTTATTTAGGAAAGGGAAAAATAAAACTTAACAGGACTAGGAGTAAGACAATATTAGAATAAAACTTTCCAACAAAACAACAACATACAAAGAAGGTCAATTTAAGTCACTAAAGTAACGATCTCTGAAAAATGGTGAAAATACATTAAAGGTGACATATCTTGCAAAATCAACTTTTTGAATGTTCTCTACCTGAAATATGTTTCCCTGGCATGTCTACAAACCCCCCGAAAATGAAAATAATCCATTCTGCCCGTTTTGATTTCTCCACCTTTCTGTAAATGTGTGCTGAAGCGAGCCGTTTCAGTTTTCAGTGTTTTTCATACGTCACAACGCCATCCGGTCTTTAACGGAAGCCAGAGCTCGGAGCTTGTTCAGCCCATAGACTGTATAAAATACAACTCAACTCCTTCTCCGTTTTTCATTCCCTGCACACATGTGTGCTAACAAGGAGCTTAGGAGGGAGGCATTCTAGTTGTAGGCTGTCTTAATAAACACAAAGGTCCGTTTTACTCCCCACATCTGCAGATTTGAAGATCTAGTGGATGATTTTTATTTTTCATGGAAAAGTGCTAGTGCTAGTTAGCATAGCCACATAGCTACATGTTTGTAGCTGTGTACCAAGACACACGTCGACATACTGACAAATAAAACAACAAGAAACACAAAATCTGTGACTAATCGTTCAGAAAGGTCCCGCTGCAGGCGCCTCTCCGTCAGGATCAGATTCTGGATCAGATTCAGAGGGTTGAAGTAACAAGGTCTGTAAGCAGTGTGTATATTCAGCCAACATGTAAACATTAGATCAACGTGCTGGAGAGCCTGAGGGGGCGTGGTCAGAGAGCTCATTCTCATTTAAAGGCACAGACACAGAAAACAGCCTGTTCTGAGCAGGGCTGCAAAAGAGGGGTTTACAGGCATGCCAAAATCTGATTTCAAAGTGTTTTTTGAGCAATAAACTTTAGATACGTGTTTTGGAGACCTCTTGGACAATATATTTTGATGAAAAAGAGCGTAATATGTCACCTTTAAATGGAACTAGTTCAGGTGGGGGCCTCGAGCTTCACTGAGTTCACACGACATCATCATTCTCACAATCACATGGCAAATATATTCTCCTAATGTAGCAGTCAGTAGAACTGCAAGATTTCCGTTTTCTACTGTCATTTCCACTGTTGCTGTGCACCAGTGCTCCGCTCAAACTCTCAGTCCCACCACCTCATCAGCCTCCACCTGCATGCTCCAACTAAGGGGTTCAAGTTTTATCTCATCACTCCTCAGTTTCTGCATGCAAAATAAATGTAGGGGGAGTGATGAGGGCGGAGTCTTGATGCCAAACACAATGTTCTGCTGCTGCAATAAATATTTCAAAGCATTGAAGCATGAGTTGTCCGGCTGAACTTATTCTTATATCCTTGTATAACAAAAAATGTGTAAAAGGGTTCTATATAATCCCAGTGTTAACTAGATAAACATTTCGATCATATAATAGGTTGAGCTGTTTCATCATAGTTTGTTGCAATGATGTTTCATTGCCAAAATTAAATGACTTTTCATTTTTAGCTGTGCTCAAAAACCTGCATGATGATAGAACTTGTGGTTGGGAAAATTTCCCTCCAAACACCCCCCATTATATTTAAAGTTGTAAACTAAAGACAAGTAATAAGTGTCTTTGACCAGTTTGGGATATCTGTCCACAAACTTGCAACATATGGTCAGTAGAAAAACAAATTCATCTGGTCTTCCTTTTCCTCATTTGAATCTGCAGTGATTCAGAAGTCAGTTTTAAACATGCTAAGTTGTTTCTTGGTGGCATATGTAGCAGTATTAGGATATTTGTTTGGGCTCTTTGGAAAGCATTTTGGTCTGTTAACATCCTCCACTGGAAATAATGAGACAATTTAGACTCCAAAGTATCAAATTGGGAAAGATAATGTACATCACTTTATATTCAATAGTGTTTGTTAGTGGAAATGAATTATTATTTTCAATGTAGGCCAATTACATATTTTCTATTAAGGCCAAGCAGTAAAAATTTGGAGTCCCTCTGACAGACAGTGACTCAGTCAGAATATCTTCAATAAATGTCTTTTGAAATCAAATCACCACAAACTGTTCAAACACCAGGGTGGCTTGTAATTGTTGCTGCACTAGGTTTAAAGAAGAGATGGTTTCAACAGATGGCACTCATGTGAGGTAGTGTTGACACTTGCAGTGATGTAGCTGAAGACATGTAGGTAAACAACAGGTATTAGCACATTCAACATTCATTTATGTGGTGCAATGACAAACTAACACGTTATTATTAAGTCGCCACTTCAGCTCAAGGCTTCTGAGAACAGACTTCTTTTGTTTTGGCTGACTATTGTGAGACCCTCCGGATTCCCTTTTGCAAAAATAACAGCGAACAAACAAGGGAATTTATTAAACAGGGTAAAAGCTCAAGGTATGGATTGATACTTAGTGGATAGATTACACATTTGTCTTAAAGTGTGCAACAATGAGCAGGTGACTAATTTCAGTTGTAAAATATGCTGTTACAAATTAACACGTTTTAATAAACTCAAGTCTGAAGAGAAGGAAAGAACTTAAAATTGACTTCAGGGACTCAGTATGAACAAAGAGTCCGTCCTTCATTTTAAAAATGTTGTGAAACTTCCCTTGGAGTAGAGGATGTTGAGTTTCACAAGGCTGCAGACGTCTAAGACACATTTTGATTCTGAGCTGTTGATGTAATTGACTTGCTTTGACCTTACATAACAGCATTATATTTCAGATTTGTCATTTATGTAGACGTACAATGAAATAAAGCAAAGCTAGACTGATACTTCAATGAATAGTTTGAAATCAAGGATAAGACACGGCAGCCCTGCTCCGACAGACAGCCCTCTAAAGTAAACCAAGCATTAATTACATTGCTGGTTAATGCTTGACATTAATATAATAATAAAAACATACATCAGATGATAGAGTATAGCAATTACCCAAAGACATACAGCATGCAAACGCACACACATACACACACACACACCACCCAAAACAATAATCAGCACAAAGTGAGCTCAGAGAGTAGGCTGTTTATATAGGCTCCATAAATCTTAATGGGATCACTGCTAACAGAACTTAAGTGTGCATTAAATGAGAAATTGAGGGTTCAAACTGTAGTCTCATGCGCACCTTTGTACATGAAAACACACGTTGAGCTAGCTGTATAATTCTTCAACTAATCTTTACCTGCCTGTCCCGTCCATGTAAAACCAACGGATCAATGATTCAGCCAAGTATGAAATTTTAGACACAAATATGAAAGACTGATGAATACGGCATGTAATATCATTATTCAGGTGGCATGAATCTATTAAATACCTTTTCTATGATGAAAAGTATTCAGGCAAAGCTGGGTAAAAGATGGTATCATAAAAAAGTAGATAGTCCAGAGATACTTACAATGCGGTCGGGTGGAGGTGTACTTCGGATGAAACATTTGATCTGTCCCTTCTCTCCATGCAAAGCTTGCTGAGTCTGAGTACTGGAGATTGTGGGCGGCCCTGAAAGAGAACAATCATAAAAAAGTTTGACGATGAGTCACAGAAATTGAAACATGAATAATTCAATTCATTTTCAGTCTCAGGTCATATGACAATTCTGCACAATCTAGTTTTCAGGCATATTATATTCTAATTGCACTCCTGTTCCAAGCAGTAACACCTGAACTGTTGGGTAATTTGTGACTCCAGGGTAAGATTGGATTGCAGTGCAATATGAACATGCCTCATCCCCTGGTACAGTCTACCCAAGGACAGTATGACTGTACAAAGGATATAAGTAGGTACCCAGACCTGGTTCTGGGTATAGAAATCGTTGATTTATTGCAGTCTTGATTTCTCCCACAGAGACAAAACATAGCTTGAGAGTGCTACAGCAGTTCTTTAGAGCAGATTCAGGAGAATGTAGACGAAAGAGAAATGCCATTGTTTAGCTATTTCACAATTTGAGCTGTGACATCTGTGTTACAACAGGTTGGTACAAACCTTCAATGAAAGAAGTGACTAATCATGATTTAAATTCATTAATAAATCAAGAACAATAATCATTAACATGTAGGAAATGAAATGTAGTTGGTTGTACCTTACAGTGCATTAGAGATCTCTTATATTTTATCATATACTTAGCATGAATAATCCTCTCAAAACTGCTAAAATAAACTGTATGAAGCGCAGGTTCTCCAGAGGTCAATATGATCAAAAAAAGATGGCTTTATTGGTGTCAAAAACTCTGAAAGCAGGAGCGGCATGAAATGGACTTTCAGCCAGCATGTGTTTAACTGTGGTCAGGCTACAAGATCTCGCCTGACAAGGGCAGCTCAGCCTAAACGACTGGTCTGCTTGCCATCTGGTCTGGAGGCTGTTCACACCAGGTGACAGCGGTAATATGAAGAGAAGATGTCACATATGACCCAATTCTGTCTTTCAAGTCTATTTCCCCTTTGGTCCTGAAGAGCTCATGGTAAGTTCAATTCCGAGAAAGCAGAGAACAGAAGCAACAGTTTGTTGTTTTCTTTAAATAGATACAATTACAGTACAACACAGCAGAGGCTGTGTGCATTACATCATCCAGGATTGGTCAGTTATGTACACATGTGCAGTATTTGACTGTATTTTCATCTTCAAGTTTTAATGATAAACATTTATATGAATTCAAAAGCTGGATTTAAAAGAAGATGCTCAACAGAAATAACATCCACCTTATCGTAAAAGGCCTTAAAGGGACATTTTGGAATGTGCTTCTGTATTGCACGGTTCTTGTTCTGGTTTCAGCTTGTAGTACATTTGTAGTTGGTGTTGTATTGACCAATCACATCTCAGCAGGTTTTGGTGTGTGCAGGAGAAACCGTCCATTTGGAGAGACAAAGCAGGTGGAATGCTCACCGCTGAAATAGCTTCAGCTATTTATTATTTCTTAACAGATATGTTCATACAAGTGCAGCAAACAAACTGAATCAGATCAAAAAACTTGAACTTCAGCAACAAAGCTGCTCGACGCTGTTGAAAACCAATCATCTCAGTTTTCAAAAAGAGTCTAGATATCCGGGCTTCCAGGAATGCAACAGAAATTTAAAAAATCCAACCTCTATTCAATAAATTGTATTATTACTTTTTGCATCATCTATATTTCTGCAAACTTAGTACCAATTCATTTTAAGAAAATCACAAGATAATAGATAATAGATCATTAGTTTTTGGGATTGTATAACTGGAGTAAGCTAGAGTGACGTCCCTGTGTACTGTGTCTACTGTTAAACTATTACCTACACAAAGCAGATGTAGACATTATGGTGTTTTTTTGCAGATGTAAACATTGCACAAAATAGGAGATCTGTTTCAAGTTGAACCGCTGGCTAGACCAAAACTACTGAATATTTGGCACCTTGTCCCCAAGGCATATGTTGCTACTCATTGCCAGATGATGACACACCATAATTGTAAACTGGAGATTCATTAATAAAGTCCAAAGAAAAGCTAACACGTACACAGTAGCCATTTTTGATTCATTTTTTACATATTTCTTCTGGAATGTATTTCTGGATAAAGAGCAAGGGATATGAAGTAGTACTAAGAGGATGTATAACATTCATCTTAAAGCTTAAAGATTTGAGCAGGTGGCTGATTTGAGCTGTGAAATATACCGTTACAAATCAACACATTTTTAATCAGCTACAGTTTTTTAGCGCATTGTGAAGCAAAAAAAAAAGTGTAATTTGCACAATTTGACTTAAGAGCCTGTCCTTGATTTCAAAACTGTTGGGAAACTTCTCCTGGAATAAAGTATGTTGTGTTTAAAAAATACAGTAGACAACGTCATCATCAAACGATGATGAACGATCACTGCTGATGGGTTCATAGACTGATTACAGCTGAATATCTTTGTTGTCCAAAACACAGCAAGTTGTTCTTCATCCACAACACCCTTTTAAGTTATATTTCAGATTGCACTCTTGCTTTGAAACGTATGTTATGGTTGCAACTTCAAAGAGCTGCGTTCTGATCAGGTAATTGATGGCTGATAGCAGGAGGAACAATTGATTTTGCAGCTGCACCCTCAAGACTCAAAACATCTGCAACAACTGCTACAGTTCATACTCTGTACCAAGCTCTGATGGAAGAAGATATTGTTAAAAAATAAGAAAACTATTTGTTTAAAAAGCCATTAAAACAAAACATTAAGCATGCCCCCTGTGTTGGTTAAGGTAAGGAGTGTGGTTTTAAGGGGGTGGCAAGAAAGGCAGCTTCTTGATTAGCAAGAAAACACTGTTTCTCTGCCAACCTCCCTCAAACTCCCGCTCTCTGCCATCTCTCTGACGATACATAATTGCAGTTTATTACCTGTCTCTTATTAAAATGAATTAGCATTTTAATGAGACTTTGCCAGATGGTGTCTTGGTATGCTACGAGAGGATGCTGGAAGGCTGCTACCGCTGCAGAATGAATACTGCAGATAGTGGGAGAAAATGTATTGAAAGCTGTTCCCCTTCTTTCTGTGTTTTGCAAAACGAAGTGGCAATAATAATACAGCATGTAAGTGCTGGATACTTTTATGCACAGTGTACATGCACTATGCTGTGATTAGGAGATGAAACATACATGGTTGTTACGAGCTACAACTGTCAAAACATAGCAAGATCAATGGCTTGCAGGCTGCAAAGGGCCGTTGGTAGTGACTGGGGAGGATCTATTCTTTGGATCAGAGCTGCAAATGAGGAATATAATTAAATAGCTTTATCTCACTGGCTCAGCTTGAGTTGAAAGTATGTCTGTGTGTATGTGTGTGTCTGTGTGTGTGTACGCCTGTGCTTGTGTGAGTACATGTTTGCAGCTCACACTATGTGATCAGAGCACAAACACCTTGGTATCAGGGAGGTGGGTGGCACTACAACATCAATGTTAGCAGCAGGGGAGGTAATCAAAATGTTGGGTGCATGGTTTCGCTCGCTCATTTGAGGAGTTGTTACATCTGGAGTGGACATTGCAAGCTGATTATACAATATCAGTGTGGGTGTCAAAAGGCCAGGGCTTACATTTCCTTCCTATGAGGCATCTGCTTTGAACAGAAGCCTGACATTTCCACACTACCTCATTGCATCTCTTTTGTTTTTTTCTATTTTTTTTTCTTTTATGATGAAAGAGAGAACAAAAAAAACAGCCACAGGGCAACAGAAATGGAAGAAAAAATGCCTGATGTGGTCACAGGTGGACATAGTTTATCTTGGGGAAAAAATAATAGAATGAAGCTCTATATTCATATCTACAAATATATATGTCATATCTATATCTCTCTCTATACATGTATCTTTCAATCCATCTCTTTCTCTGTACTGTAAATAACTTGTAAACATAAAAACGGCAGACATCAGGACAATAGAAGAAGAAGTAGGTGACATTATATATCAATGAGTGCATTTTTCCAAACTAGATTTAAATATAAACACAGATCAGTCAGTGTTATGTGTCAAAAAAAAAAGCAAATAAGAGAGGCACGTTTGTAGATTCCATTTTGTTAATGAGAGTGTGTATATAATTCTGGAGTGGCTTGCTCTTAAAAGGCTTAACTGGCACTATAGTGCTTCCCACTATGGGAAGGAATCACGAGTGTTGATTCATCTAATTACCACTGTTTTTATTTCAACTATGCTATACTGACTGAATAGTGGAGATTCAAAGCAGATATGGAGCCACAATCAAATAATTCCATATTCATCCCTAATTGGTCAGCTGAGGAAACCCTCATGTTCAACTTCAGCAGGAATAAACACTTCTCCAGGCTCAATGCTCCAGCAGTCTGACTACATTTGCCTGTTTTGCCTCAGTACATCTTTACAACAGGGACCAGACTGCATTTCCTTCTTGTCTCTTTTCTTGCATGCAGCACGAGCCATACTGTCTTCACGTCACACTGTGAAATACATTTACAGAAATAACACAGCACAGATGGCACGGGCGAAAACACTTATCATTGTATTCTGTTGCTACGTTTGTTGCTTTATCCAAATTTAAAACTTCTGTAGGTTGTTATAGTCAGTATTTGCAAACAGTGTCTGTGGTTTCGTAACCTTTGCAAAAAAAAAGAAAAACGACATAAAATTGTTTGCAATCAACCAACAAACCAGTATTCAGAAACATTCTGAGAATTATCTCTGAGAGCTCATAAATCAGCTTAAAATAGTTTACCAAGGACTCCTTGCTTTGGAGTGACTTGCAACTCTGAGCAAGGAACAGAAAAGTATAGCTTAGTAAGGAGGCATGATGGAACCATTTGATTGGTTGATCCACAGACTGAGAAAAAAAGCTCTCGTGGTATGATAACAGGCATAGAAGGACAGTGCAATGTCTGGTCAGATATTTTGTTTCATTACTATCTCATATAAGAAATATCTCTTTTGAATAAACTGTAAGCCATACTGCAAAAGAATACAGCCAACAAAATGTTTAGGCAGTAGCTTTATACTGACAGCTACAGCAGTGTTTTCCACACATGCATATTTTTACAAATGCCAAAGTATATTTACAGACAAGCTATAGATTTTTTTTTCTTTTTATTGTATTTTTTTACCCATAAAGGATCAGCTGCTAAGATCAGTTATGTATTGTCAATCCGTCCTCGCCCTGCGCTCCTCTGTAGATAACCAAGGATCAAGACACAAAGAGACATCCACTGCTGAGTCTATCTGTGAATGCATGGGTTGTATTGTGACATCAGATGTTAAATATGAACCGTCTATTATCACTGTTTTGATCATTTTGTGCAGCTTCAGTTGGAGTTACCCTGCACACTGTTTGGTTACATCATAAATGACAAGTCCCCCTATGCAAGGCTCACCTGTCGTGACAATGTGATCACGAGTGAAATTTTTCCATATTTCCAGCTGTCAAATATCCTAATGTTGTGATCACTCACATTTCCAGGGATATTGCGTTGTTACGTTGGCTTGAAGTTGTGAGCATATCCATGATCCCTACATCCAATTTGTTCATTGTCAGTGGTTGGAGAACATTTCTCCTTTCTCATGCTCTTTCAGGTATTTTCTCCTCTGCTGGAGAAACTTTTAAGACTCTTTAAAGTTCTCTGTACTACTCCTAACAGGTTTTCACCTTAGGAGCTCTCTTAAGGACTAAGATGCTTTGAGAATAACTTTTATCTTTAGCAGGATCCAGTCTTATCTTAGAGACAAAATTCTAAGGAAAACTCAAAATGCCAAGACTTTCGTCACTAAAAGCAACCATTTCTGCTTGGAAGTTTTGTGAGTATGGCCACTGGATAATATTTATATGTGAAAACTAACAACTTGTTCACATGAGGTAACATGTTTTCCCCTGTTGTGTCTGTTTGTGTGGGAAATTTGATGTTTCTTATTATTTCACCAGATCAAGATCCTATAGTGAAAACAAGATAACTCTTTTACAATGAGAGATGACTTTAAATGTACTGTCTGTTTATTCCTACACAATTTCTCCCCTCATTAGATCTACCAAGGGGGACTTCTACGGCATTATGCTCTAACTGGTCAGACAGGACACCTTGGAGCCGTTGACCTCTTGCTGTTATGCTCCAAAAAATCATATGCGCCTCTGTGAGCAAGCCCAAACCTCTGAGTGAACCATCATCTCTCAAAACTCTATCCAACAATCTAGTTTCCAAACAGCGGTAGGGAAATAAATTAAAAATGTATTCCAAGTGTGTTTTTTTTTGTCAGAGCTGAGTATCATGTGGCAGGTACATATAATTAAAAAAGTGAGTTCAAAGTCTTCCAGAAAGTCTTGCAGATCATATCGTATGCTTAAATTTAGCCAGGCGGATATATGTGCTGCATCTTAAATGCAGTTTTCCCCTTCATTAATTTGCACTTTTCTTTCTTATATGGTGTCATTGCCAGTTTAAAGAAGGCTGGAATGCTAATTAGCCATGCACATAAAGGCTGTCTAGAAAGAGGAATTGCAGAAAAAGAGACCTATAACAACCCACTGCTCTGTGGGATATTGTGGAATTCTCAGAACCTCCCTCTCTCTTACTGTGGTAATGGGCTTTTTCTCCCTAGGCTGTCCAAGTACTGTATGTGTGTCATTATACATACAGCTTATGCCCAAAGTCACACACATGCTCAAAAACAGAAACGACTCTACAGATCTAGTTGCACTTGTGGATACATTAATTAATATGTATTCTATGCATATGTGATCGAGAAGACTACACAAGCATAATCCCTTCAAGCGTGTCAGATAACTTCTCTCAATCTAACTTCTTCAGGACTGTGGGAAAAGCCATGCATATATATTGAATACTATGTAAATAATCATGGGCATGAACGTGCAATGCCGCCTCTCATACATGTAACCAACTTGAAATGTGGAAGAGCTTTCGATCCTGAAAATGTTTGACTAGAGTAAGCAATATGTATCCATTAGTGACTTAAACACAAACTGCCTCCCCTGCTAGCTGTTTGATTATGATTAAATTACATTCTTCCCCAGGGAAAGTAGGAATCCTCATGGCTGTGTGCTACGCCGCAGTGGGAGCCAGTGACACACAATGGCAGAGACAGGAGATAGAGAGGGAATGACAAATTATAAACACATGTAATTTAAATGATGGCGTTAAGGAATTGGGGGGATAACTGCAGGGAAAACAAACAGCAAAAAAAAAAAAAAAAGTATTCAAATGTGCAGCAGAAACCGCAGCATCATGAATACGCTGAATATGCAAAGTATTGTCTGATATTTACTGTATCATGGCCTGCCTCGCCTAAAGCTAACACATCCATTATCTTAGTTATTCATTGTCAGAATCAATAAAGTTTCCGTCTGTCAGTGAATTTGCATTTAAGAAAACTCAGGCCCAGGACAATCACAGACCAAGAAGAAGAAAGAATCCTCCTCCTACTTCACCACTTCATCCGCAGCATTTGCACTTTCACAAGTTTAACAATCTGATGTGCCTCAAGGACCGAGTAAGAAATGACGCAGGATTCCTCATGTGGTTTGAGGAAAAAGAAGAAGAAGAAGAAAAAAAAAAGATGAAATTCAATTATTCAAAGGGGTAAAGAGGAAGAGGCTTTTGAATGTCAAATACCAATTCCAACAGGAAAGTGGAAGACGCAAAAGACGAGAGGAAGAATAAACACAAATAAAAAGACATCCAGAATTTGCTTAAATCAAGTCTGCAGAGACTAAATAAACATGCCATTTCAGCTTTGTTGTATGTTCCCCAGGTTGCTCTGAGTTGTTTAGGGCTCTATTCTTTATTAAAACAATCCATCTTCTTTCCCTCATGGCATCATTTTTGAAAGCATCACAATCTCAAGAGTTACATGAGAGGAAACGAGAGGCATCAGAAACAAAGGTTCATTGGATTTTATGAATTCTGTTAACATATTAAGGCTGCAGAAATGATGCCAGGATAGGTTGCTGTAAACAAGATGGAAGACAACAGAAATAATCTTGATTTTTCCTTACGCCTCTTCCCTGATTTTTTGCTGAATTCCTGGGTGAGAAGAGAGGGGGGGATCATTGCAGTTCATAGAAAGTCATGGTTCTGATCTTGTGCTGGAGGGAATACTGGTATCCCACTCTCTCTCTGATATGCAAAGCTAACGTCTGGGTTTTGAAAAGAAAATCTTTACACACACTGTTTGCTACATGATGTATTTTCATCCCCGAATCAGCACCAGTGTTGCTTACAGGCAAACTCCTTTGTTAGCTTTCGAAATGTGCACTGATACACTGTCAGCATTAACTCCACATCATCTCGCCAGCTTCTTAAACCCTCTCTAGTCTTTGTCTTTTCTTTTTCTGTGTCTTTTGTCTTTCTTTATGGCCTAGATTTCTCTCAAATGGACATGGGGAAAATAAGAAACATGTAAACGGAGAACCTCTGCCACATCCAGGCATGCGCCCTGAATATTAAGCACTGATAATGCAGTCATTTGTTTGACAGTTGCCAGGTCTCCCACCTAGGCTGGTATTCATTAGTCAGTCGGTGCCTCAAAAAGGCTGCTTCCCTTTGAGTCATATAAATATAATTAATGCATTAGTGCATTTCACCTGTTTATGAAAAAAGCTGCCGATCTCAAAAAGACTATGTCTTTAAGTATATATATGCGGTGTATATATAGGTTTTGTTTATATAAGCCTCACAATGATGGCAGTTGATAAGATTTCTTTGTTTTCTAATAAAACCTTGTGAGGAGGTTAATTATCATGGGTATGCTATGTGTCACATGCTTGTGCTTTTTTTTTTGTCATAGCGTGTGTTGTGTTGCTCTACCTGTCTTCTAAAATCAGATGTTTCTTGAAGAAATTGCTCCAAAAGCTGCATATTCTGCTGAAAGTTTCACAAATAGGAGGCTTTGCAAACCACAGAGGAAGCAGAATATTGACTCCTGTGACAAATTGCTATCTTCTTTCTGTTGACACCTGACCTCAAGATTCACCCTTGTATGGGCATGCTTTATACAACTTTTTTTTTTTTGGTTCTCTTGGCCTGATTGTGTGAAAAATATATCAATAAAACAGCTTACCATTGACAGTGAGAGAAACTTCCTTCTCCCCTGCTCCGACACGGGGGACCACAGCGCGGCAAACATATTTCCCTGCATCCTCCTGTCTCACAGATTTCAGCGTCAGGAGATTCTCATTGCTAAGAACCTGCAGCGAAAAGTCAGAGATCATCAAATGCATTGACAGCAAAGTCACCTTTGCATGTGAGATAGCAACAAGGCAGAGCACTGGGAGAAAAAAAGGAAGGGAGCACATGGGCACAAGGACCATTTAATAACTTAAAGGGCACCTCTCTTCAATTATTAAAATCCAATTTAGGGTTTAAGCTCAGTGGAGTGAAGGGGTTGGCTTTGGCTTTTGATGTTGACAAAAGGAAAGGTGGAATGAGTCTGAATTTAAGATCAAATCAACAGATCTTATATGAGAACAGGTCACCTGGAGTCTGGTACTATAATGGCCTTGAAATCTTCTCAGAACACATGAGTATGACATCACGTTTCTATTAGAATGACTTATATAAGCCAAAGAGATGTGGTTCCAAGTACAGGAAAAACACTTCAGAAGCCACAATATTTAAAAAAGCACTCTGTAGCCATACATCAATATACTTACAACTCCAGATCCCCTCTTCATCCAAACGATGGTAAGAGAGGGATTTCCTGTCCAGGCACAGTTGAACACAGCGTCAGATCCAAGGTCCACCTGCAAGGATTGAGGCTCTGCTGCCATGCGAGGACCAACTGTTAAAATAAACATCATTGAAAAGTTATAACAAATCCATAATGAAGCACAAGCTGTGGTGGCACCAGGTCTTTGGGTTCTGTGTCAAAATATACTAGACAGTACAATCCATAACCATGCATTATCACGTTTCTTGCATTAATGCCGTATATCTGAAGGAGCCACTCACAGTAGACGTCAACATTGCGGCTGATATTCGTGCTGCCGAGAGGGTTGGTAACTTCGCAGGAAACAGGCTCTGTGAAGAATGAATGGTCCACAATGACCTCATATGTGTCTCCAGAGACCTCCTTGATTATACTTCCTCCTTTGGCCCACCTGGTGTGAGGATAAGAAAGCGCAGAGAGCAGAGACGGGAAGAAATGGGAAAATGAAGGGAAAGGGGAAACGGCATTAAGACAGGTTTTCACACCTCCTTATGTCAATAGCATTCTTTTGTGTGAATAAATCATCATTCTGGGGCAGGTTTTTCTGTGCTGGCTTCAGCATATTTTTCGTGGCAGTTCTCCATGCTGTGACAAGTTCCCTGGTGACTGGGAGCAGACAGCACGTTCCTCATTACGGCAGGCAGAGAGTGCAGCACAGAGTGCCAGCTAAGAAAAACAAATCACAGAATGACAAATGGGAAGCTCCCCCACCTATGAAGACGTTCGTTGACACATAGTGTATTACACACAACAGCTGATGTTAATAAATTGACACGGGATCACATAAGGAACATCTGTTTGTGTTTGTGAGTGATAGCTTCTTTGACAGGCATACAGACACTCCCTGCGTGTTTAGGTGAGAGTTTTGTGATGTCACGGGCAGCGGCGTCTCGCTCTGCCTGATGTGGATAGCTCTCAGCCGCTACAGCAGACAGGGCCCATTTATAAAAGTGAAGCGGAGGCGTCTATGGATGTCTTTGGTCTCTTTGGAAAATTTAGACAGTGCTCTGGGACATACAATGCATCACACGTCTAAACACTGCCATCCACACAATAGAGACGTGACTGCATGCTGATTTGGCAAATGAAAACAATGACAACAGACCCACTGTCTGTCTCCATTTTATATTCCTAGCAGTGCCGAGAGCAGTTTTCACGGGATAGGGAACTCATTTGTTTTCCATGACTAAGCTAGTCCCTTGCTTGACTGAAATGCTATCATTTAAATGAGAACAGATTACCTCATTCAATCAGTAAGTGAAGTGAAGCAGAATTCTAATTGGGCTTCATGGGATTTTTCTACACTTTTCTGCAGCGGTGGATTCTTCTCTGAGTTTCTGTTCTTGTGTTGTGAGAATATAGCTAAGGGCTTTGCAACACCTGTGTTTCCAAAAATGCTGAAAATAGGGCAGACTGGTGTTTTGTGTCTGTCTGATCTGTAGTTGTACTCCTTGTATAGTGTCTGTGTGTGTCAGTATGAACAGATGCAAACTTCATCGCCTTGACAGAATAGAGTACACACACACTGTACATCTCACAAGTTTCATTTTGTGAGTAGCAGAATATTATGTTTCCTATATAATGCCACCACAACAATCACGTGTATGCTAAATATGTGGGATGAGAGGAATGTAAAGGCCACAATGTTAATGATGTTAACTCTTGATGTACATAGCAGAGTGTCTCTTAATATGAATATCATTATGTATGACTCTGTGTATCCGTACGGTGACAGTAATGTTCATGATGCTATTTACACTGGTGACAGTTGTGGTAATAGGACATTCAATGATGAAGATAATTGGGATTAAGTCAACAATGATGACAAAGAAGATGAATACCATATAACAATCAAACCAACAATGAGTTAAAAACATGGGATCTGCACGTTTGGATGACTTAATTAAACATCATCACACTTGCTATAGCAACAGAAGTACCACGCAAAAAATGTATTAATATTTTCATAATTGGCCTGAAATGCCAGTCATTTGTTGTGTCAAAGCTTTAATACAGCCCCCCATCACTAGTCAGGGCTGTAGCTTTGATACTGTAATGCTATATGCTGTACCACCCAGATGTAAACAAGCACAGATGAGAGATGGCATTTTGTGCCATGACATATTTCGGCAGTACTTTTGTCTTGAAAATAGAGATCATGTTGTCGGCTGAGTCTGGTTAAATTGGCTGGAGAAATTTGTAGCCAGTGGACTATGACCTGCATGGAGGACCAAAGGCTGTTAGCCAAACTAACTTGGCAAACAAGCTTGACATCATTTACCCGCAAACTTTGTGATCCAATACCGAGCTGTGTTCAATAAATTGTGCTTAAATTGGACTGTTTTCTGAACTTAAGAGCAATAGACTGATTGGAATTTAAATGTCCGTTTAAATCACTTGGATTTTTTTTTTCTGTAGAGAAAGCTTTGTTTACTTTTTCTCATCAAAAGTTGCTACTAAAGCCCCAAAAGGTGTACTAAGTGTCTGTTGTAGAGCTTTAATGTTGCACCAAAACTTCTACAATGTGTCCCGAATCAAGAAATGTAACCCATGCAATTTTGTGATATACTGTAGATGATGATGTCATATAATTAAAACAATCCAGACAGGCCTCTTTGAGAGAGCTTGATCTAGCATTCACCTGTGATGGTTGTGATAATCATTCCCATTATTATGTGCACAGCAATGATGCGGTATGCATATGTATCAGTATGTCACTGTCTCCACCTACACTATACCAGCTGATACTGTAGGCGTTGTGACGGTGTAAGCACAGATGTTTCGGGCAGCCGGTTGCTCCTGAGTGGATGTTGCTGCTGCCAGGTTTCGAGCCCTTGACAGTGTTAGAGGAGGCAGAGACAGAATGCCGTCGTCCACTGGGAGCAAGGAAGCTCTGTTGGCGTGCTGGGTCCTGTCCAAGACTCATGTCTAAACATAGCTGGCCCAGGGTAACACAAACACCTGCATTCCCATTGGGAGGTTAGAAGGGCCAGTGTGAGCTTACTCAATAGCTAACTCACTTTACACTGTTGTATCCTATTCAGGGATTTGATTCAGACACAGAGTGTGAACACTGTGCGCGTCTATGTGTCCATTGTAGGTGTGTGTCTTTGTGTGTGCATGCGTCTGTAAGCTAACACTGTTATAGATAAACAGGTCTGCCGTTAATGGAAGCTGAGGATGAAGAAGACGTGGTGGAGGAGGGGGAGTTTTGTATTTGCTGAATGTGATTAAGGCTATAAAACAGTAACAATTAAATTAGGCAGGTATCTGTGCCATCAGCATCAAGACCCGCAGTAAATCAAGCCCCACAGTTATTATCAGCATGGTTAAGCACAGCACAGTGCAGTTTTATTCTCCCTTACCTGCATGTTGAAAGTGATGACTGTGAATTCTCAGTGGAGTATAAAATAAATGTGCTTGTTTAGTAATAGCATGCTGTCATTTTGGTATGGTCATAAATTACAGGCATTTTGTTCTCCTAAATGACTCAAGTAAGACTTAAAGATTGGTATATGTCAATACTTCTTGACAGCAAAGACAAGAGTCACAGGCACTATGCCTCTCATCTCGAAAATAAAATGAAGGAATAGTCAGAAAACAAACTATTTTTGTCGGCAAGGGACCTTGTTTCTAACTTTTGATAGCCTTTGCAATTTTCTTCACTTTTCCGAGCTATGCCAAGCTTTTGAAGTTATAAAATACTTTCTCTCTGTATTACTGACTTTCCATTGTAATTTCCAACTTGTCAAGGTCATATTGATTTCTATGTTTGCACTTCAGTGTGCACATTAAACAGCAATTTAGCAGTTTTTCTAAGAATTACTGAACCAATTACGATTCCATTTTGATTTCTATTAGGACTAAAGGATCCTAGATTGAGTCTTTTTTTGCTATCTATTTATACACTCTGAAGTTCTTTGAAATTAAGTAACTTCACTTTCTATATATGTTTTAAGCACCGTATGTCTGGCTGCTGCTGATGTAGGCCCAGGAGTATGGCAGGGGAATAGAAGTCTTGTTGAAAAAGAGACTGCAGTGTGTTTCAATTAGCTTCCTTCAAGGTTTGCAAAGAAGGAAGGTATACTGATTGTGGTGTCAGTCAAACGCAAACAAACAATCCACCAGAAACAACAGCACTGAGAATATAAGTGTGGGGAAGATTAGGATGTTTTTTGCTGCAGTGCCATGTGCAGAAAGGGGGTTTTGTTGTCACTCTGCCCATGGTTGTATGTGCAGACAAGGGACCTGATTTGCTTTGTTTGTTATTCCCTCTCATCTCTCTGGTGGGTTCCTGTTTAAATCTGAGAAAACCCTCTGTGTCTTCATCAGAGGGTGGTTGAGTGACTGTGATGTATGCCTGTTAGCCCTCCTACCATTATAAACAGTAATGAAGATGTTCCGACCCACTCGTCTGTCCCCTTCAGAGTGTTGATTCCCCAAGTGCAAACTGCAACACACACCCATTACTCTTCCTCCATTCACACATTCAGCACCACTTTCATCTCTTCTTCCAGCCACTGCCTCCACACCAAGTTCTCTTTGGTCCCCTGACTTCCTCCCTCCTTCCTATCTCCTTGAACTGGAAAGGGTTCCAGGCAGCTGTAGGAATGTATCTTATTTCCATTTTGATGTTTTAAGTCAGATGTATTGAACCGATGTGGCAAGCACGAGTGGCTAAAGACAGGGGAAAGCACCATGGCTTTGACTAGTGCCCCTACTATCTTGGGTCTGTGTCTCAAGTGTCCATTGAATTGGAGGATGGCGAAGTGGCGCAGTGCACATTGGGAATAGATGGCTCTCTGGAGGACGGGAAAGAGGCCATCCGTCTAAGAACTACTCTGTCCTTGCGCCGTATCTGGTCTGGGGTAGACAGAGTGTATTAGCACTGAAAAATGGCCCCACGCTGCTTGACCAGCTTCCTGCTCTTTTCTGTGGTATTACTCTCTGGAGAGGGAATTTGTGGGGGGCTCTCCCTGGTTGGAACCTTTCAGGCGAGCATTATGACGCCCAAAAATCCCCACTCTTCCATGTCCTGAACTCCAATGGTGCACAGGAGTCCTGAATCGCTCGTATAAATTGCAGATAAATCTAAATGGTTGTTCATGAAACTGTTGAACTGGCGGAGACTGTAACCTTGAAGTATCAGAAGTTAGTCACTGTGGATATTATCTCATTCTACAGTGGATTGTGTCAATGACAGAGCCAGACAGCAGAAGGAAAGCGAGTGAGGAGAAAGAAGAGAAGAAATAAATTACATAGTGGGAATGTTCAACCTCCAACCTTTTTTCATTCTGCAGTTTGTCAAACTAAAAGAAAAAGTCATCTCAACTGCCATTGCATCTTAGCTCTTGATACCCCGGGGAGAAGTCTGATTCTAACATTGATCCAGTCCCATAACAATAGAGGTGAAATCCCTTTGCAGGTGCAATAGATGCCCTGTCTATGCTGTGCACCTACACAATCAAATACAAACCTTGTTTTCCACAATATCACTGCCATCCCTCCTCCTTTTCTTGCTCAAAAGGGCAGAATCCATCAAAAAGGCAACATCTCTGTTTTGCCACCTGTGAGTATGTTGTACGTCCATTTCATTTCCCAGTACCATTACAAGATTCAGAGCCGACCAATTCTCTTTGCTATCGATTTCCTCCCATTTATTTTTCACCGGGTTTCCAAACCTCCCACACAGAAAACCATCTCTTGACAAATCACTCCAGTAATGCACTTGTAAAGGGACATGAAGGATTTTATGGAAATAATTACTCTTTGTTCTTTCATCACAACCACAGATGTAGCAATCAAACAATCAAAATGTATTTCAACCAAATCATTTTCTTATCAATAACATAAATGACTGAGATGAATGTGGTCCTACATGTACAGCTCAAAAAACACAGGGCAGCCAACAGCAGCACAATCAATGCTGCTACTCTCCTGGCTTCACTTATCCTCACAAAGACAGTAACACTGAACAATTGCAGAGACTATTTTACCTCTTAGACAGACCAGACTGACAGCCTGATGTTATTAGAGAAACACATTTTACAAACTTAAAGCAAACAATAATATTAGACAAACACAAAGAAGTTAAACAAATTATTCGGGCCAAAAGCAACACAGCTGCAGCTGACAAATGAATCAAGGACAGCTGGCAAAAACAAAAAACCAACTGTGTGAAGACGGAAGGCTTATAACGATCTGACAATAATCACTTTATGTTTCCATTAAATTAATGTGATTTTTTATATCTATTCTTGTAGCTGGTATGCCAATTTTCCTTTTATTCTTTCAGCTACAGCCCCAGTGGTGTCAAAAATGCTCCGAAGCAAATGTGAAATAATAAAAAAAAGCTGTAAGTAGAGGCTTACTTTCATTTTTTTAAGCACCAGTACAAGGCTTTTAGTGCTTTAGTCAGTCTCTGCAGGATGATATTGGTAAAAAGCCCAATGACATTATTGTACATTAATCATCCAGTACAGCTAAAGAGTCTTGTCAGTCAGTCTGGCTCTCCCTCGAAAGGAACCTGCTCTGGTGCAGGGCAGGTGTGCAGCAAACCGTGGCCGTATCCCCTGTCAGGGAGTGAACCAATTGAGTCTTGAAAATCCAAAATAAACCCTAACCTCTCATTCTGTTAGTTTTAGTTGTAGTGAGGGCCTCAGGTTTGGGTGATCTTATAGTGCAAACAACGATTTGTATCCACTGCAAGTTTATTGATACTCCTTTCCTTTGTCTTTCAGGTATTTGAAAATCCTTTGACACTTTCTATATGTTTCCTTTTTCAATCAACCTTTGAGCATCAGCAGAGCTAAAAACCTTTCACCACAACTTTTTGCAGACTTATTGAGAAGGACATAAAGACCCCTGGGTCTCACCTACTGAACATTTTGAAGTCAACTCTCAGTCATTCCATCACTTTTGTGGTAAATAACCTTTACACTCCTGCTTTATAACTACTGTTTGTCAGCAGCAAATTCACAAAAACGCCATTTCAACTCTCTGAAATCTTTCCAACACTTAGGTCTCTTTGTTTCCTTCCACCAAGAAACATCCATCACAACACTTCAAATAGGGAATGATGTGTGATAAGCTTGGTCCAAATTATAAGTATATATTTTTCCTCGCTGAAGGGTAAAGCTTTTTGAGTGAGATGTAATTTGATTCATTTTATCAAACTGTCTTTGGCTTCTTGCTTTGGAGTTTGTCTGTTGCCTCTGTGATTAATTAGTCACTAATCCCAATTAACCTTGCTAAAGACTTGTCCTGGCATCTTGGTGTAGTGCATCCTGGCCTGTTGCTGAGATAAGTTGTATCTTTTGAGAGTGCAGATTCATCTTTTCGTAGTTTTTATTTCCCCTCCATTTATGTAAAGAAACTTTTAGTCAGTAACAAAGAATACTAAACTAAACAAAGCATAATGCATGAGCTCCAAATCAAACTTTCACCAGCACTGTGTGCCATATTCCACCTCTGCTGCACAACACACACATATAAAAACACTCTCAGAGCCCCTGGGTAAAGCCTGCCTCTGCACCGTATACTGTGAAGCAAAACCTAATCTCAGAAAAGCTGAAATCTTGACAGGTTCATCAGATGTCATGCACATTATGTTTCAGCTTTCCTTCAACACGCTGATGGACATTTAATGTTTCAAGGGAGGTGATATGAGCACAAAGGAAAAAGCTTTGCAACAAAACACTGTATTGCTTTGCTGCAACCCAGTGGCACATGACAAGGTCTCCCAAATGATTTTTTGAGATGTATTTTCATTAATTCTTTCAGCATGACAGTGTTCCATTGTTTTTCTTGTCTTCATTTCAAAATGTGGGCAGATCTGATGCTGCCATGGCATCAGAAGATGTGTGTGTCTGGCAATGATTAATGCTATCAGTAATGAAGTGTTAAATTACCCTAATGTGAAAATGTTTTATCCTCAAGCAATATTGATTAGGTGGGTCAATTGCAACATTGTTTATTCGTGATTTAACTGACACGATCAGTCATGTTTTGTGCATTCACAACTTTGTCTTACCTGTAGAGTGTGACAGGGGGATTGGCCTTTGCAGAGCAGTGGAATTTCACAAGGTTTCCTTCCAAAACAGGCTGAGGCTCCACTGAGAGATTGACAAGTGGAAGATCTGAACAAAAAAAATAAATATATAAATCAGAGACACAAAAACAACCAATTAGACAACTGGCAGCCTCATCAAACATCCAATAACAAACTGTCGGCCTGAGACAAACACCATTTTCTTGGCACTTTCTGTGGCTGGAAAGGGGTTAGAACACATTTTCCCACACGGGACAATGCAGAGCCCTTAACACTGTTGAAACAACACTCTTCCACACCAACATGTAAAATGATTTCTGCATTTTCCAAAAGCTTTGTTATGTAGCTGTAGCTTACATGGGCTGCATGTAAATACATTCCACTGAAAAACACAGGGTATGGTTTTTGGATGAGGATTATTTTACAATACACTTAGGCAAAACAGTTATGACAACTAATCACAGTTTGTGGTACCACTTTCTCCCACATAATAAGCAATTACTTCTGAATATTTTGATGCCCTATTTGTTACCTTCCAACCACCCACTTGGTGTCTTTAGGCCAAGCGGCTGGGAAACACTGTTGTTTATTTTGCAGGTGTAACAGAGAACATTATATTTTTCACATTTAAGTATTCAACCTTCATTAGTATGTTTAAAGAATCACAGGAAAACTTGACATGATAATGAGTTTCAGTAAATGGCAATTTGAAAACATGGGGTAGTCCACAGTGCACCCCGCTGCAATTAAAACAATGAACAACCTCAGTGATACAGTAAACAGGTCCTGGAATAACAAGCGTACAGATTATGCAAATTTGATAAACAACTTAATTTATCCTAATTGACAAAGGTGGGATTCTTTTGAAGATACATGTTCATTTCCATATCTACCCTGTCCCATGTGAAATTAACAGCTATTTACCTCACAGACTCAGAGAATGAATTTCAAGTAGGGGGAGTTATTTGTCAGGATTTCTAAAAAGAGGCTTGGTATATGTTGTTAGCATAAAACACAGCCAGGGAAAATGGATTAATGGACCTGCAGCTCTGGTGGTTTGGTTGTTTTGGCATATTTCTTGTGTAAATAAGGAATTAGGTTGGCGTACTTTCATAGAACAATTCATAAACTGTAATCATGAGTTAGCTGGACACATAATGCTGTCCAACTCATTGTGCCAAAGTGGGCAATGTATCCTCTTTTTTTCTCAACTGGTTTACATAAGTGTCTCATGTCATATTTTACTCAAACTTTGAAACATTTTGTTCCATCCAAAATTTGCCGCTACATGTGGAGTGGGTATTTACTTTTATGTCTCTTTTTAATGGCTTAACATACTACAGTGGAGGAGAAAAAAAACAATATTTGCAATCCACTCGTTCTGCCAAGGCAGTCATGTGCCATAAGTATCGCAGGGTAAATTTTTTTTTGAGATGCCAAAAAGACTCGTCTTTCACAGCCCTGTAGCTGTTTGCCATTTTAGTAGAAGTGGCATACTGGTAAGGCATAATGGACAGTAGATTAGTCTCAAGGGGAAAAGCTGGTTCTGGGTCTGATGCTGCTGCAACCATCTGTTTGAAAGGTGTACTTAGTCTATCTGCTCGGTGTTCAATAAAACTAATGTACTAACCAGGGACTGTGTTTTGGATGTGGATGAAGGGCAGTGGCAGGCTTGGAGATCCATGCAGAATTAAAGAAGCACACAAACACTGCTGTAATGAAGCCAAACAACACTGTGTAAAGTTATGAAGAGCGATTCGGTGTGTGTGTGTGTGTGTGTGTGTTAGTGTGTGTGTGTGTGCGTGTGTGCGTGTGTGCGTGTGTGGGTGTGTGCGTGTGTGCGTGTGTGCGTGTATGGGCATGAAGTGTAGGAAAACTGCTTTTTACCCTGTGGCTGTGCAGATGCTCTGGGCTGGCTCAGCTGCCACAAAGCCCCAGAGAGGAGGGTGGTCCAGGTGCCATATTCCTCTACACACACACACCATATTCCTCATCAGCAGACTTTTTCCCTCCCTAGACAGTTGCCCCCCATCCCCACCAACCACTCTACCTTCAAATCCAAGAGCTCCACCTGTGCCAGTTCTCCCCAGGCCAGCAAAGAAAACAACAACATTCATGGATCATCATGGAAGACTACCGTGAATGAGCAGGTCTCTCCAGGTAGTGAGTACCAGCTCTGTGCGACTGTGTATGCACATGTGTGCATATGAAAGGGCATGTGCGTGTGTGTCATAATAAAACTGGAAACCTATCCACGCCTTGAGCAGCAGTGTTAGCTACCCAGTAGTTTTGCATTGTGAGTGGTTAATTGTGTGGACACAAATATGGGCAAAGAGAACCTTAGGGGCAAAATGACAGATGTGGCGGTGGAGTCAGTAATAAAATCCTGCAAGAAACTAAGAGAGGCAGACAGGAAATGAGCAGGGGGGATCTGGAGTAAATGTCTGTGCTAATAGTGTATTTGCCTATGTAGAAGCTAAATGTAAAAGCTAATCCACAAGCCTCTTTTACAACAGTGTTTAATGTGCTTTTCATACGCGCCAACCTTCTCTGGTTTTGGTGCCAAGAGACTTCTAAGGACACAAATGCTCAGTACTGTCAATCTGGCAACTAATTAATACTCTTTTTGAATGAGTGAGGCGGGAAAAATGACCCTCCCTTTCACCAAGACGTAATAGTATGACAACTCTACATTCATCTCTGTCAGTTGGACCAGTGGTTTGTTGTACAGCCCCATGCAGATCTAGAAGTAAAGACAGCCAAGGGAGCAGCAGCTGTCAAAAGTCGACAATCAAAGGCCTTTGGTGTGAATCAGAGTCTGACCCTTTATATGACAGACTCCTTCTTTAGAAAAGCATGTGTTGTATTAATGAACAAGTATATATGTGTTTTGTGAAACACTCAGTCTATTTCTGCTGAGATTGTGGTGATATAAAGGAATGATTGGTAGACGTGAAGGAGTTCCAGTGACAACAACAGGATGAATAGGATGGCTACTGTTATAGTTGGTAGACAGCTTTTGATCGGTTAGTTCAAAGTGAAGACCAGATGGTGTTTTTGGAACAATCCTCCAACTTCTCTCAATTTCCTGGAGATAGTGCCAACACAAATTGTTTTCCCCCTTTCTTAAAGCTCAATTTCCTATCTCTCTGGGTCATTGTGGACAGCTGTTCTCCAGTAGGACCAGCCACACACTCCAGGAGTATCTGCTGCCTCTGAAGGATGGGGAAGCTGTTTGTGGGCTGCCTGCTCGTGGCTTATAGCCTTAGCAATATGGGGATGCTGTCACATGGCTGGCTGATAGGGAAACTTGAGGGGGGGAGCAGGCTGTCTAAGTAACTTAGGTCCAGCATATTGATTATGAGAACCATGAAGACATGAAACATTGAAGAATGTCCTCAACATATGTTCTGCTGCTCAAAAAGAAGCTTTATAGAAGCACAACTTTCTTTGTAGCACATCTGTACGTGTTTAAATATGTGCATGTTGATCAAGGTTTTGCCTCTGATCCAATCAAAAGGCAGCAGTCGGAGCTTAGCTCAGAGAGTCAGATAGATCCCCGGGGTATTGGTAACGGAATTTCATCACACAGTCATATATGGTGACACATGAGACAACTCAGGTCTGTTGCATGTGTGGAGTTTCACTAATGTACAGAAAAAAAATGAAGCATCTTGTGCCCCCCCCAATAACTCAACTCTTTCCCTCTTTCTTTTAAATTCTTTCATCTGTTATCTGCCTTCTGATGAATTTACCATTATCTGCTTGATTAGGCAGGGAGAGCATGTAGCTGCTACCAAAAACAAATCCTCCCCAATTGCACATCTGCATGTTCTTTATTAATTAGTCTCAACAAATGGCATTCATTTTCCTCCCACATGGCTCAGCTTGTTTGCAATGCAAACACACAGAGAACCTTGGCTTTGCTCGTCCCAGGCGCATTCATTTTCCCACTACATGTTTAAAAGTGTGTTTCTATGTGGGGCAAAGCTCTGCAGATATGCAGCTGGACGAGGAAATATCTGAAGCGTATTTCAAGTCATGTGATGAGTGGGATTTAGTTAAACATGAAACTGTGGCATCTGAATCATATTCCACTGCAGTGGATTTGAACTGGGGGGGTTGGAGTTACTTATAAAAGTCCAAAGGGCATAATGCAAGTTAAGTCATGCTGCAAGAAGAAACAGCATTAGGGGTAGCCTCCCCACTGCTATCAAATAATTACACTCTGCTAATGGACCAGTATGGACAACCGAAGTCAGCAGTCTATCCAGGGTTCTGAATCACCTCTGCTGGCTCTAAATCCCTCTCATTTTGGCAACATCACCACTACACACTGTATTTAGATGCTAATTTGTCTAACCCCGGGTCAGATAACTGTGTGTGAACTTCTATAGGAATGAAAATGCTGAGGTGGATGTAAATCATAAGCATTAAAGGGATGATAAAGTAAAATGACATAGTGAAATGCATTGGATTTTAGGACGGTTTAGGCTGTAGAGCAATGCGCCTGGTAGTGTTTAGATTACACTCATTTGGACTGCTATGAGTACGGCACGGTGAGAGAAAGGGCACCTCAGCTTAGGGGGTGAGTTGAATACCAAATGTTGAGAAGGGCAGACAGGGCTGAGAAGATTTTAATTACTTTTGTTGCATCTAATGTTATCTCACTAATGCTGCCAATTAGATAAATCTGGGCAGGAAAATAAATGAGGCTTTTAG
Organism: Notolabrus celidotus; assembly: GCF_009762535.1. NCBI lineage: Eukaryota > Metazoa > Chordata > Actinopteri > Labriformes > Labridae > Notolabrus > Notolabrus celidotus. The sequence goes on from NC_048285.1 coordinate 9,209,101, forward strand.
TTCTTATTATTGGGACTTACACAAAATGAAACCTGCAGAAGGAAAAAACAGTATTTATTCAAAGCGAAAATGTTCTGTGGACATTATCCACAATTTTCAGTGAATACGCAACCATTTGGGAAAAAACTTGTTTGCTGCTTTATTGAGGACTGGGTGAGAGTATCAATATCAATTCAATTACACCGTGTCCAATACAGAGCTGCTGCTGCAGAGTGTGTTAGGGAAATATATGCCGGGCATTAACCCTGGATTCAATAGCAGTCAACTCATAATTTCAAATCAGGTGAAGGGAAATTGTGGCTCTCACAAGACTGTACAAGACTACTCAGCATATAGTAGTCCCTAGCAAGGCCAGTTAAACTAATTCAACTTCCATCTTTGAATCCATACTCCTGAACAAAAAGTACTACTTCAGATCAAAGGGACAGCAAGGCCAGCAAATTATAATGTAACTCAATCAGATCTTGGAGGGACATAAGTGGTTGGAGTGTGCATTTTAGCCTGTATCCAGACTCACCAGGGGCCCACTCAGACTAAAAGCAACCATTCACCAGAGACTGCCATTAATCCCTGCATCTTTGTTTGGGACTAGAGCATATTGCGGCACCACTTGTTCAACACAAGTTCACAGACATGCATAAGGGACATGGGAGTGGAATTTATCCTTTGCACTAAAAGGCAACTATTTTTGGTAGCTGTATATGTGGGGAATACTTGGTTAGGAGGTTCAATCAACAACCTTGGCTTAAACTGATAATTGTCTTTTTTATTTTTCTTCTCAAATATAACACTGCCCAGTTTACTTGTAGTATGTATATAAGTATATATTTTATATAACAGTCTACACTCAGACTACATCTTTGGCTAATTTATATAAAGTTTTTCCTTTTAGGAATGGATGATAAATATTCATTTTTACAACATTTCTACATCTAGGGTGGATGTATTACACAACAGTTCATGTAAGGAGATCACTGAAAGAAAAAAACATCTTGGTTTGGAACTTCTTAAGTTTGCATTTTGGAAATAAAGTAAATTTGATTTCTCCATATTTTGGATAGTTCCTGCAGTAACAGTGATGAATTGAATAATAATCTCTTCATGCTTTTGTAGATGTCTAACCATCTGTTGTGCACAAACCTTGAATAATTGCACAACTTAGACTATGTTCACTGTGACCAAACTTTGCAACTGTACATCTCTACAGTTGCTCTGACAAAGGAGCGTTTCATATTGGAATGAAGTATCACCAAACTTTAGTATCATTCAATGTTAAGCATATTTAAGTCATCTGTAACACAAGGAAATATTCTTGAGTTCTGATTATGTAAGACTAAACAACTTCATTTAGTTAAGTGTAGTTCAGGTTTTTAAGTGTGGATGTATGAGGTAGTTGTCTATGATGTGTTAGGCGGTCAGCACGGTCCCTTAGTAGTTTGTTTTCACACTAATCTTGGATGTGTCCCATGCATGTTCTTCTGCCTGAAGCGCACTGATCAGCTGTTTAGGTCTGTCAGCTTAGAGAGAGACAAAATCACAACCAAACCAAAGAAAAAAAAAATTGAGTGATTCTACAAGCGTTAATGATATGCTGTTTACTGTGGACACAAGAGGACAGCTTTATGAACCGTGAAGTTTACAGAAGATAAACGAGACTCAAAGGACGAAAACTTGTATCTTAAATGGAAAACATTAGAGATTTTAAGTTACCTTTTGATGCAGATGTGTAAACTTTCAGCCTATGCCCACAAACTGAGAAAACTATAAGCTGTAACACGTGGGACTTGCTGTTCTAAACGTTGCTGTTACCTACTCTCTTCAATATTTAGGAGTTACATCAGGAAACCAGAAAAGTCGAATGGTAGTGTGTCGTCAATATATGTCATTGGCTGTCATTGTTTTTTACTGCACAATGACCCAACACACATGCACGATATGTTTACTTGATTCAAATACACCTTATTAGCTGTTAAATGGGAAGTCTTGGTTGAAATTACAAAAACTGCAAACACAAGTCCGACATATAATCTTAGGCTTTCAGTGCTGCTATGTCAAACAGAGATTCAAAAATAGGAATTTCCCAATATATCAGTGCCTCATACATCGCAGACCTGAACAGCTGATCAGTGCACCGCAGGCTGAAGAACATGTTTGTGCTGCGCCAAAGAAAAGTACAAAAACAGATGGGTTTCCTGCATTATAGCAGAAGATATAGAGGTTTAGTTTCTGTTCCCCCTGCTTCGAACATGCTCTCCTGTCTGGCATTTTATATTGCCAGACAGTCTTCTATGACTCTGCAGATGGTAAGGTTTAATCTTTGTTTGTCACAGTATAATTACCAGAGAGGAATGAGATATCAGGGCATGGTTATTTGGTCGGGGTTAGATTTGGAAAGGCATAGCTTGATATTTGGTGGATTAGTGCAGGCATCTGGATATTTTTTATGCAGGTTTTTTATCAAGCCCCTGAGTTAGTCGACATGTTCCGTGTGCAGCATCACAACAGCAGTTGCTCATTAATATTTACCACTCAGTTGTCCTACCACACTGTCTTCTGTGATGGAGCAATCAAATAGGCCACCCGTGTCCTCTGTGGGGTCTGGTCCTTAAAGAGATGGAGGTCAAGTTTCATATGGTTCTGTTCCTCTGGCCAATTTACTGTTATTTATGCAACCACCTTCTGTTTTTATTGTTACAGTAAGACTGAGTGCTTGTCTTCCGTCCCCGTCTTTGACTTGTCCTGTGGATTCATAATCAAGCATTTTTCAGATTTCCATCCTCGCCTTTCCTGTGTCTTTCAATAAAACTGTAGCTCTCTGACTTTGATGATGCCATACTTATAGCAAAAATAGACTCACATGAAAAAATTACAAGAAAACTCAGCTCTGCAGACCTTTGTTCAAAGGATTCAATCCTTAAATGGACCTGAAATTTACATGTCTCCGTGGAAGATGCACATTTACTGTTTTCTATTTGGGTCTGGAGAATATTTTACAGAATTGTCTACTTAGAGAGTTCATGTTTATCTGCAGAAAGCTTCAAATTTAGGTGATTTTGCTCAGGAAATATTCAGTGATTCACATGCTGTTTTTGTTCCAAAGACCATGTAATCAAATTAGGCAGCATTGAAATTAAACAAATTGATACCCAACACGAATGAATCAGAGTTCAATTACAGAATGTTTCATTTCAGGAGCAGCTTAATTTGGAAGTAGATATTCGCACAAACTCCTGAGGCTTTGCTGAACTGTGCTGAACACTTTACCTGTCAAGTCTGAGGAGGGGGTGAGAGGGAGCGAGGGAAGGAGGGAGGGAGGGAGCGAAACGAGAGGCTAAGCCTTGTGGGAGACAATTTGAATCTCGACAATTAGTCTCTGCTGTCGCTCGGTTTGATCTCACACTGTGAAAAATGTTGTCAGGAGCTTTAATTGTGTAAAGAGCACATTTTGGAATGCTAATTAGAAAGCTGCTGCACTCATTTTTCAGGGTTAAATCATACATTCAGGAGCAAGGATGATGCCTTGATGGTGAGCATTTATCACAGACACATCATTGTGCATGGTGACAAACCAGCTAACGTGTGAGCAGACTTTCCCTTCTAACTGCATGACCAAAAAACTGACGAGGACAAACTGCAAGGAGTGCAAACACTAACAACTGTTAATCATTTTTACTCCCGCGCCTGAGTTGGCCTGATCATGCCGTGTCCGCTCTTGCCATGCCTGCCTCTTGTGGTGTACATAATGAAAAGAATGGAGCCGTCAGTCATATTGGCTCTCTAAATAGCATTTTCTGCTTTATTAGTCATACTTAATGGTGTTGAAGGGGCTGTGAGTGATGCAAAATCCCTTTGTTCACAGCCCTTCTCTTACTGTGAACGGTTCTTGATCGAAAAAAAGATTCCCTGACAATCGAGGCTGAATGTGTTTTACACGCTGGGCTTACTTTGCCTATTTTAGAAGGGAATTGTGCACACTCTCATCAGAAAGATTGATGGTATGTGCAAGGAAATAAAAGAGGTGGAGACAGTATGCATAGTTTTACAGCAGGCAGGTAGCTGGACCAGGACAGACAGTCCCATTCATTTTAGACAGACAGCTCTTTTGATATTTCATCATAGTGAACAAAAAATGTGATGCATCATCAATCCACCCACCTTCATCGTATGAAAGCAAAAACGGAAACCAATTATAAATATCCATCAGAGCCTACAATGAATCCTAGATGTTTACAGAGTGTTAGTAGTGTGCCTGTCAGACAGTTTCATGCCTCTACATGTGAGAAATACACAAAGTACCGATAAATGTACGTCAAAAGCAGATTTTTTTTTCCCCCCCATCTAGACTGAATACTGGCCAACTCACTTCAAAAACTTGGACATAAAACAGAAAGAGTGAGAGGAAAGTGAGAGACACCAAATGCACTGAAAAGAAAGAGCCATGGATCAGTGGGTATGCTTACGCTGGATGTCGATTGTGACACTGGTCTCCTTGCCGTTGGGGACTGCCTTATTGGAGGCCTTGCAGATGATCTGCTGACCTGTCTCGATGTTGGAAGGCGATAGGTAGAGCGTGCTCACAGTGCTTTCTCTTCTGCCGTCCCGGAGCAAGGTCTGTAAAGAGTGAAGCAAAGTTGAGTGAAGTTAAAAGTTAAAGTGCAGGTACTGTAGTTGTGTGGCTGAACTTCAGAAGTTCTGGCCCCTTAATCTATCCTCAGAATAGTTAGACAGTCTAAAAAGTTTAGTGCTGCAACTCTCGGGTTTCGGATTTTCTCAAATTCTTTTGATTTGAAGAAGTATACTCCAAATAGTGTGTACAAAAAGTTGTATAATCACATACATATTGGACTGTATATTTAAAAGCTCCCCTTCGGTAGAATTCAAAACTTTTAAAGAAGAAAGTTTGAGTAAAAGGGTCACCGGAGAAGCTTTGATAGGGAAGTGTAAGAGTAAAAAAATTCAAATATCATAAAAACACACATATTTTCTCTTTGGGGACCAGGACATACCATGAGAAAATTCTAGCCCTTACTTTTACTGCAAAACTGATTGATATGAAAAAATAAAAAAAAGTCAAAATGTGTGTTTTTTTTTAGCCTCTTTTGTGTGTCTGGAGAGCTGCGCTCTAGTGCATGGCTTGTCATACTCCACAAAGGAAATCAATCTTCTTTTCAGCGCTCATCCTCTGAGCCCTGCATTGTGGAAGCCATCTGGAATCGGTTGGTAGCGCTCGGTATCTCTCGCTCTCCCCAAAACGCTCAGGGGAGGGCTCTGGGAGTGTATGTTAACCAGTGCGGGGCAGAACAAAGTCACTGACTAGAACAAATTGCGTGGGCAACAGGGCACAGTGTGGTCAACCACAAAGTCAAGATGCATTTCCCTGCCATGGCTTTAAAGGAGGCTCACTGCTGCTTTGTGCTCCGGAAGAAAATAAGACCCTGCTATAGTGAAGTACATCAAACATGAGCTTAATATAAAAATAGAACTACAGTGTTGACCGCAGGGAGCTCACTGTGGATTTGCTTTACTGCACTGCTACCTTTAGATTAGCCTCACAAATGCACATATTGCTTCATGGGTATCTCCTATATTTGAATCTTTTAGCACACTATGGAGAACAAAAATATTAATTTTACACCTAAATCATGTGACATTTGAGTCTGGAAATAAATACTTTTTTTTTCATGACTCTTCACTTGAATTCAATAGGGTTAAATATCACACAGAGGTTCTAAAAGGCACAAAAAGTAAGTAAGGCTTGTCTAAAACTCAGCCATGTATATAACTGTATATTTAAATGTTCTCACAAAGTTCAAGAAAGCTAAGAAGCACATGTCAACCATCATAATCATGAGCCCATTAATCCTGCTGCTCATTGTCAATGTACAAACCAGCAGTAATTATTCATTCCTCTATCATAATGCGAAGGTTTCTTTTAATAACACTCTTTATGCCCCTTCTCGCCAAGGCACGTCATATTCCAAAGAAATAATTAAAATGTTATAAAATAGTAAAATCTGACATTTCAAAAGACATTTTTTATCTGAAGACTTTGGAGTCTAAGTAGTGCAAGGCACGTCTGAAGCCACAGTACAACATTAAAGTGTTGGAATAAAGATCAACATATTTTTGTGTGTAGGATAAAAAGAATTATAACATAATGAGGTTATTATAGATGGCATATGTGTTTCTGTGAAGTCATTTTGTGGGCTATGTGAAGAGCCATGTGATGAAATTCATAGTTGTGCGTGAGTCACTTCTAAAGCAGAACGCATTAGCTGTCAGACGCGGGATATGTCAATGTAATATCCTTTCTGACACAATCAGGATTGTTTCTCTCATCACTTTGGACCTGTCTAAAGTCATTAATCTTTGGAAGGGGGTTAGCAGGCTGCTGCATTGAATTCAACACCATGCCATATTACAGTTTGATACATTTTCATATGGCTGCCTGGAAGCTATGTGAGGAATAATTTAAACAGAGAGGGATGACAGAGGATTGAAGTGTTTTTCAGGTCGGTTTAAAGCTGCAACAGATGTTTTCTGACCACTAGGGGCTTAAGGAGATGAAAGAGGACACAGTGGTTACCAATTCTATTGATTTCCCCTTAATTGTAAAAAAAAAAAAAAGACTTGCTGAGAGTGTGCAACAAAGCCATTCCACCTCATATTTTCTTTACAATCTATAGAACTGAGATGTAATGATTGTTTGTTTTTTTTTAGTTTAATTGTGATATACTTGCTAGCCTTATGCTTTTGATTCTTGATCGTAAACTCATTATGAGAAAAGCTACTTTTTATTTTCCAAGAACACCGCAATCTCTCGATCAAAGCTTCAGCTACCAAGCTAACTATCCAACAGTGAGTTGACCTGTCAGTTAAAGCCTAGCCTTGTTATCTGAATCTATGTAGAAGCTGAATTATCAACAAATGCAAAACTGCTGTGGTAAATGGATCAGTTGAGTAAAACTTAGTCCTAAACCTAGAGTGCGTTTACTCTTGACCTATTTTATGTTAGCAGCCATATGAAATGTTAAAATGCACACCAAATCAACAAACAAACTTGACTGGTTTACTTTAATTTGTTTGAAAAAAGCAAGCCAGACTTTATATTGATTATTAGGGTTGTAACAGTATCGTCAATTGTGCGATATGGCTAGAACATTAGTGTCTCTATACCGTCCTGGAACGTTGACAGTAAGAAGCAATAGGTCTCTATAAGTGTAGTTTTGTTTCAGCCACAGTACCCATCATCCTTTACGCTCGGCTCATTGTGTACAGAAAAAAAACGGTGGGTTAGTGGGATGTTACTGGCACAGAAAAACAGAGTCAATTTTGGACTTGGATGCTCCGGCGTCTTTAAATCTGACGTGTGGAAGCATTTCGGTTTCCCCGTGTTGGAACATGAGAAAGAAGGAAAGGTGATGGACTCACAAAAAACAATATGACCTACATGTCTGTTATATGAGTAACACGTGAAGCAACTTATTAAATCTTCACCTTGAAAGATTCAAGAAGATACAAGAAAAAACATCCGCCAGGCCAGAACACTCTAAAGGAAGTGTTTACAGCCTTACGTCCTCACAATAGTGAGAGAGCTCAAGAGATGTAGTGCTGAATATAAAGACCCACAGATATTTTCTTTGGTCAACAATGAAGGATTCAGAGGGTTAGTAAACACGCTTGAATCAAAGTATATATTCCCATCATCATGGCTATACTTTGTACAGCACTATTACCAGCTCTGTACAAAGAGACAAAGGCGAAAGTTACATAGAGCCACAAGCAAGCAGAGCACATCTCACTCACCACGGGGGGAGGGGCTACACAAGCTTTTTTCAAGTCTTCATTCCTCTATATTGTTGTTTTATTTATTATTTCTGATACTGCAATAAATATTGCACCATGGGCTTGTTATTGCAATATTACCTTGTTGTGATATTTTGAGGTTGTTACATACTGTATAGTGATCATAGATACCAGTGAATCAACTCTCAAGTCTGGAATGTATACAAGATAAGTCAGATTTCATGAAAACTCACAAGAAAATATTTTAATTTTTAGAAAGCTGTTGGTGGCAAAGTTTAAGATGGACTTTAACTTGGAGCATATTGTATCTCACTTGCCATGGTTTTAGAATCAAATGAGGAAATGAGTGAATCAGGTCTTTGAGTCAGGAGTGTGAATCAAGGCAACCTGTAATAAAACATATATAACAGATAATGTCGTACACATAAGTACTATATAGCATTAAGACACATTTTATGGTTATCTAAAGGTGCCATGAGGAACTTTCATGTTGTGTTGATTCTGGTGACGTTGGATAAATCACCCACTGTCTTCAGATGTGGCTCCTAATGCCTGTATTTGTTGTGGAAGTAATTGAATGAAATACAGAGCGTGTGAAAAGACTACTTCCTGTTGTTGGGTAAACTGTTTTGCAGGATGCAGGCTGAAAATATAATGTAACAATGACAATGTTACACTGATTTATTACCACAACTCCATGGACAAACTGTGACCAGACTTACCAGTTTAGCATCGTTTTCACAGCCCCAGTGTCACCAGATGTGCTCTGGTGTCCTGAGAAATGTCCACACAGTTTAACTCTATTGTCCCCATAGAGCAGTGAAACCATCCACTGTGCAGCACTTTGCTAAACTTGAATTTTTTTTTAAATGTACTATATAAATAAAGTGGATTGGATTGGATCCTGCTCCTGTATAACCGTTAAGTACAAAAAAATATGAATAAAGAAAGAAAATAATAAATAAAAACTACGCCTGTCTGCTTGCTAACTTACTTTTCACTGCTAAACTTGCTAAACATCACCACTTCCACATGAGTGCTGACTTAACTGTTTTGGTGGGAAAATTTGACCTCAACACAGACACTAAAATTCAGTATAAAGACATAACCAACCTGTCATTTTCACATTTTACTATGTAGGACATGGGGAGGCGTCAGTTTAAGAATGACACTATTTCAACATTAGTTGAGAACTCCTCACATTAACTCAAATTGTTAGATCACCTGAAGTATACCTCTGAACATCAAGACAGATAATGATATCTGAGACATGCTGGCATGAAGGGAAAACCCTGACTGGAGGAAACAGAAACATGAGACCTTTCCCGGATGGTGCAAAATTGACCTGGTAAGCAGAACCTCCTTATTTATACATTATTCATATTCTGGCAACCAATCAACATGCTTTGATTTTACAGCAAACATATATTTGGTCGTGTTTAATCAATCATTTTAATGCTAGATCACACAACTGATCTGACTGGACTATGTTGCATATGGAATGATGCATGTGTAAAACTCTTGATTCAAGGCTTTTTTAAAAATTGGTTGCTAATAATATGCTGATGTGTTCTGTTTCTTAAGTTAGTCCTCTATACTGCTCAGCTCAAAACGATCCTTTAAAAAAGTTGTTAAAACCAATTAACTGAAGTGATCCTTGTTTCAGATCAAACTGTTCATTTAAATGTTGAAAAACGAGGTTAATTAGCTTGCCAAAATCTTTGATATCCATTAAATCTGGCACAATGATTTACGGGTCCTTGGGCTCAATGTTTTCCTCCACTGCTGGGAAAACTACACCTTTCTCAAGGTAGCTAAAAAAAAGTTGACATATTTAATGCCCACTCAATTTTTAATTGCTTACTTTATTCTAAGTATTTTCCCACCAAATTACTCAATGACTGCGATGATTAAAATGCAATAAAGTGCTCTAATTACTAACAGGCAAACATATACACACACATACACACACACAAACTCCCAAGAAAGATGGGAGGAGAATAATAAAAGTGAGAGGCAGAAATTTCAGCTGCTGAACATTTGGAGAAAGTAACAGAGAGGGAATAGAAATACTAGGATTGGAAAATTGATAATTATTTGTTTTCCTGCTCAAAATGATCTCCAACAACAGAAGCAGCTTCATGTCAACGTTGGCAATTTTACCTGATATTAAACAGGAACATGATTTTACTGCAACACTGAGAGGGTGCACTATAAAAAAAAAGTACAATTCTGCTCTTGCCAGCAAGAACAGCTCATAAAAATGTCATTATCCCCCCCTCTTTTTTTTTTAAACCTCCTAACGCTGAGATCACTCCCCAGTCTCCTGCTCACCTCTCAGCATGCCACCAGAGCATTCAGAGAAATAACACACATGGGGAGGGGAATGCATCATGTTTTTCAAATGATTTGTTGTACCATTCCAGTGTAGTATCACAGAGCAAATGTGCGCACCTCCAAAACACAGCTCAGACCTGGAGGCTGCATATGACAAACAGTCCTTTGCTGTTTGCCACTGAGCAGCTCCACCACAGCAGATGGGAGATGAGTGTTTGAGGGAAGAGAGAACATTATTCATTTATTTCCTCTGCCCACATTTTCACAGCTAGCCATGGTATTTGAACCATTCACCTCGCTATGACGAGCTTCTGCCACTTCATTATTTTGGATGCCCTCCCCACAGTATTTTACGCTTCTGTTTATTAAAACCTACCATGACTAATGATAAGCAATGTGTCAATTCAGTGGCTCTGTATTTGGTCAAACCAAGCCACATTCTGAAGCAAGGCTTTAATCATAACTTTCTCTTTAACCACTGGTCCAGTAAATAGATTTCTAAGAGGTCATACAGAAGAGGTTTTTGGAAGCCTTAGTGGGAAATTATCTTTGGGTCAGAAATGTCATTAGATATGACACCATCAGGAAAGCCATTTCTGTGAATCCTCCACCACATCTGCTCACATTAGACCTCTTCATCTGCGGGATATGAGAGGACCATCAGAGCAGATGATTATGCTTACAAAATGTCCCCCTACTGCTCTTTGGACCCAAAAAAGAGTCATCTTCTTTTAATCGAAGCCATTGCTTTTTAATGGTCGGCAATAGAGATAAGAGGGACGAGGGACACACTTGGGCTCAGAGCAGACATGTGAGCATTCATCAGCTACCAGCACAGAGTGTCCTCATATCTGCCTTCGCTCTGAGAGGAAGAGAAGGCAGGAAGGGCACTCTCCGCCCACCATTAGCAAGCGGCACCTCCAGCAATCACTTTATTCAAATCGGCCTGGTGCCGTACCCCAGTCCAATCAATGGCATTTATCTGCTCTCTGAAAAAAGCCGATAATGGGATGAGGCAGCACAGGGAGCGCGGCAAGCAAGGCGGGGGAGGTGTTAGTGCTCTAAAGTGCCTGGTCTCTTTATGTCTTTCACTTAAATGAATATAGAACATGACAGTGTTGATTGCATGATTAGTGTTAAGGTTGATTGTCAGTCAAGAGACTATGGGGTCAGGTGATCATGCCATCGGGCTGGTGTGAACAGTGGCTGAAACCCTCTGTGGCATCAGAAGTGAGAACACAATCTGTCAGTGGGAATCATACTTCAGCATGAAAAGGTTCAGGCAGATTCTAGCATTGGAAGTGACACGCTAGATTTTATAACAAGACGGGAAGATGAAGAGAGACAAATGGCACTGAAAGAGAAGATCAAAACACCAGAGAGAAATGTAAAGTCACTGACAGATCCATGATCTTGCCATCTGCTTGTCTGAGACGATTTGTATACTGGGAAAAAAAAAAAGGCCACTCGTCTTTTTTTGTAATCAAAACACAACCTGGATTTCAAGGAGCTGCATTTTAAAAAGCCGTCTGGATGCTGAGGAAAACGCCCACCACTGACTCTGACAGTTATTCTGATACATATCATGGAGATGCAGTCGTTTTGCAGTGGTTATTTACAGCTAAGTGATGCATGCAGACACGTAAAGTAACAGGTATTTTTATTCCCTAGCTCAGATTACTTTTATGAAAAAAAGGCTCAAGGGAATAAAAGCACAGCAATCCTGGCTTGTCATTCCACCCCACCCCTATACCTCATGTTGAAACCTGGAATGACACACACCTCTATGCTTACCTTGGAGTACATGGCCCCATTAAGGACCTCTCCATTTCTGATCCAGATGATTGAGGCTGCTGGCTTGGCGTTGTCAGCGTGGCAGGTCAGATTGAGTGGGTCCCCAGCTCTAAGGCTCACCACTGGCCCTCCACTGATGATTGGGTCCTCTGGGGGAACTAATGATAGAGACAAAAAGAAGGAGAGGCCATCAGCTTTGTGACAACCGTGCGATAATGATTCACCTGCAAATTTGGGGAAAAGAAACCAGTAATGTGACACTGACCTGAAATCTACACAGTTTCATAAGTAAACGGACATTAAATAGGGTAATCAAATATGCAGTGTGGGTTTGTGCTTGTTGTTGTATGTCACAGACTGATGGACTGTGTATTAGAAGGGGACTGAAACAGTGCTAAGCAGCTTCAACCTAAGATCTATGTTGCAGCTATCAGAGAGCAACTCCACCGGTTGTGAAACCAGATACCAGGAATAAATCTCCTTTGTTGTTGATGTGTTGCTTTAGTAGACTTTTCCCCTAACTGGTTTGTGTCCTGATTTTCAGGACTCGGGACTCGACTGAGCATTGCTGAGACAGACTTGGACCCGTACTTGAGCACAGACTGAATCAGGGCTTGAAAGATAAAGAGAGAGGAGGACTGTAACTTATTTATTGATAAAGACTGTCTGATTAGTTTCAGTCAGACAAGGTTCACACGGTGAATACTTTGGAGTGAAACAGCGGCTCTCCATAAACAAGGACTCGACCTGGACACAGGGAATCGGATCTCAACTCAGATTCTTCTTTAGTACCTTAGACTCAACTTATACACTGAAACACTCCCAAGACTCAAGCTCTTATTCAAGGTTTGATGACTTGAAATCAACACTAGTTTACGGTATCAATCTCTAGTTTCAAGTCTTTTAAGAAAAGGCATAACCTTAGTATCCTTAAGGGTTAATGTTACAACAGTATGGCACCTGCGAGGAGGAGAGTGCTTACAATACCAGCGTGGCATGTATGTTTGATTTTTGTGTCTAAGTAAACACATTATTTTTCTTGAACAATTAAATAAAAGCCACATCTACTCAAACAGGGAGGGAAATGTGTTCACAGCTGGACATAGATTTTACAATGTACTCAATCAAAAACTAAGCTTGCTGCAGTCTGAGGCTTGCAAAAATCACAGCATGACTTTCTACACAACACTCAAGTTTGCCGCCAGTCGAGGCACAAGTGATTTCTCCCAACATACCTACAGTACACACACAAATGTATGCAATGTGCCTCAGTGTATATAATCCCCCTCAGACACACATATGTACACTTGTTCAACCAATTTCTCCCCATCTCAGCTTCAACAAATACAACACGAAGAAGAAAGCATCACAGCGGTGCTACATGTGCATATGAACGGCTCTGATCAAAGTCCTTTTTCCTGTTTTACCCATGAGCTGTTCTGTTTCCCCCTTTTTTTTTCTTTTTTATAACTGAAACTGCAGTGAATTATTGATTGACCTGGGTGCTCATTACAATGCAGATCTGGGGCAAGATGAAATCAAAGGCTGCAGGCAGCTGCCATATTCCCCTGAAAAAGCATGGAGATTGGAAGGGAGGCTGTTATGAGCTAGATTTATGCTGTCAAACAGGACTGAGATGAATGAAGGGAGAGAAAATGTAATTTGGCATACTGTTTTGTAGATTTAATGACAATAAGGATGAAGGGGCTCTTTTATGGCCTACATAAATTAGAGCATTGTGTTGGAAAAGTGTGCCTTTAGTATTATATGTTCCTCGCTTTAAATAAAATTACTGGCAGAAAAAGTAATCACGTTGCTTAACTCAGCGTTGGGCTTGTTTGCTTTAAAGGTTTTAAAACGATCAAATTAAAGCCCTTGTTTTATCACAGAGCTAGATATCTTAATTAACTCTTCAGTAATAATCCTTAAGGTTTTAGTCAAATGATGATGCATTTGTGGTACGTATTTTTTTAAGGACGTTTTTAAAAATAAAAATAAATAAAAAAATTGGTCTTTTGAACAGCAAGTCCAGCTTCAAAGCTCCTCCAGATGGTTCTCTCAATAAGACCAGAGGTATTTTGCATTTGCTGTCAATGTGAGCTGAGTTACCTGCAGAGTACATTACACAAATACTACTTGATGCTCAAGCACACAGCTGATGCAGAGAGCCCTCCTCTCCCTCGCCAAAGGCAGGCCGTGCTGGATAGTCTGCAATGGAGACACCTTGACTAGAAGCAGCAAACCTTCAACAGTGATGGCTTCATGGGAGGCTATAGCCTGCAGGCTGATCTGATTAATGTTGTGAAGGACAAGGGGCTAAGGGTCTGAAGGTCTGAGGGTCTGAGGGTCTGAGGGTCTGAGGGTCTGAGGGTCTGAGGGTCTGATTGAAATAATTTGAAACGCATCCAACCACTGCAGATATGAATCGCCTTCTGGAGGCACCATTGTAACCTTCTTGTTCATTCTCTTATAAGTGTATCAGGGCTGTATTAACTCACTAAAGATGAAGACTTGACATTTCCTTCTGATTCTTTTTCACAATAAAAGCCTCGACATAGTGAGGCATACTGTATAAAAAATATATATTTATACGTCTTCCAAACATACCATTTGGGATTTGAAAAAACTTCTCACCCATGTGTACTTTGATCTCAGATTCCTTTTTTATTGAAGAAAAGACAAGGTGATGTTTTATTAAAAACATATTGACTTTGTGTGAATTTAGTTTGGTAAACAGACTCACCTGTTACTCCCAAGTTATATTACTGACTTGGAAGCTGCTGTGGAAGTGTTTGCTGTAGAGTGAGATCAAAATATAACAACTTTCAGATGTAGATTTTTTTTGTCTTTTACACAAAATGTGTGTATTATTTGTTTTATCATACGGAGGAAGTGTAGCAACAGGAGCAGCAACAGCTCATCTTAATAATTAACTACTGTGGTTGATAAATGCACGGGGGTGGCATTTGCTCTTTTCATCTCATGACTAATGGGTTTGTGCTAAAAAATAAAAATCAATGTTTATCCAAATATCAAACATGCCAATCAGTACCCTGACTCATTAACAGTGAGTAAGACTCGACTGAGTCAGACCTGTGAGGGGACAGGGAAGTCTGGACCCGACTAGACTATAACTCAGACTAACTGGACCATAAATCCAATTTTTCAAAGGCAATGCCTTCTCACTTCTTCCTATTGTGAATTTGAGCTGGAAATGCAGTGTTAATTCTGACGTGCTCCCTTTCATCTGGGCTTCATAAATATGCAGGAGGTAGGATGAGGTTGAGGAATCTCAGGTCAGCACTCGCAGTGTGCTGATCTAGGCAAGTAAGAGGGAATCTTTGTGAGAATGTGGTCACCTTCTGTTCTTTTATCAGCGATTGGATACAAGGTCGAGAAAATCGCATCCGTTTATTCTTATTCCGAGAATAGAGCTACTGAGTGGTATGCAAATGAGAGAGTGAGCATGTGAAGAAAAACACCAAATGAACTGGGACATTTGAACAGCTCTTCCATTTGTCATTAAAGAAAATGAACAAACTGCAGTTGATTGCAAGGATCCATTGTCATTTATTTGCTGTCAGTGCTCTCGTTCACACACGACTGGAACTTTAATTAAATGCCAAGCATATAGGGCAGCCATAAAAAGGGCTTTTATGGAGAGATGAAGATTAGAAAGGAAAGTCTGACAGTATGTGACTGATATGACTCAGACTAGAAAATTCACTAAACATCCAAGTGAGATGATTTTCTATTTGTACTAAAGGGAGGCTTTTAAAGTTCTCTCTCTGCAGGGGAATTCTCCTCCCATACACAAATGAACACAAATAGTTGCTACAGGGTCAGAAGGTGACACTGCTAATGAACAAGGTGATACCCACACACATTGTTTTTGTAACTCACTCTGTGCCTCCCGTTGACCTTTAATGGTCTCAGTTGTCTGCTATTATTCAGCCATATGTTTTCCTTTAAGAGCTGTCAGAGCACACAGTGCGAGAGGAGTTTATGATTCTGTGCATAGTGGGAGCTACACGGGGGAGAAGAGGTCACGGCAAGACCAAACAGGGCACTGCTACACTTTCAGGTCATGTCCCCCTGGAGGGTTGCCTGCCAGCGAGGCACTGAGGGTGAATAGCGAACAGACAAGAAGGAGAAGGACATGGCTGGCTGCCTCCATCCTGCACCCATACCTTTGTATCTGTCTGTCCTCCATTGTGTTTGAGGTCTTATTGTATGCAGAGACAGGTTGTGGCGGTCTGGAGTGAAACTGCTTCCTGTGTAACTTGCACAAGGCTCTCAGCTTGTGCTCTTTTAGCATTCTTTCAAATCGCTACCACAAAGAGGAAAGGGGAACAGCCTCTCTTCAAAGCAGAAATGCTCTTGGACTTGATTACACAATAGAACAGCAAAAGAGGGAACTTTTGTGCTCATTTTCTTGGCAGGTGACAGTCCCTCTTTTCTGCTGAAGTAATAAGGGGATTTGACCACTAACCTGACATCCATTTAATACCAATGATCAGCGCTGAAAATTAATTTGAAAAGAACATTTGTTTTTTGTCTTCATCTGAGATTTTCTACTGATCTGGCTTTGTGACTGCCAGGTTTGACAGAGGCCAAGCCTTGAACTTGAATCAGCCATCATCATTACTGGGCTGTTTGCAAACTCGGCAGTCCCTAATGGTTCTAAATTAGCTCTTTACTGCAGCCATTCGATGGACTTGGCATAAGTAGTGTGGTCAGTGGTACAGATTGATCGCTCCTGTTTAATTACAGGGCTGACTCACTGCAAACTCTGCTCCATTCTCTACTTCTTTCTTAGGTAGAATAGCTTATTCCTTTTCATCATTTTCACAAATTTGCAATCTCCTGTGCATGCTTAGTCCAGGACATTATCAGCATGAGTACACTGATACGTGATAACAAGTTTTTTGTGGGTTTTTTTTTCTATTACAAATCAAGGATAACTGATAGCAGATCAGTCACTGAGGGGTTTGGGCTCTTCGTGCATCTCTGTATTAATGAAAGACGTGGTTCAGACAAGAGACTTTAAAAAGGAGCTGCAGGATACAGCAAGTTCATCACTTTAAACAGTTTTTTGGGTCACATCGACCCATGCATGTTAGATCATAAGCTCTGAGCAGTCTTTTAAAAGTGTTCGTGAGAAATCCAAACTCGTTTTTCCCAACTTACATGAACTTACCTCAGCTCCCAAGATGGATCAGTTACATATTTTTGTTTTAGGGCTGCTAAACTTTAGGGGGGGGTCCATTACCGCTCCTCATCTGAGATAAGACTTTAGATTAATTTGTGTAAGAAAACCTGGACTTTAGTGACATCATTTACTTTTACCACAAAATCAAAGGTATCCATAAATGAGTCAAAGGCATATTGATGTGTAATTAACTCGACAGTGGAAGGCAGTAAGTCTGTCACCTCCAAGAGGGACCTGAATAAACCCTTGGGGCCGTAAAACTGCCTCCTGTCCACTGATACATATGAATTCCCCAAACACCAAACATAAAATTCCCCAAACACAAAACATAAAAGTGAAATTTATGTGAGGGGCTGCTGATAACATGTGCAAGAGTTGGAAGAAGTCCTTTTCAATCTAGTGACAAGTCCTGTTCCAGATGGTAAACCTGCTGGGTTTTTCAGGCCAAACCAATATTGAAGGAACTTCTCCAGAGCATCCAATGAAATCCTGTGAGCATCCCGGCTTTCCAGGAGCACAAGCACGGGAGAAAAAGCAATTTGGAGGCGAATGAATGAGGGACGGCTCCTCGCTAGGAGGCTAGACGGCATACGGGAGAGGAGACTGGCATTGTGTAGCTGCTGTAGCGCTCTGCTTCAGAAGACGTGTCCTGAACAACAATAAGCTTCCTGACTTGCCTGTCTATTTCAGAATAAAACTCGCACGGGCCGCCTGTCACCCCCTTGTGACAGCTTGTAGAGTTTTTGATAGATAGATCAGGAAAAAAAGAAGACAAAAAGGAGAAGAGAGGAATACTCAACACAGGTGGATACAAGAGACATGCGTGGCTCACTGGCCCAAATCACCGGCCCTCTTCAAGTGCTGTCATTGTACATCTGTTTGGAAGCCAGAAGAGCCTCAGCCATGTGTGTGCACATGAGAAAACACACACACACACACACACACACACACACAATAAGAGATGTATGAGTGGATGAAAAAAAAAGCGAGGAAAACAGAAAATCATTTTAATGTCGAAAACATGATGGCAGATGGCAATCACGAACAGCATGGCAGATTAAAAATGTAGACACAAAAAAACTGCAGAAAACTGATTTACAGGAAAGTATGAGCTGCCACGCAGCAAAGAATAGTGTCCCAAGAGGGCACATTTGCTACACAAGATAAAGTAGCCAGACAGAGAGAGAGTGAAAGCATGAATCGATGGAGAAAAATTGATGGATGGGATTTAAAGTCTGATGTAAACACGATCATCATTTGGGTAACATTTTTAATATATGCAGTGTAGAAAAGGCAAGTTATTTTTGTGGTGCTGGTGTCATGATCTACCAAATGAACAGTGCCAAATAAATGGAGGGAAGGAAGGAAGGATGAAGATGAGATGAGGAGCAGAGAGATGCCAGAGCTGTCAGAGGAATGTGGAGTCTGCTCCTTCACAGCTCAGCCATGTGCAGCCCCAGAAGCTGCTCTCCACAGATTGGGAGGGTGCTGACATCGCTGCTCACCACCCGGCTGTGTTCCGCTTTACAGCTATGTGTGTTTTTGTGGTTAACACTGGAGGGTGGGAGGCTGTTAATCCAGAAGTCAGGTTCCATAATTCCGACAGTTAAAATTGCAGAAAGTTGTGCCAGTTATTAGCATCCTCAGTTTTAGATTTTTCTATACGTCAATCATAAAGTGTGTTAACAACAGATACAGTTAGCCGAGGCAAACCGATGGAGTGTGAATTCAAATCAGCCTAGCACCTGTACACAGTGGGTTCTGTTGTTTTGCAGAGCACAGATGTATTCGTGTCATTTCTCCTCCTTCTGTTGAAGTGCAGGGTAAAAAAAAAACGAAAAAAAAAACATCCTACATACAGTCTGTCTGCCATAATCACGCACCTGTTCCCAGCTTCTCTGATATCATAGATGTAGTTATCATTCCGTCTCTTGTTTCAGACAAATAGCAGAGAAGGAAATGAAATCGAAACGTTAAGAGTCACATTTTCTCCCGGAATGACTGCTGTTTAGGACACCTTATCTCACCCTAGACTTGGACTGAGATGCTTGGCTAGCACTAAATTAACTTTTGTTGGAAGCAAATTGGGCACTTACACAGGAGACTCAAAGCTTATTCTAAACTCTAACTTTTTGGCTGCTGAAGACTTTTGTTTAAGTGTCTCAAAATTTGGCTCGCACACGGACAATTTCAAAGATAAAACTGAATAAAACTGATTTATAGAACCTTACATGATGGAATAAAGAGTACCAAAACACGTGCAGCTTGACAAGCTTGTTCCCAGTTGCTGTACTTCATCAACTAAAACTTTATCTTAGCAGCCTAAATTAACTTAAGATCTGCAAAGCAATCAAGCAGCAATTCCCAATCACAGTTAAAAGCATCACTGTGTTAGCATCAAAACAGCTAACACTCACTGATTGGAAAACATGGCCATGGATAGCAGCTTTTGCATCCTACACATCATCGGCCTGTGTGGAACATTATCTGTCTTATTTTCAGCATGAAAACTTCTAATTCCTCAGCAGCCCTCAAAGTTCAACTCCATTACTAGAAAAGAAGGCAGCGTGATCCTTGAGAACTAATGAATTCAGAGCTATCCACAGAAATGGCTGATTCAGCTTTGGCAGTTGTGAACAACGATGACAAAAGATACCCTTGGGCTTTTGTTTACATGCATATTGTCGCTGAAGCAAGGGTCCAAAACATTAACAATGCAGAGAAGGGAAAACAAATATCTTTTGCACAATGGCTCATTCAGATGGCGTGCTATCCATTATGTTTGTCAGGCTGTGTTTGGAAAGATTTTGTGGAAGGTCTTTGAAGTTTCACAGTTAAGATTTAATTTTAATGATGGAATGAACCAGATATTGGGTTCAAACTAAAGCAAACAATAAATCATGCTGGAAAGACTTTCAGCCAATTGCAGCAAAATGGAGGGGGGGGGGGGGGGGGGGGGGGTAGCAGAAAAATAGAATGCAAGGTTGATGTTTTGTTCCCACATTATTTGAGCAACATATCTAACATAAAAAAATGTTATATGTCTGTATCCCAAGCAGTAATTTACTCAAGTGGTATAAGTGCACATTCTGTATTTGGGTACCTTCAACCATAAGTGCAGAGTTCAAGACACGGAACACTTCATTTTTTGTGAGGTGCCATTTTTCTCCTAATGTGAAGTGTCAGGCTTTGTATCTCCTTTTCACTTGCTTTAAGTAAGGTTAATTTCTTTAAGAGTTTATACCACTTCTGTCTGAAGTTAAATAGAAACTGTGAAGTGTTTTCCAAGTGCGCATCTCAAAGTAAACCAAGCATATTGCACTTTTTGGCCCTCACAAAATAGCAAGGTGAAGGACTTCAAATGAATGATGTAAGACATTCCTCACGGACAATGTAGACCAAGCAGTGCATCCTTACCCAATGACTAAAGAATGAGTGCACCATAAAGGAGTCCACTTAAACACTTTGTTACCTTCAGACAGCCTCCATAGTGAAGCAAAAATGTGCTCTAACTTCGGTTAACAGATTGATGGATGCATCAAGCATGACTTCATTAATCCTGTGTCCTTTAAACATCTCATTCCAAAGAAGACTATTCAGTATTAAAGAAAGTTGTTAACTCTGCATTACAATGAATGATTCACTGAGTCATACAGACAAATAATAATCGAAACAAAGTGAGATGAAGGATGATAGAGATGGAGCAACTACGACATTTAAGACAGACTGATTTATTAAAAAGTCAGCAATTAGTCAAAAAAAATGGCACCACATTTCATTATGACTTTACTCTCTGACGCACTCTGCATTCACAAAAAACACACAACACCTTGCAGTAGATTTTCAGCCAAAGACCTTAATCAAACAACCGTGATCTCCCTTCCCTTTGTTCGAGTGGTCCCAGACCTGAGGTAAAAGATTAGAGCAAAGGTCTGGAGCGATGCCAACGTGCTGCAAGGGATATAATTAGCCTCAGGGGTCTTTTTTGGACCTGAAACCCTCCATTCTCTTGCTTCATGACTAATTCACAAGACCTTGACTCTCCTTTGGCATCGTAAGGGTGAGCCTGCAAGCCATGCAAACGCTCCGGCGGGTTAAGCTCAAGCTTTTTGTCTTCATAGCTTCTTGATAAAGAAATTCTTATTTTTCACACATGTATTTGTTTAATTTTTTATTTATACATTTGACTCTTAATGTTAGCTCAGATGAAGAGAATAAATCATAGATTATTAACAGGAACTGTGTGGGTCAAGTGAGGTGAAGCCGTCTCAGTCTCAAAGAAGCTATTTGACTGTCAAAAACAAACAAATCATGACGCGAAGAAAAGAAGAGTACAGTATTTGTTCGTTCGCAGTGATAAGGACTTTTCTCCGTGTGCCAGTAAATATTTCTGTTACTTCCAAGCCCATCAAAAGTCAAGAGGAGAGAAGTTCCTGTGATTCGGCACGTGCAGGAGTTTGGGCTGATATTGAGTTCTGAAAGATGGAGGGTTTGAGTTGTAGATTTATTCTGCTGTCGGCTTGGAGAAGGGAGGCTGTGTGTGTATGTGTGTATGTGTGTGTGCACTGGTGGGTGTGGGTAGATTTTGGAGTGTGTGCATTGTGTTTATGCCTATGCATTTCTGTGTGTGTGCACATAGGTGTGTGGGGTCGTAGCTGTCTTCCAAGTCAATAGACACACTCTGTCACCACTGGCAAGTAAATTGACAGCTTGGAGTTTGCAGTGACACAGGCCTTGCATATATTTCCTCCATTACCTTGTGTGTGTTTGTGTTTATGTATATGTGTGTGTGTGTGTGTGTGTGTGTGTGTGTGTGTGTGTGTGTATGTGTGTGTGTTTGTCTGTGTCTGTGTGTGTGTGTGTCAGCCTGGAGTTCTTCTTGGCAGTGTGTTCAGGAGTCAGCTAGCTCGGCAGGGGATTAAACAAACACCTTCTATTCAGGCTTATGGTGACGAATGATAAACTCTCTCACCCTCAATCAGCCCAATAGGTAATAAAGGCTTCCCCTCTCTCATGGCTTATGTGCACTCTCTGCTGCCGTGTGCTGCATGCAGTCCAAAGTCAAGCATTTGCAAATCATTTGTTTCTTTGTTTTTCATACTCTGAGTAGTCATTGTAAGAAATGCCAATTCAGGAAAGCATAGTGTTTAGAGGATTGGAACAAAAAAACAAGAGTTATTTGTACCGGCTTTGTGCGGCAGTTCACTTGTACACGGGGCTGCTTTCAAATGAAATTGCAGTTTCATAGACATGGAAACTCTCAAGGATACTCGTCAGGCAGGAAAAAGTGGCCTAAATTTTTATGGGTGGTATGGTTGAAACCTAGAATGTCCTCGATTGAATCTTGTCTTACGGCTAAATTGATGAAATCCATTGCCAATAACCTTGCTGCTGTCCGGTGTCAGGATAAACACTTTAAATTGTCATCGGCTCTTCTCTGCTACTCCACACTGCGATTAAATGGCAGTTTTTGTGCAGGGCGCCATGTTAAGGCAGCTGAGCTTTGAAAGATGTGAAGAAAGGAAGAAAAAAAAAAGAGAGACGATGTCTAAAGGTAGGAAAGTGCAGCCACAACAGACATTCTGAGCTCTCTGAAGAAATATCCATAATTATTCACTCATATCCATTTGCAGGGGTCTTGGCAGCCAGAGAAACGTTAGGCCGCCATTCGTCTTCCCCTTTCTCTTTTCCTCCTGCTGCCTTCTCCCCTACAAATCGTTAGTTTCACTTTTCATTAGACTGGATCAATAAGGCGGATCACTCGCTCGTGGCGAGGATACTGCGTGGCAGACACCCCTCTCTCCAAACTTCTCCCTCTTCTGTGTATTTCTTTTCTCTTGTTCTTTTTCCTCATGTGAAGTGGCTTGTGAAAAGCCATGAGAGAAGGTACAGAGTGAGAGGCTTGAGGGGCTAGAGGAAGAGGAGTGAGCCAGAGATTGCACTAGTGCCACTCAATAAGGCAGAAATGGCAACGCTGAATGATAACCCAACACAGTTTAATTAAGAAGCAGTAACCTCTCAAGCTTACACTTATAATGAAAATGGAGGCTGCGTGCAGAGGAAGGAAATGAATGTGGAAATGTAAGGGTCTGTACAGTTTAGTCATATTGACACTACACCAAACGGGAAACAGCAGCATTGATTTAACTCCTTCCTGTTAGTTTTAATTCACAGTTCTCTGCTCAGGACTCACAGCCAAATGTTGTCATGTTTAGACAAAGCTTGCATGTAAATGTTAAATGTTAAATGTGTGCCCTTGTTTATATTTCCTCTGTAATTGGGCACAACGTGAATACTCTTATGGCTGTGAAGAACCACTTTTGTAAGGGCCCATTGAGCTCTGGTAGTACTTCTACTCAGTGTTTAGGCTCAAGAGTGCAGATATGTTTGAAGTATTTGGGATGATGCGTATGAGCTTATTGTCCCCCTCTCCTTCAGAACACCTGGACGTGAATCGCAGAACTCAAGCAAACAAAAACAAAACACTGCTAATCCTGCAAGTACTCTAATGGAAGATCAGATATTACACACTAAGCTGAGAGAACAATAGCATGAAAAACTGATGAGTGTGAAAAGCCAGTGATGCCAGTAAAGCTTTCCCATGAGCTGCTTTGCACCTCGGTAACAGAAGGGGGTTGGCTGGTGCAGTGGTGTTGTTTGGAGTGTTTGTGTGTTTGTGTTTGATGCAGACTTACCAAGCACAGTGAGACGGGCAGGACGGGACCTCATGGCGGCCTGGACGGCCTGGCACTCAAACACGGCGTCATCCATCAGCTCGACACGCTGAATTCGCAAATGATGCTCTCCTGAACCATGGTCGCCAATCACTGTGTAACGGGGATAGCCTGCAGCACAAACACGTTGATGCATTTTAATCACCTTCAAACATTTGCCAAATGCAAGAAGATGACCCTGTCATTTCAAATCTTTGCATACAACAACAACAATCTTAAATAAATATAATCAACAATAATATGACAACATGTAAATTTTGAGCAAAGGGACATCAGTGTTAGAAAACACAGTACTGATGCAAGAACATCCCCTGATAGAGCCGTGAGAACAGATGATTCAAATAGTTCTTAATTACTCATTTGCTGATACACTCAGGATGTATTTTATACAATGTCCAAATATTAATTTGATAATTCATGTTTTATAGCACTCCTGGTTTATGTTAATGAGCTGCTGTCGAGGTTGCATCCTGGAGAAAATGTTTTACTGCATCCACAAACAGGAGTTGCTACATTTTGAGTCGTTTCAGCACTGCTGTGTGGAATGATTTATAGTTTAATAATGCAAGAAAGCAGACCAATATCAAGAGACCTGGGCATTTTACACAAGTCAAGCGAGAATTTCGAGATATCCCCTTAACCATTATCGAAATATGCATTGAGAGTGTGTTGTGGAGTGCATCTCTCCACTGGGGCAAATAAGCAGAAAGAGGAATGGGTAATTTTATGGGGTATTCCTCAAGCTTTTGCAATTGCTCGTCTCTGAAGATCCCTTTACTTTTTCTCTCACTCCATCTTTCTAATTATCAGGGAAGTAGAATTTGGACTGAGATGAGAATGCCTCTTCATGAAACAAATGCACTCCAAAAAGCGTTATGAATTTTCAGCTAAGAATTGCATTTTCCTCCAGTGTGAGTCATTGATCAGCGATGAAACGAGTGGATAGAATCAGAGTACTCTGCAGCAGAAGAAGGCCGGACTTTTAATAAAGCCTCACTCTCAGCTTGTGCTCTGTGAAAGAAAACTTCACTCCTCACACTTGCACACTTGTCATTTCCTTTCCAAAAAGTCCACCGGTACAGTACTGTCAAACTGTTGGGTTGCTGCCAACAAATGTTGGGGAGTAAAATATTGATTTCTCAGTAACAGGAAGCCAATGACTCATGTTCACTTCAGAGCTCCCAAAACACAACGTTCTTTCACTTAAAAGCTTTTACAGCCTGGTTATATGTTTTAGCGCCCAAAAGGAACATAACAGACTGGGCAGCCTTATAACAGCTTTTACGTCCTTGAATCTGTCTGGTTTAGAAAAAACCCATCATATGCTCTAAGTCCAATTACTGACTGTTGCTTCATTGAATCCAGTTGCCTTTAATAGAGCATGAAGTGGGCCTCATTTTATGCTGGTGGGGTGAGTTACAGCCGATTAAGCCATCCTCCTACGTGTAGCCTTTAATCCTAAGGGTCTATACAGTGGGAGGACGCATTGGACAAAAGAACGCCCAAACATAAACATTACAGCTGGTAGGAGATAAGCATTGTAAGTCAAAATAAGAGGGAAGCTGACAGAAAAAAAGGAAGCTGAAGCCAGCAGATGTTTCTTGGGGGAACTAGCCATCCAAGTAAGACATGTCTCTTCTTTTTAAATCACATATAGCCTACTATAGTGAAGATAATCCAGTATAAAAGGTTGTACATGCAACAGAGACCTTGTTTCAACTAAAAGCTTCCATTAATTACATTAATAACCATTGACTGAAAGGGGCTTTCTACCTTTTCATGCTCTGTATGATGCCTAAAATGAAGGACACACAATTACGAATGCAAGGTCACCCAGAGAGCCATTTCGCTTCAATTTTATGTTCATTGATGAGATTCAAAGCAATAATGCCATTGTGGATCACAAGGGTAATGATCATTGCACATCCAGAATGATGTGACCTTGGGTTGACTCCAGTCCACCTAGAATACTGCCTCTCCTGCCAAACACTGAGATAGAACGTTCTGAAAACGCAGCTTTTTTTTGCTCATCTTAATTGTAGCAAGGTAGAAGCTGTATGTAAATGTTTGTTACACAAACAGATGATCTGGCCAATTACCTCATCTGTGCCTCCCGGCGAACTAAGAATAATTTTGCTGTGTGAGGATATGGCTCTCTTCCAGATTTGTCTGTGTGCTGGATCCAGAAGTCATTTGCATTTGTGGTGGACAGTAAATGACGAGAGTTGTATAATCTGATATTCAAACAACGGAAGCAAAGGGTGATTTGTTTTTGCCACCTCATGAGCACCTTGATCATACATTTTGTCAATATGTCTACCATAATAATAGCCAAACATGAAGACAGATCACCTCTGCACATGTGATGTGTACCTATAAAGGACCATTGATCTTAGGTCTCAGCGGATTCAAAGACACAATGTGTTACCCAAAGCAAACAATGTAAAATAGACCCATTAAGGAGTAATGAATCCATCAAGAGGAAATGGATTTGTCTTGGAGCTGGATCAATGGTATATGTGCATGTGTGTGTGCATATAAGTATACAGACACTCAAGGCATGGCCAGGTGATTTATGGCACTTACCTAACACATGTTTCACATAGGGTAACCACGAGGGGATAGAAACAAGTTAGCTGCAGCTGGGAACAGGTGACCTATGTTCAATATGCTCTCCTGAGAGGCAAGTGCCACATGTTTGCTGTTGACGGTCTACCAACTGTTGCCCTCCGTCTCATCTCTTCTCAAGAGCTCATCTTCCTCCATCCTAAGTGCCCGTCATGATGTATACAAACACTTCTTCCTCCATCTTAACTGTGTGCATATGGAAGAACTCACTTATAACAGCTTTGTCTGTCGTAATTATCATCATGCATAGAAGATATATTCCCTGTCATGCATATTCATGGCATTGATTGGTATGTTTCAAGCGCTTGTAGGGCTACTTTACTTTTCTTTAATTAGAGTGGAAAAGCATGACACAAAAGGGAATGAATAGGAAATTCAGAGACAGATAGGAATCATTGGCTTTTGTGCTGTGATTTCTCACGCTGAATGGTGAAAGAGTTCTCTCGGTTTAATCACTGCTCCTGTGAATGGAAACAGGTCCCAGGCGGAGCCCAACGTTGCCGACGCAGCTTCTTTCTATGAATAGCCAAGCAGACCTATATTATTGAAATGCTCCGTGCAACATTTGATTCGTCGCACTTTTTATGTATACAGCTGCCACTTTCCTTTCATTGTGTACATCTTGCAGTGGATGTACCATCACTCTTTTACTGCCACATGTATTGCCTGTTTATGTAGGCAGGGGTGATAAAAAGGACAGCTGTGCAGCGCTTTATTCTGAAAAAGTGTCATCTCTCTCAAAAGAAGGCACTCAGCCCCTCCCCGTACCATACTGTTGATTCTACCGATCTTCTCCAGGCGTGCAGCTATTCCTCCCCAAAGAGGCCCTGTGCATTTTTAAACGGTTTATGAGAGAAAACACACTCCAGCTCTACGTTATAGGTCTGACTATTCAGAAAATGTAGAAGAAGAGAATAGCCGTTAGGGAAGGCTCGATTAGTGCAATGTCAATGACCATTTAACGGATGGGTTGTTAAAGGTTACTCTACTGTATGGTCCCATGAGTGTTGTGACCCTTCTGTTTACTCTGTTCCATTCTTTTCTCATTCTTTGGCTGTTTTTTGAAATGAGATTACATCTTGATTGTCCTGTCTTGTTAAATCAATAAAAAGAGGATAAAACAAAGTCTACATCTCTGCTCCTTTCTGACCCTGAATCTCTCTCTCTCTCTCTCTCTCTCTCTCTCTCTCTCTCTCTCTCTCTCTCTCTCTCTCTCTCTCTCTCTCTCTCTCTCTCTCTCTCTCTCTCTCCCTAATTCCATCTCTAGCAATCATAAGTACCCTCCTTGTCTGCCTCATCTTCCTCCAGAACAGACCCAGAAGCTGCAGGACCATTGTTTACTGCAACCTCTTCATCCTCCCCTGGGCCTGATAAGAACCTGAGGAGGGAGCAGCATGGCTTTACTGGAGCTCTGGCAGCCGCTGAGGTTTAATTACAGACCACATCGGCGACAGGGAAGGCCTCTTGGAGCCTTCGCTAAAGGTCAGGGGGTAAGAGACCCCCAATCTCAAGTGAAATACATATTTAATCATCTTTTCCAAAGGGGACCTTTGTGTTTTCAAAATGGCTGCCATTGAATATTTTGTCACCGTGTCTAGAATTGCAATTATTTCGATTTGCCTCGTGACGCACAGAGGCCGGCATGTGAGGCCAGTTAGAAAGCTTCAAAATAGAGGCTGTGCCCTTATTGGGTAATGTCTCCTGCTGTGTATTGAGTGCTTTGCACAGATTCAAATGGATCCTAGCTTTGGAAGAATTTAATGATCATTTCAGTAAATGACGCAGGCGTACTACTTTTATGGAGGCTTTTATGGATTTTCTCATTCAGCAGCTCAGTGCTTCAAAAGGTTGTAAATGTTTATTTAGAGGAGTGATGTGTTTCCTTGAAATTCATCAAGGTCATGAATATACATAAAGCCTTGATTGGTTGAACAACAGGCTACTAAATGGCAGTGCAGTAGCCACTTTTTCTCCAAATTAAACAATTAAGGCAATTATACATGAGGTGCAGTGTAATTAGAGGATGCCAGCTACTCTTCAAAAAGCCATTTAGCAGCCTGAAGCACCAGAGAAAGACCAGTGCAACTATTGATTTCACATTCTGTTCAGATTTCTGTGCTTCCCTGCCAAACACAAAGTAAAAGAAAACTGCATTTAACACAGAAACATAAATTAATTTTTGATTGTGTTGAGTGTTTGGCTTATAAATATTTGATGTACCACGTGTAATGTAACACTTCTCTTCTGACACACAACCTTAAGACACGTCTTTCATCCGTCCGTAGAGTGATGTATTTTACAGAGAGGTTAGGATGTGTACATTGAGAGGCTTTAGATGACAGAAAGCTGTCATTTGAATATGACAGTTATATGAGAGAGTTTAATGAGAGAGTTTAATAAATAGGGGCATCTGAGGGTGATGAAGGAATGCAGAGTGACAAGCTCAAGGGGATAAAAGCTGTTTACTTACCAGAGAGGTCTCTGCCCACTCCCAGCGCCAGGCCGTCTTTGATCCACAGGACAACGCCATGGTATCCAGGTATAGTGCATGGTAGCGTCACAGGCTGGCCTGCAACAACCACCAGGTCCTGTGGCTGCTGGGAAAACATGGCCTCAGCTCCTTTGGGAGAAAAAGAGAGAAAAATTATGCTCTAGCCCATTTCATCTTTTTCCATTATTGAACTATTATCCAAAAAAAACATTGGAATACAAAAATCTGGATTGGAGAAGTGAGAAGATCTGATTTGAAAAACACCTGCTTTCAATGTTTCAAGTGCTGAATGAAGGGAAAATGAAAGGAAGTGCACCATATGCCCATTTCCACCAATTTCACTCAAACTCCCTGTCAAGCTTGTGTTGAAATAACCCTAAAGGGTGATATACAAACGTGGCACATTCTTTTACTATTCATGATAGAGAGACAAGATACTGTACATGCATCATAGGTGTCAGTGCAACACCAGGACTGAAGCACGGCCTAAGAGACAGCCGTCCCAGCTCAGCTTGGTTCATTTATGAAGGATGTCACCGTACAGATGGGCTGGGCTCGAACACACCACAGCAGATAACACGATCTCGTCTGCCAACACTGCTCTAGTGGCATACATTAACTCCAGCTCACACCCATGTATCCCAACTGTGCAACTGCTATTAGCTGCACTCCTCTCCTGCATGTTCAGGCGGGAAGTGGTGTGCAGTGAACTCCATTAGAGGCAGAGGGTGTGTTAATGGGGAGGGGCACAGTGGCAGCGGAGAGGAGGGTTAGTGTTGTGGATCAGAGTGGAGGGTACAGAGTGGTACTGATGTGTAGTTAGAAACACTGGCAGACTGCCTATCAACTAAAGCCTGCACACCCACACACCTATACACAGTGACGTGCATTCATACAGACAGCAGAGCACGGATTGCAGCAAAGGTTTAGAAGTGTCACCTCCTCTCTCACACTTTACTGCGACAGTTTTGTTCACAGCTGGTTCTTATTTTTCAAACTTTAAAAGTTCACTAGCTTGGATAAGAATGTCTTCCTCTTTCTTCAACCACATATTATACCTTCTTTTTTCTCTGGAGATCTGCAGTGGCACAAAAACAGGCACATAGCTTGCTTGCACTCCTTTTGTGCTGATTTTGGCTCACATACACATTTTTTCACAAGTCCTTAATCATATGCAGAAACGACAGATGAATCGCATGTGGATAATTACAATAATAAGCAAAGCAAAGGCAACAAAGAACGTGGAAGCATGTTTTTATCTTACAGCATCTTTGCACCAAATTGCTGTCATCTACTGCAATTCTTTGTCTGCATCATTTTATATTCAAGGGAAATTATTTATCCCGTTGCAGACAAGGAAATTGATTAGCTTTGCTGAAGAATTTCCAGCCACATCAGAGAAAAGATTGTTGTCATACAAGCTACTGATTTTAATTGAGTCTGAAAATGCCATTAGAATCCCCACAAGTCATTTTTCAGCCTAAGTTCCACGAGATGGATAACTTGTTAAAGATGTAAGCAGAAGTTTGCTATTGATCCATGCGCCTTCTCTCTCTCTCTCTCTCTCTCTCTCTCTCTCTCTCTCTCTCTCTCTCCTATGTAAACTGACAAGCCTACACCTGATAAACAAACAAAATATACAATCCTATTCATCCTGCGTGTCCACATATCTATTAACAAACCAACAAACCAACACTTGCAGAGAAACATCTATAACACAAACCTATGAAGGGCTTTTCATTGTATTGAGTCTGAACAGCTTCTTTTATGAATAAATACTGTGGGTGATGCTCTCTAGGTGAGTCTCTATCTAGTCTCCATCTAACCAAATGTACTGCCCTTTAATGCCTCGACAGCTCTGTTCAGTCTTGACTACGCTCCCACATGAGGAGCTTATCTCGTCTCTACTCAGAAGCATGCTAATGTATAGACAGCCACTCTCCAAATCTCTTGGCATGTCCCGGAAAAAACATTGTTAACTGCAGGAAATCTTGTATCTGCACAGTCATGACTGATAATATCAAAGAGTGCAGCTTGTGCTCATGTAATTGATTTAACATCGGAGGGATATCTGTGATGGTGGCACACGTGTCTGCAAGCTACAACCAACCGCACTCCTCAATTCAAGACCCCACATGCCCCGTGTGTTCTCATGGAAAAACTTTGTATTTCAGGAAATGGGCTTCATGTTGCTCTCCAGGGAGATTAAAATAATCTTGGTGTCAACATTCAATATGTTGTAAAAAAAAACCAACCTCATATCCTTTTATTTGCACTTTGATGTTTTCAGCAGTGGCAGATTTAAATCGTTGTTTTTCAGTGCAAATAAATGCTAATTTGGTTTCACACTTTGTCTGTTACTGATGCTGAAATATATCCATCTGCCTCAACACTACCCTGAAAACACCAATTAACGATACTTAACAGAATCACCCTGTCCACCCAGAAATACTAAAATATGAGTCATTATTTGTAGCTTCACTTGAACCTAAGCTGCATGACTTAGAGGGCTGTGACTCTGATTTTAGCATGTCAAGATCCGGCGACTCATCACAGGGTGAACTTCTAAAGTTGTGATAACAGTTTATAAGTGTCTTTTGGTTGCTCTGTAGGGAGTCGCCAAAGGCTAAAATAACCCAGATGATGTCATTAGAGACAGGATCCACCCATATGAGAGAGCAGATTAAAACAAAACTAGAATGATGCTTTGAAAAATTAAACAGAAAGGACAAATGCCTTGTTAAAGCAAAATCCAACAGTGCTCATTTTAAGAGAACCAGCATTTGAAGAAAACATAGTTTGGTGCTTATAACCTTGGTCCTACTTCTGCACATTCTCAACAACCAATTCCGAAGCAAGTGGTAAAAGGGCAATTAAAACACACAGAAGAATCAAAGGCTTAAAAGATGCCAGCTTGCACTTGTCACTTAAGCAGTTAAAAAGTGACCTCCCTCATTCAATTTGAAGCCTGGCTGAGTCTTGCAACAAATGTGTCTTCATGGGGACAGAGCGGTACAGAAAGTGGGTGATGTGTTTGAGATGGCTGGGGCTTACATCAAGGTGGCTACATTCATTCATCCATCCCCTCTGCACCCAATAAATCTCTGTCACATCTGCCAAATTCATCCTTCACTGGGCATCACAGCATTGGCAGAACACTTGCCCCTCCTTAATCTGCCTCTTTCTTTATTATGTGCCAGGCATGACACGCAACAGAGTGAAGACAACCCCTGTCCCCTCACTTATTCATGACAAATATTTTCATAACTAACATGCCCAATTAAGAATTAAGCACCTCAATTAAGACTTTATCACTGACAGTAATGTGAGGGCAGGGCAGTGACTGCGTTCAGGTGCCTGGAGAGCGGAAGATCCATATTAATAATGCTTTGTCAAGCATCTTAATGGGGTTTAGTTAGTGTGCTTGGTGAAAAAAAAGGAAGAGAAAAAGAGCTAAATAAAATGAAAAAACTGTCTAGACATTCTAATTTGCTTTGAAAAACACAGGCCTTGACTTTTAGGGCTGGGTTCTGTAATGTGTGGGCGCACAGAGCAGAAACACACACCTTTTGTCTGTCGCTAGAGACAACACAGCCCCATGGGTTTTCTCACTCAGCAACAGCCAAACCTCTTCTATGAATAGAACTTCAAAAAACAAAACATTAACCACTAAGTTTTTGTTTATACATTCTCTTGGAAGAGAAAGCAACAAAGACATATTTTACTTCAGCACTGTAAATTTGCTAAATCAAGCATTGTGCTCCTTTCATAAGAGTCTTTCCACCCATTATCTAACAGCTGCCTCCTCTTAAAGCTACACTGCAGCCTTTGACATGTGATGTCATGTTTAACATCCACAGTGTGTGTGTTAAATCCAACAAGCAGGGTACTATTTTTTTTCTATTTTGGCACTAAATCTGTATACGGAGAAAGACATAATTTGAATAATGACCATAGCGCAACTGCAGGGTACATCTTTAAGGATTACATGGGATTCCTTACATGACATATCGCAAAGACCACATCTGTCAGCAGGAGGTTGTAATGCACATTTCTTTAATAGACACTCCTGGCTGTATAGAATGTACATGGCAATCTTTCTAGTGCTTAGGTTAATGCACAAAAAATGGGATCTGTTGGAAGCGTGTCTAAAATCACCAACATTCAAATACACAGATTATTTACCTAACATGTTTTATATAGTTCTGCTTGACACAGTACATACGTTTGATGTATTCAGATAAGAACTGGCAGTGGTGAATCCCCTCGCAAACCCCTAAATCCTTACTGGATGTGTTTGTACGCATCATATAATGCAATGATTCATGCTTATTTTGATTGATTCTGCCGCATTAAGAAAGATGTGGCCAGAATTTGTTGGTTCAGTCTGCTCAGTTGTTTCAAATGTTGGGAAAAAAGCAGGTAGTTAAAGACCCAGCATAGAGCCATATTCATAATGTGGACTGGCACTTTGCATTTCCTAATGTTGTCATTTCACTTCAAATAATTTGTTTACCATTGGACGGCTGCTGCATTTCCACACACTCCAGCACTATTTTCCCCTCAGTGCTAACTGCCCCCAATTTCATCGCTCTTTGCCAATCAGGCCTCGAAATTACCGTTACGGACACACATCCAGCCCACTTCAGAGAAATAATCAGCATGCTGTCTGTGCGGCATGTGGCCACACAGCACCAAAGCTTAGCCCAGGATCATTATCAGAAACTATTACCCCTCTGGCCTGGGCATTTTATACCAGCAATTTAGAAGCACAGGAGGGGCTTCAGAATAACGAGGACTGGGTGAGTTAGTTATATGTATTGTAGTTTGGTTCCCAATGACCACTGTTTATTTTTCTACGACACTGCTGCTGGTAGTTTTCAGTGGTATATAAGTGCAGGTATTAGAGAGAGACACAGCGAGGGGGAACTGAGGGGGAGAGCTTTATTTTTATCCTCCACTTTTCTATCGGTAGCGTTGCCATAGGTGACAGCTGCCAGCTGATTTTAGACACTTCATCAAGTTATTCTTACAGAGTCATATATTTCAATGTCCACCCCGACATGAGTGAAATGAAAAATGTAATTCAGCCACTCTGCAGGGCAGCCTACAGGTCTATTTGTTTAAACCTTTAATAAAGATCCACAAAGGAACGTTCTTCAAGCAAACAATATGACTGATCGGTTTCCCAATATAACCACATAGTGCCTACAATACCATATCCAGTATACCTACGTCTACATCTCTTGGATCAAAACTTGTAGTGCACATTCTTTTTACTGCTCCTCCAGACCGCCTTCTCTTCTAAGGACAGAGACTCACATTCATATCCTCCGCCACTAAACCAAAAACCCCAGCTTGCGTTCTCTCATTCTCACTTCAGGAATAATGAGGAATAACACCCATGATTTGTGCACTTTAATTATTATCAGTATCAGCACAAACTTAACACTGTCAGTGGAGCATGTTGCTGTGAGATTCATTTATCTATTTAGAGGACAGAAACCAGAGAGACATGATTTCTGTATTGCCTGAGGTTATAATCCGGTCATAAATTCATTCTGCAAAATGTTTCATTGAAAAAAGAAAAGCATTTGACAAATGTGAAAAAGGAAGCAGGAGTAATTTGTGAGGTGTTAAGGCAACATTACCACAAAGTGTGACCAAAAGTTGGCAGCAAAATAGCCAACTCATTACAAGGCGTCGCGTCTGAAAGTCATGCTTCAGTCAACGATGGTTTATAATCTAATTCATTCACAGTATAAATTTAGAAGCAACGGGTCACTACACAAGTCAGCCAATAATTCTGTTTAGCACTGATTGATTTACAGCTTGTACAGGTTTAACCAGCCAATTACAGGGTCATTTCTGGCACTTTGACCTTATTAAAACCAGTGTGGCATATTTCTTACAGCAATTGTTTGGTGTTTAATAAAAGATGCATCAGTACATTCAAACACATTGTACTGGATGGAGTGTTGTATGTTCCAGCGCTCTTAGCTCAGCTCTTAGAGTGAAAGCACACAAAGCAGGCACAAACTGAGTATGGAAGAGGCTGAAGATAAAAGCTAAGCCCAGCTTGTTGAAATAAATGAGTAGAAACTTCATGATTGTTACAGTGTAGATACAAAGAAAATACTCTTACACCTTGAGTCTTAGCATAGGAGATTGTTCAATGTTTTTTTAACCAATGTCATTCTGCATCAAGTGGAAGTTACATAAGATGGCAAGGCCTCACAAGTTAACCTAAGTGTTTAGTATACTCCAGGAAGCCCTTGGTACTCGCTGTTTAAAAGGCCTGTCCTGTCAGATGCTGGAACGGGACATTTTCTAAGCTTTCACCAACGTTATAATACAAATTGTGATATGGAACGATGCCCTATTTCTCAGAGCAGCTAGGCTTTTGTTACATGGGCTACTTCATTAATACAGAAATGTAATCCCTCAGATGCTGCTGGCAATGTTACAACAATAGTTACTAATAATGAATATTTCATGGGGCTCTATCAGACCCATTAGACGAGGCATGTATTACTATCAATCTGTCTTCCTCATCAGAATGTTCAACTCCTTTTTTCCTGCCTGTCCACTTGTAAAACAAACACTGTGTGCAAACTGATAATACGCCAAGCCTATCTTTGCTGCGATGGCTGCCATTATGAGTAAAATTTGTCTGTGGGAATGCAAATTCATGAAGCAGAGAAGATAAACATCAGTGCTGCCGGAAGACGTTGTATTTATGCCCTCTCTCAGACTGTGCATTAGTGGAGCATGACAGTTGCCAAGGCATAATCAAGACAGATCGCCTCCGATGATGACTTCTAAAAATTACAAATGGCAACAGCGGGAAGGCCTTGAAGGCACTCGCTTTATCATCAGCTACACGGCCGGAAGAAGTGCAATTTTATGGACATAAGAAGCTGAAGTATCAGGGACCGCAAACGCTTGATTATATCTCTCTTGGCTGCATCTTTTCTGGCAGTTCGCATTCAGTCGGGTCCAAAGGTCATTGATGCATTGTGAGCGGAGGATTGAATTCTTATCCTGCTCCATAATCCAAAGCAGTAAACAAAAGAAAATATCTTAATATCTCTTTGATGGGTGAAGGGATAGTGTGCTATAAAAAAGATTAAAGGTCTGCTGTGCTGTTAACCTCTGAGAAGTCCAAGATGTGAGAGATCACCGCATACACATAAAGTTGCCTACTGACTGTACGTATGTGAGCTTTTTTCTTGAAAAAACAAGACCTTGTCTGACCACTGAATGTAATTACTCTTATAAAGCAGCAACTCCTGTGAGTTGGTTTCCAAGGTAACTACAGTTCAAAGAGAAGCATTCAAATATTCTGGTTAGCATAAATGCAACTGAACACCACATAACCCTGTTCCCCTGGCTGGTATTGATTAAAAAAAGTGTGGGGAAATGGAGCGAGTCGCTTTGCAAACTGGACTACTTTTTTAGCGTACACTTTTGCATAATGGGAAGCAGGGACATAAAAGAGATGCAAATGAGCGAGGGAGATGGAGAAGAGAAGTAGTTTGGGAGTTCAGATGGGGCCTGATTGAATGGGAAGGGTCCCTTCTGTTTCTCGACTCCGTCATTACATCTTTTCTTTGTCAACTTTCCCCACTCCATCGCTTCCTGCCTCTTCAGTGTTCTCTGTCACTGAAGTATTTGTTTGGATGCTTGTTTTCAAAGCTGAAGGCCATCCCTGCCATTGTCTATTTGTCAACACAAAAACACTTGAGTGTTAACTGAGTGTATGGATGTCAAGACACTTGATGGTTTGCAAAGGGAATATGTTTGTGAAGGGAGGGTCCTTGAAGAGTGTTCAAAGTGAGCTTTCATTCGGATTGATCATGCTCATTACAGAATGATGAGCATTTGAAACAGACTCAGGTGGTTGATTTGATGGATGCGGTATAGAGGGCCTTAGTCCAATAGGGCATATCATATGTATTTGGAGGAGAGTCCCATTTTTCTATTACATGATATGTCACAGGCACAGAGAGCCACATTAAGCTGCAGTTTGTCCAGCCATAACTCACATTTCGCAGGGCTGACAAGATTAAAGTCTACCTTGACTTTCAAGACTTAGAGCTTTTTTTTTGTCTCTTTGAGTGAGATTAAATCAAGAGATAGATCAAAGTCCTTGGGAAAAGGAGGCAATAGGGATGTATCTGTGTGACAGGAAGGTTTAGGAAAGGTGTCCACATCAGATAATGATTAAAGAAGCCCAAAGAGACACAAACAAGTCTTCTTGCTTTGGAGTAAAAAATCTGTGGTCTGACTAATTTTGCTCAGAATGGTTTCCATTTGGCTGCAGGGTGGTTAGCAATGTTGTCTAACACCAAGAAGGTTTACTTGTACATTCTCTCGGTGCATGCGTGGGTTCTGTACGGGTTACTCTGACTTCTTCCTGTAAAACATGCTTGTTAGGTTAATTGGTGACTCTAAATTTCCATAGGTGGGAGTGTGTATGCGTGAATGGTCTTTGGCTCTACATGTTAGTCCTGTGATAGGCTGGTGGCCTTTCCAGAATGTAACCCGCCTCTCGCCCAGTGCCAGCTGGGATAGGCTCCAGCCCCCTTCGCAACCCCAGAAACAGTAGAGATAAAGGATGGATGGTTCCATTTGGACTACAGATCCATTGTTTCAGTAACATTTGTTCCGGTTTTAACAATATTTCCTATTTTTTTTATAGCAAACAAACACATTCTCATGTTTTTTTTTTACCAATGACCATGCACACCAGTAAATGTATTTATCACATCTAGGCTGCATTGGAAACAATTATTTTTCTTGTTGAAGAGTCTCTGAGGGAAATACTGAAGGCCGCCTCTCTCATATTTGAAGTCAATGTAGATTGCTCTGGTTACAGAAATGATTCCAGTAGACAACCCACGAAAAGGTGAACTGGGGGGTAAGATGCTCTATAAATAAGCCATGCTCTCAGATATACTTTGTCCAAGATGAGGTTTTTCGCAGTGACGGCACTTTGAGTGGTTTGCTGTTTCCAGCTTCCCACTGAAACGCATGTCTTCTCTGTCAAGGTTTCCTTTGCTTGGCTATGTGATATTTTGTTCCCACACTCTATTCAAAACAAGACGTGGAACACAAGGCATCGACATTTTGCTCTTTATGAGGAAATATTCAGCTACATGAGAAACTGCGTTAAGTCTGCGTCGTCGCAGGAAGGATGAACAAAGGTGCAGGATTGGTTTGTGAGATGTGGGAGAAAGAAAGGCTCAGCGAGTTTGCTGTGACTGACTTGCATGTTTAGAGTAAAAAAAGAACAAACAATTAGCCAGAAATACGTGGAAGATCATGCTAAAACAGTTCTCCTTTCAGAGATGGCTCGATTTAAAATATTTTGTGCTGACATCAGAGAGAAATATGTGGTTTAATGGAAAAGAATGGACTCCTAGAACAACTCCCTCACTATCTGCACAGCTTTAAATGCTCACACAGCTTTAGTTGGAATGAATTTACAATCACCAACTACCACTGATTAATAATCTCATAATAATCTGCAGCGGGGTATATTAAATCGACGTGTTTGCCTTCCCTTACAATCAAGTTGTGTGACCATAACAAGTGAGGCAGTTGATAAAGATAGTGAGACAATGCCTCTGAACAGTATATTTTTCTATAGCTGGCTCTCTAACTGAAGCGTAGACAAAGCCACAACACCCCCATCTCTTCAAGAATAACTTACATAACCAATGTCACTGTTTCTTTTCTGAAGTATTTCATTTATTATATACTGAAGTTTAACAGTCACCAAGCAGACATCGAAATGATCTTCCGGTCTCATTAAAAAAAGATGCTCTCACTAAGCTTTCTCTGACTCATAAAATCCCCATTTGACATCCTCCAGACAGTGGAGACATCCATTTTCCTCTCATCTCCTTCAACTATTTGCTTCCTTTAGAAACAGCCGCATCTCATTCTTCTTCACTGGCTGCTGTGACATTGAAAGAGACCCCTAATCAAAACATTTGTCTTTCTTTCAGCCTGCGCTCAGACCGGTGAATGAGAGCTGACACCAGAGGGAGATGTATTTGTCCCAATCAGGGCCTCATCTCCGTGTCGCCACCGGCCGAGTGTTTTATCTCGACAGGGTACTGATGAATCCGCCACTTAGCCTTGATTTGGAGGAGCCGCCCGCCACCGCCAAAGTGCCAGGTTAAATCACAGCGTCAGCGACTCAGCCTTGGCCATTACAGGCAACGCAGGCATTCAGCCTTTACCATAAATGTTGCAATAACAATCACTGCCTTCTTCTTTATCAAGTGGACTGTAAGTACAATTCCATATGCTTACTTTTTCCCCTCCTGTTTCTATTTGTATTTATGTGAGAGTCATGTTAGTGTCAATCAAAGTCTCAGGTTGTTTTGTCTCTCATTTTATTCCAATTTGCAGATGCAGCTTTAAACAGGGTAAATGTGGAGTTCAGGGATGCCTACCTTTATCTCCAGACAGGAAAAGAAGTAACAACATCTCTTAAAGCTAGGGTTGGTAGTCTCGGAAAACCAGCATGAATTTGAATGTAGCTTTTCCTCATGACTCCGTCTAACCCCTCCCCTCCTCCCTCGGAGCTCCTCCAAAACGTCGCCCCCCCCCCCCCCCGCTCACATGCACGAGCGCCGCTGATTCTCGACCATATGATCATGACTGATTCAAAACCGGTCCTCACCAAAACATTATCATAGTGAAAGTTAAAAACACCAACAAATATGGCTGCTTTTAGTACTCACAACTATCATGCTAGCATTATCCAGTTGTACCAGTGACACGATATCAGGAGAAAAGTTATAATACATGTAATACTGTAACAGCTCTACTGTTTGTTAAACGTGTTCAGTGTAGATGTTCTTAATTCCTACAGTGTTGACGGTCAGTGAAGGCATCAGGAGAGGTGTAGAGTGTGCTAGTGGGAGTGAGGAGAGGAGAAGTTTTTCATTCATTCAAACATTGATTGTTGCTTTGTTGGTTGGCGTGATCACGGCTCGTCATCACTACAGCGTCCGGACGGACGCTACAATAAATCTATATTTTCTGTAGGACTTACTGAACGTCATTAAATATTCTGCTTGTTGGTGAGAGCTTTTTAGACTCTGATCCGGACTACAGTCCTGAGCAAAGCACCTCATCAGGTCAGAGGGGACAGGCCCGAGGATGAGCGAGAGGGGCAGTCAGTAGAGTCAGGGGAAGTAGAGGCAGGAGACGGGGACTCGGAGGAGTGCACGCCGGGGAAATGTACGCGCAGGAGGAGGGCAGAACGGCTGGACGGGATTTGATTGGTTTAAAATTTGGGGAGCCAAAAATCGGTGATTGGTTGGTGTTTTCCCAGGTTTGCTCCGGCTGTAGATAGCAGCTTTTTTTCACTCTATTTTAGGAACACATCATGTAATGATTGCCATCAGGACATAAAGATCATTTTAACCAGTATTACAAAAAGTGTATCTAAATCTGATTACCAACCCCAGCTTTAAGTGGTATTCAGTCTTCAACGTGCAAGTACGCTTATTCAGACTCAAAACACACTCCCTCAAAGCTCCTGTGCATTTGGTATGCATGCTGCTAAATTAAAGGAGAAATCAAACAATAAGCTGTGTGTGAAAAAGCAACCACAACACACAAGACAGGCAACTGAGATGGTTACCAACAAGAGAGAAGGCTACCTATCTTTGTGTTTTTTTACAAGGAAGGACATTTGTGTTGGATCTTGTGTGTAATCCCTTCATGTCTCCTTGAACAGCTCTGTAGAAAGTGTCCAATCTAAGGTTTGATTCTGGGTCTGTCTGTACTTTTAAATCACTTCTAGGCTTCAAAGACATCCTTCTTTGTTCTGTGAGAAAGTATTTCATCTTACTGTTTTGTAAACAGTTGGTGGGGTGTCGGCAGCTCCACACACAAACGCAGGTGATGAGGACGAGCGTAACACACGTTGGACTCCACCAAATGCATCAAACGTCCATCGCTGCAAGCGCTATCTGCTGCATTAGTGGGAAAGGCTTTTTTTGGAAAAGTGGAGAAAGCCTTTGTGTGTGTGAGTGAGTAAGTGTGTGTACAAAGAGAGATGAGAAGCAGACTCCTGCTAGCTACAGTACCTGTCAGACCGAGTGGAATGTTGTTACAAGACAAGGAAAAGGAGGCTTTATCAAGGTGTGCAGGATACCACTGACACTAGATAAGAGGCCCCAGTCAGAACTACATTACGCCACACCTTCACTAAGAGGACTCTGTCAAGACAAGAGTAAAGAGATCCTTTTCAGTGAGGGAGCCGCTGTAATACTTGACTGCAGAAAGCCATTACCTTTCAAGTATACACTCTACCTTTAAGTGCATATATGGCAATAAGCAGACACTCTATCCTGTAATTTCATTTGGATTCTTTGAAATCTGCCTTTAAATGAACAAAAACATTACTTCCGGAAAGCTGTAGGCAGTTTGCCTTTTAAGTGACGAGAAAGCGTGGAAAAGTCTTGGTGTCTGGATTGGGAATTCAGCTTTCACGAGAGGTGTGGTTTACAGTCAGAATACCAGAGACTGAATGATTTTCTCCATAGTCTGTACATCAGGAATGGCACTTGAGTTAGGAGCTGTGTCCTAGGGCGTCCTCTATAAGTCTATGTAGTTCTTCAGCAATACATCATCAAGCCCCAAACGGGACCCACAAAACATCTCCCCTTGGACTCGCTTTCCCGCTGTCCCCTCTCACGCAGCATCCTTTCCATGAAAATCTCTCAATCAAAGCTTCATTTGCATTTCAAAGTAGCACTTTACAGCCATGGAGAGGACATAAAATCACACCTGCCTTCAGATAAATAAATGGGAATCCGAAATGGTGTAAAAATGATATAAATGCTGGAGCTGGCAGAAAACTAAGCTTGTCGTATTTTATGTCATTTACAGTACATTAGCAAATGCCATAAAAGTGCACAGCTGCGCGAGATGCAGCCGACGTTGGATTTAGGGGACTTAAGGCAGTAATATAAATGGGAGGGTAATGGTAGAAAAAAGGTTTGCCAGAGACTCATGTGGGCAAAAAGCCTAAAATCTAATTGAAAATGCCCCCTCTTACTTTCTTCATCTTCTCTTCAGAATCACATAATATTCTAAACAGATGCACTTTTTTAAAGCACTGTTTATCAAACCACTTTGCTAAAATGGAAATAAATATGCTCCACTCAAGTGAAGGCTTTTTTCTTTTTTTCAAAAGACCTTTTGCCGTAGTCAAACATATTTCATTAAATGGTCCGACTTCAACATAAGCTTTAAATCTTTGTCGAACAAAAAGGGACAGTCTGAATCCATCAAGCAAAGAGTGAGGACATTTTTTCATGACAAAAGAACCCTCATAACAGAATTCAATGTAAGTCACCCAGCTTCACTTCACTGGCGACTTTCAGGACAACCTGACCAGCCATTGTTGGGGAATCATCGGGCGCAAAGCAGGAACCGTAGTCTTCAGTGGA
The DNA here is from genome assembly GCF_009762535.1 of Notolabrus celidotus. Taxonomy (NCBI): domain Eukaryota; kingdom Metazoa; phylum Chordata; class Actinopteri; order Labriformes; family Labridae; genus Notolabrus; species Notolabrus celidotus. Next base: position 9,251,587 of record NC_048285.1, read on the forward strand.
TCACAGGAGTGGTTTGATGCTGAGGCTCAGGTACCTCTCATCTCAGGTTACTGTCTCTCAGTGCCCATGGCCTCCCCCGGGGCTCTTCGCCACATCCAACTCAGCATCTTGGTTACCAGACTGTGAAAGCCTTAAGAAAGCCTTTTTTTTCCCCAACACTCCTCTCCCTTTTTTTTCCACACCTCTTGAACTTTCTTTTGCCGACAGCATTGCCTGGAGCCATAATTCAGCTCCAGATAGGGGAAGAGCTTTGAACCCCCACACTCCTCCCATTGCTACCTCCAAACACCCACCCAACATTGTCTCTATCTTTTACCCTTTTCAATTTATTTAATTTGATCCCAGCTTTGCGCTTGCCAAATTTCATGTACAGGTCAAGGTGAAATCCTCTGAGGGGGGAAATCACTAAGAATGCTGCCGCTAATTGCACCCAAACTGTGCATCATTTGCCCTCGCTCTCTGCTTTGTCTCAAGGTCTTATTCACAAAGCATATTGCGCTAATGATATATAAGTGCAAAAAAGCCTACCAAGTTCTGCAGCTCTGTGCTGTTTGCTCCAGTTTTGAGTTTTATTGTGACTGAGATGAATTCTATCCACATAGCCTATGTGATGAGCTGAATGGAGAGGGACAGTCCTTTAGGTTTTATTGTGGAGTCATTCATGGTTGATGAGACACAAATTTTACAGTTGCAGCTTACTCCTTGATGCAAACACGCAAAAGCAGTTCATTCAGATGGAAATGAAGCGTTATGGCAAAGCTTGTACATGCAGTGTTGAGTCACACAGAGGCCCAGACTGATTTAACCTCTGATTATTCTAGAAGTAGTATTAACAGACCTTATGTACAGATATATTGTTTCTACATCATGCAGAGGTGGAATTGTTGTCTTGATCACAGAAGAGTTTGAGCATGACAACTAAATGCATCAGTAGCTCTCAGCAGACAGTAAAAGTTTAATTGTAACTGTGCAAGGCTGTAGTGCCACTGCTAGTGAATTAGGTGTTATTTACAGTGAGACTTATTTGCATAGAAAGGGGCATATTTCGCTCCAAATGAATGCATAATGGCTCATTTAAATGTATGCAACAATACTGGGGGATAGAGCTATCTTTGCTCTGCGGCATAGTCTGTGGAGCATTAACCCTTTGTTCATGCTTTGTGAATAAGACAATGTCTTTTTGGCTCATCTGCAAAGGTTTATCAAGCTCAAAAGCCATGCAATCCTTTTGTGAATGATACCCTGAGAAATACTTTATTAAAAAAAACATCAAGGTGTCCCTTCTGATTTGAACTTTGTATCTTCCACACTATTAACTCAGCTGAGTGGGTATTTGACTAATGACCCTGACAGGGATTTGAAATAGGTCGCTTTCATCACCAAGTCTTTGCCAACAAAGCCGAGCTGAAGAGTTGAGTTCCGACATTATTTGGCTTCTATTTGCGAAACCTTTAGGGGTTTGTTAACCGACTCCAACTGACTCAACAAGCTGTGAATAAAGCGTGTGACGGACTAGTTCCTTTCACAGTTTGTGTCCCTTTAACTTCACAGGGGGGAGCCAGGTGACTGACAATGCCTCTAACTCGTGTAAGCGCTTGAAAGGAAGAAAACCAAATTGAGCAATAAAAGACTGAATGTACAGTATGGCTTCTTGAGCTGATAAACCCTTGACTGCTCTGCCTTATGAGAGTTCATTTGGAACACAGAGCGTTACAGGGAGAATGCACTGCATTAAAAGCAGTGATAAAAAAGTGTTTCACCCTCTGTGGAGTTTTCTCCAGAGACCAGATTCTACCTCATTATATCAAACCATCTCACTTTTAAACCTGTTCATAATCCTGAGTAGATCATCACCAGCTCTCCACTCAGTGTGCATTGCTCCTGGGTTGTAGAAGCATATCTTAAACCACTCCAAGTGGTGATGACACAGGTTCTAAACCAATTAAAGCCCCTCTCAGGAAGAAGCGGTCATGGTCCTCTGCAGCTTTTACAGCACACTCACAGGCTTTTCCGTGCTTGTTTTCCTGCCTGGTCATTGAACTGCCTTTGTGACTCCAGCACTCATGGAGTTAACCTTGTCTGTTCCCTTTGGCTGCCATTGTCAAAGCCTTTGTCCCACTGCTGGGCTGTACGCCAGATGCAACTCTGCAAGGCTCTCACTCAGTAACACACAAGCATGTGAGCACTCTCAGGGAAACACACAAACATACAGGCATATAAATTTAAACGTCCCAGTCCCTGCATAAAGAAACGGAGCGCCCCATTGTAGACACTAATGGAGATAATGTTGCACTATTGAAGGTCAGGTCAAGGGAGATTAGAGTGGCTGCCCCGCACTGACAGTCTGACCTTTAGTAAGGTAGTCCTCACAGTATGCCTTCTCTTTTGTTGCCTTGCATTTCTTACACAGCCCAAAGGCCTCAGCTCTTAAAGTGCAATCATTAGAAATATGAGCTCACAGCCAATCTCAAGGCTTAAAAAATCTACAACATTAAGCACAGGTATTTCCACCCTGGTACTTTGAGGCAATCTGCACTACGTGGGAAGGGGTTCAGAAATTGTAGGCCCTCAACTCTAAACACATATACCTGAAAAGTGCCCGTTTACTTTCTTGATGTCTGAAGAGGGGCTACATATGTCAAGGTGAGCCTGCAAGTACATCTCAGTTAGCAAGTTTGCTGTCATCAGCTGGATTGAGCTGGACTGCCGATGTGACGTGATGCCCTTTCAGATGATAAGCCATCAGGTTCTGTTATGCTGCTGCAGGCAGTGTTTGTGTGTTTGTGTAGCCGAGTGTTTGTCAGTGCTACCCTTCAGGTGTGAATGAAGAAGAGTGGAGCTACCAGGTAGTTTTAGCCCATACAGGATGACAACTCTTTCTTGCACCTGGCTGCAGATGGGCAATTAACATGTCACAACCTGAAGCTTCTGTCCTCTGCTTCCTCTGGCTCTCAGTGTCTCAGTTTTCCTCTTTTGTGTCTCTCTATCTATAGTGTGACCTTTTCTTAGCTTTCTCTAACTGCTGCCATGTGCAGCGCACAGACAACTGAAAAGAAAAAAAGTATTCTGTAGGGGTTGACAGCAAGTGTCATAACTGTTCTTAAAGTAAAGGACAGACCCCTGATAAACTGCAGACAATGCCGCCATATTTGGTATCATATCTTACTTTCAGAAGAATTCAAAACTAAAACCTTGATATTCCGACCTAAAAGGTAATGGTTGCTCACATTAAACCATAAATACTTAGCTTCAAGTACTGGACAGGTTGGTACTTAAAAGCAAATTGCTTCTGCCAAAGCCAGGGTAAATAACAAAAAGACCTTCTCAACCAAAGGCTGAGCGTTTGCCTGATATGAAAATTCTTGAGTGCTGTATATAAGTGGGGATTCTGACTGAAATGAGCAATGTGCATTAACATATATCCCTTGTAGTGACACCATTATCACCACTTTGTACTGTAATACCCACATTTAACCTTGGCTGAAATAGTGCTGAATATGAATAATAGGTGGCAGGTCTTAACCTGTGTTCCGGTGTTGCCATGTGTTAAAAACACCTTCAAATACATCGCCAGGATAGAGCAGTATGCATAATACCTCACCATTAACTGGAAGGTGCATATTTTTATGAATAATTATTGCTGGTACCCCTGCATGCATGTCTGAGGTAATGAAGTCATTCTGCAGAGAATAGACAGGAAGAGGGACGAGAGGGATGGGATGTGCCAGAATAATGGGGACTGAGGCCGCTGAGAACAGCTCTGAGCAGAGAGGGTGATTACTTAGGGATGACAATTTCTATGATTCTTAAAAAGAGCATTATTTATAGAAGTCAACTTTAACTGAGTTCCTCTTTGGTTGAAAATAACGCTGGCAAACATTTGTGCCCATGAGAATCCATCCTCTTGACTTTCAAGGCATATGCTAATGTGGCTAATATAAGCAACTCCAAATAAAAGTGGAAACAGACATAATGTAAGAAAATACGAGCGTTCAGGGCAGCTACGACGTGATTTCATGCACAGCCAATGGAACCATGTGCTATGTGTAATGATGCACCGGATGTTACCATGTGTCCAGCGATAAGCTCGTTCTAGATCCATTCATTGATCAGTTTAATCCTATAAGCCATGTTTTTATGTAAGCATGCAAATACACAGAACCCCGCAGGCACAGATTTTGAGGATGTTTGCTTTGGTACCAGGGTGGACAGAAACAACCCTTCAGGAGTGATATGAGCTGAGAGCCCATGTAAATCATATTAGTGTAGGGAGCCCAGACAGGGAACCATTGCAGCAAATGTAGCTCGAAGCTAATATTTTTTTGAGAATAACCATAATCTAATGAGTGGTATGGTTCAATCCACCATTTAAAAAAAATAGAGCTGAAAACATGTGTTTGAACAGAAAGGGTAGATGTAAGGTTTTCAAATGTTATCCCTGCTCAACAAGGACAGAAACTGTGCTTCTGCTTTGCTAATGGCTGTTTGTATTCATTTTCACAGTTGGCACTGGGAGAAAGAAATGATTTATTTGCATTTTTCATCTCTATGGGACACTGTCAAACACTGATGTTGATATCCCTCTGGAAATGTTGATAGAATAGCCTTCTTACCCACAGTATATCTGCTAGCTGCCTCATCTGTGGGCAGCATGCATCAAATTCAGGCCTGACATGATGCAACTTTTCATCTACAGGCTTTGAAATCACATAGGTATAGATTATGTCTTTCCTCTCTTTCTCACTCCTGCCTGTCTGTGTAAGCCCTCTGTCTTTCTCTTTTCTTCACCCCAAAGCGTATAATTTCTCATCTGGAGAAATGTTCCCCTCTCTCTCGCCATCATGGTGAAGCATATTTCAGTGATCTCCAGGATCAAGGGGTTTTGAATAAAACGACTCCATATCATCCAGTGACCCTGGCTTCATGCTGCAAGGCTCCTAATGAGCCCTCGGCAAATGGGCTGATTTTTTTTTCTTGTCTGTGCCAATTGAGCTGTGACCCGGCTAAGGCCTCGCAAATCAAAGACATCTTGAGTCTACTCATTATTTACTTGTGACAGCTAGCACAGAAAACATGATTAAAGCCGGCCAAATGAAATAGCGGGGAGACAAGAAGAAACTGCGCCGTCGAGATATGTGGACTGATTTTATCAAATATTTGCTTTACACTTCAACACAGCTGAAGGTCATAGCTGCCAAATCAAATGAAAAAGAAGAAACAGCGGTTGTTTATCACACTATTTTTTATTTACCGAAGATGTGCCAGTACAGCAGCAAAACATTCATTTAGGTTGTCGGGCAAAGAATTGTCATATCCTGCTGTAGGTGAGAGTGACTGTTAGGCAAGACGGGGACTGTTAATCACGTGTGCCTGTCCAAAACCTTTTATTTCCCAAAGAGTCACTTTCTGGAAATGTCCCCACACTGTGTCACATTGGGAGAGAACATTCAGAAGGTCAGCTCACTAGACAACCCTTCTCATCTTCACAGAAAGTCACTCCTTTATCCAAAGGCTGAGCACATGAGTCACAAGCAGACATGTTACGAATCATAAACCTCCTAACTCAATTCTCAGCCTGCTGATTTACTGAGAAGTTCATTCATAGCAAAGACAATGCTATACTCAACTCCAATCAATGATATTCTCCATTAAGAAGTCCCTGATGAGCAGAAACATCAGAAACGTGTATCGGTTCAGTGCTTATGCTCTGCCAGAAGAAAAAAGCTGACAGTAGATTTTGTGTTATCAAAGCTCGGTTGCTCGAGCATATGTTGGCACAGACAAACATACATGCTTGACACAATTTAGCCATTAGAGGAAGCTTTTAGATGTCAAGGCAACGCGTCCTGGAGGAAGAGATGGAACAAGCCTTTGGGGAACGCGGAGTGAGAGGAAGGCTGAATCTAGCGTGTCCTCACCAATGTGGAGAGGGCTTAATTAGGGCCCGGCATTTCATTAAGACAGCCATTAAAGTCAGCTTCGTTTAGTACAACAGAAGCATGCCACAGTGGGACACTTGAGCCATCACACACACTTGCACATGCATGCAACCGTGGCAGTGTTCAGTCAGCGGACCCGAACAATATGCAGTGGGGCAAATTCCTTTCACTATAATTAATAGGAACCCTCCCATCCTCCATCCCTGCGGGTGGAGAATACATATTGTATCCTCCACCCACTTTCCTTACACTCGCAGGGACCATTCGTCATTTTGCCTTAATGTGTTTAGTTGCAGCACACAAGGACGAGGGATTTTGAATGAAATCATAAAAGACACTTAGATTGCCATTACATGGAAGAAGGGATCCCATACATCACACCCCAGTGTGTGTTCATTTCCAGGAAATGACTTGGGCCGTATGCTGTAATAAATGGGTGATCTCTCCTTCCATCTCTTTGTTTCCACCTCATAAGCACATAAAATATAGGAAGATGGAACCCGGCAGTAATGTCAGTAACATTATTGTGTTACTGATTGGGATGCATTTCATACAGAAAACATTCATTTTGTATTGCTTTGCTCCCCTAATCATAAACAAAACACATTGTGTCCCATTTCAGATATTCATAATCCTCTCTAAATGCAAGGGGAAAATGGTGTACAATGTTATTCTGCTTAGTGTCAGTTTAAGCCAAGCCATTGACTCGCTTTCTGCCAGCCTGCTTTCCATTCTTTCCAGTCAACTGATCCCTAAACCGTTTGTCAGCCTCTGCATGCGGGGACTGCACAAGCCATCCCATGAAGGAACCAAAGAGATGCGAAGACAGCAAAGAAAGGGGACGAAATTGAGTGAGAGAGAGAGATAAACTCATCTCTGATCTTAAGTGACAATTTAACTTGGCATTTTGCCAGGACAACGCCACACTGATGAAAGAGTGCATAAATAAAGGATGCAGAGAAGATGTCAGCCCGTTGCAGGAGAGTGGAAGAGACAGACAGAGAGGGAGATGGGAGGAGAAACGGGGGGGAAGAGTGAACCATTTGGACACTTCTGGCTAGATTTCTTTGCCCATTACAGAGTCTGGATCTGACTTCACATGTCATTAGAGGCAGTGTAAATCAGCAATTAGGTGCACAAATGAAGAAATGTCAGCTACTACCTGGAGCACAACAGGCCGACAGACCTCGACATGGAGCATTCCAGAACAGCCCCGGAACTTTCTCCTTACAGCAAGCCAACTACCCACACACACACACCCACCCACACAGGTCTCCACTCACACAGGTTCATTGAGCAGTTTCTGATTATGGCAAGAGGATGGAGTGAGCTGTGTGGCTCAATTAAACGTGTTGTTGTAGTTTACAGTTTGTATGACAACTGTTCCCTGTGGAAATATCAGTCTCTCCTCTGTGCCTCAAAAAGAAAAAAATAATACAAATGAAAGATGAGACTTTGAAGAGGTAAATGAGAGGCAAAAAGGCAAGGCAAAATATGATTTAAGAGACATTCTGCTTTGTACCCAGATTCCTATTTTCAATGAGGGCAGAACATCTCTTTGATATATGGAATGAAAATGTTGAGTTCCTCAGAGGGAGAAAAAAAAGGAAAAAACTGCGGTCTGTTTCCACCTTGCAACATTTCTTCTTAAGTTTATACACAGATGTAATCCTTTATCCCTGCGGCCACTGATCCTAGGATCCATCTGCATGTTTATTTTCATATTCCTACTGAAGGTCACAGGAAGCTGAGGCCTTCCCATCATGCATGCATTTAGTTGAAGTCATTAAAAAACAAACACCTTGATAGCTTTTCAGTCTGAAGAAAGGTTCAATTACAGGCAAGCAGTGACAAATACTCAATCATGTAAAGTCTACAACAGATCTGAACTGCTGCAGGTGGAGCACTGATAACATTACTAACTACATCAACTAATAATAACTAAAGTCTGAACTCTCACATCACAGCAGTTTCTCTTTCTTTTCTTCCCTTTTTTTGTCGTCGTAGCGTCGGAGACCTACAAAGTGGAGGGACAGAGCAGAGGAGGGAAGAATTTGCAGTGTTGGAAAAGCAGGCCACTTTGCAGCACTGTCAACAGAGTTGTCCTAATTATGCAGCCACCCAAACAGAGGCCCCTCTAATCCGCAGGCACACTGGCCTGTCAGATTTCCTGCGAAGATCAAGAACACTCACACACACACACACACACACACACGCACTCATTCCATGCAACAACTTCTTCTGCACACTCACCTCGCGCCCTGAGCCAGCTAAGTCATAACTTTGCATCGTTAAAGGAAACGTACGCTAGTTTGATAACACTGAATTTGAGCGTGCAAGTGCCCTAGATTTGCTCCATGTCTAAGCGTTGACTACCAGTGTGAAGGATAGAGATCTGTGACCTAGGGAGATGGAAGCGTTATGGTGCGTTCACACCAAACGCGAACGATCGCGCTAGACGTGCGAATGATTTGTGTTTACTCGCGCGAATGTCTCGCTCAATTCGCGCGTAAAAAACGCGTGTAAACGAGTGCCAAGACGCGAATATACGTGAGAGGGAGGGGGGCTCCCATGCCACAGCTGTCTGTTGTCATCAAACAGAAGACAGTGGAGGCTGGCTTGACCGCAGTAACAAGCGGACATTGAATGGGGAAGCCGGTTATAGTTAAGTGGGCAGAGATAACTTCCTACTACTACAACCAATATCTGACAGACTTAATTTTTCACAACTCAGCACATAATCCTGCTCCCTCTCTGTCCTCACAGTGAGCTCCTGTTTATTCCTCATCCCATAAGAACAGGTAGAGTCACAGAGTTTGGGGAAGCTGCACGGTGATAGAATCAAAGTGTCCCATATATTCCAGATGAGGGAATCCCAGTTGGAATCTCTGCTGGTCCATACGTCACACAACACACGTCACCGGGGGATCTGCACGCCGATTGGCGTTCGCTCCGCGATTCATTCGCTTGAGTTCAGATATTTCAACTCTCGCGAATCGTTCGCGCGAATGAATTCGCTTCATACGCGCGGATGATGCGCGTGGTTCGCGTCGCAGAATACGCGCGATACGCGCCGCCAGACCTCTACTCGCGTGTACTCGCGCCTCTGCATTGACTTTACATGTACTTCATTCGCGCGAATGATTCTATTCGCGTTTGGTGTGAACGCACCATTAGACTCTGCCTTGGAGCTCTAGCCTCCAGGGATGTGCTTACTCTAATGCAAGTTATTAAAGCAAACAGCTGCATTAGCCACAGGGAACCTTTAGAGTGAGTGTGCGCTCCACATGTTTGGGTGAGAGTAGCACTGTACAGTAAACATTCAGTGTTAATATAGGCACATATTGCATGCAACTGAGTATTCTGACTCTTCCGTGACCTCTGCCTTTTCCGTGTTGTCTGTGCTTTTCAAGGCAGCCCACGTTGTCCTTGATGATTTCCCTGGTAATTAGATATATTCCCAGAGTTATGTGTGAGTGTAAAATGTCATTATACACCTCATATAGCTTCTTCCTGCGATCGAGGTAACACATTATAATGAATGTCTTTTTATTCCCACTGGACAGACAAACATCTACAATACCCACCTTTCAAACACAACACCCACACCTCCTCTTGACATCACAGAGCCTGGTGCAAGCTGACATTTTAAAGTTGTGGTAGCATCATGCCAGGTGATATATCGGTAAATGAAAGTAACACCAATCCACTCTTTTAGTGATGGGGGGTCACAGGTGCAGCTTTCTGGCATAAAAAGTAGTTCTTGCAGTTTTGTTGAACAATATTAATGTATGAGCCATGCAGTATAAGTTTGAGTTGACCACTTGGCATGAGGGCTGATTCAGTAAACATAACGGGAGTGAAAAAATAAATTGAGTAAGACTTATTCATGATAAATTAAATTTCCTCTGCTCTTTGGAGGGCCTCCAGTATGAGTTTGAGAAATCATGCCATATTTTTTTGGCCCGCCATAGTTTTGTGTGTATGTGTACACGCCGTCTTGTTTCTGTTAGGGTGAAAGAACCCGTCACAGTGAGAGAGTCAAGGCTAAGGGAAAATGAATAGCTTGTTGACTTGGTGTCTGGAGCTTCTGTCTCCCTCTGACATTGCAGATGCTTTCCATTGAGGTAACAGAAAGCTGGAAGGTCTTAAAGATGCTGGAGATACTCGGAGAGATGAGGGCAGACATCGCCATGCTGCTGAAGGCAGCCGCCTCCTGCATAGAGATGGGTTTTTCAGGATAAGCCTGCCAGCGAATTTACTCTACAGCCCCCACATGCATGACAGGCGTGGCATACGAGAGAAAAAAAAAAAGCCAGAGCCATCTCCCAAATGGAATGAGAGGAGGATGTGAGTCCTGTTATGAAAGGCGTGGAATGATTTCCCCCAAACTAAAACAGCCCATCTAAGCAGAGTTTACGTTCTTGCTGCATCTCTTCCTCTCCCTCTTTCTCACATACACATAAACTCAGCTGAGTAAGCACAGATGCTTAAGTGACTTTTTACCTTTTGCCCAACTTCTTTTTCCCCGTGCCAGATGCTGTTTGTCTTCGGCCTTCTTGCTTATAGTATCTGGGGCCATCTGAGCATTTCTGCAATAGAATCGCGCACTGCTGGGTACCGAGCACTGTGTGAGAAGGATTAATGTGACAGAGCCTCCCAAACGTGCCACAAAACCATCATCTTTAGCCCTGGCAGCTAGAAAGGCACACAAAGGGGGTTAGGAAGATGAGCTAACTGGCTGGTTGCTATCTACCACAAACCCCCCACCACTAAAACAGGGCTTTGTATGCTAATGAATCTCCGCAGATAAGCAATGGCAAGCAGGAGAAAAATGTGCGAAGCATTAAATCATGCCTCTGCTAGCATTAAAGAATAATAATAATGGAAAACATTGAGACGTCTCTGGTTATTGATGTGTCTTTTATGACATGCCTCTATTGAAGAGAGTGTGACACTAATGTCTGCCCTGTGGCAGGGAGAGAGAGGGAGCATCAGAGACAGCGGCCGCTGTTCATTTGTTTGCCTAAGAAAAAAAAGATGCTGTGTCAAAATACATGTACAGTAATAATTTCAAAATCCAATTTAGTCTTCTTATGAGACTTGGAAGTATATTTCAACAATAATACCCAAATTCACACACAATTCAGGGCTATCATTTCACTTTTTTATAGATGACTGTTCAAATGGTTTTGGAGATTGTGAGAGATGAAATACTTATCAACCTGGCTGGAGGGAAAAGAGAGCTTACAGTATATTGCAGCAGTTTCTCTTCAGTGCACTCGTGGCCTGATTGTAGCCGGGTTTAGATTTAGGAGACTTATGCCCCAGGTGCCACCCTCTGACAGTTGTGCTCAGATGGATCGAAACCTCCATTTGCACCATTGGCAGCATTTTGCCTCCATATGCTGTTGAGTGAGCAGGCAATGTGGGACGCTCAGCTGGCCATGTGGAGTGGGTCAGGGGGACGTGGTCCTTTGACCAGGGCTAGCTGTCCAGGGATTTGCTGTTTCTTTGTTGTGTACATGGCACTAAGAGGCAGTGTGCAGCTTTCTGAAGCCTACTCCAAGCGAACTATCAAAGGAGATGCTGAGGAGAATCATAACATCACAAATTCAGAGGTAACAAAGGGTCACAGACTGCATCAGTGCTGCTTAAAGTTGTCCCACGAGACAGAAATGTGAATACAGAGAATACAGAGAATTTAAAATGTTTCATTTTCATTCTGTTCCTTCAGTTGTCAAATGAACACATTTCAAAGCTCATGGTCACTGCAGTGTTTCCTAGAAGAAACGTCCTCGATATTTAAAGATGATCAAAAATGTGTTACTTAAAAATAATAAAAAGGACTCTTTGAGACAAAATCTATAGAGAGTAACTGATCATGTTAGCTTTTTGATACACAGTATTTCATTCTGATTCTTTCCCTGTGAAGGAAAGAAAAACTTTCAGAAAGAAAATACTCATTTCTCTCTAACCTCGAAGCCTCTCCCCACTGATATCTCTGCCACCCCAACACTCTCTTTGTCTTTCTCTTGTTCAGTTAATCTAGTGTCACAGAGAGGAGCATAATATGAGTGTGTAAATATGTGCTTGATCTATTTCTATCACTCCTCCTCCAGCCCTCTTTTTGTCTCTCTCTACAGTCTCCAGCAGTGCTCTCTGACATCCAGGTCATCAAACAGCCAGACTTTTGGTTCTATTTCAGTTTCCCATCTCTTCCTGCCCTCTGTGTATTTGAACTGTACAACCTAAATTCCCAAAGCATCACCTGTGTGACCCCACCTAACACCGGGCCCGGCCAATCGAGGAACCCCAAGCAGATCTCTATGCGCCGTGCAGCTTCATCAAATGCGTTTGTGTGCTCAACTGAGGGAGGGCGGTGTTATGGAATAGCGTCTTCCTGGGGCGAAGGCTGAACACAGAGACGGTAGAGAGCATCGTTAAAAGCATATGAGTGTGCTCATAAGAGCGAGGGGCCAGGCTGCTCAGGAAAGGGCAAGCTTTTATAGGGACAACCTTTGGCGAGGAGTGCAAGCAATCAACATCTTTTCTTTGTCCGAGGCTCTCAGGAATCCTGTGTGTTTTTTTGTTTTTTTTTTCTCTCAGCTGTGGGTGTCCTTCTGAAGTTTTTTGGATTTGTTCTCTCTGTATTTAGTCGCTCTCTTTCTTTTTTTAAGCATACACACAGGCACACACACTCAGTATGGCCGTCATCATGTGGCAATGACAGAATGTTGAACCAGAAGATCAAAAGTCCCTAATAGGTTGTTGGTTCCCAGACGCAGTAATGGCACTGATTCACTTTTTTATAACACCGAGGTGTTAATGGAAGGCCAAGGGTGACAGTAACACCATATGAAAATAATAGTGTTTGCCATGTAGTGGCTTGTTGATTTGCTGCCTGATGGATTTTTAATATTCAGTGCTGGGTCGTTCCGGACGGTCGGCTGTGGCCATTTAGCAGCTCAATGCTTCTGGACAAGAGCGGAGCTGCCACCACTGAGAGGTGGCAGGGGTTGAGCGAAGACAGAGAGGGTAGACACTTCAAATTAATGACGGTCTGTGGCAAGTCTGCTTTGGCCTTGGCCGCTCTGAGAGGAGAAGATGTATGTCCAACGACTAAAAGGTTTGTTCTAATTAACAGAAGTGACTGTGTCTGGATGGAAAGGCAATAATCAGGTTTGGGAGGACGAGGAGGAGAATGGGGACACGGTGACCTGTGAGAGGACAGCCGGGAGCAAATAGTGAGACGCGGAGAAAGCAGCGCAGACTCGGTTAACTGGCTGAGACAAGTGCCCTCCTAAGGTCTCGTAGCAATAACCTTGAGTGACTCATTGATGTCCAAACATCTTCACTGTGTAGCCATAGTGCTCTATTTGTGGAAAACAATAGCTTTTTATCCATTGAGATGTACATTTGGTGTCACCATACATTTCTCTCTGCTTTCTCTAGAAAGAACAGCTTCAAGAATACTTTACTTCAGCTCTTTAGATGCACATATCCAGAACTTGCACTGAAAAAAGGCTGAGATATCCTGACCTTTAGTCCTTCGTAGTAGTCCATATTTAAGAAAAATCTTGCCTCCTTCATTTCTCATTACACAACCAACATCCTCATTTACCTCTTTCCCTTTTTCTTTTAAACTCCATGCTCCTAAAATGCCCCTGATGGCATCATTAGAGTTATTTTCTTAGATAAAAGAAGTCCCGTGGGAATGACTTAAGACATGTCCCAGTTTGTGTCCCAGCCTCAGCAGCACTCTCAGTGTTAAGCCTGCGTCTATAAATGAGCAAATTTGGAGTTTTTATGCTTATCCAACATCCAGATTTAACTTGACTCACACTTGTTGCTGGTTTGATGCAACATTTATCATAGAATTGATCAAAGTCACTATTCATCGAGAGCATTTCCCGTTTTACATCAGTGCAGAGGCCAATGCTCTCAGAAGATTGCTCAGAAAACTCTTAGTTTGATATTTACACTACAGTCACATAGCCGCAGCCTCTTCTGCCTGAGCAAAGTGAACCCCGGTGAACTGTGCAATACCCGTCATCTTCACACAGATTGTAATTGGACTCTCAAGGAGCTGATGCATTTGAATGATTGCATTTCTCCCCAACAGATAACTTCATAAAACTGTCTCTACATGCTCTTTTTTCTTGTAGAAATTCCTAATCACCCCTCATATCTGTGGTTTCTCTTACCAGCTGCAGAATACATTCCTCTCTTGTGCTGCGTTATGGATGCTCCTTCATTTGTAGGTAGGCCTAATTTGACACCTGCCTCATCATTTACAATTAGGCATTATGGGATGTAATTGGCCATCTGCTTCTGCCATCTTGTGTTCCTGGAGAGGGGCCATGTTTGTCTCCTGCTGTTTACAGAGCCTGTATACACTTGGAGATGCGGCTGCTCTGAACGTGACCCCTTTGGAATTTTAGCTGAACACAGAGCAGCCTAGAGACCTGAAATTCATCTTCAACTATTTTGCATATATAGCAAAGAGATCAGCATTGGACAGGGAAAAGCTGTGCTAAAGTACAATATGACTTAGTTCTAGGCTATACAGAAGTGTGGATATGGAGGTTGGTAGTAAGTCTGGCAATTTCAAGCAATTCATACAGTAAATGGACCTATAGTAAAAAGTACCTGAGCTGAAACAGAACGTCACTGTTCGATAATTTTAGAGCACAATGGACCTTTGTACCTAAGCTGCAAGACCAGGAAGAATCAGTAGGGAGTGAGAGTCTTAGAAAAAAATATGCAGGGATTGAAAGAAAAGATTTAAAAGAATCATACATGTTGCCTCCTCAATTATCCTCACCTCCAGTGAACTCCAAACCCTTGGCAGGGACTGTAATTGTTCTGCTCTTCCTGTCAGTCACAGTTAACTCTCTCCATTGCTGTTCCCGCTTTTAGCTCCACCTGTGCCCTGTCGTCTGCTCGACGTGATGACAGGCACCACATTTCTGATGACAGGCAAGAAAATCTTGAGTGACAGTGGCTTTCATTCGTTCATCCCTGTCACTCATGCGGCCTGGCCACTGGGAACAAGTGTTTCAACTTAGGTTGTTGTCTCTGTGCTGAAAGTGCTTAGCGTTGACAGTGAGGTATTACGTCGAGACCATGCGCATTTCTCAGAAATTCCATGGTTGATACTGGCATTAAAGAGACGGCCTACGAGCTATACCGTGCAATAAGTACATGACCCCGTGAATGTTGTAATGATTAGAAGAGGCTTTGCTCGCAGATTGACTCTGGCTTCAGGCATACAGGTTCCTATGGCTCCAAAACTACCCCTGAATCAAAAAAACATCATCTGTTGAAAGGGGAATCATTGCACCTGTGGGTTGTAATGTGTGGGATACTGCACAAACAAAGAAAAACAACGCAGATTTAGAGCTCCCAGCAACAAGCAATGAGGTTTGCTACATAAATCCCATATTTTTAACAAGTGTATTACACACGTATTTACCAATAATGTTGCACTAGGTTCAAAAATGTTATGAGAACTAAATCAATAGTTTGCAGAACTCAGACAAAAGGAAGTCAAATACAGTGGAAGAAAGTAACTTGCAAGAAATACACTGAATACTTAAAAATAATCACTACATAAAATGCTGTGAGGGCAGCGAGGTGTATTGCTCAGATGAGTGAAAAAGAAGAATTACCATTTCAAAAAGTAGAGGATGTTGCACTGTTTGCTGCCACAGAAATATGTTAATTGAGAGCTAATTCAGATTTCAGCCTTTCACTCTCCATGTGACCCCTGCACCGAGTTCACATCTGCTGTCCTCTCAGACATCTTCGTTTATTAACATTTTTGTTCCCCACACTGTGATGGGTTAATTAGCATAGCTTGTCGAGCAAGCGGGTGCACACACTCCTCAGAGTGAGTGTGTGTGTTGCTCATGTCAAGAAGCACTAATAGCATTTTTCAGCTCCAGAGAGATACAATACTAGCTGTTGCCTTGCTAAGATAATCCATAGGGGGCTGAGACCATCAAACTGCAGTTAAAAAAATGCAGTTAAAAAACCCTGCTGGAGACCCTGACCACAAAGGAGCAGTCTTTTATATCTGGATGGCTTATTATACATAAACTTAACCATGCTAAGACTACACATCAAAGGCGTTCCAACTCCAACTTTCCTTCCATTACAGTTTTACAGCGTTCCAATGTACTCTCTGGGGTTATCTTTGTGTCTGTGTTCAATAAGACTCTGTTTGGTTTTGATGTTTTGAGCTCTCATGTCCAGAAAAGCCAAGGCGTTACTTTCCACAATATTTACTTTACGTAACATATTGATTGTGTATCTCCATTTCTGATATCACACATCTCTGTGTCTTATATAACCTACAGAGCAGCAGAAAAAGAGACATGATCAACTCACCCATAACTCGAAACTATTTCTTCAACCCTTGTTTCGTTATTAATGCAATAAGTCAATTTTTGGAGCCAGGCTGTTAAAGGGTAATGAGAAACGTGAAAGAGCATATCATGCTACGCTAGCCAGCAGACACCTTACCTATTAGTTTCCCTTGTCTTGGTTTTACCCAATCAATTCCTGTTGTCATCAATACTGGATGAGCAACTTGAGAAAAAGAGAGACTCAAAGAGAAAAGTCTTACACATGATGTTAGGTCAGTCCAGGTTGAAAGGCATGTTAAGGTACCTGCTAGGTTTTGTTTGTTTGTTCAGTTTTTGTGTTTCAATGAGTCCAAATGATACCAGATGATGGCACATACCAACTTTTATTCATTCTGTTTTTTTTATTATTGTTAACTTTGTGTGGCATTTTAGATTCACAGGAACATTTGTGTAGATTATTTAGGGTAGAGCTGCGCAATAATAAAAATGAGAAATCGGATTTGTGCTTAAGAATGATTCAAAAAATGGAAATCTAGATTTCCTCTTGAACTTTCTCCACCACTCCTCTTTGGCTCCCAAAGTTCACACCCTCCACCTTGTTACTTCCTACAAAGACACACAACAATGCCATGAGCCAGCATTAATGAAAAGTTCATTTCCAAAACGGGCACAGTGCCTTAATCTCGTCAGTCCTCTGGAGCACAAAAAAAACCCGTCCCTCCTGAAAGGATGACAGAATAATGCTAATAATAAACAATAATACATTATACTGACAGTGCTGTGAATAAAAGTGAAATAATGATTGTAAATCATGATGATTATACACTTTATTGTGTAACCCTAAAATAATACAGTAGAATGTTTCTGCTAAATTATACCAAATCCACCACAATCTACATTTTAATAAGCAACATAAATTAGTGTCATAAAAATAACTCAAAATGTACTGTGTGCAGTAATTAAGGTTCTGCATCATTCACAGTCAATGCACACTGTGAAGTAATCCTACGACAAAAGCTCCACCTCCGTCCATCTCTCTCCTCCGCACATGTTCTCGTGCCCATTGATGTTATCTGCAGTGTGATATAGTGCATGATGGCACAGAGGTGGGAGTCGGCTGGTTGCTGTGTCACTATGACAAAACATGACAGATGTGTTTAGGCAGTAGAGTGCCGGACCTGCCACACAGCATTAGGCTCACCCAGTCAGAGAGGAGAGCGCTGGGTATTCCCACACAGGGAGTCCAATCATGGACATAATAATGGTTTGTCCACAGTGAGGATCGGATGTCAAGAGCTGGCCAGAGAGACTTCTACAGGGCCGGAGAGCTGTTACTCAATTCTGTCGGGATGTCAGGCATTCATTTAAGGGTCTGTAACTGTGGAAGACATGGAGGACGACTGTGGCTTAATGGGCCTGAAGCTTACAGTGAATCTGAAAAGCTGAGTTCTGATGATTTACCTCAAATTACTGCGACAAGCTAATGTAAGATGATCAAAGACAATCTCATTATTCCTCCATCATTCACTGAGGCTTTTTTTCTTCAGAATCCAGATTAATGATTAATTCATCATTAGGAAGGCCATGCACACAACGTTTGGGGAAGTGACAGGTTTGACAGGTATCCTAACGCAGCCTTTCATGTTCACTCTCATCTGCTGCTCAGCCTGCCTGGAAACCAATCAGTGAACTTACAAGGCAGCCTATTGTTGATAAAAATCTAAAGTGATGACAGATCCCTCTTGAAAAATTCAGTGAGTATGATGAATTATGGAATGGCAGAGTGGAAGTTGTAGAGGGCCGTTTTTTCCTCCCCCCTAAGAGGACTGTGGTCACTTCATAAAAGAGCTGACTTGGAAGCATAATGAACAAAAAACCTTTGTCCCTGTTATAGGCTCATCTGTGGTCAGTTTTACTGTACTGAACAATGGCAATTACCCCTGACACCCCTGATAGCAACTTTAACTGAGTTCAATACCACAAAAGAACAAAGACATGACTTTGAGAGTAACTTTGGGAAAATGGGGCTTTGATTAGCATAAAATTAAGTGCCAGATTCATTACATCATAAGCACATGTACATAAAATGAGTAGAGGGAAACCTTTGCTCTGGACTGTGAGGGATACTTCCACTATATTATTAACCAAGGCTCAATTACCATTCAGAAATCGAGCCTGTCCAAATACTCAAAGTTTAGCGAACATGAAGAAAAATGACACTCTAGATGTCATTGTTTATGTTTGCACATTTGGCTTCTCTTCACCAATTAGCCTCGAGGACGCCCAACTACACATTCTAAGTGTTAATGTGTTCAGTCGTAATAACACTAAAAATAATCAAACTCACATAGTCTGCCGGAGCCACGATCGCTGGCCATTAGGACAATTTTCACAAGTTAGACCTCACACGCCGGCCGTTAAACTACGTCGCTTTGTCAGAAATTCTTAATAAATGAATCACACTGCATCTCAATGAGCACATGCTGCTTTTCTACCCATGAACACACACAAGAATGTGACACAGAATGAAAAACAAACATTAAAGCATAAGAAAAAGAAATCCACCTTAAACTGCTGAGATTTAAAAAGTGTCGGTGACACTTTTTTACAGCCTGCACTCTATAAGTCTTTCTATAGTCTTGTTTCTTCACTTAAGGATAGTGGACAGATCAGGCCCGAGGGAGCATGTGTGAAGTGCAGCTGCTGTCAACAAGACTGTGGTCACAGGAGAGGTCAGTGGTACTCCAACCCTGAGGCTGAAGGAATGGGTTCCTTCATTTGATACCATGAACAGAGGTTGTTGTTTCACTCTCACTTACATGCACATGTGTCCAATTTCATCCCAGCTCATGATATCTGCATTGTACAAACCTACCGTGCATGTTAGTTCAGCTGATTTTTACACTGCCTCCGTCTTTAAAGCACACACAGTATTTCATTTCAGCACCACTCACACGGACAGTCCATTGTTCAACTACAGAAAGCATCAGAGACAAATGCCATAATGAAGCTCAGCATAAGTTCAAGCAGGATGACTGCTACTTACTCATTCTTAAGTCATCATTCTTTCACGCCCATCCCTCTCCCATTCTCTCCCTCTCTGTCTCTTCCTGTTCCGGTGACAAGCCAATTAGGCACATTAGCTCTTTCAAGAACTAAACCAACCACATTTATCCTCTACCTCTATTGACCAATTATCTTGCTGCTCCCTAAAATTTGAAATTCACTCCCCTCTGTTCCGCTTTCGGTCAGCGTTTCAGTTCCACCTTGCAACCCTCCTTCACATCAGTCACCTCCAATCCATCTCATCAGTGTCCAGCTCCAGCTCCTCAGCTGACCCTGCATCCTTCCTTCACCAACACCAGAGTCTAGACTCCACAGGGGGGGTATCTTATCCCCACCTTCCAGTACATGAAGACAACACCATGGAGTCTAATCGCCTAAGACATTGCACGTTTCTCACATTTTCCACTTTTGTTAAATAAATAAAAGTTAATTCATATATTTTCTAAGCTTGTAGAATAAATATTTGTTCATCCATAATGAAGTCTATCCTGATTGAATTAGCTTTAGTGCCTGCACAGCAATGTAATGCCTTAAAATATAAATGTGTCACAGGCCCGCCTCCATCCTGAGTCACAAGGCTGTCGCCATGGCAATTAAGTTTCCTGATGAAAACTGTCCTCCAATAAGATGCCTATATCACTCTAATCGTCCAGACAGCCTGTTCATGCTTACAGCGGTGCATCTACCCACTAATTTGTCAGCCGTAGGCTTTGGAATCTGCACATTTCCGCTCTTTCTTTCCCCCACTACACATTCAAGAGATCCTAATGAGAGTGCACATGTTCGGCTCTAGACCGAGAGTGGTTTTGACTTTATACCTTAAGCTATGTCTGAATTCAACACTTGATGTTGTGGTGTGAGTGTGACATTTCCGATGCAAGGGCATATTCACACACCTTTCACAAAGCCCTGCTCAGGGGCAGGGGGCTAAAAATAATCTGAGGATGTTGCAGTGAAGCTGTTTCACAATAAAACGTCTCCTGAGCCCCAGTCTTTTACTGCTCTCTAATTGGCTACAGGACCTTCTCACCCACATTATTGGATGTTTTGACAGTGTAGAAGCCAAAAATACTGCCAGCAGCTGCACGAGGGTTCTCCTTCTATTGTTAAATCACATTCAGTTCTTAAACTGTGCCGCAAATCTTTCAGTGGCAATATCATTATGACGAATTATGTTTCATGGGTGAATCAAACCTTCAGATAAACAAGGAGATTTCAAAATGAAACTTCCCAGAGCCTTGCTTCACTTTGAAGATGGCATCTTGTGCTATTACATTAATGGCATATCACTGAAGTGACAAAAGCTTTACTGGTGTACCTTTGGTGATTGCTGCGGTGATTGGCCTTTATGTAACAACACTTCTAGTCTATGAGTCATAGGATACAATTACTGTGAGGAGTAATGTACACTTCTTGCTACTCTGCAAAAACTAAACTAATACAGCAAACTGTGCTGTTGTTTGTTGTTTGTTTTGTAGATACAAGCATCAATGAAGACTGTATTGCACCCTTTAAATGAACTGTGGGCCTTCTTGTTGCTGTCAAGGGTAATTTTGTTAATCCTTTAAAGCTTTGACGAAATGCTTTTCTATAATTTGAAAAGGAGGGTGCAGCATATGGAAAGTGACTGCTGGTTTCTTATGGGACGTTCATATAAGATCACATCCTATTCTATTTTCAGACTCCATTTATTTTTGTGGGGAAAAAGGCTGCTTACATCCAAGCCAGAGTGGGGTATTTTTCATTATCTAGCTCCGACTGGCACTCAAGGTTTGTTTATTACTGACACACTTGCACTCTGGGATGCATGTGCAGGAGCATAAGGCTAATGGAGAAACCTGCCTGAAGGTGTGGCTTTCCACCCTCAGGCTGTATTGTGCTCCTGAGCAATATGGCCCCAAGAAGCAGGAGAATTAAAAAGCAAGCCCTGTCAATTTTCATTATTAGGCATCAGGTGCTGTGCCAGGTCCAGCCATCATGCTCGGCTGCTCTCCACCACCCTCGGAGCCTTTTAACCCTAATTGACAGTCTTAAGTCCACTACCCTGGTGCTGCCGGGGAGATAGACAGGCGGGAGGGGAGTGGGAGAGCCGCAGAGGAAAATAGACACATGGTAAAGAAACACAAGAAATATGCTGTGAAGCTGCATCAGATTTTGGACTCACATAAGAAATGTGCTTCTGCCTTTTTCTGCAATAAATCCGCTGAACATACAACCAATCTCAGCGCAATAAATTACAAGATTCAGTGGACATGCAACACTTAAGCCAAGCGAGGTTGGAGATTTAAAGACCTCTCTAACCCTGTATCAAAATGATTTAATTGGGACAATAGACCTTACTTCATTGTCTCTGACTCCCAAGTAGATAAATGCCTTTATCTGCTAAACACTGATGCGCATTTACCTCTGAACAAGTTGACTCATAAGCTGTGTAACCATCCCTACCGCTTCCCTCTCCTCTCTCCTCCCTGCCGTTAAATGCTAAACTGAGCGAGCCATGCTAATCGGTGGGAAGAGGCGACTAAAGCTACTGCTAATCCATTCTGGAATTACGGGGGAGAACAAATTAAGAAACTTCAACTCATTAGCTGAGCTTTAATTCACCGCCCCTCCTGGAGTAATCCCTAAACTCAGCCTCTCCAGTTAATTATACTGAGGCCCTGGATGAGAGGCCCTTCATTGTGTTGCTGTTGTTGTTGTGCTGTTAAGTTTGTGAGTCGGTTTGTATATGTGTGCGTGTGGGTGTGTGTGTGTGCCTGCACGCCTTGGTTGTTTCGACTCAGAAAAACAGGCTGAAGCACATCAATACAACATCGGTATCCTACAGTGAGAACCACCTAATGCTAAATATTCTTCAGTTGGTAAGATAACTGCAAAGCTTTGACAATTCCAATGATTTATTTATCCAAGGATTTGAGCTGTAAGGGAGATGAAGGGCTGGATGTGTGCGCGAGTGTGTGCGAGGATGCACTTTTCTATTTGCTGTTAGGAGCATGAAAGCAAACTACATGAAAATATAAACACCTTCGATCAAAAAGTGTGCGCCGATTTTTTTCTCCTACTTGAAGGTTTAAGGATTTTTTCAGGGCCCTCATGTGCATGTGGGAAATGGTAGGTACGACTGTGATGAGAGGAGGCAAAGTCGAGAAAATCAAGGGTCCCTTTCAAGAACAAGTCACCTGTGCCAAGCTACACACTAAATGATTTACAAACTCTGGCATTTCCACTCAGCTCTGAGTATTGATATACACTTGCGAATGGTGCTGGCCCTTTTCGAGCAGGAGCCAAAGAAGCGTAACATGAGATTTGGGGAATCTATGAAAGCACCTTCAGTTTCCTTTGAATGTTTTAGCATCTGAGTAAAGATTAATGCAGCCTAAATATGTGATACTGACATTGGGTGCTGAAGGCATCCAGCTAAATTTATAAGCAATCCAGATTTGTGTAAGGCATTTCCTTTATTGGACTTATAATTACGTTTGTAAAACTTGTCTCAGCTTTCTTTTTTGATTTCATTTCTGTTGATTGACTTGGCCGTGATGTTTTCAGTCACGTTCTCTAACTCTGGTGTGTATTCGAACGTGGAAATCAATACCAAGCACATTTGATAAATGGTGTAGCCACATAGAGACAAAGGTACAAACAAGGACATCTTCACAGACAGTTGTGCTCAAAGAAACTCAATGTGCTGGAGCTAAAAATACAGAAAAACAATATCCGTCAGTCCTCTCAAAAAGCCATGTTATAAAATGGATTTGGCTCTCATGTCAGCAGAGTGTTGCAGATTTTCAATCTACAGACACAGTATTTCTATCCCTTTTTTTAAACAGCTGGTACTTTGTAAATTGACAGTAGTTTCTGCGGCCGCTGGCACCTTTCAGAGAGGATTTCAATGGCTTTCTGAGCTGTGCGGATGGATTCACATTTGAACTTTGTCATTACATGGGTGATAAGCCAGCCATGAGAGGCTTTTGTAATTTCAAATATGGATAAGTGGCAGTAGAGGATCAAGCAGAAGCGATGGATGGATAGATGGATGGAGGGATAGATGTGCAGGCCTGTGCTTTAAAACCACTTCATGTGCCTCACTCATCCAGCCCAGAGATACACGCAGTGATTGTTGTAATCAGACGAAGCCCTCTGGGAGGCCTAATATGGAAGCTGTGTAATACCTGTTTCCAATTTGCTTTTGTTTACGCTCCATTCGCACAAGTGGCCTGACCATTTGCAATCACCACCTCAATAATTAACCCCAAGTATTGCAGACTGCTGGATAGGACGGGTGCTCTTGTTGCCCTTCCCTCCCACACCCTGCTGTGTGCACATTGATTTGTGGAGGTTGGCATAGGGACTGATTGCCATGGATCTCCCATCAGGCTAATGAGGCACGGCGTGACAGCTTTTGTGACTGGGTGCTCAGAGGACGCTCCCTGTTGCTTTTCTGTCACTGAGCAGTACATACTGGTGCAAGCCCCCCTCTGTCAGTAGTGATGTCCTGCTTTAAGGCCTTATTAAAGAAACAGGGTCAAATGTACAACAGTTCTGCTGCACATTTCAATGCTTATGTTTCAGTTAAAGGCACAGAGGTCCTCCACGCACAACGGGGTAGAATGTTTGTGGACATCAATTATGAGGTCAGACCCTTGTGATCAAAAGCAGATACTCTGTGTTTGGAGGAAAAGCTTAAGAATTGAGTTACTGTTTTTGAAAGTGTGTCTGTGGTCGCAAAGAAAACACATTTTGTCAAATTCAATTAGAGACTGTCTTTTCAACAATCAACAGGCACCAAATCAGTAAGAAATGAACTGAAAAGAAACAGAATAGAGAGCCTTGATCCTTTTTACTGTGCTTAATGAGTTTTTCTGCACATGAAAAATAAGCTTTTGTTCTGTTTGGCTTACCATTGTTCTGCTCTGTGATAACCCTCATTGTGGAGCTGATCTCAAGGTATAATAAATGTTACCGTATGAGCACATGGTAGCTGTGGCATTTCCACATGGTGTAATTGTGACATCACTTAAACCCTTACACATCCCCCTCTCTCTTTCACACATACACATATAAGCATGCATGCTCATATGCAAACATACATGGACATGCTAACTCCTCGCCTCTGAATTCCATCTTCCCTAAAGGCTCCATCCGATGCCAGATCAGATCTCATCTGACGCAATGCAAGACCACATCCACACTTCTACCAGCAGCTAGGGCGAGAGAAAATAATCTGCCTTTAATACCTGAACCTAATTAGCTCTGAAATCTGAGGTTAATTAAACAAAAGGAGGTTAAATTAACTGACTGGGATTTAAGTGGCGACATGCCGGATTAAAAACACCCCCGTCTTCCTCAGATTTGCTCATCCTTGCAATCCACAAAAATCCTCTTCTCTGCTCATCCTCATGTAAATTTGAAGACATTTGAACCTTTGGTTAGGAGTCTAGCATCTGTTCACCAGGACATATGCTTCTTGGGAAAATGCAGTCCTTCCATAGTGGTGCACATGCAGTGGAGCAACACCAGATGAATCTAATAATAGCATGTTACTAACATAAAGGTCAACATAAAGGCTACTCATTAGTGTAGGCATCAAACCCTGGTGTATGTTTGTGCCTCTCTAATGGATGACAGTGATCAGAATAAGAATAGCTGTCACATACTTAGCTTAATAGGCAACAGTGTGAGAAAACCACTGTTAGCTTTCTGACATACTGTACACAGAGGGCAGCCTCCAAAGGCATCAGAGAGCTCTAATGAATGCTTAATTGACATTTCAACTAATGGTGAACATCAAGCCTCCAGAGTGAGAAAGCTTTTGTTTCACTACAATCAACTTTGATGGTGATCACATTTTGTCAGCAAACCCTGCAGTAATGATTTGATTTGTTAGTTTTTATATCATGACTTTGAGGTCAGGAGAAAAATGGTTATATGCTTCCATGACTCAAGAGTTGGGAGTTTGTGCAATTTATTTTGTAACCCAAGAATGAAGAGAAAGGATATGAAAATTTGAATGGGTATAATTTACTGAAATTATATCTCCTGTGGCACAGCATAAGGTTCACATTTTTGTTTCGCAGGGTCCTCTGGCCACATCATCACAATTGTGATTGCAAATAACAAAACATTGGGGGAAAAAAACATCCTCGCGCACACCCCCACAGTCTCCTCATCCTCCCTCGCTGGACTGTAGAGCGCCATGGAGTGTTTTCAGCACAAAAACACATGACATACACACACATACACACATTCCAAATGATATTATTAAAAAAAGAGAGTTACAAAAGTGGGTATGCAGGTTTTCAGAGAAATAACTGGAAAATATAAATTGCAGGGTAAATATTTTGTCTATGCCGAAGCCTCCACACTTCTACCAAGGCCATCGAAAGGAGAAAAAAACGGCCACATTTTGTCTGAAAGCACTGCCTCTCTGCAAATGACCTTTCGTGGTTGGAGAGAAACAGCAGATTGGCCATTCAGTCCTTTTTTTTTTTTTTAAGGACAGAGCTGACATGATGATAGCTCAGCCATCGCTGGCACTTGAAAGCTGAAAACCTTTCTTTCTGCCATCTGTGTTTGTTGCACACGTTCGTCTGCACCCATGCTTTCAGCGCTGGCTCCTTTCTGTCAGCAGCTAATGACATTCTGTGGGCTTGCAGGGAGAAAACCCCTGCTCTGGTTGAAAGACCCCGGGTATCTTTACCTTATCCACAATACCTCTTACTCACAGCAGCATGTCACTGTAAACAACTTTAAAAAGAATGAAAGAAAAAAAAGGAGACTCTCCATTCCTGGCCAAGGCTTCTTCCACTAATGGGCCCTCACACAACCTGTTGCCTTGCTGTTTTCTTCCACATGGTTGCCTGAGTCAAAAAGATAAAGGCAACTTTTTGAGCAGCTATTTCCTGTTTTCTTTTGGAGGGGAAATGTGCTGCGAATGTGTTCATACTTTTACTGAGTCACAAGGTAAGAGACAAGAAAAGGCTGCTAAAAACACCCAGCAGAGAAACAACTGCTAGATGTATCCCTATAATCACTGAATACCAGGGTAGCTAAAGCCCTTAGTTTAACCACCATTCTCTCCACCTGAGGTCCATCATTATCAGGTAGGGAACTTTGCACATCTCAGTGCCTTTACTCAAGACTCTGTGGCCGCCGCAGCTGGAGCGTCTCCACATGGTGTGCACCAAAATGTAAACTTATTGAACCTCTCTCTGTATGCCCCCTTCTCTCTGTCCTTTTCTCCCCTCTGCTACAGGATGAAAGCAATGGCCTGAGGGGGGTCATTTGTATCCACTGCCCCTGTTCCTTGTCTTACTTTTCCAGCCTGTAGGCCATCTAGTCACGTGGAACCAGGCGTCAGAAGGAGAAATAGCACAGATTGATGTTAAAGGATGCGCTAGTAATGGGGGATTTTTTTTGCTGCAACATTTTGCTCTTTTTTTTTCAATTTGCAACACACAGCTGGGGAGCTGTTGGCTTTGCATGCAGGTTTGGTGCTGTAGGGTCAGCGGGGTGACATGCAAGCATTTTTTTCTTTGTCCTCATGTGCTTTATCTGACACCCTCCAGGCAGAACATACATCAAGAACGTGAAGGTTTGTGGCTGTGGTTAGACTTTGGACCACTTCTTACAATGGCCTTCTTTGAGCACAAGGAGTTAAAAGCAGATTATTCACAGCTCTGTTGAAGTGGAAAGTTCTTTCACCAAATCTTCAAAAGAAAAGATCTCTTATATTGATGTTCTATAATTTAAACAACATTTTTTAAGAATGATATAACCACTGGGGCATAAAACAGTCTGTCAACCCTCGAGACACCAAAGTGACTGACGCCCAAGAGCGGGCAACAATTTTAATTCCTTTCCAATACATAAAAAGAGAAAATCAAAGTCCAAGCTTTGAATTGTATTGTAGATACTTCAAGTAGATACTTCAAGTTGTCAAGACGCTGTGACTTCAAGTTTTTTTGCTAAAAATTGCATCACATAATTGCTGTCAGCGAGAGGCGTGATGAACAAGCTGCCACTGCAGTAGCTTGACAGCATTTTTCTGGGAGTGGAGAAGAGTGAGTAGGAAGCGGAGGAACTGGGTCACTGTGATTATGTCCTGTGTAAATGTGTCATTTTTTCTTTATTTAAGTTACTATAGACATTGCTTAAAATTGAATGGTTTATTCGTATAGCTTTGCTGTGTGGGCTGAAGTCTTTTTTAATTTTGAAAGTCTTGCTGTACACAACGAGGAAACGTCCACATTCCTCTACTGGTTACTCATCGCTCTAGTTGATTGGTTATTTGCCAGTATTGGGAGATTCAATATTATTGGGAGGTTTGGTATGAGATCCGTATAAGGCCATAAGCTGGGACATTCAGGCATTGTGCAGCTGTTACCATTGTGTAACTGAATGAGGTTTTGAAAGTTAGACATGTTGGAATTTCTCAGAAGTTCTTAAGTAGGGCTGGGTCACTCCGACCTGGAACATAACATGTGTTGGGGGTAGATCAACATCTTTTTTGGCTAGCAACAATAACATACGGAAAACTCGAGTGTGTGTGTGTGTGTGTCTGTGTGGAACTGAGAAGGGAGCCACAGGATGCTCTTGAGGAATATTAATAAGTGTTGTCAATGGACCAGGATTAGACTTTAACTCGACACAGCCTACATACAACTTTATCTCCAATTTTAAGCTCAAAATATCACTTGACCATGCCATGCTTCGAGATGCCAACCAGTCATATTTGCTTGTTTAAATTCAGGTATAAGAGCATGATAGCTATATAGCAGTTGCCATTAACCAGAGATACAGCCCTGGCTGGTGGCAGTTGGCCTCTGAAACAACATATCATTTTTTGACTTGTATTTCTGCTTCACAATAATAAAGATATCAACAGTTTTGAGGGTAACCTTTAATTTGTTGGTAATTGGATGGATTTCTTTTGCTACAATAAGTCAGTAAGTATTTTAGTAATAAAAGAAATTAGTTTACTGTATTTTCTTTTGTCTGAAAGCAAACGTCCTTCTGGATCATAACATGTTATGGTCACAAGGAAAGGGCTGTATAAAGGGGTGTTGAAGGTATGCTTTGTTTGGCTGGTGTTATTTATTTTTTTGACTCAAACTTGCAACAAAAGCTCAAAATGTCATATTTTATCCATTACCACAGTTGTAGTAATGGATAAAATATCAAATCTTTGATGTTAATGCTGTTTCTTTCTGGTTTCTTAGACAAAGCTCTTGCTTCAAACTGACTCTTAAAACTCAAGGCTTCTAGAGGGTTAAAAAGCAGCATATATCGGCCGGTTAAATGATCTGAAAAAGATACACTTGTTACAGGTGTTTTCATCATCTCCTTCCTGGACAGTGCTGAGAGAGGTCCAAACAAGTGTACACTGCTGACTGAAATATAGTCCAGAGCCTTTGGAAGAGATTACCAGAGTAATCATCAGAATGTGCTTCCTGCAGGATTCAGCTATGAGAATGAATGGATTACATGAAAGTAATTCCAAGCTCAATATCAGAAGCTATCCCAAAGCCAAGAAAACAGATTCTGATCTCATACTGTTGCCGTGTCCTCGGGCTCTCTACAGCGTTCTAAGTACCTTTGAGACTCTCCAGCACATAAACCACCTTCAGTTTATGGCACTGTCAAGGTCACAAGTTCACATGGATATTTCGTGCGTCTCCCTCTACACTCTGGCCAATGTTTCTCTGAACATTTGTGAATCTTTGAACATTCCCCGAAGGCATTTTTCAGACCCAAAAAATGAATAAATAACCATATATATTAGGTAAAACATGAACACACAGGGACACACAAGAAACACACAATTATTAATTTGAACAAGAATCTCTCCAAATGTTGTTGGAAAAAGAAATTCCAGCCAGTGTTCTCTCCCCCAGTAATGATATGGGTCCGCATCTGTCACTCTCTGCCCGTGGCGTGACCCCATCTCCAGGGAGAGAAGGTAACAGGCGGCTAATCAGCTCCCTCAGACATCTTCATCGCAAACCGCCACACGCAAACACACGCGGTTGCTCTGTCGCACATGTGCAAACACGCATAGACACACACACACATATGCCCCACCAAACAGAAAGACTCGCAAACACAGTGCAGACAGATAAAAAGGATTAGGGTCCAACAGGGCAGCAGGCAACAGGACAGGAGAAGGACACACTGTGTGTGTGTATGTGTTGGTCAACTCCAGCTCTCTTTCCCTCTCTCTTTTTCTCTCTCTATCTGTCTATCTGTGCGTGCTAGATTATGTCTGTCTCTCTTACTTTACGTACACAAACCTGCACGACTCGCAGTCTCATCTCTCTCCACTGAACACACATTTTTTCTCTCCTTCTTCCCCTGCCTCGATCGCTACTCCGTGATTAACAGACCAGTAACGTAAAATTGCTTATTGACTTGAGCGGAGGTTATCTATAGCATCAATGCCTAATTCCCCTCAGGCCTCCACATGCAACAGCTTTGTGACAGGTTTAGGCCTAAGTCCATGCACAGGTTTTGTCAACAAAAGGAGAGAATCTACTACCTCATGCTTGATTTCATTTTGCCTTTTCTATTACTCCCCTGCTTTGCATATGCATAGAACGCCGCACATAATGGCATAGCGATAAGAATAGGAGCATGCATTTTTATGACAGTAAATGTAACAGGCTGCATTTACATTCAAATTTTAAGCATTTAGGCGATACATGTACCCAATGCTACTATAATAAGCAAATAATTTGAATAAGCCATGATTATACAGTGCCTACATTGCCTACAAGCAGAGTATACTTGACAAGTGTGAGGATAAACACAGCAACGCCCAGGCAATTTTGTTACCATGATATGTTTGTGTCACCGGGATTTTGCAAAACAAATCTGCAGCAGTACTATAAAGCATTCACCATCAAGTTATAAAACAGCTGAAAGCCTGTTACAGAACACCTGCTGCAAGACTGTGAGCTCCCTCCTCCAAACGCTGAGCAGTTTCTCTCAAGCACGAGAAAGGCTTTTTGACTGTGGCTATTAGACCTGGCTCCTCGCAGGGATCACAGGCAGTTTACAAAAACGTTGCATAGCTTCATGTCCTTATGACCTACGCTGCGCTTGGTATGTGTTTCATACAGCCACAGTAAAATAACAGTCATGTTTTTACATAATTATCAAAGTATGAACTGTGAAGACGAGACGGCAACACTTGCATCGATTTCCCCCTCTCATCTCTGGGTGTAAGCAGAACATGCTGTTTAGTGTTGTTTCAGGGCACATCACCTTTGGACAAAAGTTTAAGAAGAACAAGAAAGTGCTTGATATCTTGCAATGCAACAATTTAGGTCTGACAGACTTACTACAGAGGCAGAGCGGTGCAGTTAGGTTTCACTCCCTCCGAAAATCAGTTAAAGCAGAAAGTGTCAACTTGTGTTAGTCACTGCTCTCTGTGGCAACAAGAGGTAAAAGGAGTTTCAACAAAAAAGTATTGTGCTGTGGCTGCTTCTTCTGCTATCCTGTGGTTAAATGATAACAGTGTTGCAAAAAGTTGCTATATTTAGCGAGTTTTCAGACCCCTCCAGCGCCTGTTTTTCAAAAAAGCGACTAGCAACAAATCTAGCAACTTTTTCTGGTGTTTTTAATTGGAGGCTTTTGGAGACTGACGTGAAAGCATGTATTGTTTTTACTCTACTCAACGAGCAGTGGATGCTGCTGCGAGTCTCTCCTAGCTGCATTCAGAGCAGGAGTTCATCCCCCAACATTCAGACTGCAAATGTATCACGCATGTATGAAGACACCGCTGGCTGATCCCGCCTACTGTCTCTTTTGGTCCATTTAGAAAGTTAATGTAGATTGTATACAAGTAAACCTACACAAACAGCAGAGGAGAGCAAATGCTTCCTAGCAAGTAAACAAGCATTTGGACCAGGACATGGGGTCACACGTCACACTTAACAACCGGATCATTTGGCTAACCATACTTCACCCCGTATGGCATGTCTGGTAAAAGCCTGATTGTGAAGTAGACCCATTCCTGCTATTTCTGTTTGTTCTCTTACTAAAAGCTGTCTTTATCTTACAAAGTGGATGTGATAATTGCCAAATTCTCAGGAAAGGTTCTGTCAGTTTAACAAACTTGATTTGAGCTGCAGCCGCAGAGCATGCCGGCGCCATTCAAAGAACAGAACTGAATAGAACAGGAAAAAAAACAGCACCTTGTTTACAGACATTGTTCAACTGAGTTTAGTTCAACAGTTTTTTAAATGCAGACATTAAATCCTGTAACACGAGAAAACTAAAGTTGTTTGCACATGCAAAAGGAATGCAGCAGCACCAAGGCTCACATCCAAATCACTCTCAATATAGAAGTCTCTTTTTTTTTGTAACTCTGATTCACACTCAGAGGATTCCACTTATGCCCCATCAAATGGCCCTTTTGTACCCTTTGTGAATATTATATGAAAGAGGACTCTTCTGTCAAGAGACAAGTGTCTGCACTTGGTGGTGCTATTATTTCTCTTTTTAGTGAATATATACCCCAACAGACAACGGAATCTCCTGGCATCCTGCAAAATATCAATGATAAAAAAGAACACTGCATTCTTCCCTTTGAGCGTGTCCTTAAAATGTAACTTTTTGACAGATGTACGAATGTTTATACCGTTTGTGTTGTACCCTACAGTTGCAACCTTCTAATGCCCAGAGTAAAATAACACAATAATGGAGCTTACAATTAAAAGAGTGACCAAGGTTTAATATTACCTCTACATGTGAAGCTGCCACTGCACACCAGCAGCCAACTTGGGTGAGTACAGCATTAGCCTGGCTTTAGCCTAGTTTGGCGCCCTAATCTCCGGGCAGAGGGCAAACACCTATTAGACTTCTTTTTTTTTTCTCCTTGGAGCAGCTGCAGATATGATGCCTGATGCTGGGAGGAAGGAGGAAAGCCATGAGGTTAAAAAATCCATCTCTCTCCTTTGACTTTCTGAAGTCCCTAACCTTCCCGTGCCTTGAACTCACCTCTCACCTCCCTCCCACTCTGCAGCCAAGATTCTCCCTCCCTCAGTCTGCTTCTCTCTTCACTCATGCATAAAGAATGTGC
Organism: Notolabrus celidotus; assembly: GCF_009762535.1. Taxonomy (NCBI): domain Eukaryota; kingdom Metazoa; phylum Chordata; class Actinopteri; order Labriformes; family Labridae; genus Notolabrus; species Notolabrus celidotus. Next base: position 9,284,049 of record NC_048285.1, read on the forward strand.
ACCTAGAGTTAATGTCCATACACACACATACACACACACAAAGCAAAGTTGAACCCTGACAACCAGTGGGCTAAACCTAGCATTTACCTCAGCAGCGGGGTTCACTACCAGCTACAATTACGACTATTAGCATGCTTAATTAACAGATTCACTGGCAGCTCATGCAGGCTGAACATGGCTTCCCCCTCTCTGGCGGAACCACAGGGCCTCCAGAGATCCACCTCCCACTCTGCTCTCCTCCAAAGGTGGGCACTATGTGTGGAGGCTTGGGAAAAACATTGCTGCTTAGCCTCACAGAAGACAGGAAACAAAATAACTTCTGTTTGTATATTTTGCTCAGCTTTCTGTCCCATTGACCTAGCCTGTGTTTGATGCAGACGGTTGCAGCAGTGTCTTTGACATGATGTGCACAGCCAGAGACAGTAAACATGTAAACAAAAGCTGTGTGAATAAAAACATCAAGGCTGTGTTCCTCCTCATTGTGGCTCGCTGGGTGAGAGACGCTGGCAGCAGTGTCGGCTCTGGCACATGTCCGAAACACTTGAATGCTGCTTAGTCGTACCAATAAACACACACTCACACACATTCTCTGGGAAGCTTACTCCTCCACATGTTTTAAGGAAGTAAGAGTGGTGAGAAAACATTTCTTATAGTTGGGATCTTCCTTCAGACGCACACATATGCATTGTTTTGTCTGCTAGAGACAGCTTTTGTCCTGTCCTTATATAATGGCACACTTTGTCGGAGTCACGTTGACTCCTACTCAAGTGTTTTGTGGAAGAGGGAGCTAGGTGCTCAACACATTTTTAAATGGTAGCTCTTGAACACTTGTCACATTTTTGTTTGATGGGAAAATGCTGAAAATCGTACTCCTGTCTGCAGCAACAAGTCCACTTTTTACAAAGTCATTGCTGGAGGTAAACAGCGTTCTATTTTAGTACATCACAAACATTCCCTTTATTTATATATATTTATTCAAATATCAGGTCGCCCAGAGGATATGTGTACTGTCATTTCACCAAAGGTCAAACAAGAGGTTTTGGAAAGAAAAGGTTGCTCTTATACAAAAAAAAAAGCTTGGATCTTTCTGTTTTTTCGGGGGGGGAATCGCATTTGGTTCATTGGTTGAATATTCCAATCCTGTCCTGTACCGTGAAAAAAGCAACATGATGGGGGCCAATGACAGTTCCGAAATAGCACTGCATAAGTAGTGTTACCAATAAGAAATGAAGCCTTACTCGACAGTTTATTTTTGCCATGAGAGCACAGAGACAGAAAAGTAATGAAAAAAATAAATAAATGAAGTTGAGGAAACAAAGGGAATAAAAAACAGAAAGGTGTCATGGCTGGACAATCCTCAGTAAAGAACTTGGGGATAAGGATATAACTTTATAAAACAATAGCGTAACGCTACAGTGACGCTGGAAGAAGGGAAAACCCAATTAGATGTGGGCACTGGTGCACAGTTCTCGAGAGAGACTGACTGCCTCCATTCAAAATGTATCTTAGTGCTCAGCTTATTAAGATGTCATCTGTGCAAGCTCTGCAGGTTCAGGGTAAATACCCTCATGGCATATTCTTCTGTGGGCACGTCGATCCACCCTGTCGCCACTCTCGCAGTCGATGGCTCTTTAGTGGCTGTCATAGGCCGCCTAGAATACTTCATACACATCTTGTGCTTTTTCACCTAATTAGGCTGGAGGGAGTTCTCTAAAACGTAGGCAAAGGATGGTGGTGGTGGGGGGGGGGGGTTCTCGACTGGCATCCACAGTACTGAGAGCATACTGCCACCGAGACATTACCCAGTGCTCTCTATCAATCCCTTTCCTCACTTTTTCCAGCTTTTCCCCAGCTGTTCCAAGATGCCATCCTATCCAGACCGGAATCTGATGTTAAATTCTTGCAGCTTTTTACCACTCTAACATTTTACAGCGTTTATGGTAGTCCAAATTCAATGGCGCAGCTTTTACCACCTTTATGGTAGCAATTTTAGCAGCCCAAGAAAGTCACTGACCGGTGTGTTTGCTGTAAAAGGTCATACATGGTGATGATGAGACCCCATTAAATCTTTAACCAACACCAGAGTAGTGAGCAATGAAGAGATACACACACAGAGGAGCTGGCTGAGAAGACTGACACAGCTGACACTAGTTTGACACACTGCTCCAACCAGTATGCCTCTGTTTTTGATATTATAGCAAATATTGAACGCAGCAATGTCAAGTGTCACAACCAGTCAAAGCACAAATCTTTTGAGGAGTCATACCCACTCAAATTCAAACTAAGATCACAGAAAATAAATGAACTATAGCCCAATATAATCCGTCTATCAGACCGCTGACGCGATCAGTCACTGCCCAGTAACGTGAAAATGTTCACATTTTGTGCCAACATAAAAATCTTTCACTGGCTCAGGAGTTACCTGAGACCATTTCAACCCAGATTTACAATGTTAACAGGGCCAGATAAAACCATCTGCTCCCCACAAGAGGAAAGTTCGTAGCAGAGCAGTTTGACATTATGAAGTTCCAGACAAGCGGCGACCTCCGGTCTTAAAATATGAAGCCAATGCTGAAGTGTTAAAAACTTCTGTTTTTCGAGTGTCCACCTAAGGCTGGCTCCGGAAAAAACGGAAACCACATACACACCAATTCAAAACAGCCAATCTTTACAGCAGAAATAAACATGTTTACAGCCTGGTACAAAAAAAACTGTGTAGTCTGGTTAGCTCATTTCTTGATCGGCACACACTGTACTGGGGGTGAATTGTTCATAACATGGCAATTTCGAAGATATGAAGATTACAAGTTTTCCATTAAGAGAGGCACAGCTGACTTGATTGACAGGTGGGAATACTGCAGCTGTTGGCTAGGAGGCTCAAAGTCCACCTCTTTACCTCACACTAGCTCGACAGCAGTTATGTTGAGTACATCAGATCCAATATGGCACCCGCTGAAGATTGGCTTCAGAAACAGATGGGTGACGTCACACATACTATGTCGATTATTTATACAGTCTATGGTTCCAGTCCTTCGATTCAAATACTTTTCTTTCATCTGACCCCTCCATATTATGATTCCCTGCAGTGTCATGTCCTTCATCTTTTTCTTTATTATATTCTTTATTATTTCTATGCCACAAGTTCTGCATGAGCGTAGCGTTTCAAAGATGATGTGACTGCTTGTGGTTTGAGGACCTTGGGGCCAATGTTTTCTTCTCAGACAATCCTCACAATCTTTTCTAAATAACATAGTTTGTATCAGTGCAGTGAATTCCATATACAACCAAGACACTGACTAATATTTACCAAGTTTACTGTGCACACTGTTGAGAACTACATAGTACGTAAAAATATTGCAAGAACTCCTGTTTGCAATTGATTTTGCCTCTCGAGCATTATCTGGTAAAAACAACATCCAATTAGAGTGTTGGCAGAGGAAAGCCTCATCTAATGCAGTAATAACATTTGTTGACTGACTGACTTGCTATGTATCAGGTTTCTGCCAACAGTTTTACACACACTCACACATGCATGCAGATACAGAGACATTTATAAGCACACATCACACGTGCTGTGTCGACATGTGTGAATGAGACATCTCCATAACCGGACCAGCTGACCTGAGACTTGCAGAGCTGCTGGTGACTCCCAGGAGAAGGATAATAGAATTTCTCCAGCCGCCTTCCTGTTAATTACAACAGACCTTGGCTCTGAATAAATATTTATTCAGAGGGTACAGCAATCTGTATGCATATTGTACACAGCCAGGCCTTGGCCGTGCAGAACAATGGTTGGATATGCTGCGAGTAAACAACATCAGTAAAAATATGACAAAAGTAATAATTCTTTTGTATAAATAGATGTGTGGGTAGAGCATAATATTGCTTTTAATTATCGCAGAGCCACAAATGCAGAAAAATGGATGCAAGGCCACTTTTAGTACTGCAGATTGTGCTCAACTCAGCTGGTACATGCAACATTCATGTCTGTTACATATATGTATATATTAAAAGGCAAAAAAAGCTATCTTAATCATGAAAATCGCATCTGCAATCATCGTTTTTCCTTATCTGACGATGAGAGTTGATAAATGCCTCATGGAACAGATGCACACTTTTAAGTTATTCCGGCTAGCGGTTACAAAAATTAAGACTTCCTATTCCATTCTGCAGTTACGACAGCAACAGAAACGCTGTTCTTTGGGTTGAGCAGATGTAACTCAAGTTTTATATTTTTGATCTGGAACAGTTTGTAAGCTGCACTTGCATGAAGATAACTTTCTATCAAGATTTTAAAAAACAACATTGTCCTTGTATTTCTGCCAATGTGAGCCAGGATATATTTGCAGCTGTGTGTGTTCAACCTGCTTTTGCTCTCCACATTAACAGTTTTTTTCCTGCATACACCAAAGCATGCTGAAAAGCGATTGATCAATACCACCCCTATATTTTGAGCAGCTTTGCAGTTAAAACAATATTGTGTAGATTTAACAATGGGCGGTAAAGGAAAATACATACAAATTATTCTACACACTTATTTATACACATTTTGATTTAATGCAGCAACTAATTTGACTGTATTTGTTGCAACTTAGTAAAAATCAGCTGGAGCATCTGCACTGACATATTGTATTGTACTTTTTCACAAACGGCACCTTTTTATATTTTGCTCTATATGTGAACATGTTCCACATCGATCCCTGTTTTTAGCTTGTATTCCAATGGATAGCTTTTTTTTTTTAAAACAACACATTGTGAAGGAATATATAAAGTATTTCCTATGTCCTACACACTTTTTGCCCACGCGCTTCGCACAACGAAGATAAGGAATCACAGTGCAAACTGTTGAGTTGCAGAAGTTTTCTTTGACAGATGGTGAGAAAGAAAAAAAAATCAGAATCTATACTTTGGCTGGTTAGCTGGCAGAACCACCAAACAGTTGGCAAGGAAATATTGAAGCAATACAAAAGAGGGAAGACAGGATCCACTGCGATGATTGAGAGGAGAAAAACAGCAAAACAACGAAATGAGTCACTGCCCTGAAATGGCTCATCTATGTATCTACAAAATAAGGCAGGCTTGAGTCGCACATGTACGAGCGCGACAACACACATGAATATGAACCAAACACTCATGTACTCACTTGCATATACCCACACACACATTGACACAGACACACACACATACACACATTCCCCTTTGCTCTGTGGGCCAGGCAACAGCTGTGTTTGGTGCAAGTGGAAGAGCAGCTAATGAACCAAACAGAACGCTTGACAATTCACATCTGCTGACACTCTCCAGCTGCTGCCAGCAGGCTGGCCTTCGCAAACCTCCCTAGACCAAGACCTAACGCCAGGGTAAACACCTGGGAAATACACCGCAGACACACATTTGTATGTGTACATGCACACCACTGTCCCACACACACAAGCCCGCACACACATATTCCTAAAAATCAGCCTTTGAGTGTGATCTTTGCGATGCATACAGAATAATTGAGGTTTCAAGCATGATTGAAATGAATCCAATAGACCCCGGTTAACATCAAGTAAAGCCACAAAGGCCATAAGGAAGTGCTGCTGCACCTACTGTCAGCAGTTGCATAAATTACTTGATGCATTTTGTCACATGGAGTGTTACACTGTTTTACCTCTGAGCACAACATCCTGTAGCAAAAATCTGTTTATGGCACCGTGTAACTATACAGTGCACTGTGTTTTCCCTTCACTGTCTGTGTCTCTGTATGCAAAGACTTTATTTATAGCAAGGTCTGACGTGAAGGATGCCTGTGTCATTGCAGGAGACAAGTCAGTAGTCCTCTTCCTCCACAAGGCCTCATTACAGGCGTCTTGCTGGACAAAATGGACAGAGCCCGAGACGTCTCTCTGTCATGACTTCATATATCTGCACAGTATACTTTTATTGCTAGTGACAGTGACGACCACACTCTAAGCTTTGCAACAAGTTTCTTTACAGAGATGCTGCCTGGCTAGACTGCAGCATGCACTTGACAAGACCAACATGCTGTACATTGCACTCACACCAAACATATGTTATAGATAATATGATGCTCAATATTCTGCATCAAGACTGAATCATAAACAAGCAAGAGTGTGGTGAATGTTTATGCAGCTTCAGTGGATTACGATGGTGAGAGTTATCTTGGGTGTTTGCCGTCGCCCCTCTCGAAGCCTGTTTCCTATGCATGCGTTAACACACACATACCTACGACGTTATTTTTTTCTTACAGAACAGCCTTTTGTCACCCTATCCCTCCCCCATCCCCAATCTCCAATTTACTCAGGATCTTAATGCGCTGAAAAATGGCTCGTCTTTTCTGATTGCATTTGATAACAATTTTTTCAAGGCTCCTCTGGCAGCCGGCGAGGAGCAGTCCCATCAGCAGCTGTAGCTAATTAGCCACTATCGCTAGCTCTTTTGGCTCACCCTCGGCAGCTTCCCTTGGCCCAGTCGCTTCTAAGTATAAATTATTGGATTGTCGAGATAAATGAGGGCTGGCAAATAAGCGAGTGAGGGAATGAGAGCAATGAGATGGGGTTGAAGGGGAAAGCATTAACAGGAGGAAAAGAAGCTGGAATGCTGGTAGAGTTGCTGTCTCAGATCTTGATTGTTTACCTTCATCTACAGCATGTCCTTGGTCACGACAAAAGAAGTTTATTTAGTGACTTTTTCACCCACCACAGTCAATTTTGTATTGACTGCTGGCAAATGGATTCAATTTACTCCCGCCCCTGCATCAATGGTATGTGACCTTTTCCTAACAAGTCTAACCGCTTTAAACCAGCTCTTACCTTGGTGTGATGGTGAAGTTTTCTGTTCACTGCTAGCAAAGGATATGTTGGAATAACAGAGCAAAAATAGTTCTAAGTTCCCTCATACTTAATAACGTCTGAGGTTGTTTAAGAAGCACATAATTGAATGCCCCTTTCCTTGCATGTCCCAAGACTGTCTTAACAATATTGGAGATAACAGCAAAATAAAGCAGAACCTAAACTCCAGAGGACTCAGGCATAATTTGCTGTGCACCACTAAGGTGCTGATAGTTGCTGACCGTACAGAGAAAATGCGACTGAATTACTGTGATAAAAAAAAAAAAGCGCCCCGATGAAAACAAGAGGCAATCATAGAGAACAGAAAGTCTAGTCAAGGACAAGCAGTGAGCGATAACACACAGGACAATCTTTTATCCCCCTCTGATTAATTCCGGCTCCTTTGCGCACACTGGATATAGTGTCATCAGCAACCTCCATGTTAATGGGAGTTTCACCAGGGTTGCAGGAATCTGTCCCATAGAGGGCTGTTTGAGCGCACAAAGATTAACCTTCTGGACATCTATGGCACTGCTATGCTGTTTTTCATCCGTTGGTGTTAGAGATATTCTATCTGCTGCACCTTGGATAGCTTGAGCCCCAAGAGGAACAACAACAACATGACTGGTTGATATGAAAAATGGAGGTCCTCATTACAGGAAAATCAATATAAAAGCATCCTGTAATGCACTATTTTAAGCTGATTGTTCATTTTCAACACTAAACTTGGTTCAAAAGAGTCAATCAGACAACCTGACTGCATCCTGTCATCAAATGAAGTGTCCTCACAGTAGTGGTCAGATGACACATCACATCAGGCAGGGGTCTAAATCCTGCTTCTCTGGTACGGTCACTCCAAAGACTCACTCCAAAGCCACCAAAGAACAGTTAGATGCTCAGAAATAATTTGGGCCAGGTGTGTTAATCAAACTGTAGAGCCCTTGAGCTAATGAAGAGGCATTTGATATTAGACAGAATTAAAAACACGAGGAAAAAAAAACATTCATTTGGATTTAAACAGCATCATGTTGCACTGCAGCAGCTGGCACCTGTGTGTGCGCACGACCCAAAGCAATTACTCATGTGTCTGAAAAGCTCAGGTTTTACTCGCTGATCAGCAAATACTGCTCAGGATCTGGTGATTTTTATTATGACTATCTTTTTATTGCACTTTCTTCAAACTTTTGCTCAACTTTTTTTCCCCATAACATCTTTTTCTTACACAGGATCGTAACCGATTGAATAATAAGTCAACAAGATTGATGTCCATGCACCGATTCTTCTTTCTTTTAAAGAATTGTTACTTAGGTTTTTGGAACCGACTTACAAAAGTGCATTAAGGCATAGGATCTCATCGGTAAGCGTCCAGTCAGAGCCTTACTGGCTGCATCCCAATGGAACTAACAATGAATCATTGAATACTAAACCCCAGCCCATCAATTTCACCTGGTCATCTAATTGATAATAAATTTGCAGTGACATAAAACTTCTGATTTTTATAATGGCTTGCCAAAGCTTTGTGCAAGCATGCAACAGGAAATGTGCACAGTTAGCCAAGCTGTACATCATCATGTCTTTTATGAGATGTTGCTCAGGGGATTTTAATGTCTTGGACGTAACTGCTTTGTATGCATCATTTACTTAGGGAAACATGCAAGTCCACATTTATGCCTAATGAGTTTTTGGCTTTGGAAGAAAAACCTGTCATAAAAGAGACAATGGATTTTGTTCTCCAAGAAGCCAAAATAAAAAACTGACTGTCTCTTTACTCTTCAACTTAAAGGACCCATTTTACCTCAGAGTTTGAGAAGAGTCACGTACTAACTTTGACTTCATGTGCTCAATTCTTCCATACTATATTTTCTATATATCACTACATGAGGGAATGTTCAAATTGCATAGGCTATGAATGCTGCTGCCTTTCAGTTTCATAGTTTTTCAAAGCATAATACACTGCACATGATCGTGATGTGACGATAGGAAGCAAAATGACATACTTAATTCCTTTTGATTATGATTGCTATAATCAGCAGTGTATTTACTGAGCATTATCTACGCTTGATTGGGGCATTTAGTGCGACAAGTCTTCAACAGGTTCGCTTACAGATGTCTTGGAGCTAATCGAAGATATACAAGCAGTCTCATTGGTGTTTAAATGAGGACATCGGCACCAAGGTGAATGAAATCAAAGCCGTCGGAGAGCTTTAATTCAAAACTTTCTTGTCCCTCTCACACGCATTGCTAATCTTTTACTGCCATATCTTCTGACCTGCAGAAAGTATCCTTGTGCGTGTGCTCCAAGGAAGTTTTTGCAAGTGATAAAAGAAAGCAAACAAACAAGTTACTGGCAGCCCTCAAAGCTCCTAACAAGTGTTTGATTTGCGGTTCGTGTATTGACCTTCGCATGTCAAATAGGCCTACATCAGAGAGAATAACCTCCTTTGCTTTGTTTTGATTGTTTTGTGTGTATGTGTGTCTGAGTGTCTGTGAAAAGGGAGAATCTATTGTGTGTTGTTTAGTTTTCTACGGATGCAGCTGTCATTTAATATTTAACATAAACTGACAAAAACAGAGCTTGATCGCAGAGCAGGGGGAAGAAAACTCAATTATTTTTGTCATTTTAATGAGGAAAAGTAGATTTCTGGGAGCTGTGAGTGATAAAATAATCATGCGGATTGGATCATTATACTGCTAACTTAAAATCATTGCATTTTAACATGCCCTTCATCTCAGACAGCATTGAAAACTATTGATTTTCACTTCCTTGTCTGCATCCCAGAACTTTCTTTCTGTCTGTCCAGTCCTCTTTCTTCTCCCATCCTCACCCACTTTAGCAACAATGGGTCTATCGACCTACCGAATCCCGCACGCACTTGACTGACAAACTGCTCCTGCAATGGAATTCTTCATAAATCACACAAATAAAGGTGTGCTCTGCAATGCCACAGTTTGACAGATAGAAGATGGATTGCGGATGCCGTGGGGGCAGAACCAAATGACGCACACCATTAGGTATAGGGTAAAGGTATTCAAATCAATAACTCTGTCCTGTAGTAAGACTCCACCTCCTTCCCTTGAGGGCCAGATCTGTCAGATAATGACACCTCTATTTGTTTAGCTTGTCACTTTCCAATCACGCTTTTTCTTCTACTTCAAATATATGCACAGTATACTATGGGCTATACGTGACTGCAAGTGTATGACTTGTCAAAGCCTCTTGAGGCTCTTTGAATGAAACATCATAATACCAATTAATAGAAACCTAAATAACTGCTGTAATAGAAACATTTGATCGAGTTATGGACAGATCATTTATGGCTATTTATCAATAAATCAATCAAGCACATTAGCACATTTAGCACAAGTGCCAAGTACCTTGCGTCAGCTTCTCAAAGATGACATGCTTTTTTTAAATTTATTTTTTAACATTTATAACTGCCAAACAGTATGTAGTGCTCATATGAAGTTTATTTACTTTCTTTCTGATATTTTGAAACTATGGTAATTTAGAAAGTAAGGTTGATCAATAATAAAATTAAAATAAATAAATAAACAAATAAAATACAATACAATAAAATAAATAAATGTTCACAACCCTAAACAATGAAAGAACAAGAAAATAAAATTAATGACAGATATTTATGCCGATCAGGCAACTCTCGCTCGTTCATCATTGGTAAACAGTAATGAAACTGTAATTCTGGTCATCTCAATGCAAATTACCCAAGACACAGCTGAATGCACCAGAGGCCAAGATGCTTACCACTACAACGGCCTCATTGTCAACAATAAATCGTGTCACACTGTTCGTAGGAGCCAATATGGACCAAAACATGACATCTGGAATGACAAATTTGTCTTTGTATACGAAAAAAAAATGTGTAAGCTCAAAGGAAGCCTTCCTGCTATGCTCATTTCTTGCAAAAGCAGTAGAAGTACAGAGAGGAAAAAAAAAAAAATACATGAAATCAGAGTGGGTTATGACTGATTGTTTTTGAGTAATGGCTCCACACACTGTGTTAGATCCTCCAGGCCCGCTACACTGCATCTGGCCAAAGACAAAGCTAATCGCGGAGGACGGCGATGTGAAGGATGGCGGTGGATAGGCCCACCGCAGGGCAGCCGGGCTCACGCTGAGTGTGATGTTTGTGTGTGTAAGTGTGTGTGTGTGCTCAGCTACGATCATCATGCTCAGTGTGGGGGTCATAGGAGAAACATCACAGAGGCTTACCTCAAACTCTGCATCGTGTGTTTGTGGCACGTTTTTTTTTTTTGTTGCTGTGTGTGTGGAAAGAGGTATTGGTGTTTACAAGCGTTGCTGTTAAAGCTAAGACCACCCCAAGCTGCGATTGCTTCGCCAAGCATAAAAGATACTTTTGTCCATTTTTGTGGCTGACTGTTTATAGGACAAACAACATTAGTCATAGTTGACAGTCGCTGCTGTCGCTCTAGTTTAATGTAATTCCTAATAAGTGGGCTACATTGTCACATTTTTTTCATATAACTTACATGTCTGTGAACATCCAATACATGAACTGACAAAACTTGCAAGCATGAGCGTGCCATGATTTTATCACAGGCGGATTTTTTTGTACGGAAGGTGAAACTCAAATCTGTTCTCATCTGAATTACGCAGCCCTGGAACTGGAAAAGACCCAAGCTATTTGAATGTAATCATCTCTTTTTCCTCGGCTTTTCTACCACCATGCTCCTCTTCCACTTAAGCATCAATATGTATTTCATTCCTCAGGTCCATGTTTGAAATTATGGAGAGTTCTTGGGATAATGGCCTAGGATTTGAGTCATACTGGGTCCATTTAGCACAGAAAAGAGATAAAGACGTTTTTTTTTTTTTTTTGGACTAACATACCTTCACGGGCTAACATTGGTAAGAGGGCTTTGTGTGGCTCTCAGCCTATGATATCACTGACTCCCTGGTGAAGGATTGAGACAAAAGCTTCCAAGCATCTCTAGTGAGTGAGTGATGAGCACAGTTGTACTGCTGTGGAGTGACACCATGTTAGAAGAATGGGACTGGGAGGGAAGTAGTCATTTGCCAACTTTTGACACCATGGGGAAGCATTGTCAAACACGAGTGAGAATATTGAATGAGGAAAGTGTAAGGAAGAGAGGAAGTGAGAAAAAGAGCAGCCTGCTGGCTCCTCTGTACCAGGGCAAACAGGAAAAGTAGAGGAGGTTGTGAATAACAAATTAATTAGAAATGGGAGCAAGATAGCGATGGATGAGAGGCCCGACGGACAGGGTCCTCCGAAAAAAAAAGCCAATCACTGAGCAGTGAGCTGTGAGCCCCATCCATTATGTGGGGACTGACAAGTTACCAGCAGTCAGAGCAGGAGCTGCACTTAATAAATCAAAGCTGACAACTCCTCCTTGGCCCTATCTCAAGTACAGCTTTCCCACTTCCCCTTCTCCTGCTTCCATTAAGCGTCACCTTCTGCAGATACCCGCTACACCCACTGCCCACCTTCCAAGGGCTTTGCAAGCACTGGATTTGTTATTCCCTTGGTTGTTTCTAAATATGTAGTCCAGACTGGATACAAAAAATGTGGAAATGACATCAGAGGGTTACAAGTCCGGTCCCAAAGGTTGTCAAATTTTGTCACCTTTAAGGTTGGGCAAATCACTGTCATGAAATTTGATTTCACTCAAGAGCCAAGAAAATTCTCCAGTTCAGATGCACACAAGCCAAACCTTTTCTCCTCTTACCTGAATAACAATGGAACATAAATGGACTCCGCCACATTACACAGAACAATAAATGTCATTCGACAATAATGTCAGGGAAGACTATGAGAACAGATTAAGTGCACTTTTGTCTGATTGACACCTTGCAGTTCCTCACACAGAAGAGTCCCGAGGTGATAATTGTGTTGGAATTCCATTAAGACGTAAGCCTGAGCATTCATATAGCCCTCAACTACTACAAGAGTCTACTTTCCAAGGCTTTAAAGTATGGAAGTCAAATTGCCTGTTACAGAGTGGGAAAAATCCATTAAAACGTCAGCTCAACAAATACATTGGATGCCATTATTTAGCACTAGTAATTTAGCCCCATTTGTTCTTAATGACGGCACAGCGCCAGAAAAGTTACATTTTAATTAAAAGAAGTTTCTGTTTCCAACAGTAACAAGTTTTTTGTTCTGTCTGCTTCTTTCTTTTAAGTCAAAAAAATCTTTTAAAGGGTGATCAATTAGCGTTTGCCAGAGAAGCAGAATGTCTAAACAAGTCCTGTGCAGTGCAGCACAACAATTTCAGCAATTAAGAGTCTTGCTTTTGCTAAGTGGAAAGGGCTCTTTAGGGAACAGTTACACACACACACAAAGGAGGGAAACAATTACTACTGCTGATGTTTCAACTGTAGACCTTGCTGGAATCAATTCTAATCAAGTGTCTGAAGGTTGAAATCAGCCTTGGCATTTTCTTGTTTTCACATTGTCTTCAAGTACAACCCCCCCAACACAGAACACACACACACCAAATGACACACACACACATACTCACACACTCACACATATTCACACATGCTATGTAGTTCAGTGATAGCCAGAGGTTTTTATCGAAAAGGTCACTGGTTCAAACTCTATGAGTGAGAGAAGAGAGGAAAACTGTGCAGAGGAAGTGAATCAGTAACACTCAGAAACACTGAACTTATTCAAAAATTGACTCTAACTTACAGCGAAAAGCAGGAGCAAGGCACTTAACCCTGAGCTGCTCCAGTGCAGCTACTCAATGACCTAGAATAAACCTGGAAAATCAGACTGGATTATACAGGTATAAGTGTGAGCTTTGGCTGAAAAGTGGTCCTCATCCAGCAGGTTAAAAAAAGGCTTTCTCTCTACAAATATAAATACTGAAGTATCCAAACCAAGAGGGTTTCCTTTCCCGATGTTTAACACTGTTAGGTCCTGTGTTAAGTGAACAACAAAGGGTGTTTTTAGTGCTGTGTTCATTAAACTGTTGTTTTCCTCCAGCTCATGTTTTACTGCCTTTTTTCTCCCAAATCCATTATCTCTGTTCACATGTGGCAGATTTTATTGTAAGACACCTTTGTTCAAGGTAACAGAAAGGTTAGTTGCCTTTAAACAATCACCACCACGCTGTGCCTCCAGTAGCTGTGGGCTGAGAGCGGACGAGTCCTGCGGAAACACAGGATAATTAGAGCAAACACATTGTTTTCACCCCCGAGCATTTAGAGAGCCTCTCTAGCCTGCGCTGACATACCGTACCAACTGTATACCTGCAATTTCCTGATAAAGGGAGGAGAGATGGCAGAGATTTACAGAACACATGGGGCCCAGTGTGATAATGGTTGCACAGGGAGCAGGCCGCTGTGTCCTCATCACTAACTGGTGGGGTGATATGAGCACGGCTAAGAGGTGGATGGTGGTTTTTATTTGCTTTGATAATTAAATAAATGGAAAAGTGGAACAGACGGGGGGGGGGGGGGGGGGACTTCCTTACATCTAGGTTTCACAGGAAGCTTGTGCATCATTTTCCATCTGTGCCTCGGTTTTGCAGGGTGTTGCTCAAAGCAGCTGAACCTGTGATGTTACAAAACTACTTGAGAACTTCACAAGATCACGTTTATTGCATGTGTGAACATGCAATATCAACAACATCAGGTTGCAGTGCCTTTATGAGCAGTATATAAGTGTGTTTAACGTTTCTAATTATTATATCTTGAGATTTGCTGTTACCTACATACAAAGTTAAAAGCTAAAATTTAATTTGTGATTGATTAGACTCACAGAGGTATGGTTGTTCTGTAATTATTACAAGTAAATTCATATCTATAAGATCAATTTTACAGTCAGAAGTCAGTATGAAGTGTTTCATTTTATTTTTACCGGATACTCTACCCTCCCTCTGGGTCTGACTTTCTGACCAGACCAGTCTGCTCTGCTCAGCGTGCTGGGCGTGGGCTCCATCGAATATATATTCAATGTATCTTTAGTGGAGCAGAGCACAGGGATGCCTCTTGGACGAAGCTAAGGTGCGCCAAGGTGGAAGCACGAGCATTGCTTACAGTGGGCATGGACCAGCTCCAGAGTGTGAAGCGCTCACAAACACATACTTGCAGTGGAATCAACGAGTCAAGGTGGACTGGTGAACTCTGCTGACACCTAGGAATGTCCTTCAGCGGAGACCTTTGGTTAACTAATGTGCACTTATTTTAATTCATGGCACATGTGAAGCATGTCAGGTAATAAAGGAATCCGGCGTAATACAAACATGCAAATGCATACATACTCAAGGACATCGTCACAGACAAAAAACAAGGTCCCCCTCACCCGAGCACACACACTCATACTGCAATTTGCAAGATCTAGTTAGTGGTGATGTGTGTGTGATTACTTTACCCATGCAGGCAAAAAATTAACCTTGTGAGTCCCCTCCTCTTCACGGTCATATAACACGCAGTACACACACAAGATCTGTCTGCTCTCTGCAGCAATGCTCAAACATAAACAATTAATTCATACACATTACCAACTAATGCATCCATTAATCTCTAAGATTCCAAATAATCGGTCCGATGATTATCCCTGACATGTCCGGTTTGTATCTTGTATTTGGTAAATGCTACAAGTTTTCAAAGAAGATAAACATAAATGAAAAAAAGGTTTCCTTACAGCTGGGTGTCTGAGCAGATTGGTGCTCTAGTTTAGCCATGGCCTCCCTGGCACTAAAAAGTCACCAGCATGCATCAAGATGCCGAACAGACCATTTCCACCCATCTGAGGGGTTTAGTTTAATCCTCATATGAAATGATGGGAAAGTATGTTTTTAAAAATAATTGCAGTTTTGAAGGTATTCAAAATTCTACATTTAAATGTCCCATCAGGATACTTTTTGATTCCATAGACACGTTATATGAGCACTTTGGCTCAGGCCCAACAGCCCCCCGACACAGACACTCATCTAAGTGATTTGTGCCTAAAAACACAGAAACTTCTTCCCCTGTAAAGACTGAGTAATTACTGCTTCGAACTCCACAAAAAGAATTCTCTTAACTTGTAGCTTTGGGTTGTACACAAGTGGGTGGTATATGAGCAATCGCTTCCTGAAGCAGTGCTCCACAGCAATATTCAATATCGCCAGCGCTCATCCCTTCCCGGTATAGTCTCTCGCTGCTCTCTCGAGGCACCACTTATTATGCATTTGCTCTTGAGGAAAAACTTATTGAGGCTAGAGGGGCCCTTTCTCATGTGAGGTAAGTTGTCACTTCACTACATATGCCATTAGCTTCCTTCCTGGTTTTAGTAATTGGTGTGCCTGTCCCAGAGCCCAGGAGGCTAGGGGTTAGGGGGCTCAAAAGGATGGGGAAGGAATGGAGGTAACGGTTCACCGACAGCAGGTATGCCTTCACAGAGCCTTTCTGATGAGGTCCCATGAGCTCTGTGCATCTGCTGCCTCAGATAAGCATACCTCAGATGCCACTGGGAAAGGTGGAAAAAAAATAGAAAAAGATGGATCTCCTCCTCATCTTTCCCTATTTTGGACTGAAATGAAGAGAGAACTTTTCCCAGAGTAATACATGGAAATCCACAGACAGTCTGTTCCACATTACTGATGCCAGAACCAGACTCATGGAACGCATGATGTTGTGGTCATTTTAGACAGCATGGAGAGAGCTAGACTGGTGTTTGCTTAATCTAACTTATATACAACTTTGCTCTTCAATAAACCCAAAGCTTTACCCGGAGTTTAAGCTGGCTTCATCCCTGAGAAAAAACTCAGTAGCAAATAAACTAACAGTGGGAAAAAAGAGATGAAAATCTTAGATAAACTCTTCTCAGCCAACACTCTGGCTTCGCTGTGTAATTCTCAGGTGCTAAACAAGGACGAGGGTGCACTCTTGCGCAGATCTGAATTGGAATCCAGAAAAGTAACAATCCATCTTTGTCTGGTTTGATTCTCCCCTCACGAGGCCCTGTGACAGACAGATGGCTGCTGAGATTATACGAGTTGGATGTGCTGTCTGCTTCCTCCCCTAAGTCGCCGTGTTTGATGTTGCAAGGCCAACACTTCCAAAATAATAACAGGCTCACAGTCTACGTTATGCATTATGAGAACAGGAGGAAAACAGCTGCAGAATACTGGCAGCTATAATAGCATTAGCTGCAGAGAGAAACATAACAGTGACAGTAGCTTTGGTTTAGAATTGAACTTTGCACACTGGACCTTTAGTCCAGTACTTTATTTACAAAAACCCAGCTGGAATTATCCCAGAGTATCTCTGCTAGTTTCATGTGTAGGTGTAACAGTATGTTGAACACAATGTATGACTCTATTCAAAGGTAGGGGAGACCGGGTGTGGTTGTAACATGGAGAAAGATGCATCACCACCATTTCCAGTGATGTACAACACAGGAGTCATGTCATCATTTTAGAGTTTACCCACTTCCTTGATCCCACATGGTGATTTTCAAGGTAAAACAGGTCCATGTAGTCTCTACAGAGAGAAAAAAGCTGGCTCTGAGGTAAGGAAGTGCATTTCTAGTATAATCTAGTATTTATTTTTGTACTTAAACTATTGCAGATGAAATCATATGATGTAGAATGGACTGAATTGTACTTCACATCCAAATGCAATCCAATTATTCTAGCTAATTTCAAACTAGTATGCCAATACAGCTGGCTGAATATTGGCTAACAGTGGTGGGGTAGGTTTTAACATAGGCACATCATGTATTTGACATCAACGCACATTGTCTATGATTTCCTTGCAAACAAATGATGATACTTTTTCCAAACAATTTGAGAACTCTAGCTCAAAATTGAGTGAGTTACAGGTGCTAACAAAATGTGTTACAACCAAACCCGGTCTCCCCTACTGCTAGAACGACCCCTTGCTATCTCATCGCAGGAAAGTGTTAGAGTACAAACGGTTATCATTTGCTCTTCAATAAAGTTAAGCTGTTTAATATTCAAAGGCCTTCATCAAGTTGTTTTCAGAAAAAAGATTAATTTTCAACGTTTCTTTGCTTTGTCTGCTTTTACTCAAGTTGAGCATAATTGAACATGATATGTAATCACTTGTCTGGAATAATCACAAACCAATTTTCTCCCTCAAGGTTTCAGACTATGCTTTTTTTGAGAAAGGGCGCTTCAGCAGACAGTATGCTGCTCTTAATTGTCTTTGCATCTGTTGGTTATTTGTCTGAATGTGTGAGTGAGTTAAATGTCCGTAAGTTTGTGTGTGTGCGACTCTCGGTATACATAATTCTGCAGTGACAGCATGGATCTGTGGTCCAGATATGGTTGACTGGCTGCAGGGGGAATTACTCCCTCTCCCTTTCTCTTTTATCGAGGCTATTTTTCACGGCAACGGTGTGTTGAAGGTCAAACAAAATACCTGAGCAAACAGTCACAGTTTTCAGCCAAACAAAGAAGCACTTAATAATTCGGGTTTGCGTCAGGATTTCTTTGTGCACACTGATTGCACAACCACATATAATAAAAAACATCTCCTTTAGAGTGAAATCTGTTGCACAATGGATTTTCTGACACGGGAACAGTAATCCTCGACCAATAATAAAAGGCTGTGCCAAATAGTAGATGATTTAGCATAAATTATGGAAGACAGTAAATTTGAATCATTCAGTTAGACAAACTGGGAAAAGGTCAACATCCTCATCCCTTCAGGTCCCATTCCCCTCCATGTGACTTTGCCACTGTTCCTGAGTAAATGCCTGACTTAATTAAAACATGGCCGACATGTCTCTGTGAACACCTGTATGATCGTAAATCCAGTTGAACTGTGGTGGCACGGGGAGACCAAGGGGAAAGAAGGTGAGGAAGCTGTGTGTCTGCATGTGTGTGTCTGTGTGTGTAGGCGAAGGGGTGTTCTTGGGGGACCATTTTCATTCTTCTACTACCATCGCTGGGCTGCAACACCCTTGACCTGCTTGTCACCAATCCGTCATGATAGCTGAGTGAAGGCCCCAGCGCATCTCTTAACCTTCTTTTAATCAACCTGTCCCTCTGCATCACCTTAAACATAAGAAGCTGCTGGCAGAGGACAGGGGGCATTTGTCTTTGCATTACTGGCGGACAGCCTCTCCTTGAGAAGCCCACCAGATTCATCAGTGTGATAAAGTGTGTGTATTCCTTAAAGGAAGCCTTGGGACAGAGAGGAGAGTAAGAGAAGCGGAGATAGAAGGAGAGAGAAAGACAAAAAATGAGATGGAAGGGGAAGAGGAGCTCTCCTGACTACGAGCGTACAAGTGCTGAATGTATATGTGTTACCTTGTTTGTGTTGAACCTTGAAACTTAAAGCTTGGGTTTATTGGGGGCATCCAATAAATAATGTTGTGCAGTGAATAAATAGGTGTTAGGGGAACTTGAGCGTAAACTTAGTCTTTACCTCTTGGCACATTGATTGCATCAGTGATGACCATGTGTGCTCTCATTAAGACAAGAAGACCTGGGGTAGAAATATAAGGCCCAGAGGAGCTTTGAGCTAAATGCTAACATCAGCCAACCAAAATACTCACAATCGTAACCAGTGTTGAGAGTAAAGCAATACTTAGTAACAAATAACTGTAACTCCACCGCGATTTAAGCTAAATAGAAGTGCATCTTGTAATAATGTAATAATTAAGCCTACATCAGCATGGTAGCATCCAGGGAGTGAGAATATTGCATGTTGTAAACACACAACACCATCCGATGATAATTAAGACATGAGCTTTATTCTGTCTTGGAAGATTCAGCAAAGTTTTTACCTCCTTGAAGTAAACGACAATAATACAGTGGTGGGTTTTGTCCACCTCTGAGATGAGTCATTCTAACCTCACGAAGCACACAAACAAACAACACGCCCCTACTAAGCTAGTTAGCAGAGAGCCCAGTGCTGCAAACACCTTTGAACCAGGTGCAGCTACACAATCTGTAAGTTGTTGAAGTCATGTTTATATAAACTGTTGACTCTCCTACTTTACAAAATGCCGGTGTGACAAGAGGCAGGGTACATCAATGAGTATTTAAGCAAAATGGAGGATGCTAAAGATACTAATTACTTTCATAATAAAGTAACTTAAATAGTATTTCACTTACTTTTTTGATAGTAGTTACAGTAATAGTACTGAAACAATTGTTCAGTAACTTCCCCAGAACTGATGATAACACAAATAGAAAATATGAAGTTAGTTTCTAATTTGTACTGAACGTTTGATTGGATATTTAATTATTTTGCAGCTGGTATAAGTCAAAGAACTCTGGAGGGAAAATGTTCTATGTGGAGTCAGGGGATGACCAAAGTACAATTTTTTGGAGACATGACTGTCTGGACTAAATTTTGTGTAAATCTAACTCATAGAGGCTAAAATGTTGAATTAAAAAAATGGTGTTTACCCTAATGATGGTCGTGGGAAAAGAAAGAAAAGAGAAAGGTCAAAGGAACTAGAGAGATAACAATAATCTGGGAGCCATCATTGACAACATTTAATGGCAATTCACTCACATTTTTTTAAAAGATAGCATGATAAATTTAGAAAAAGAATCCCAATGGTGGAATTTACCGAAATCAAAATAAGTTGTGCTCATTCACTGGAAGCATTATGTGGTCAAATTCAATTAATGTCCATGACATAAGATTTCAGTCTTGAGTGTTGTAGTGCCAGACTGACAATTCTCATTTTGATCTAATCTTCCCTGATGTGAAAATGGCCGAAACAAAATTTAAAATACTTGTTAAATTGGTCCATTCTGATATAAAGCTGTGAATTTTACGGCCTGAACCAAAGCTATTTGTCATTGGCCACAAGGTCAATTTGTGGAAAACAGGATTAAACAGTCACGGCTATTTCTACACCACCATTGTTAAACCTCTCAGCTTAACAGCTTCCCTATTTTATCAGTATGATTTCAGACAGCAACAGGCTGGTTCCTCCTTAAAAACCTCCACCTACATGTCATGTGTGATTGACTCCAGCAGCGCTCCCGCTTCCCAAACCTGAATCTTTATGACTCACACAGAGCTTCCTCCCCCTCTGAGTTTTGCATCAATTGTGCACAAACTGTTATTCATGCTAGATGACTTTCATACTTGAGTATTAACATTGGCAAACCCATAACCCAGCCCACCCACTCAAGAGGAAACAGCCATCAGAGTCTGCTTGGTCATCCCAACAGAGAGCTGGACTCCTTCACAGGCTGAAGGTCGATGCTCTGCCAAACAGGCTTTGTGGTCACCAGAGAGGCGCATTCCCCCAATCAGGCTGTTCTTTAGTCTAGCAGAAAGCTTGGGTTCTTTCCTGAAATTATTGAGATTCATTAAAAGATGAGATTGTCAAGGAATAGTAATTTAAAAACAACCTGATACAGTGTGTATGGAAAAGTCCAAATCTAGTCTCTCAACACAAGGCGGAAAAAATAGGCCCATTAGATAAAGCTTGACTCACAAAAGTATCGGTGTTCTTGGTTAATTAACATAGCAGAGGCTGAAAATTATTCATTTTAACAACCTTTTTGCTTGTTGCCTGCATTCCATAACCCGTAGCAAAGACAAAAACTAAAACTAAAAAGCCTAAAAACAGCCTAGACATTTTCTTTTACCCTTCCTTTGTCTTCAAGGACAAATCCCATCACAACACCATTCCTAATCCATGTGCACAACAAGAAAGTAACAGACAGAAACTTCATACCTCAGTGCACCTCAAATACCCCAGAGACTCGGGAAGCCGAAAAAATCGTTAAAAACAATATTTCATACAAAGCAACACCACCGCAGTCTTATTCACCTTTGACTGTGATAATCTAAGTAGCAGCTAATTGATTACCTGCTGCAATCTAAAAGGACTGAAAAGGTCAAGGTATGGCACCATTCAAAGGACAAACACCACAGGCAGCAAGGAAAGGTCACAGCCCCTTTGCCTTTTTGAAGAAAGGGAGCAGTGGATGAGCTAACAGGAATCCCAGGGGAGCCACAGCATGAGTAATTTTGGGGCAGAAGGCAGTCTTGTCTAAATATAAGCACTCAAGCTGTGCTGCCTGGCGCACGATGAGGGCCTAGTCTTGAGACAATGTTGAAATCCAGGTCAGGAGGAGATGGCTTTTCTGTAAGCTATAAGCTGTTCCTCACAGTAATTAAATCTTTAACCATTGGACATGTACATCCAAACAAGAATTAATTAAAAGTGTTCATAAAGAAATTCCAGTGAGTTGGAACACATTTAATTTTTCTATTTAAACAAACATATAGGGTCATAAAAACTAAACAAAAAAGTTGTATTATGGTGCAGAACATTTTTGCACGTCTGCTAGCTTATTTTTAGTTTTAGCTTGACGGAGCTAACATTTCTTTCCTAAAAAAACAAACATGATGTGAACATGTGTTCAGTAGAAACGGCCCTGTGCTCTGTCCTTTGAATCCCACATATCGTGTAAGAATAGCTGACTGAATAACAGACATTGCTCCAGGTGTTATTTGATGATATTAAATAGGGGTTAAAAATGAAATATGTTGATTAGGATCAAAATTTTCTCAGTAATATAATCAGCTTTGTAAAACAGAATATGGAACTGTTATGAGAAACGGTGGAGCTCTGTTCATAACAAAGTCAAAATTAAAATCTGCACAGCCCCAGTTGAGCGCAGAGATTTAAACACCTACACACACTCTGCCTGCTGAATGTATTTTCACAACACATGGCCATTGTCTCCTTCCTTATGAGTGTGATCTCAGGTGTCTGTGATTATTATTTGCCGGGCGAATGTATTAGAGAAAAAAGCAGTTCCATTTATTTGTCATCACGGCTCCTTTTAGCTGATGTCTGATGACAACATTCCACCTCAGCCTTTTATCCCCCCCTCCTAAAAAAGCGATGAAGTGAAATGATGGTGACAGCCACATCCTTGCCGGCGCAGGCCAGACATTGCTTGTTAACACACAGAGAATGAAACAAGACTAATGTACACTTCAAGGGCAAAGAAAAAGGTTGAATAATTGAAAGCTCCACTCTCGCTAGGACTACGTGTTAAAAGAGCCCGACGATCACATCACATTGCTTTCACTTTTCCAGTTGGTTTCCGCTCTAGTGCCGGGCAGCCCCTGTTGGCACACAGGCATTAGGTATTCTTTCACGTAAGCCCACTTCCCCCATGAGTGCCTGAGCTCTAGTCAAGGTACAAAGGGGAGATAGTGTTTGCAGTCTTTGATTTACCGATGGGGCCCCCGTAAGATAAAAGGAGCTTGGGAGTCAAACTGCACCAAATACTGGGCTTAGAAGACAGCAGTTAACCGACAAGACTCCCTCAGGAACTGCAGGTCCTACTTGTCAGCTTGACATACTTCATGTTGCCATTTGCACTTTTACCCAAGGGGGGTTTCCCTTCGTATGAGGTCTCCAGAGGGCTCTCCTCTTTGACAGAAGCCGCATAGGGATGGGGAATCCACTGGTGTTGCAGGTTTCACAGAAATACAAGTGTCGAGCCAAATTCTCATCTGACCCCAGGCTTCAGCCAAACCCTACGCTCGTAAACACACCATCCTCACATATTGAATCATCTATGTAAACATGCACACAAACACACACACACACGGAACACTGTGCAAGTATTCCAAAAAATGCAGGAGGTGCTGCTAAATTAGCTTGGCTGACTATAGCACAATCTGACACCTTCTGCCAGACTTGCAACTCTTAGCCTTTTTTTATTGTTTGCTTCATGGTTTTATCCAGGTATTTTAGGAGTGCTCCGGGAGCTGCACATTCTGCATTTGCTGACACATGTATATTTTACAAAGTGTCAGGGCTGCAGATCAAGGAGTGAAGACGGGGGGGGCACATAATATTGGTATAAAGACTAATACACTATAAAGCACTGCAACCTCCAATCTCTGTCCTTGTTTATCTGGAACGAGCTGTTTATTTACTGGCGTTTAAAAGTTAATGTCAGAGTTTTGCAGATTATTCGGGACAACCCACTGACACTCTGATAATCATTCACTGCCAAGACCCATCAATCAGATGGGAGGTGTCGGGAGATACAGGCTGCTTGATTGATACTATGTGTCATTGTGCTGTGAACAGAATTCGATTTAGGTGGTGACTGAGAGCCTTTGGGAAGTTTGTCAATATGTTGCTTGCCAATCTATAATTAGCCCAGTGGGTCCTTTGTGCTGGGGCAAGGTAACATTGGGAGTCAATTGTCAGCTCTAATATGAATGTCAGTTTTGAAATGTGATGGTTTGACGAAGTTGTCATACTGTATTGTGTTATAGACAAGAAAGTAGTTTACTTGATGATATTAAATCTTACATCATGCACTTATAAAACAGTATTATCTATCTATCTATCTATCTATCTATCTATCTATCTATCTATCTATCTATCTATCTATCTATCTATCTATCAAATGCAATCATAAGGTTTTTGGACATTTTTGCAGCAAACTTTTCAAGCTTGGTAAAAAAAAATTCCCAATAGTCCATTTTAATTTTTAGCTGCGGCCCCCTGCAAGACATTAGAGAGTGAGAGAGTTTTGTAGTAAAATCTCAAATCTCACTGAACAGTATGTTTAGCATGCAGACAAACTATTAAAATTTTGTGTGGGTTTCTGGGAGATGTGATGCAAGATGAGCTTTCAGCAGAGTGCCTTCCAAATGAGAGGTGCCGTAGTTGAACTAATTAATGGACGGGGAGGAACAAGAGGAACAGAGATCATATTTATGGGATGAAACATGGAGATGAATGTGTGTGCGTGCAAACACACACATCACAGCACACTCTTCCCAGACAGTAGAGTGATGGCATGTAATTATTTCCTCAATGGCCAACCATGTGTTTATCAGAATGTTAATGTATGCATAATAACAGGCTCCACAACGCCTGCAAGAATGTCAAGGCTGCTAGCCCGTCAATCAAACCTCAAAATAGAATGGAAAATAAGTATGCACTGCTGTCATGATAAATGACAGACTGAGCCCCCTCATCGCCTTTAAGCTGACAAATATCAGACCAGTGCATGGGGTGGAATTATTGTATCAGGGAGCACAGCGAGCGGGTGGTCATTTGATGAGTGGCTTACCTGAATGTGGGGAGAGCTGAGATGAGAAGACAGAGGAGGGAGAAGATACAGACAGAGAGAAATGGGATGGGGTTGAGAGGTGATACAGACACAGTGAGAGAGCAAGAATGCACTCAGGGGATGGACACAGGGCTGCTGGACACTGGTGAAAAACTGATACCGAGGTATTTTTCCTTTCTGTGATATATATTATAACATGAAAATAAACAGGAATTTCTACCAGATAAATGCACTGAGTTTAATCTTCTTAAAAACTACAAAAAAAAATTAATAATACAGCTGTACTCTATATTATTTGCATCTTTAAGTCTATTTTCTTATTTAAATCAAACCTCCTCCCACATTTACTCCACTGCCCAACCCTTAGACTGTATAAATAATGTACGTAGTATCTGTGACGTCGCTCATAACTGCTGTCGAGCGTAGACGAAAGTAGCAAACTCTGATTGCTTCCAGTGAAATTATCTAGTCCCTGAAACTGTCCCCGACTAATTCTTTCCACTAGACTTTACACCGGAATGTAATTTTAAAAACAGCATACATACAGGAGAACAGAACTTGGTTCATTAAATATTCTCTAATACAACTGCAATACAGCACACCTAAAAAAAATCAAAACATGGATTCCTGCCAGCCCATTTTTTTCCCCAGTGTACCTTCTTCCCTCTCATCAAGATGTCAGCATTTATCTGATTTGTCTCATTAAAGAGTAGAATCTGATCATCATCATCATCCACGGGACAGATTTTCTTCAGATTAGTTCAAAGATGGCTATTTAAGGAAAGACGATGCTGGATAAAGAAACGGGGACAGAGGCAGGAGAGGGACACCAGCAAGGCTCCCTGGATGGATCTCTGTGTGTATCCATAAAAACCCTAAGGACTTATCTCAGATTTTAGCCCCTGTCTGGACCACATGTTGTGCAGGATTACACCAAGGTGTGAGGATGATCTGTTTCCAATAGACATGTGAGATGAGGAGGACAGGCACGCACTCCCAGTCTCGAGCATGGCTTATCCATTTTTTTGTACCAGTTTCTGTTTTTGTTGTTCAGCACAAACTTTGGTGTTGTAGCTTTTAGAGATGTCCAAGCTCAGACCCACTAACTTGAACAGGATGTAATTTAGCCAGACAAAGTCTAGCTGTACTTTGGGGGGAGAAAATGTCACATTGATTGCAGTCATTTATCACTGCAGAGGCGTCTGCTTTATTGGGAAATCTTGAGTTTGAGCCACAACAGTGAGTGAGGAACCGCAACTCATCAAAGATGCAACAGCTTTATCCTGAAATTTTACTTCTGAGAACATTGCTGTCATACCTTTCACTGACTGGCTGCCTGCCACCACAATGCAGTGCATCTCAAGCAAACCCAGCTGTAATTGAAGAGGAGACGTATGAGAGCCTCGACGGCTGACTCTCCTGCTCTTTATATATTGTGGCAACAAAGCGCCGTGGATGTCATTTGTGAGCTGTGAGGCTCTTATTGGCAAGGACACTGGGAGCAAAGTCTCACCAGTGTAAATCTTTAAACAGTGAGGTCACCTGCACAGATTTAAGAGAATTAATGCCAGGGCTCCAGGGACAGGTCGGTGTGTCAGTCTGTAAGACTGAATGCCACTGAATCAAGTTAACCAAGCAGAATAGTCTTACAATAATCAATTCTTAATTTCATGCTGAGTGCCTCAGATTAATCTGTGCAGCACGGAGAAGTGGGTGAGCTTTGATTTTTGGGGATTTGTTACTGCACTGCTTGTTAAATGCAAAAGAAACGGAGGAGGTAGAACGGAAAATGAAGGGTGGGACTTCAGTCAACTTCAAAGAGAAGTCAGAGAAGTTATGATATTGAAAACCAATGATGGCAAGGAGACCAATAATGGATGCCAATTACGTTGGAGGAAAGGAATTCAGTGGGGCTAAATGTATATAATGTGTTGTGGAACCAATGGTCAGTCTAAGTAGCTTTAAATTAGAGAGCAAATAACGCATGGTTGCAGTAGAAGTTGAATTGCATTATGCATTTCACACACAGAGAGCCTGAAAATCATTTTCTATAGGCCTGTTTAGCAGTGTGTCCTGCCATGCATTTAAATGACCTCATCTCCTAAACCAATGGAAGATGTGTGAGCTTTTTCATTGTATAATCAGTAATATCCAAGTAAGATCAGTATGCCTGAGTAAACAGTTTATTAAATCAAAACAAGCAGATTTCCTCGTAATGACAGTGTTCAGTAGGCAACACTGACAGCATCAGCTGCGGGGGATACTGATACGCTATATATCGCCTTATCCAATTCTAAGCGAGCACCCCTCTAGAACGACCTTGATCAGAGCAGCCTTCAAATGGTTAATAACACTCACGCACATGCAAACACACCCACATACACACAAACACACTCAAGCCTGGGATACACTGTCTAATCACGGGGGCCAATCTGGTGAAAACAATCACCCAGTTAATTGAGAGCAGTTTAGTAGATGAGTGTATCAAACACATGCACACACAAACACACACAGACGCACACGCACAGAGGAGGAGAGCTTACAGGGACGTCTTAGTTATTTACTAAGTCATTTCTCTTATCACTTAGGCTTTGTAAACAGCCAATGGGGAGGTAATGCAATCTCCGGTGCTGCTTACTCAAGTCTCAGATCGGTGAAAAAAATAAAAGAGAGGGAACGACACACCCCATCTCCCCAGTCCATCACTCATGACAAAGTAGCTACCCTGAGAGGTGACGTTGAGAGGAAAGCCCATATATTACAGCCTCCGTCCCACTTCTATTTATGACAGTTGTGTAAGGCCTTTCATATGGTGATTCAGATGCGGAGGAAATATTAAAATAACAGGTCTGTCTGCGTTGAGTGGTATGCCTCAGTCAATAGCTTGACACAGAACCGAGCCTGCCAACGATTGATTTAGTCACTGACCTTGTGTAATTGAATTGTAACTAATTGTAATTAGCAATCAGGGGGTGGAACCACCCACCTTGTAGAGAGCATTACATCTACCGTCAGGGAGGCTCACGACTGTGCTGTCACTTTTACTGCTCGTCAATCGCGTCAGCAGAAAATGAATCAATCATCCTCTGCATACAGAGGAATTAATGAGGCATCCGTTAACTTACTGCTTTAGGAACAACGACATATTTCATAAAAAGATCAACCGCGGTGAGGACATGTAGAAAGCCTATTCACAAGACAACACACTGTCTGCTTTTATCTCTAACTGGATTCTACCTTAAAGTTTTTTCCCATTTTTTTAAAGCAAGTCTGGCACGTTCACACTACACCATCAGTAAGACAAATCTATTGCTCAGGGGAATGCCATAGTGGTGTTTGATTGCTTTCAAGAGAGGAGACATGAAAAAAAATAAGGATAAGAAATGTAATGTAGTTGATGTACTGCAATTTTCTGAAGCAAGAACACATTTTTGCTAGGTTTCATGTTTCATCTAAAAAGAAAAAAAGAACCTCTTGAGAATGGATAGCAAGTAATATTTAACCAAGCATTACAAATCACTGGTTTGAAAGTGAAAAATCGGGTTGTTCCATTATGTTCTATCCTTCTTCTTGCCACCCTCCCCATCCCCTCCTCACCATCCCCATCCGGCCGCCCACCACCACAACTTCCCCCACATTCCACCACACACACTGTGATCAGGGAAAATGCCTTCTTTTCACATAATACAAAGATAAGCACGCTATCTCGCACCAGTATCTGTCAAGTGCCATTAGTTTCCGCGCTATTCCATTTCGCTCTGTGGATCCATACTCTGTGCCTGGTAATGATAAAGTCACTTAAATGGATGGCTCTTGGGCCGGCGCGAGATAATCTTCACCGAAAGAACAGTTGTTGGTGTTCCAGTGCTTCAAATGCTCACCTTGACTTTATTATTACCCTGTAATGCATGTTGCAGAGAACGGTAAATACGAAAGTCAATTTAATAAACAAGTGCTCTCTGTATTCTGCATGTGCGAGCGCAGATTAAAAATACGCCGGCCTTTCTCCTGGAGAACATGACAAGGAAATGAAAGGTTTCTGGTTCTCATTTGGTGATGTGATTGCATGCAGCTTCTGCCGTGACCGCAGTTATTTGCAAGGTTTAAAGTAGTGATCATTAAAAAGGATTTATTAGATTTGACAGAGCTATTTGTCTTTTCATTGTAGTCTCTGTGATTTTAAATTTACATGACTGACAGGCAAAGATTATTGTTTTTTCAGAGTTATAAGACAACATCAATCACAATAATATAGACTTTTAAAAATAAGGGGTGAATACATCACTCTAAAAATTGACTTGCTGCAAAAGAAGATTCAAAAATCTACTCAACAATCTATTACTATTTACTTTTTCATCTAACTCAAGGGACTGATCAACCCTTTTAATAGAAACATTTTCAGTGAGTAGTATCAAAGACAACTAAATCAGCAAGCGTCAAATACTTAAGCCATCAGCTGTTTTTTTAAGCATGTTCCACACATCATCCCCTGAGTACCATCAAATAGGGAGGGTTATGTATTTGCACCCATCTAATCCGGCTCATGCTTAATAGAGGCAGGCCCAGTCTTGCATAAGGATATGGACTCTGCATCTACAAAGCTTGTTGAGCACAGAACATGTTAGTCATCCATATCGTGCCCCACATTGAATTCCCCCTACAACATGCCTGCTTCGCTTATTGCCATAGCAACTTACACTAAGCACTCCCAACTCACAGGGAAGATTTGGTGCAGATATAGTTGAGTCTGGGTTTTCTGGTTCCATATCCTCCCTACAAAGCCTGTGATCGTTTACTGAGCAAAACCCAGAATTGATCCTTATAATTCCTGGAACTTATTGTTTTGTATCTTATTGTATCATGCAAGACAATTCACTCAGATGGGAAGACTATGAACACTGTAGCTTCAGAAAAATCTTCATTCTACAAAAGATGAAGCTGGCAATAACCGGTACATCCTTTAGAACTTAATGTGGAGCTGATTGTCTCTTTCATATCCTCTCTATTCATTGCACATATCATGATAAAGTGCAGCATATGTGGTCATTTCCTCAAACAGTTACAGAGCTTTAAATCGGTGCTATTTCGCACAGCATTAAGGGTGTTTCAAGGCTAATCCAGCACAGTTGTTGGCAGCTGCTGTTTGTTTACGTATGCAGCAGATGTTGCAGGTGGTATTTTTGGGCACATTTATGATTGACTCTTTGCTAAAAAAAAACACAGTGAATGATCAAAAGCAGAGCTAACATCCCGGGACAAACTGACAAAAGATACCAAGTAGCTCAGGTTGTCATCTGGGGTTAGCGCTGCCGAACTCACAGCTGTGAAGCAAACAAGACAGAGCTCAGGGATTGGAAAGAGGATGATAGGTATGTGCATTTGTTGAATGGCAGAGTTTTTGATTTTCAATTTAGTAACAGGCTGTGACTTGGCAAGACAAAGACCAAGTCAGTATTGTGAGAAAGCCTTGTCTCGAGGGCAGGTTCATGTTATGGGCTGAACTCTGACTGACTTACCCTCCGGCTTGTCCCCGCTGTCAGTCTGAAGGTAAATTTGTTTCAGGACACCAATTACAACTGATTCTTGGAACAGACTATCTTTATAAGGATAAATATTATTCCTTGCTGTGTTTTCATTTGCTGTCATCCCTTGGGCTGCACAGATTTTGTTGATCCGAGTCTTAGGTCAATGAAATATGCTTGTTCTATATGAAAACTCACACTGTTTCTCTTTTTTAAACCATCATTATTTAGAATTGACATGACTGTTGCATCTCGGCTAACAAACTTTTTACAAAAGTGAACAGTTGTGTTATGATCTTCACAATTTGAGATATAATTGAAGATAACTCCATACATTTCTTGCAGAACTGGGATGTTTTTGCAGTTTTGTCCTCTTATGTTGATTGAATCAAAGTGTATGCTGATGATGGTACAATTTTTAGTTGATTTTAGGCTGTCCAGTTAGGTCCATGTTGGTTTTAATGTAAAAATGTGATATATAAGTAAGGAAAGTCAAATTGTTTAATGTACTTGTAAGATATAAGCAGAAAAGGACGCTGCATAACTTTCCTTACTCTCACTGACAAAGCACACTTCCACTCAGAGAGAGGACTTGCATAAACAAACGTGACTGTATTCTGCAGTTTAATCCTTCTTAAGTTCAATGCTCTGGGGGTACTTTTGTTGGAAAAGAAACAATGGATGCTTGCCAGTTTCTTTGAGATTCCGCCGTCTCAAAAGAAGATGTGAAGACTATAAGCTCCCCTCAATGAGACGGTCAGTGCTTTTGTTCAGCAAGGACGAGAACTCGTCTATCTCCTGTAAGTTTGCAGTCGACACTTGTGATAACTTTTTTGAAGTTAAAAAGAATAAACAAGGCAACAAATCAACTGAAACTTAATACAAGTGTTTACCAGTATGAATGAAATATAAATCCCCAAGGACAGAGGAGAAGTTTTTGATACAGATCAAAAATGTACTCAATCTAGAACTTCAAACAAGAGTGATTTTTTAATGTTAGGTTGCCATTTTTGGGGGGTGAACATTAAAAGATGATGAAACTAACCCATCTATAATGTATGTCTGTTAAATCAAAGCTTTATGTAAATTATCTAAATCTTAAAAAGGAAACTGTGGCTCTATTTAGGGGGGTTGAAATCATTTAGTTTGATCTAACTGAACTGAGATACAGTAAGATAATGACCTTCATTTGGAGTCACGACACGATGGTCAAGGAAATCAGTCCTAAGCAAAAATGGCCACTCTTAACTTTATGAACTGTTTTAGTCATGCAATGTGTCAGTACATTGAAGTAGGAAGAAAAATATTTCAAGGACCGCCTCACATATTATATCAATACAGGGAGGATAGTGCTTAAAAATGTAAGACTCTCCTCTTGGTAGTTGCAGCTCCTTTTGTATGTTTTTCCTTAATGCTCTGTTAAAGGAAGATATATCAAGAGCAGTGGAATAAACACTTTCCCTGCCATGACATGTATATGGCAAGAGAGACCTTCACATGCCCCCCCAAGAGAAAAGATAAAGATACAGAATGCTAGAGCCTATTATTGTCACAGGCACAGATTTACAACTTGAACAGGAGCACGAACAAAGAGCATAATGAGAATCTTTTGCATAAATAAGTGTCAAATTGTAGGGATTAAAATTGTACTTGTCAGATTGGTCAAGTCACACAAAGCAAGTATTATATTTCCCTTGTTCTGAGAGATGTTGGGCAAAGAAAACATAGAATTTTTTTGTTTTTTTGTTTGAACATGTAAACATGTTCTGGGTGTCAAAAAGAAGCTTCTTCATCCTACTTTATTTTAGGGTGTTTTTTTGTCACCACCATTTGTTTGCACCATTGCATGTACCGACACTCAAGAGAAAATTCTTGCCTGCTGACCTCTGTGGCGGTCACACCAGACCCAAACAGCGAGATACTAGGCAATAATAGGAGCTGGGGTTGAGGTTTGCAGCAGAGTGGATTCATCAGGAAAAGTCAAGGTACATTTCATTTATCAAGATTTCTCATCCTATCAAACTCAACAGTGAGCCAATTGGTTTCAGCTCCCTGAAATTGCCCTTTAGCCACAAGGCTAGGACCTTTTTTCTTCCAACAGAGCACAAGCATCACTTTCGCTCTTTGGAGCAATATTGTTGCTTGTACTTTGTCTGTAGCAGCTAAAAAAAAGAGTAGATAATGTTGTAGCAGTACAGTGTGCTGCATTTTCTTCTGATGGCAATATGTATTTAGAGCACGCCATCCACAACCACACATCTTTTCATAAAGCTAACATATTCCACCCACATCAGGCTTGCTGTCAAGGCATCTCTTTGTAATCAGGGAGTCCACATGTTGCATTTTCACCCTGCAATGCTTGCTTTTACATTCATATTCCCCTTGTTTTCTGAGTAAATACTTGCTCAAGACTCATGCTTAATAAGAGTATTACTACTATTTGGGCCTGTAGTTTATGTAACAGCGTAGACAGGATAACTGGTATCTACTAGCCTTATAATAAGACCACAAAACAGCAAAGGATCCGTGATGTGGAGTGTAAAGATAGGACATGTAGAGCCAAATTTGGTTTCTAGAGGGAGGTGGGGTCCAGGGGATCGCGTACCTTCCTGTCCAGTAATGTGTGCTTGCTAGGTGGATTAACAGAGGTCCTAAGCTGAGTGCTACAGATTGTCGGGATTTAGGGATTTGGTGGGGAGAGATTGACGGTTGTGCGTGTACATCAGGGTAGAGATTGAGAGCAGATTGCTGTGATTTGGGCATGATTATCCAGCCGGTATTGTCACTGATCTCCATCATCCTGTTTCATTTTCTCAGGAAGTGCAGCTCATCTCAGGCAGAATCCAACTGCCCAAATCCCAGGCAATGGACTCTATTAATGGGGGTTGGGAGTGAGAGGAGGAGGGGGGCGGGGGTCAGTCAAAGGCACCTCTTTGTATGTTTGTGCAGTGCCTCTGTTACTCTCTTGACCTAACGGGGCTCCTCTTTGGTCCAAAGTCATCTCTCATCCTGAAATGACGTGCCTGCCCCCTGATCGAATTTGCTTGTCCTTTTGTGGGTTTGTTTGTACCCCAAGATATCTCTTTTCAAAACAGAATAACAAAGCCTTGACCCCAGTGGTGCAGGAACTGTTGACTCCCAGCTAAAGAGATTTAGTTCCTGGCGGAGGCAGGTGAGATCAGAGCAAATCACAAAATTAGATCATAGTCATTTTGTCAAGAAAAAAAAATCTGCTTCAGAGAAGGTCTGCCAAGGGACAGGGGCCAAAACGACTTGCCAAAGAAGGAAATTAATTTGAAGCTATAGCAAGAAGTGAGTGTTGGAAGGCAAACGATATTAATCTCAAACATGAGCATATGTCGTCAGGGTGTTTCTTGGCACTGTGAAGTCCATTAACAGCCAGTTTCTATCAAGTGCGACGGTTGGTCCAAAGCCTAGGTCACAGTAAGGTCAACCAATCTTTCTCAAACGGCACATTTAAAACAAGGTTAATCCTGGTGCTGTCTCTGCCTTATAGAGGGCGCACTAATCTGAGTGCTCCATTAAAAGCCTTGGGAAGGTTAACTCTGAAGCTTTATTGCAGAAAATACACTGGCTTTTGAAAGACATGCCTAAAGAAGCTGACATTCACACACACACCCGTGTCTATTGGAATCAACACTTCAGCCTTCAGTCATACAGACGTAGGACAAAGGTAGTGTTTTCCAGTTACATTCTTTAGTTTTAACACCTCACAGTTAGAACATGGTCTTACAACTTGAATATCTACAGATGATAAAGTGGTCTGTCTATTTTCCCTCACTCTTTCTTCCCTCTAATTACTTCAACATTGCATCAAATAGGCACAAAAATGTTGTAATATATCATGTGTATAACATTTCAAGTCATGAACTCAGTTTTTCAAAGTTTTTTACTCCTTTGATGTTGATCACATCTTTTAATGGCATATATACAGCCACATGAAGATAAAAGTGATGCTTCATTAGATCGCAGCTATCTTTTCATTTGATTTCTCAAACTGCATTTAAAGAACCTTGAGACAACTCAGTGAAAGATAAGGTTCAATCAAAATTTGAAAAAACATATTTTCCCATATCACCTTCCTCTACCTGCTAGCCCCACTTACATTACACTTCTGGCAGTGACACTTGGTCTCACTTTGATATCTGCCAAATCTTTGTGACAGGACCCTTTGTGAGCAAGGCTGTCGGCACATTAACACCAGAGTGGGGTGTGATCGAGACTCCCACCACCGAAAACCATTATCAAAAAAACCCATATCCCATTTGATATCCATGCCCTGTCTATGTGATGGGAGCTGTTATAGATGTGTGTGTATTTGTGTGTCAGGGTTGATATATAAGGCCCAAGGCAGGTGACAAACACAGGAGCTCTAAATTTGGAGTCGGTGGCACCTCAATAATGAGAGTGGGAGGGTACTATAGGGCTCCAGTAGGCTAGATTACAAGCCCCTAACTGTAAGTCTACCTGTGCCAAAGATGCTGTATTACTGCAACAGTCCCACTTTAGTCAAATTAAAGTTAGTGCACAGATTCCAAGTGAGATTAGTTGCTAATGCTACCGAGTGTCAGCAGTTGTTGAGAAACACTTTTGTCTTCATGTTTTCACTTCTGTTGCAACCTTTCAGCAGTTCAGCTGGAAAAAAAGAAAAAAGTTTATGTTGTGTGACTTCAATGTCACTTTGTCAGAGAACTGTTCAGCTACTTGTCAGCGCAGATTATTTCTAATGCTTCAGCCAACTGTTTCAATGTCAGCGTATTCAGTAAACAACATGATTCATTTTCTGCAAACTTACAACAACTTTCAGTGAGCATTATACTGTCTTTACAGCTCGGTACAGGAGCTGCTTCTCTGTGCTTAGTTTTTATAGTGAAAAAATAGGACATCATGTCAGCATCTGTGTTCATGAGGAAGTCAAGTGAGTGATCTCCAGATGAAAGCCCTTAGTATGAGAAGGAAAGGAATGCAGGTCTTTGCAGAATCATACTGGATGTTGCAACACACCAGGAAGGGTATTTGCAAGTATTAATGAGAAATTCTTAGCAGAGGTTAACATTTCTCCTCATTGAAGGCTACACTACCCGTGAGCACGATATGATATGGCATGGAGGGACAGTGATATTAAAGCTTCAGGCTGTTATGCTGGTTTTGTTTTCAACCTTGGGAAGGCATTCTAACTCTGTGCGTTATAGGAATAGAAGCATTATGCTAATGAGAGCTGCCCTGTGAAGAATACATTTGCTGTTGGAAAACATTTTGGCTTCCGCCTTGGGAGCTAATTGAGTACTCTGACAATGCAGTGCTTGGCTGGTTCACGTACACACAGGGGTGGAAAATTCAATTTCGCAGCTGGTTCAGAGCACTCTGCAAGGAGAAGCGAGAGAAAAAGGGGTGCCTGGATTAAAGAGTGGAGTTGGCTCTATGGCTCCGTGTCTGGCTCAGTGGGCATATTCTTTTCATTACACTGCTGTGTTGTATTGTTTTATTGACCAGCTGACAGTGAAACTGAACATGTAAATACACAGTGCTGTACCAGTTAAAGGTTTGAAAAAACAGAATGTCTCTGTTGAATCGTTAAGTAAAATAATTGATTAGACGTTCAGATTTTTGTTACACTAGTGATGCTACAAGTCCAGTGTTTCTGCCCCGGCATAGGTGAAATATTTTTCTTCTACACTGGTTTTTTTCCTCACTTGAATTAAATGTTCATCAAAGGCAACCCACTGCACCTCAAAATTGTTGGTAAGATTTTTCTTGTTGTTCTTTTGTATCGTATTCTGAACTATTCTTCATTTTAAAGCCAACATTTCATCACCAAACATGTGCAGCATAACCCAACAGACAAATACAAATCAATACAAAATTGGCACTCTCAGAAAGTCCAAAAAAATTTGATTTTGTGACCCCTGAACAATGTTGTCTAAAGTAATTTTCGGGATGAATATATCTGTTAAAGCTCTAATTAAACAGCGGTTTCTTTTTGTCCTTGTAAGGTCACACGTTTAAAACCTCTGGCTTGTTTCTGTAGACAAACTAAAGGTTTCCATGATCACTCTATGGTTTTAAAAAAGCATGATTTGCCTATATTTGAATGGCTTGGATAATCTTCCTTCCTATAGAGTTCAAAAACTTTTTGCAAAATGCTGTTTGCCTTCCATCATAAGGCTGAGGCACCGATATTTAAAAAATTGAGGTACTTCTAATTTGCAAGCGCTTACAGCCTAATTGTACTCCTAATGAAACCCTTATTTAAGGCACTAACATTGTAAATGGTTCCTAATTAAGCCTATATGTGTTAAAAACACTGGGCTTAATTGTATACTGATACACATCAGTGTATCTGCCTAATTAAAGTGATTAGGCTATCATCACCTAGAGGAGATATCCAATTAAATACAAGGTCACATAGAAAGAGAAATAGATAGCAAGATAGCTGGATAGCTGGGTGGATGGATAGATGGATAGATGGATGCTTGGATGTATGAATAGGATGGATCTGTAGATGGATGGATGAGTATAGAGGTATAAATGAATTAGTGCATGAATGAATGGATGGATAGATACATCAGAGAGCTCTTTGGTACCATCAAAGTGCTGTTCAAGTGTCTGTCACAATCTCCTGCATCCTCACATCCACACCCTGTCTGCGGTTGTATGTTGCTAACCCAGTATGTATTGCAAGTGGCAGAGGGACCCAGCTGGTGTCAATAGCCCAGACCTTGACCCAGAAACAGCACTGGGGTCGGTCCCAGTCATAGAGGATTGCTCTTTATGCCTGTCTTGCTGATACAGCTCAGACAGAGGGCACAGCAGAGTGTCAGTGAATGGCCTTAAGAAAACTGGGGAGGGACCAGAAAGAGGAGCTGTCCTCTCACAGTTATCAGATCTCCACCTAACACCCACGCATGCACATGCACTCACTGTGGAATATTCAAAATGACACTGTGCGGACTCAATGACAACATCACAGATGTTTATCTGCAGTTTTACATAGGTGCTAGATGTTGTCTATAGAACGTGTTTGTATTGTCATTTATTCTCTTGTTTATTTTTTGCCTATCTGCACTGAGTCAAAGAAAAAAGGCATCAAATGTTTAATCAGCACTTCCCGTTCTGTGAGGCTTTGTCTGATCTCAACAAATAAGAGCTACAGTCAACACAATGAAAGACAGCAGCAGACAGAGGATGTTGGAAAAGGAAAAACAAGAGTACTTTGAAGGTAGGGTTACAACACTCTTGGGACAGCCTGCAGATTTCTTATTGTCATCAACATAGACATGCCCTTGATCAAACGTGCACACTGCCCCCACTGTTTGCTCTGTTTCCCCTCTTATGGGGGGGGGGGGTACTTCCTGCAGTGCTCCTCAATACTGAGAAATCTATTTGTTTCAATTCCCTTTGAAAGAAACACAGCTGAATCAAGTTCTTGTCTGACAAATTAAAATCTGTGCAAAGACCAAAGTGCTGTTTAGTACACATTGATTTTGGGCCCTGAACACAGACAAAAGCAACATTTTCTCACAAAGGTAGTTTTCTTGTTTCTTGTTTGATGAAATACTTTGAACCTATTAACTGTGCTATTTTGTTCTGGCACAGTAATTACCTGTGAAGCTAAGCACAGGTTTGAATTTGCATTATAATGTGGAGAGAGCCCGTTTTCACTCAACACTACATTTTTAGAGCTTTATGCGAGATAGCAGAGACATTAGCTGGTAGGCATCGCAGTGCTGTGCTGAACTCAGTCTCCCACTAAATGACTCTTAATTCAGGGAGCCCTTTTCTCTCCACGAATAGTGAGCAATTAGCATTTGCTGCTAGAGGTGCTATAGATTGTGCTTTGGCATAGCAGTGGGACTGTAGAGCCTGTGGAGGAGAGGACGAGTGATGTTAATTTCAGTACGGGGGTGGCCAGTCGTGGGAGGACAAAGTTGAGATGGCAGCCTTTTTTACATTCCCAGCTAGTGAGCAATAACAACCATGTACCTGGCTTCACTGATGGCATTACGGGGAAGCAGTTCTCCAGCTCTTGTCTCATTTGCACTTGCGCTGCCAAAAGTTTTCCATGTGGGTAGCCGTCTGTATTGTTAATGATGCTGCCCTTCTGCTATATACCAACAAGTCTGCAGTGGTCCTCAGTGTGGCAGGGAGAGAAGGATATACACAGACAGAGAGCAAGAAGGGCACTTCAGAGCAGTCAGGGTCCCCCGAACAAAGAACGAGAGCTCATCTTTTAGTCTGGTGGATGATAGGGCCTTGTGGAATGGTAGTCTGCCATTCTTTCTGGCGGGTTCAAAGGTTCTTGGCATTTCTGGCAAATAAAGCCGCTGTGATAGACAGGCCAGGCCTGTGAGTGGGCAGATGTTTTATGTGTTCACTTTTCAGTCCGAAGTATAGATCCATACATTCTCAAGTCAAAACTTGCAATCTTCTTACATATACCGTCTGAGTGAAACCTGAGAGCAGCAGTAGAGTAACTGAGAGAATATGTGTTCCTTACACTACATTTTCCCCCTTCCCCTTAAGACACAGTACACTGCCATCAGTCATCTATTTGCTCCACTGTCACACAGGCATATGTTAGAGTTGTCCTGTCATGTTGCATTTTGTGAACTTTAAGATGCCCCTGACCTGCTTTATGTCGCCTGAGGGTGAATAAGCTTAGAAGTGGGGGTGGGATGAAGGGATGCATGCTGGTGTACAGCATGAGTCCCAGAGGTCAGGTATAAGTAAGTGCACATGTGACGTGCAGTCGTGTTAATACTTACATGTTGCTATTTATTTCTTTATTTCTTTGCTGTCATAGCATGCTCCCCTAGCATGCTCTGGTTCAGTTTCCCAACTCTCACTCCAGCCGTGTGACTTAATCAGTCTGACAGACTCTGGGTGCCTGGGGAAAGTCTCTCTCTCTCTGCAGTCCCCTTTCTCCTCAAGTTTACGCTCTCTGTGACAAACTCATTCTGGCACCTTTCGAAAATGCAGTGCTCTCTGTTGGACGGCTCTCTGCGGTCTCTTCACACTCAACACACAAGCATACACACAAAGACTAAGTGCACAAACTCCGGGGAGTACATGCCACACATAACGCATGCATACGCACGCAGGTGCATGCAAAACAACACACAACTGAGGGAGTATGCAGGGACATAAACACAGACAAACTGTGGCTGAAAAAGCAGGGCGCACAGTATCCCCCAGGCACAGTTATTATGCCTCACACCCCTCTCCCCTAGTTACCCTCCTCGTTCCACTTTAAGTGCTTATTCAAACAGCTCCCATGCATAAAGAGGAAGCAGTTCTACTTATTGGTTTATTGTTGTTGAGTGACATTCTCAATTAGTTTTCATCAGAGTCTCGTGGTGTCTGACCTCTTGAGTTGTTTTTTCAGAGCTCATTATAAAAGCAATGGGATGCTACGTCTGTGGCGCGAGCTAACCTTGGCTCAGGTCCAATACATTCCGGCTAACAAAGTGGGATGGAGAAAACTTCAGCCTGTGGTTAAGGACCTCCCTGCAGGGCTAAGATGCTTTGCTGTTTAATTCAGCTACACAACAGCACCCCTGTGGCAT
The DNA here is from genome assembly GCF_009762535.1 of Notolabrus celidotus. NCBI lineage: Eukaryota > Metazoa > Chordata > Actinopteri > Labriformes > Labridae > Notolabrus > Notolabrus celidotus. The sequence continues at coordinate 9,324,042 of NC_048285.1, forward strand.
CTTCAACCACTGCACTTAAAACTCAGAACCATACGATTTTTATTTTCCAGAAAAGCAACATGGCAGTCTCACTACCTCAGTCTCTTACTTCTGGGACCTGATTAAACGTACACAGAAAGCCTTTTCTAAAAGGCCAGATATCATTGCTAACAATGCTGAGGAAAGCTTTTTTTTTTCATGAAAACTAATTCCAACGTTATTAATACAATGTAATTAATTCAAATTCATTAGTTTCTAAATTATTTAAAATAAAACAGAGAGCCTTTGTAGAAAGTTACACAGGATAGATGAAAACCTCTGTGATTGACCTTCGCTCTCCATGGAGCCAAATTATTAAACTCACCCAGGACTGCTTCAATTAGCTGTATTCTATCAAAGGGATATGACTCAGCCACGATTCAGACTCTGATCCCTGTCTTCTCTCAGACGCTGTGTTCACTTTGCCAAGCTGGGAGCTTTCAGTCTTTCAAATTAAGTTTAACAACACTAACTGTGCACCTGGCAGCTCAGGTTCTCATGGGGTTATTTCACATTTTGGGACCTTCTTGACATTCTGCCTCGCTGTACTAGCTTCTGCTTTTTTTGTCCCCAAGACTGGTCACATATTTGGAGTAGTCATTTGGGACCTCTGGGACCTTCTTTTCTTTCAAGAGTCCCCTAGATGGACAGTTCTCATACTGATAGCACCTGACTAACGTTCCCCCTGACATACTATTTCGTCTTCCTCCCATCTCTTGCTGTTTCTTCCACTTGCCTAAGCATTGGAACAACAAAGGTCTCAGGCTCTCTCTGGCCTGGCTGCATTGATGGAACCTGAGTCCTATAGAGCATTTTTTTAAAGGCAAAACAAGGAGATGGGAAGGAGAAAAGTAATGGAGGGGTATTTTAAAGAGTCAGATAAGGGACGAGGGCGTTAGGCCTGCTCAGGGATTCTCTCATTATTCTCCATTTTCAACAGAAGCAATGATGAGAACGAAACATTTCCTATCTTTCAAAGTGGCAATTTGCCCATTTAATGCCTGTGTTATGCAGGCCTGACATCCTTTCATCCACCCTCTTTGCACTAATTTAATTCTTTTTTCCTTTTATTTCTTGGCTGATAATTCTCTATTTATTTCCATTAAGCTTTGTTTGTTCACAGCGATCTGTTGCTGTAATTTATTAGAGCTGTCAGCTTAAATGATGTGGCATGCCGACACGGCCCTGCAAATAGTGGCTCCCCCCTTCCTCCTCTCCTTTTATGGAGAGCTGCCCTAGTTTTTGCGAGGGAGGAAGAGGGAGACATTACAATTAAGGTAGCGACATGGACCCCCTGGTGGCCATGCTCAGGGACCAGATGTCCTGTCACAGAGATGCTGGCCCTCACCTCTAGGGAGCCCTGGGTTGAAATCTGGTTCATGTCTCTGTGGGGACACACTACTGCTCTTGTTCCATCATTAATTCAAGGATAACCTATTCAGGAAGTATGAGCTTTTTTCTTATTTTTTCCCCCATTGTGGGCTCTTTAACAACAAAACTTGGTCATTCACTCATTCCTTCATCTTCTCTCTTTTTAATTCCAGTCCTATTATGCTCGCTCAATACAAATAGTCTGTATCTTTGTTGTTGAGATCAACATGATGCATGTAATGCATTAGCCGCTGACAATATTGGATTCTTAAAAGCATGATAACCACTTGTGTATTGACACAAAAGAAGGATATAATGGCTCCTGGTGAAGGAGGCAGGTGAATCAAATTAGAGACAGATTTCAAAAGCACCAATTTGTCTCAGATATTCGGTCTAGATTTCTTGTTGAGGCCCATTCATGCATCATCACATTTTTGTTTTGTCGCCTCATTAACTACGTAACTAAGAAATTAGCCAGACTTTTAAGAAAGCAAAGAGTCTGCTGGGCCTGATAAAGCAGCTCTTTTTTGTTCCCAATCCTTCCTCAGGCTCAGGATGTTTGACAGATGACAGAAGAATCACTGCTGTGTAAAGTACATGTCATTCCCCTCACAGGAGGCCTTAGAGGAAATACTATCACAAAGAGACCCTACAATCTTTACTTTTTTTTTTCATTTCCAAGCCCTGGATACTTTCTCTCTCATTTTGTCCTGTTCTCCTTTTGTAGAAGGCGGCTGCTGGTTCCTGAGATGAAAGACACTTGTTTGGCAGCCTTCAAAGAGTCACAGAACTCTGAAAGTCACTTGTATTGCAGAGCTGTTCATTCTCCATTTTATATCCAATATGGAGGTGATGATCAAAAGGATCAGAGCTGAGGGAGAAGCTAAGAGATGTCTGCTTTGGAGTAAACAACAATACTGATCCCCAGACCAACACTAGGCTCTAATTTAATGATTGTCCTTCAGCTAATGCCCGAGACCACACATAGCACTATCTCTGAATTTGAAATGTATTATGAATATAAAAGGTTTTACACCATACGACTGATCTGATACTTTCTAGCTTCATACACAAGCTCAAATGTATAATGTTCTATATTTAATCAATCCGTCCAATCCACCAAATTTAGCTTTCTAAAAGGACGAAGCAGCAATATGAAAGCATAAAGCAGATACAGAGAGCCTGCCGATGAGGACTGACAGTAGATTCCAAGCCATTAACTCTCCACTCAGTGTGAAGCGCACCCATCTGGAGGGCACCCTTTGGGCTTCAGTAGATACAACATCATCTCATAAGATACTTTCTCTATTTCTCCATTGAGGCTTTGTTGGAGTTTGTTCAGCTGGGTCACATTTAACTGATCCTTAAATGAAAGTCTAGTTAATAATTCACCATCATAACTTGGTGAAAGTTCAGGGGCCACGCACTTGAAGTGATGAGGGGACTGGTGACACCCCTGAACATCCCACTGTGTGCTGCCACCATCATCTTTAGATGCCCTTCTGCATCTTTAATGTCCTGCTGTGCTGATGTCACACAGGATAAGGACGGATACATCGACTTTCCAGAGTACATCCCATGCAGTATGAATAAGCTAAACTTCACACAAGTGTACCTTAGGGATGGCTGTGACAGAGTTCGGGCAGGTTGTGCACCTTTCTGTGGGTCTGCAGCAGAATCACCGACTCATCCAGTCAACAGTCAGTCAGTTTCTCAAGTGCCAATGAAAAAAAAGACTGAACCGTGTAAATGTGTGTTTGATTGTGATTAGGTTACATCCTGATAAGCAGGTTGGCACTTTTCATAGCATCCTATGTCATCAGTGTTTTAATGTGTGTGTGTGTGTGTGTGTGTGTGTGTGTGTGTGTGTGTGTGTGTGTGTGTGTGTGTGTGTGTGTGTGTGTGTGTGTGTGTGTGTGTGTGTGAAAAGGTGACTATGGCAGAAGTGTAAAGAGCATTGAGTGGTTGGAAGACCAAAAGGCGCTGTAAAAGTGCAATCCATTTACCATTTAACCATTTTTAAAAACCGTTACTATAAATATATATTTTAATTCTTCTACTCTCGTATAAAAAAACAACCTCTTGGTGTCCTTTGAAAAAACATTGATAAGTACTTTGAACCAAAGCTGTTTAGAGTCAATAGGCACACAATGTGAGGTAATAAAATTAGCATACAACGAAAGTGAGGAATTATCACATTTGTGCTTGTTTGCACATATGCACAAATACTCTACTCAGACAGCTAATACACTGGCATTAAGGATTAGGGCTGCAAGAAGCAGATATGTTTTAATTTGTGATAAGAATGCTTTTCCTTTGGAGATTCCTTTTTTTCTTTTTCTTTCATTGTTGCTCTTTCTTCTCCTTTCACTTCCTTTCCCAAGCCCCAGACGACTTTGTTTTCCTTCAATTGTGTTGTCATTACCATCATCCATTTAATGTATGATAACATTGCCTTCTAGGGGGAAGAAAATCCTCTAGTCATTCTGAAAAAAAATGGAACAGGACTTTGGCTGAATGCTACTTTACTTTCCCCCCCAATGACTTCATGAAATCCTCGAGATGAGAATTCTATTGTCATACACTTTCACTTTCTCTCTCTCTCGCTCTCTCTCTCTCTCTTTCTGTCTACCCCATATAAATAGAGTTTTACATGTAGAGACTGTGCATGGGCAAACATAGATTCGATAAACCACAAAACCCCACCACTACACAGCAGTGCTTTTAAAAGGCTACACATCTCAGCAATAACACTACTACCATTTTCCCAAAATGCCTCATGGGTATCAGTGATGAAATGGGACACAAATTACAGTGAACCTGAGCACCAAGCCTCTCTAAAATAGATACACCTGTGATGATGACACTGCAGGGTAACCAGGGTGCCAGCAATTGACAGTCCATTTTATAGTAACTATCCACTGGGCCTGCTTCCTGCTTTTAAGGGAAGATGAGTTGACCATAGTGGACCTGCCTATCCTCCATCCCCATTTTACCTGATGTTGGTTCTTTACAGGGCGCTGTCCACTCATTCGTCATTACATGGGCCTTTCTCTAGAAACATTATCGCTTTAGATAAGGCTTCAATAAGTACACATGGCTTTTAGGGTTCTCCCTCTTGCCTCTCTAATCCAATCCCTGGTGTGGAGTCTGTTCATCATAGTGCACCGCAGGCATTTGCCGTGTCCCTGCGCTCCTCATTGCACAGAAAGTAATGGATGGCCCTGCCCTTGGTTCACCCCAAGGCCTTCTGGTTCCTGCTCAACTGTTTGTCTTGAGGTTGTCTCAAATGGGTCTGCCCTGTGGTATTTTGATTTGATTAAATCAGGTTTAAAAGGTTGGAGACGGAAGGAGGCGAGAGGTTTGCCCTGCCCAGTATTGTGAGCCAGTCCTCTGCCATTTAGCATTGGGCAGTGGCCAAACGAAAGCAGAAAACTGAAATGACTTCTGTGCTCCTTTGTGATTTGCACTAATGTCCCCCAGGGATTGAGCAATGACCACTGTGAATTCCCCCAGGACGCCAGCCAGATTGAAAACCCCTGCCAACACATTTGAAAGGATAGCAAATCATTTAAACTCCCCAATGTGCATTAGCATTTTTTTTCAGTCCCCAAGCCAGCCTCCACAATATTAAATTGCACTTGATAAAATAAAATAAAAATCAGAGAGTGCGACAAGAGCTCTTCAGCCTCCAAATCAGCCAAGTGAATATTGGAGTGGCCTCTAGAAAATTAATTATACTTTAATTCTCTTTGTTTACTCTAGCCGGTTTCTGATATCTACTTGAAGAGCACAGCTGGAAAAAGAATGTACTTAAGATATAAGAGGCGCTGTGGCACTGAAAGGTGCGTGGTGACAGAGACACAGTGTCAAATACATCTTCGGTTTGCCTTCAGCTTATCCTACTTATAACACCACATTATTACTGCATGTAAAAATAGGTGATGTGATAAAGTGGAAGGACAGAATCCAAGCCCCACCATATTGAAGAATCATCAGAAACAAAAAGTTACAATCAATACAGCTATTCTTCTTGATAGGAAAATATATTATTGTTTGATAATCAATACAAAATAATGTCTTTATTTATAGCATGATGTAAGGCAGACTAATAATGAGCCGTAAGTGTTCACATACTCAATAGCTTTTTTCATTTGTTATTCTGCTCTGGCAGAGTGCTCTCAGTAATGCAAGAGAGGGTACGGATGCATGTGTGTCTTTCACTGCATGTCTGTCTGTATGATGGCTGTGCCGGATAAAGCTTTGCCTCGTAAACAACTATAATGACACACAGCAACAGGCCTCACGCTGAATACGCCTGGGGACCAATAGAGGGATTTTCCATCAGCATTCAAACCAAGTATCTCATGTCAGAGATTTCCTAAGACTGGTGTCAAATGCTCCAGCGTTTCCCGCAACAAATACTCAAATAGGAACGAAGTTGGCACGGCGCCAACATGAGTAGTGCTGAAAGAGTGTATTGTGGGGGAGGGGTGGCGTGCGGAGCGGTTGCTGGCTCCTATGCTAACATTGCAATCCTGACTAGTGAATGGCCCTTTCTTCCCAATTGCTTAATTGTCTTAGAGGGACAGGCAGGTGGCTCAAAGCCTCATTTGGCATCTGCTGAAAAAAAAAATCTACATAGTGCATGGGAGTGTTGGGGGAGGGTTTCATTTTTCATTCTTAATGCTACACATTCCCCCCTTGGGCAGATTTCAAAAAGTTTGGGCTTGGATCAGGAGCAAGTTTGTGCTGCTATTGTGACTGATGTGCCTTGCTGAATAAAACATATCTTGGTATCAGTGCCAGATCAAATAGCCTTTCAAAAAGCCATGCCTCTCACTGTCGTATGCTACCATAGAGGGAACTGTTTTCCTATTACTATATTAAACAGAACCCACAGACGCTTTCCATTTAGCAGCAGTGAGGATAATTTAGGTGCATCTACTAAACTAATAACACACAACTAACTATGTGTTACTGTCTAACACCATGGTGCTTCACAACACACCCCACGAGTGGACCTTAATGGAGTCCGTGCAGTCACATTCAGCTGCCTTTAAGATTTGCTTACAAAACAGAAGGTCTGCACACGCCATTGCTGTTGTTGAAACATGCACAGCAGTTGTAACGGAAGGCTGAGACACATCCACAGGTGAGGAGCTTCTCCCTCCCCAGATTCTGCTTGTACAAGTTAAAAGGCTGATTTGCATTTATATTGCCATTCAAGGCTTGCAGCTGTAATTGTCGTGGCACAGTAGCAAACGCACAGACGCCACACAAACTCACCTACACACACACAAACACAAGCACACAGAACCCTGGTAGAGTGGACAGTGGAAAATCTGCCATTGAGTCCATTGTTATGAATCTTTAGCAGAGAGAGAGTAGGAAGGGGGGAAAAGGGAGAGGGGAAAGAGGTGAGTTTGTCCAGGTTTAATATTGAGCTGTCCCAAAAACTTCCCAGCGAACACTAGGAAGTCCTTATCAGATCAGCAACCCAATTTTTCAAGTGCCTCCTGCGCTGAAGCACCACATGCATCTTCTGGGCTCTATCCGATGCAGCCTCACACGTTCATGTCAATGCATTGGATGTCTGCTTTAGTCACAAATGTTTCAAGCACAAGTGAGACACATATCGTAACTTGGGGTTGCAGAGCTGATTTACTCAGGCTTCTAGCTACAGATAACAACCTCAAAGAGAATAGTGTGGGAGAAAGTTTTAGGCCAGGACGGCCAGTTGAACCTTTTTCACATACAAATGAGTCTGCCTGACTTGAAACACTGCTTTTTAGGAGCAAAGCTCTCTGCGTAGGTTACATGAACATTAATGAACATGCATTAGCCTCTTAGGAATAAAACAAAAATACATTAGCGGCCATATTTCATAATAAGGTAGGGAGTTAGTGAATATTACACAGCTCCAGCGGCAACACAGATCATGCACATAATTAAATTTAACCTTAACCTTCACACTTAAAGCTGCATTTGCTAAGGTGTCACATTTAAGTATAAAGCATATTAGGTAAGTTGTGTGTGACTAATAAACTGAATTATTAAAGAAAACTTCATTTTTGTGCACTTCATCTTCATATTAAAGCCGCTGTTTGTAATTCTGCACATACAATACAGTGAAACGGCAATGACTAACCAGCTTTGTTAATGGGAATGGATGTGTAACACCTTAACCCTCTTGGGCATGAAATCAAACTCAATGAAGGGTTTTTATAAACAGGCCTAAGAGAGCAGCAGAGCTACTGCTTTATATGAACTTTTTCTCTTGACTCATTACTGTTATTACAACTCCAAGCTTTCATTTACATTACAGACCAGGTTATAGTTCCCTTTATTAACACTGCCAACACAAATGCAGCCTGGAAGTTAAATAAGGGGAGAAACTGTAAGGATGAGAAGTAATTTGCATCACAGCCACGGATAATGTATAGCCCTTTTTTCTTTTATTCAACACATTAACACATTTCACATTTTCACCTGCAGAACCTTGTGTTGTTGTTTTGTTTGCCTGTTTCCATGACAGATGTTGAGTCAAGCACAGTGGTCTCACCCATGCAAGGTAAACAACTTGCACAGTATTTCTAAAATCAGATATCTAACAATAGCAGATTCCTGTTCCATGAATCTCTAGTGTTTTTTTTAATAACGGGTAGAGCTTTTTTAACTCACTGCTTTAACACAGTGAAACCTTTTGAGAGGGAAAAATGTGTTAATATGAAAGTGAGTTCACTCCTCCTTGGTTAAGATTTGAGTCAGTTAAAGTGGGGAGGGGGGTTGATGTGAAAGGCTGGATGTGAAACAAATTGAACATTTAACAGTATGAAGAAAAAGTCTTATTAATGCCTCAGGTTTCTCAAAGCAGGGTTGTGACAAGGAAAGAGCAAACTTTGTATTTTTACATTGTTTGAACCCACCTGTGTTCTACAAGCAATCACAAATCCCAGAAGCAAGTTAAAAAAACTCCTATCTATCAAAACCTCGGCTAAGGTAAGAGGCAGGATTAGCAGACAAAAGACACAGTCAAGCTGAAAACACTAACATTTCTCTTTTTAGCCCCGCTGCGCCTATGCTTTGTCCTCTCCAAGGAAAAATAACATTGTATGATCCACCACTTCCCTGCTTACAGCACCCCCCGCCACTGAACACACAGCCCTGTGGAGCTGCCTTTAGTTGCTTTAACAGGAAAAACATAGCCTCTTGTTTCCTGTGCATTAAACTGCAATTTAGAAGCCATTAATCCATCCCATAATCCGTCACCAAATAAAATCCTGACTGGGGTCAAAGAGGGATTCTGAACCCTTCTCTACAGTTAGCTGTAGTCTCACACTCTGTACTATTTTAAAAACCATCCAACACCAACAATCTCTCTCGCCATCTTATACATAGGACGTCTCAGAGGGATGGAGGTGCAGGAAAGAGCTGAATGAAGAATTGCAGATGCTAAGGCTGCCTTCACAGGTGACCCAGTGATCACTACAGCATCTGGTTGAATTACTTAACACTGCCGCCCAACAGACATGTAATCCGGGATAATGCCCTTTTGCTGAGTGCTCCAATCTGGATAAATTCATCCCCGAGGAATGAGATCCAGTGGCAGAGTCTCAGGGAGAGAGCGAGGAGATGAGGGGCTTGGGGGTTGATTGGTTGGTACTAAAAGGAGACTGTTGGGGCTGAGGAGAGTCTTCTAGATGGATAATGAAGCCCCACAGTAAACAGCTTGATTCTGTTGACTGCCTGAGTGACTGCAGGAGAGGCAGGAGATCATTGCCTGGTTTTTCCAAGAACACTCCAGACCAATCATATCCCTTCCCCAGCTGACCTGAATCCTGACAGACTCCAAATGAAGCTTTGATCCAAACTGCTTTCATTGGATATTCTGTACTTACTTACATCCACATTCTTATTTTGATGTTTCCTTCAACTGAAATATTTTGCAAGAATTTGTGTATTTGGATGAAGACATGCCATCTCTTACATGCCAGCTCCAACCCTAGATTTCTTGATTGAGTGATGAGTTTACTTTCTGTCGGCCGTAGACGCCGTAGGAGAAAAACGAATCATAACCAAAACCGATTTTTTTCTTGGAAACAACATCTCTCATTAATACCATAACCACTGCCACACATAGGGACTTACAAATTCCAGCTGTCAAGCAGCAGCCTCTGAGATTATTTATTCATATGTTTACTTATTACCATAAATATCCAACAGGGCACTCGGCTCAGGGGGATTACAGTAGGCTTAATCTATCGTGGCACAGAAATGAGCAGGGGTCACAACGGCTGAGGTGACTTAAGCTGGCTAGCCTTGATGGGACATGCAGCACAAACAAGAAAACAAACTGCACGCCACGAGGCTCCATCATGAACCGATGACATCATCTGTCAGTCACTGCGTTTGCATGGCATGATCCAGCCAGGGTTAGTTATTACTCAAGCCAACTGTCATGGTTGGTGAGTGGGTAAGTCATACGCACAAGCACAAGGACGTTTTTGTGTTTCTTAACAGCCTTATGAAGATTTTGTAGCAGGGGTACAATCAGAATGAAGACAATTCTCACAACAAATGTAGTCATTATGCTGCGGTGGTTAGTCATGTTACTTGTTTTAAGAACACAACAGCTGGAATGAACAAGCTAACAACAACATGCAAGAAGAATCCGTTTTGGTTCCAGCATCCAGACGAAAAGGGAACAATTAATTACCTCTGAGTTATTATGGTCATAATCTGTGCATTAGACAGCAGTGTCTTGCTTACAAATAACCATTCATAATAATGAGGCTGAAAATTGGTATTTCTGTTTGTGCAGTGTTGTGTAATGTAATGGGCTGTATTTCTTTCTTTTTTTTATTCCTTTGGAAAAGCGAGAATGATTTCTCCGTCTATAAAAAATCCACACATCCAGACATGACATTGGAAAGACATTTAATTATACTTTGGTTGAAAAATATGTATCAAAGCCTGCCGCCCATGAAAAGCGGATTTAGAGTCGTCAGACAGCAGTTAATAGACAGCAGTAAATGAAATAGGGGCGGTTGGGGGTACTAAGACATGCTTTCCAGGACTAAGAAACAGCTTAGTCTGGCTGGGTGCTGAAATCTGGAGTTCTGACACGAGATATATTAGGGGGTGGGAGATAATGAAGGCAACGGGGAGGAGGAAAAGGGTAAGAGATTTGTAAGGAGATTGGGATTCAGTTCCTGTGCAGCAGCACTGCCCCTAGTGGGCAGATCCTGTCAGGGAAAGCCCCAAAACAAGATTTATGTGTCCCAAAGCGAGAGGAACAAGAAGCCACTAGCCCAGGCAGACTGAATCTTAATTTTACAAGGTGTGATTTAGAAAAAGAAAATAAAAAAACATAAAAGATGGAGACACACAGATGGAGAAGAAGGGGGGGAGAGCCCATACACTTAACATTGACAATGTGTGATTTTTCTCTAGCACATTTTCTTCATTCCCTGGCACATTCAGTACAGGACTATTCTTAAACTGCCCCTCCTCCACCGGGACATCATGCTCTCACATACTTCACCCTCTGCCCGACAGAGCCTGGGGTTCTCAATCACATCGAATCTCACAGTAAAAGGAGAAAAAGCAAAAGGAGAGATGGACGGTGAAGGAAAGAGGGGTGAGAAATGCGCCGCTACAAGGTGAGGATGGAAATCAAGGGAGGAATGTGAGGGATGTCGGACACTGTATGGATTGGATTGGGAGGGGGGGGGGGGGGGGGGGGGGGGGGTATCGGGGGGAGGTGTTGCAAGGAAATGGACCAAGTCCTGGACAAGTTTGGCCTGAAGTGAATGTTTTCTGGAGACTTTCCCAGATCTCCCTGACTGTTGCTGTGTCATCTGTCACAAGCAGGAGACGTGACAGGGAAAAAAAAAAAGAAAAAAGTACGGTTCATGCGCCAACAGCACAGTCGGTATGAAGAGCATCTCACAACGGCTTTCATTCCTCTTCTTCTCCCTCTCTATCTTTCTCGCTCTGGACCATTTATTCCTCTAAGTTGTGAGAAAATAAATTGCTCAGCGCCTCTGCATATGAACTGACTCTTCTCTCTGCCTCTCTCTTACTTATTCCCTCATTTTCACGCTCTCTTTCTCTCTCGCAGGATAGCTGCCTCTAAGTATATGAGAGCTATGGCCACAACTCCCCTCTGTCCCCCTGTTCATAAAAACTAGATTGTTTTCCGCAGCTTTCTGCTGACATCGGCTTGGCACATAAACAGAGCCGTAATTTGTACAACAACAGTAAGCTACAGGGAAGCACTTTTTCCTCCCCAGAGGCATGCATAGAGAGGGAAGGTTGTTATCCCCTGTTTACCTGGCAGGGAAAGCAGTATTTTACATTATGGTAATAACCAAGTGAGCTGAAATGCACAGCAATCACCACATTCCAGCCGGCACTGTCTAAAATATGGTCTTGTTTTCTCCTATAGAACTTTGGTTATGCCTTTTAAGATGTATGAATGGAAATATTACGGTCCCAGGATGAGAGCAAAAATGAGTGTTGGGTGTCAACAAATCACAGCTCCTCTGTGGATTCTAATGCCTCATAACATACACTTGCGAGACACAGATATACAGCACAGGGTGACAGAGATGCAGGAGAAGTCAGATGTGGAAATAAAACTTAGCAGATGCTTAACACAGTGCAGGAGAAAAGACCAATGACTGATCATGTATTTCTGCATCGCAGTAAGCACACATAGTGCAGAGAGACTTGACAGTAAAACCACAAGAACAGAACAAAGCAAAGCTGCAACATCAGGGACAGTCAGAGCACCCACAGTACCATGTATGACGGCCACGCAACAAAAGGCCACGACCCAGAAAAAGAAGCTTAAAATGCCTCGACTCGTTCCTCTCCTCTCTGTGGGTCCAATTACACAACCCGGGTCAGTGTCCCAGGTCACACACAGGCATGAGAAAAACAGGAAAGCTAGCACCCTCTGCAGAAGATATCTGTGCCTGTTAAAACGTCGGAAATGCTGAGAGAGGCTTGAATGCTTCATCTCTTAAAGTATGCTGACAACAGTCATGACAACATTTTCTTCTTGTTTCTACAAGAAAAATGAGTCAGCATAAAAAAAATGTAATCACAGCAAATTGTTGTATCTGATGAGTTTAGTTTGTGCCTCTTTTTCTTTTTCATTGTATCCAATAAATCAAAATGTGAAACAGCTGAACTCATTGCTGTAGAAAATGATCTTGTTTACCAAGTTTCATTTGTTGCCGCTGTGTAAGCAGCGTGTCACCAACTTTAAGATGTCAATTTCAGCAAAAACTGTAAACAAAGTCAGAATGAGGAGACTTGATTTTGCAGTTTTTCTGTGCTGTTTGCATCATAAAAGGTTGCAAGTCCCTCTGAGAAACAACTACACACACATGTAGAGACAGACATGACGTCTTTAGAATGTGGTCTAATGTGACGGGGTCAGGCTTTCAATAGAGGTGCTGGATGTATCATTGACCCTGACCCTGGGGGGTTGGGGTGAACCAGGACAATGTTGTGGGACTGGCATGACGCTCAGAGACAAACACCCACTGTCTAATGAGTGTGTGTCCGTACCTCGCTCAGACACCACGCAGGTAGAGTTTCGCTGTACTTTTCTTCACCTCTATTGTTTTCCAAAGACAACCACCTGGTGGCAAGCTGGGGAAACAACTAATTCATCCTCATTCTGTCCACAAGCAGTCTGTCTAGGAATAAAAATAACAACAGCACAGACTTTCCAAAAAGGGCTGGAGGTGCCAAGCTTTACTTGTGAGTCTGCCCTCTGAATCACTCCACCGTTAACTTTTTCTCTCTCTTTTCTTCCGAGTGGACCCCCTGTTGTTGCACTCAATGGGGAAAGAGCTGTCAGTTCAAAACAATGTGACTCAGGAGTGAACGCTTGACTGAACTGGACTGGGGTCACAAGGATTTGGTTGTGTGTGCCTGTGTGTGTGTGTGACAGGAATTTCAAGCTCGCTTAGGAAGTATTTAACTTGTCTGGTCTGACCAACAGCACACCGATAGAGAAAAAGTGACACAACTCTTTTTAGTTCCTCAACCCTAAGACATCCACACAGGCTTTTTCTTTCTCTCCTGCTGTCTCTTTTTCTATCACGTCAGATTTTACACAGCTCATGGGACTGCTATATAATACAGAGTTAAATACACAGATGGTAGGACAAGCTTAAACGGCACAAGATGAATTCAGAGACACAGAACCCAGCCGGCAAGTCACATAGCAATCACAAGCACATGAGATGCGATAAACAAGCAACTTAATCTGGAAAACTCACCATGTCCAGAGATCCACAGGAGCAGGAGGACCCAAGGGATCATGACTCGGGAGTGGAGAGGGCAAAACCTACGAAAAAACAGTAGGCGAGTGTGAAATTGGAGTTGGCAGGCACAAACGCATGCACGAGATGAGACAGTGCTCCTCTGTGCTGCTTGGGGGGACGGATGCTACAGTCCCTCAGTGGTGTCTCCTTTAACTAGTGGAAGGCTGGTCCTCAGTCTTCAGTCCCTCTCCTCTTCAGCTGATTCTTCTTGTTCTCTGTCTCTCTCTCTCTGAGTCTCTTTCCACTGAGTGTCAGTCTTCAGAGTTGGCGGCGGTCAGCTCTGCCTCTCATGCGCTCTTGTTGATGTGCGCTTGTAGACTTTCTGTGTCTTCGCTGCTGACTCTGAGCCTACACACGCTCACTCTTCTCTTTCTCCCTCTCGCACGGTTTCCCGTTGCCCATCCATCCTCAGTCTCCTCAGCCCTCACTTGCCCCCCTCCTCCATCTCATTCTCTCCCTCTCTCTCTCTCTCGCTCTACCACTCACGTATAGCAGACACAGTCGGGGGATAGAGCTCAACAACAAGACTCCTCCCTCCCTCCCTTCCACTCTCCACTCTCCTCTCTCTCTTTCTCTCTTCCTCTCAGCCTGGCTGTCTGGGTGGCTGTGGCTGAGTGTGAGGCTGGGACACTCGGATCCTCACCCTGGGAATGAGGGCTGCCATGGGAGAAAGAGAGAGGGTGCAGTTCCAATTAGAATGAGAATAGAAGCGACTTGGCGTCCATGGCTACAAATAACACAGACATCCACTTAACAAAAAGTGCAGTTTGGACCCCCCCTCTCAAAGAGACCCCTGCCTATTTTAGATTCTATAGACGGCACTGAATTTTGGAAACTGTGAGCTGCCTTCAGTGAAAATGGATAAAGAGCATATTAGCATTCAAGACCAAAGCTGTGGTATTCATTCGTATCCGATTTTTATCAGGGGTGAATTAGATTCATAGTCACTCACTCAAAGAGCCATGATGCAAGACGTCATAAAATGGCTAAATGCACTGCATACTTAGTAACAAGCTTTCCTCCTGGTTATGCCTGTTAAATATTTAAAGAGGGGCATTTTATTTTTTCACTGTTGTGTTCCAAGCCAGGCTGCATTACCCTGAAAAAGAAAGTTCTATGTCTTGGACGATGAAAACACAAAGCTTGTCAGTAGAAAACATGAGAGAGAGGGTTGCATAAAATACTTATTTTTATGATTCGCACTTTGTTTTGCGATTGTTGAAAAATAAATTCACCCTCTTCTCCTCTTCTTTGGAAAAATATAAATATATGCAAGTAAACATTTCTACTCCATTTTTTACGAAGGCTCACCTCATTTTACTTTCTGAGTTACTGGTTTAGAGATCACCTGACAAGCCATCAAACAAAGCAAAGCTGCTTGATTTTTGGCAAGGAGTGAAATCACGTCATATTACAGCAATGTGGAAAAAAAAAAGTCAGAGAGCATGCTGAGATATGTGGAGGCTTCAATTAAACAACAGGGTTATTTCACCCAATATTTATATCCTAACATTATCATGTCGGGCAAGGGAATATGTTGGATAGAATAGAATTGAATAGATCTTTATTGCCATTGTGCATTGTACAACAAAATTGAAATACAATCCATTTATCAGTGAAAAAGATGCTTAATAAGAGCAGCAGTAAAACAATTAAAACCATAAAAACAGTAGACAAACTTAAACACATAAAAATATTATTTCCAGTCTAAAAAATACAGCATCCCAGTTGTTTATTTTCTGCAAATAAAATGCCTTAATGTCAGTATTATATGTGGAAGTAAGGATGTTGTTTACAATTCAACTTAAATGTTAATTTTTACCAAAGGCAAAAGTATGAGTAGTAGAAACAGAGAAAACACAGTTTTTCCTGTGGTCTCTTCGTCGTTCTGGAGATGTTTACACTACTGCCTCGTGGTGTAATCCATACTTTTGCATAAGTAAACTTTTGCTCGAGCTGTTACACAGTGTCCTCAGGTCTGCTTTATAAATATCTGAAAAATGAATTGCCAATAGAGGAGGACTTATTCAAACTTCAGTTAGCCTTGAACCACTGTTAGGTCAACCATTCAGGTTTCTTACAAAATATCTTGAAAATTTATTGTACAGATTACTTAAATTGCACATCGCCCGAGTTGAATTGTGATTACTTAATACAATCTTCAGAGTATAGTATCCATTTTCTTTGGTTTTTACTCAATACTTGCAAATCTAATAACATTTCAAATGCCCAAAAGCTTCCCACTTCATTGAGTGTAACTTATGAACTTTAAACCGATTATTCTGGGTTGAATTAAAGATAATACCATCAAACATCCGGATGTTTTAACTAGGGATGGGCAATGATTTTAGAATATTCATTCACTTTGTAAAAATCAGAGAGTTACTTAGAAAATTTTACTTTTAAAATGAGAAAATATTCAATCGTTTTTACCGGTGCCTGGTTGTATTACGGTATTCCTGCCAGATGGTGGCTATAGAGCGTCTTAAAGCTGTTTGCTGACCGCAGTAGCAAACAGAAGAAGAAGAATGCTGACTGCATTAAATAGCAAAAGAAGAAGAAAACATGAGCAACAGTCGCAGCGATTTTCTCTGTTTCTGAATCTCACACTTTTACACATGTATTTTCCAAAATGTAAGTATACACACCATGTCACAGAAACACCGACATGAAGATAAAGACAGACACTGTCAGTGCCAAGCGGCAACCTCCGGTCCAAAAATATGAGTCCAATGCGGAAGTGTTAAAAGCTGCAGTTCATCGAGGATCCGCTTGAGGCTGGCTCCGGAAGTACCGGAAGTCACATACACATGAATGGGAAAAAGACGATCTTTACAGCAGAAATAAACATGTTTACAGCCGGGTAACACTGCTCTCACTGTGAGGGGGGTGAATCTTTTCCTAACGCGGCAATTCCGAAGATATTGAGATTACCAGTCTTCCAATGAGAGACACAGCTGCCTGCAGGAACACTGCAGCTGTTGGCTAAGAGGCTCAAACTCCGCCTCTTTACGTCATACTGGCTCGACAGAAGCAATATGGCTGCCACCGCTGATTGGTCTCAAAACAGCGATTCAGAAACAGATGGGTGACGTCGCGGATACTACGTCCATATTTTTTACAGTCTATGGTCAGTGCCCGCTACTAGCAGCCCCTCGTCCTGCTGCTGGTTAACGTGACTGCTACACAAACGGGCTGCTAATGGGACAGGTGTGTGTGAATAATCGTCAAATAGATGCCAATGATTATCGAATAGTATTTTGGCTTGAAATGTCCATCCCTAGTTTCAACATGTAACTTAGGAGTGCTTCTCATGTTGACAACCACACAGAGCCAACAGCAGCTTCATATTCAACACTCATGTTAATCAGGACCAATACATGGTATCTCTTTCCTATAAAATGATTAAAATGAAAAATCTTGACTGAAGGTTTGATCTTCTATAGATTTTAGATGTTCAGAAATGCCCTGTATGTCTAGATTAGAGGTCTGATAATTACTCAGTAAGCACAACATGAGGACCAAGTCCACGACATATTAATTTAATCCATCCCTTTGACTTCCTAATCTAATCAAAGAGCCAGAGGATGACAGGTGGTCTTTTCATCAGTGCAACTAACAGCCACACACAAAAACAACGTGGCCGACCAAGAGGATAACAGATTTGCATGCTGCCTAAGAACATGATGAGCAGGGCCGAAGAATAACAATGGAGCTTAGGGGTCTGAAGGTTGAATGCTGCTGGTGAGAGAGGTAAACATTGTGATGTATTTGTACGTCCTCAGACCACAATCCTCTGCCTGATGCAATAAACCTTTAGAGTGGATTATGTTTTGTCTAAATATCCACAAATGACTTTGACTGAAGTCATCTTCTCTGTCATGTTTACGGTTTCAGATGAGATCAAAATCCCACAATAAGGGGTTAAATTTCATACAGATGTATTTACGGCATAACACCTCATCTCTGATTGGCTGAGAGCTTGCTCGTCATTCAAATGGTTTATAATCCAATAAGTCCTGTATCCACATCTGATCTCTACTAATATTTTTACTCTATTTGAGAAATTCATAAGCTGTTCCAACAATCTGAGGAAACACAAAGAAGAAACTCAAGATCCTGTTTTTGTATTTTGATACCTTTTTATGAAAGCAGAGGGGACACATTAAAACATGTGAAGTCTAGTAAAGGGCTCAAACACTGTTAACTCTACAGAGCACCCACAGGGGGCATCATTTTTAATGACTCCAGAGACAGAGAACTCGTCTCAGACTTTAAGAGCCTCTTTGTACGAGCTATGACTATAACCCACCGTCAAAAAGACATCCTCAGAACAAAGTGAAAGTGAGCTAAAACAAGTTTAAGATATAAAATGAGTTGGTCAGTCCTGCATGTAGGTCGCCTGGTGGGTAATTTATACAAGAGGGATGTTTTGGTGTGTGGTAGTTGCCTATGTACTTCATATATGTGCTTAATAACATTCATAAAGGTTGCTTCCTTAACTGTCTCACTAAAACGTTCCACATCAGCATGTAAGTACTGTGTATTGCTTAACTTGAAGAAAATTGGTGTACCATAGTCTAGTCTTACCCCCCATGTGACTGTGAAGGTCTCATTGCTGGAAGGTGAGCTTTATTGCTACCCTTAACTGTACAATATATAATATGGAAGTCGTCTCAGTGATGTCACCCTTTGGTTCTGAATAGACTTGTTGCCTGTATTCTGATAGGACAGCTTTAGAGACAGGATATGTGTGGAGAGAGAAGGGGAAATGACATGGACCATATGATGCCTGGACTGGGAATCGATCTTACGACCAGTGTGACAGCCTCTGTATGTGGGGCGCCTGCTCTACAAACTAAGGAAAACCAGTGCCCCCTGGATAGCAGCTTTGAAGCCCTTATTAGTAATGCTGGTTCAACCTAACTTTCAGTCAATCGAAAATAAGGCAAAGAGACTGAGTTGAAGCAGGCGTTTAGCCTCCTGACAAACAGCTATAACGGTCCAACTGGCCATTAACTCAGCCATGCCCCTAATTATGCAAACGTAGGTTTAAGTCTGGAGCCGGGCGTGTACTTCCCCGTTGACCCAATGTTGACCAAACGTTGGCCCACGCGGTCATGAGCCCTACATACTTGTGTGTGGCTGTATCCGTACCACTACTTCGACAAAACGCTTGTACGCAGTGTGATTTCTATGCTGGTCACATCGTCTGTTTCCCATCCCGCTACGTTTTCTACTTGCTTGTCCAGAGAGATATATGGTGACTCCAAACATATTATGTTAAATTCAAGCAGATAAATGTTGCTCTTGCTCATGCAGCAATTATTACAGAGGAGAATCATGGGGGAACAGTCCTTGTATGGTGAATACGAAAATATTGTAATTGCAGGAAATACGATTCCACCCGGTGGACAAATCATAGCTTGCGGTCCAAGTTGTTCCAATGCGTAGTTACATTTGGGAGGAGTTGCATGTGTGTCTACTGCATTGGCTTCTGCACTGGAAAAGGTCCCTGCGGATCTACGGCAAAGGCTACCGTGTAGATTTAATGCAGAAGTATAAACTAGACTTAATCCTCCATCAAATTTGATTTTGCTGTAGAATTGGAAATTTTAACATGGGGTCTAATGGAGATTCCTTTGCTTTTGCTGCCAGCCTTAAGTGGAGACACAAGGAACTACAGTTTTTTGTGCTCCCTCATTGGTTTTATTTTCCAACACAGCTGGTTGTAGCTTAGTTGCAACTCATAACCTAAACTCCTTCTGTCTATCTTTTTGCGTTAAAATTGTTATGTATTGATTTACTTAACTTAGACAGAAATATTAAGAAGATATTATGCATACAAATAAACAAAAAAGAATATATTGCAACACTTAAAGTGGAGATGATCACATTTCTGGTTTGTTTTCAGTGAGGGCTAAAATAAAAGATGAAAAAGGTTGAGGCATGCTCAGCTGACATGAATATTCAAGTAAAAAATCTAAGATATGAAAATAGATCCAAAGCAAAAATATTTGCACTCAAAGGAAGAAAATGAGCGCTGCTTTGCTTCATTATCACTAAACTATGAATAAGCATTTCAAAGAAAAAAGTCTGAAGATTCACAGTAGAACCAGACTCACACTTTGTATTCTATGCATACTTCCTTTTTATCAAAAGTTTACACCTACATTACCAACAATGCAACTAAACCACTCAGACAGTTCGGTGGGAAATTTGAAAGTGTAATGCTAATTGGAGCTAATGTAGCCCTAAGCATCTTGCCTCAAGCTGAGATATGGAGCAGGCTACAGAGTTCTGGTAAACTCGCTCCTCTCAAAGTCCATGACCTCTGTTTATTTCTATATTCCAATTCTAAGTTTTCTTGCCGGACTGATGCTGACCCTAGTGACTACATTTTGGCCAATGTATTGTTTTTTTTGGAGTTCTGGACAACTTTCCCCCAATATGCAATAGTACTCTGAGACCTGTAACAAGACTTTGATGTGTAAAATCTGTGGTGTTTCCCTCAACAGTCTTAGGAACACTTTTCTAACCTGTAAACTCGCAACTTCAAATCCAAGAAACAACTGAACGCATGAAAATTTGATGAGGAACAAAACAAAATATGCAGGGCTTCCTCACTCATGCCTGCACATATCAATATTTTATGACTTAGGTTTTCTTTTTTTAAAATAGCTTGATATGGCACAAAAAACAAATCTTTAAAATTCATCCAAAGCCTTCAAGGCCTCATCATTTAATGAAACTGCACAAAGCAACACATATTTATTCAAATAATAATACATACTATGTGCTGGAGCTTTGTAGCGTGGGGTAAGGGATTGATTTTCTTGTTAGTCCAAGTTTCAAAACACAGGATTATTCAGGGAAGCTTCTCTTCAAGTAAGAAATGGTCATAAATCCTATTTGTTCAGCACTTCCTCAAGAGCATGTCAAAGCTCAAGGAGCACATCTTGCACTGCACAGCTAAACAGGAGCCCCTGACTAATTTAATTACTGAGGTTGGGTTACAAAGTGACCTTTGAAACTCGAAGGCTTGAAAATGACCAAGAGCAGACGGAGAATCAATCTGAAGCTCAAAGTGGAAAAATGCTTCACGGTAGAGTTGCTCAATGCTGGAAAATTCTGCTTTTGTGATTTCCTTTCTGCAACATACAATTGTTATGGGAAAATGTACAGGAATGTATATCAGACATTTCTTTGTGTTCTGACAAACAATTGAAAATGTCAACAATACAATCCTACTTTTTGCTATCTGTATCTTTGAGTCTGTTTTCTACTCTTAAATCAGATCCTCCTGCATTTACCTCTCTGGGTCCAGCCCTCACTGGCTCTGGCACACACAGAGAAGTAGAGAGATGAGTGGAGCAACACGTCACTTCATAAACTTGACTAATACATGCAATTGACTTAGCTGGATGTTATCAATAATTTATGATGATTTATAAAGTCATGTTCAATCTGTTTCACCAGCACTGTGATAGCAACCTCTAATAAAATGAAAACTCCAGGACTTCTTCAGCATGGCATTTTTACAACGCTACACTGTACATGCACTACAGATGTAGACGCTATTGCTTTGTTTACACATACCAATGTGACCAATGTTCGTACGGGGGTTATCCCTATGTTCCCACAGCCCTATGTTCCCACATTTCTAGGACATTTTCAAAATTAAGTCTTGTGTTCCTACAATTTAAGCCACTGCAAACTATGGTTTGCGTCCAGTTGCTGCTCTTCATTGGACTGATCTGACCTGAAGCTAGTCAATGCGAGGCCTCTGTGCTACTTAGTTTAGTTTGTTTATTCAAAAGAACAATGTGCACTTACATTTAATATTTAAACATAAACATAGGGCTGTGGGAACATAGACACGATCCCGTAGTACGTATGACCATAAATAAACAGATGACACCTTTACACTCCAACGCAATGAAGAGCATTTCATGTTGGAAACTACCTGTGAGGTTAACTTTGTCTGATTAAATCTGACCACATTTCAAATCAAACTGATGAGGACAATCTGGATGTGTGTAATGTCTAACTATATCTTAGCATAATAACATAACTCACATTTCATGTGTTAAAACTAAATTAACAAGTTATTTGTATCATGCATACTCACTCGACAATCAGCATAAGCAGCTGAACAGAAGGAAAAGTGTGTAAACTAGTTGCCTGTAAGCTAAACTAGCACACAGACGGCCTGATTCACTTTAAGATTGCACGGCTTTTGCGCCTGTTAAACTGTGCAAATGAGCCAAAAAGGCATTGTCTAATTCTCAGAGCATGCGCAAAGAGTTTAATGCACCACAAACTGTGCTGCAGACCAAATAGCATGTCTGCGCCTGTGTTTGCATACATTTAAATAAGCCTTTAAGCATTCATGCAGAGCGAAACAGGCCCTTTTCTATTTAAATGAGCCTTGTAGCAAATAACACCTAATGATCCTGGTGCTAACAGACTGGCGCCATTACAGTGAAATTTTTACTGTCTGCTGAGAGTTGTGGATATCTGTGCTGTCGTGTTTATAATTGATGTTATGCTCAAACCTTTCTCGCAAATAGCACCAAAGTAGCCCTGGCTACCTAGACAACACTCTTTTTGCCGTACTACGAGAGTTTGCTAGGGTATCCATGATGGAAGCAGAATCATACACATGTTTACATTTTACAGTCATGTGACACACAGATACAAACTCAGATACAGGCACAGCAGTCTCTTTGTTCAAGTGAGAGGTTGCTTTTAAGTGATATCAGACAGACTTATGTTGTTGATCAATTATGAAAAAAAGAAAGTAGTCACAGCATGACATGTTTCATGTCATATGATTGACAACACAGTTGCAACGGTTAAACAGTATGCTGCCCTACTTCATGGCACATCATTTTAAAAGGTATAATACAAATAATGATTGGAATGGAGAAGAATAAACACACATATAACAGTTATTGAGATTAATACAATAATGCAACCTTTGTAACAACGTATCCGCTATGAAAAAAGAAAAAGACGACATTTGAAGTGTCAAAGCTGTCCCGTTTGCCTTTTCGGTTCCATGCCACCCATGAAATCCTTTGCCTCCTCCTGCACCAGATGAAATGCGAAGCTGCATTGTGATGCTCAAAAAGTGACACATTAAGATGATGGACAGCCACTCTGTTTTTGAGCTAAATAGAAAGTGACATATCTGTTTATTTCTCTTGGGCCTGCATATCCGCTGTTGAGACACTGAGAGGTCTGAAACACTGCTATCTGTGGATGTGTCCGTGTCCCAGGGTGGATGTGTTTGTTAGGTGTGTGTTACCATCAATTTGTATTTTGAAATTAGCAAATCAGCCAGTTGTCTTTCAATGAAGGACATCCACTCAATCTTTGTCAGTCAGATGATTCCCCAGAGATGCTCCATCTCTAGCCCCGATGCCTCAGATTCTCATTCTAATCAAGTCTACAAAGTGGCAGAGCAGAGGATCTAAATGAATGGAATTAAACAGTGTGGCGAGGCCTGGGAGGAAGCAGGAATAGTGACGACGTCATATTTTCATCCAGAGCCCTTTTTTCAGACAAAAATCCTTGCTGAGATGAACACAATGCTCGTGGCATACAGTTCATTTACATTTCATTTAGTAAAATGAATTGTCGGCCACCTTACCACAGTTTTTATACGACTGTGCTTGGGCAATTAAAACTCAGCATTCTATAATGTATTATCACTCTTTTCTTTGCTGCACTGTGCTCCTTTCATTCCTGAATGCCTAGCTTATTTGATGTTAGATATGCATACAGCATCACTTGCCCTCCTTGTATACCACTCTGCTGAGTTTCAGCTATAAGCTTCAGACCTGATTATGTTTTAAAATGAAGACAAATTAGCAGTGCAGCAAGCAATAAAAGAGGACAACTGCAGGGTTCAAGAGAAAGTTCAAGAGCACAACAAATAAAACCATGGCTACGGACTTCTCAAAACATTTTTAGAACCTACTTGTGGTTGCTGGATTGAATTAAGAGTTTTCTCTGAGTAATTTGTGAGGAGATACGGTTGTTTTTTTTTACTCAGTAAGAGTTCTGGGTATGATTCAACTAAAACCTAATAATGAAGATATCATCTGGGAAATGCAACCTATTATTTCCGGCTTGATGTTGACAATGATGTTTTAACATTTTTACAAAAAAATAAAAACAGAAAAATAAATCCCTTTTATCTATGCAAACTGCGCAAATGTTCTTTTCAAAGCCTGCAGTACACAGCCTTCATTACCTGGAGTCCCTAGCTGACTCAGTCAGGTTTCCACTGCTACAAGGCAGTTGGGTCATTTGACTCTGCCCAATTTAAATTTCATCTTCATTGCAGCGTGGAATTGAGGTTTTTACAGGGTATGCAAACCAGCTGTATGGATTTGTTTGCTGTGCCCATCTCAAGATAAGTGAAGAGCAATGGTCAGCAGTATGCACTCAAGAAAGCTTGTCAGAGGTCACAGGGCTTTGCATAAGTCAAGCCAGAATCCCTTCTTGAGAGGGAAATGGGCACATGTTGCTTTGCATCCGACAGATCAACTATCGACATGCTCTTTGCATGCTGCTTCCCTATTGAAATGGTGCATGATAAATAAAAGCAGTGTGTTGAACTATGGATTGCCCTCAGACTTGACGAGGACTTTCTGTATGACAAAGGAATGTGTCCGCTGAGAGGAAAATATGAAAGAACAAAGAAAATTCCAGTCACATTTTGTTCACCACGCACACACAGTTGTAACTCTTTGTCCATTCAGTATTTTTCTTAAAATCTGACTAACATTTTTCTTCAGTACATATTTTCTGAATGGTTTCAAATGAGCATGTTTTTAGTTGTTCTTACTCTAACTTGCAAAATTGGTAATTGGCCTCTTTTTTAACGCAGTCAGACTTTAAAATTGCTTTGGGGTAAATCTCCAAGGGAAGCATCTCTCCATGGAGAATATGTTGCGCTCAGTCGGGATAGCACAAACACAGGAATGGAGCTCTTCTTCAAAAAAGTAGTAAAATGCTGATGCTGTGCAGAAAAAAAAAAAAGAGAAAAACATGCTGATTCAGCCCATTAACAACCTACACTAATAATATTCAGTTAACCTACTCTAAGTGTTTTGCCAGTGGTCTTAACTAAAAAATGCAGATCAATGAATGAGCTACTCGTCTGAGCATCCCAGACGCCCCTGAGCCAAGAAAAGCCAAACCTTTACAGCCACACATAGATTACTCTGGAGGAAAAGCAATAGCCTTTTTTAACATTTAAATGTATTCAACACAGGCAGCTTTTCACATGTGGTGTACCTGACTTTAACACGTTTCCTTACTTTAAAAAGAAAAACATAAGAAAAAAATAAATGTTGTCCATGGATGAACTAAACACAGGCAGCTTTATAGGTTAGCAAAAAGGATCAAACAATAGTTTCTTCAGGTTATGATGTAAAATCTATATGTTATGTACAACAAATCAATTCAATCCCACAACCTACTGACGGACTGAACGATTTGTTCCTGACCTTTACACAAGCTTCTGAGGGGGTGTCATGGCTAAACAGTTATTAGTGGGGTTGTTATCTGCTCTTTATGTTGCCAATTAACATCTTTCACACAACAACACTGCATGTGTGCACACCCTGGATACGTCTGTCTAACCCAACAACCAATCATTCACATGAATCACTCCTACAGACGAACTCCGTAACCAATGTACAAGTAGTCCTCCTCATCTAAATAAATGATGGTTTCTAATTTATGATAATTTCAGTCCCCAAAACAAAAGATGGACTAAATCTAAATCTAACTAAAAGTTAAAAAACAAAAAATGTTGTCACAGTTAAAAATCAACTGTCCTGAGGCCATGCCTCTCCTGTTTAGCTGCCAGTTAAAGCTTAGAGAGATCACAGACAGAATCTAGCATTGCATAATATAATATAAATACTATTTTTGGTCAGAACTTTTCTTCTATGATGCATCAATGAAATAAAAACCCTTGGCGTATCATCCTACAATGAACACTCTCTCTGCATCTTTTCAAGTGCTGCATCTGTGCGTATACTGTCGTCTTTGGAACAAAGGTAACTCTGTTTGCTTTGTTTCTTCCAAGGTCCTGGTTCTTTTGCTACAGTGAGTACAAGACATAAAAAAAGAGCTTTGACTCATAACCAAAGCAGGTCAATAGACTATTTGATGGACTTGAGTTTGTTGTTCTGAAAACCCAAGTCTTTGAAGCTTAGCTGAACATTGTTATTAGTTCTGTGAAAACTTTTATTACTGTAGCATACTTTATTAAAAGCATTCATTATTCATTCAGACTAATTAGAGGACATATGATAACTGCTTTAATTATTCATTTTCACATATTTCAAATAGTCTAACTGTACCATTTTTTTTTCTATTTCTATTTCTTTAACATCAAGAGCTTCTTGCACTATGATCATAGTATTAGTGTCATGTTAAGGGGAAAAAAATATATAAAACATGAAGTCTTGTTATGAGCTTTTTGCACACTTTTGACAGTCCTGATACTTATAACAATGAGGTTCCTTGAAGGCTCTGATTGCTGGAGAGGATGCAGAGAAAGAAAAGCAAACCACACACATTGTTTTTACATGTCCAGTCTTATTATTATACCGAAAAGAGGTTGAGAGCTCATGATTAGCATTTTTGAGATAAAGTCTCTAAGTTTAGAACATTTCTTAGGCATCAACTTATTAGAAACAATAAGCACCTGAAATGCATCTTTATAATTAATTACATGTGACCGCCTTGGAGCAGGTGACAAGGACATGGAGACAACAAAGTTAAAAAAATAAAACTATGGTTGACAACAATAGAACATGCGTTAGATGATGAAAAAAATATTGACACAATTAGAGATTATGTGGAAAAAATACATAAAATCTGCTCTAAAATCAGACTTGGTGGAACGTTCAACTTTGTTAACTTATACCAAAAATAAAAGAGCACTAGACCCTGCAAATCTAATAATATTATGACTCATCTTCTTCATTGTTTTCGTAATATGACTTTCTCTGTGTGACATGACAATTTTATTTTCCCATGACTTTGTACTGCACTGAAGCAATGTGACAGTAAAAAATTATAATAATTTTTTTAAGAAACTTAGGCGTATTCAGTTATTACAGTAGCTATACTCAAGGTAGAGATTCTCCACTTATTCCATTTAATTTAAGTATTGTTGATGCCTGAAAGCTTCGTTTTGTTCATTCTGTTGAGGCTGTCTGAATCGGATCCAAAGCTCCCTGCCATGGCTGCTCAACAGGCCCGCAAACAAATAGGGCACTATACAAAAGAAAATTAAACCATCTGGAAAGCTCCTGCTGTGGCCAATAATTAAAACAAAAGGTACAGCAGTTGACAGGGACCAGGAGATGTGAAGTGTAATGCCACAGACGAAAAAGGGGAAAAAAGGGAAAAAATTGTAAACCTTACCCACCTAGGGGTGTGAAGTTGCTGCAGCACCCTCAGCACCTTTCCTTCCTGCGGCTGTATATGTGTGATATCTCCACAGGACCAGCTGCGCCTTACGTGCATGGCACATCAGTTAGAAGTTTCCTCAGCACTCACAATGGATTTTCACACACTGCAGCAGATTGCAACCTCACGCCCTCTCCCCCCGTATTGGTGGCAAGAATCTGTTGGAGATGACAAGTGTATAAAAAAAGTCTTAAATTCCAGCAGGGCTCCAGAATAAGAACATTCAGTATAATGCACAAATGAGCTCTCATCTACTTTCATGCAACTTTCTTTCATGAAAATATTCGTACTCTGTAACACCAACATGGAAATATTTCCTCACTGTTTATTGAGGTAGTCAAAGTATCCTTAAATAGCAGTAAAGTATATTTGCTTTTAAACTCAAATGCTCTTTTGGTTTGGATTAAGTCTTTGTTGATTCTGTGGCTGTGTAAATCATATTTTCAAAGTAAAGGCGTTCTCTCCAGTTTGACGGATGCCAAAGGTTTCTGTGGCAGGTGTGGACAATCCTGTTAGAGATGGTGTTTGTGTTACACCTTAACCTCTTTTTCCAGTAAATCTTCCTTTTGTTTGTACAGCTTCCCAGTGTGTGGCTTTTCTGCCAAGAGATTTAAATATAAGAGGAAGAGGGGAGAGGGAAGGGTAATGTGGTGCTATCTCTGAATCCATACACCTTTCATTTGGTTTCAAGAAATTAATCACGCAAGTTTTTTCTACAACTTGGCAACATTGCTGTGTATATTAATTATCCTTTTTTTTTTTTTTTTTTTTTTTTTTTTTTTAAAGGTAGGATTCTTTCACTGTGCATCTGCTTTGAAAGGAGCTGTTTCATAGACTGCACATTTATTTTCCGATGGCGTTCAGACATACTTGGATTATTCCGAAAACATGTGAGTAATTCTTCTTACAAGGACACTTTCAATTGCAGCAGCAGGCAGTATTCACGGTACGAAGTCTGTATGCACTGGCACTGCTCACAGAATAGAAAAAAGTTCTCAGTGTTGGACATGAGAGGACAAAGGCACAACTATTCATACAGCAGCAAACTTACTTGCTTTAAACAAGTCGGAATAATGGACTAAATGGGCTTTATTTATACAGAGCTTTCTCCAGTCTTCTGAACACGCAAGGTGTTTTTTCCATCACGTCACATTCACCCATTCACACCATATTCATATACTGGTGACAAATGCTGGATTTCCAGATCCGTGCTCTCTCATCCTTTAACACCCACCAGCTGGAGTCATGAGATCAAGAATTTCCTTCTTTGATTACTGAATCAACAACAATCTGCCTCCTCTGGTTCATCCATGTCATCTTTATTGGCATCTGAAAACCTC
Source organism: Notolabrus celidotus (assembly GCF_009762535.1). Lineage (NCBI taxonomy): Eukaryota > Metazoa > Chordata > Actinopteri > Labriformes > Labridae > Notolabrus > Notolabrus celidotus. Next base: position 9,352,627 of record NC_048285.1, read on the forward strand.
TAACATGTTAACTCCAGGCCTGGCTCCGCTCCTCAGGACGGTTTGTTATCGTAGTTAAATGAAATACTATCTGTTGATAATACTCAGTCTTTTATTCTGAAAATTAACCGGATGTTTTAATTTTGTTTGGTGCCCGACTTCCTGCTCATGCAACTGGCAAATATAGAAGTCTTGTGTCTCAGTTGGAAGGCAAAAGAGCAGAACCAGTGGAAGTTAGTACATTGACTTGAATTGAACTGTATCAGGTCCGGAGATACAGACTGGACTGGACTGGACACAGATCTGATGGACTTTAGCCCTGAGGCTACTATGTAAAGTAACCTTCTGTATTAACTAGGGATGTAAATTTAAAGTATTTTCTGTGATCGATCTATGGAAATGTTAACAATCAAGTATCAATTTATCATTTTTAAAAGCTTGGATGCTTTCCATGTCAAAAACAATGCCAAGTCTGTTTTTTACCCTAAATCAAATTTTCCCTCAAGACACAATGTATTTAACTGATGCTACGGATCATATTGAAGCGTACAAAACGTTAAATGCTGAATATCAAAGCGTGGAGCAGGCTCATAAAAATAACCGACATAAAACAGACATAAAAGTGAAGGCTCAGACTTCAACATATGGATTTACTGCAACAAGAGAACTGAACAGAAACATATTTCAGACTCACGGTGTTCAGTTTTCTGTCTACTCGTTCTTATTGAGAAAAATAAGCATGTGTTTGCGGCCAGGTGTCAGTCAGGAGAGTTACCTGGTCATAATCAATCCAGCAGCAGAGAAAAAAAGCGCTGATTGATTGTTAACATCCATAGCATTAACTAATACCGTTCACACACCCATGACATAGCAATTGGGGGCTGTTCAGGGCTAAGTGTCTTGCCCAAGGACACTTTGGCATGTGGACAGCGGGACCTGGTGTCGAACCCCCTGATCTTTGGATTGAGAGATGACCAACTCTACCACTGAGCCACATACCAAACACTGTTACAGAGCAAAATATGCAAAAGTCAAGAGCACCTGAGTCTGTGCTGACAAGGAGTTAGCACAGAGGAAAGGCAGGCAACAACCTTTACAATAAGCTGTATATATATATATATATATATACATATATATATATATATCTCCGCTTACACAGACAAGTATAATTGAAAGGACTGATGTATGAATAGTGTGTATGTATACTATTGTTAGTGTATAAATTGTAGGTTATCTCTATACAGTCAAATAAGGGGATTAAAAAAATGTCAAACTAAATAGAGAGTGTACTGCCGGAGAGTTATTGGCTATATTATACTGCAGCAACTCTAGCTTAAGGTTTTTATCAGTAACTTTTTCTTCATGCAAATCCTCGGGGTGTTAATGGGGCTATTTTTGTTGAGTGAGAGCTTTATGTGGGTCAGACTAGGTTTTCCTTTGACAACCTCTGAACACTGCTGTTCTGCTGCAGTCTTGATTAATGGCCCGGTGAGTGTCACACTGACCTGAGATGGAAGGTGTTCATCGTTGTCAGTGAGAGAGAGGGGGAGGAAAAAAGAGAGAAAGAGAGAAAGAGAAAACAGTACAGGACAACATTTCATACTTCTTCTTTGTCCCAGTCTTCACAGAAATAACAATCAGAAACCATAATTGATTAATGAGATTCTCAACAGGTCCAAAATCCAACACAGTTCACTGAAATGTCTGTGTTACCACTTTCGGGAAGCTCATTGTCTGTGTGAATATAAAGGGACACAAGGGCAAATACAGAATAAATCATTGTAACCTACTATTAAAGGCTCCTTTTACCAGTGCTTTGTTTGCAGTGAGGGAGGTTAGCCTTGAAGGCAAAGGCTTTTGTGAACATTCGGATAAATCACATTTTGAACAGCACTTTAGGCTAAAGCGTTTAAAGTAGAAATATGTAGATATGTAATAATACAAAGATTCTTATCCAGCATCTTGCTTCAACACTTATCATAATTGTTCATCCTCTTCTGCTTTAATGTACATTATTTTTTTAAGAGTGTTAGGAAATAATCAATGGCCATCTCTATTTTTCAAGAGCTGATGACTTATTCAAATAGATGATCCTCCTCTCTCGGCACAAAAAGGGGAAAAGAAAGACACTTTAGCACTGAGTGACACTTCAATTAGCCTCTTGTCCTCCACTGCTTATAATCAGATCATGAGCCATGTAAAGGACGAGGCAGGTCATTAAAATATCCTCAAAACCCACAAGATTTACTGTAGGCTGTAGATTTTGCTTGTATTTGCTGACAGCTGTATAGTTCCGCACCCCCTCTCGCCCTTTCCCAGATGGAATAAAAGCTATCTTGCTGTAATTGCTGAGGAAAACTGATTCACCAGTGTCAGAAACACTTTATGTGCCCTCTAATTTCGTTCAGCTCTTTCCTCAATAGCCAGGCCCCTCGCAGGGACCCTCATCTATTCTATTCAGTGCTCTTCAGTGTGATGTCGCTGTGGACCCAGATAACAAAATTACGTAGGCACAGCGTTATGACAGTGTAATCAGACAACCAGAGATTTGTCGACATTATCTAGCAATTTATGTCGACACAGGGAGAAAAAAAACTCTACGATTAGCTCGGGGTCTCCATGCTTCAGCACAATTTTAGAAACAAACTTTGTTTACAGATTTATTAAAATATTGCATCGTAACCAAGAAATTAACATCATTTCGGCAAATAAGAAGATAATTCAAGACAAAATGATGTCATGTATTATTTACAATTAGTGACAGCAACTGGCTCATTGGAGTTCAGGCTGGAGGTTTTAAGAAGCAAGTTCTGCTACACTGAGTCTTCTGAGGATGTATAAGTCAAGAATGCTTGATTTCATTGGATGACGTGTAGTAGTTTAAGGCTCTTCTAGGCTGAACATGCTAGTAGCACTGACGTGAGTCAGCACAAGGTTAACTCCTGAGATAACGATCGAGGAATGAGGGGTCAACCTAAACTGAAGCGCTGCACTAATTGGGCAGCTGGAGCTCAAAGGTAGAGAAGGTCATCCAGTTTTTGGAAGATAAGCTGCTGCAGTCTACATGTCCTGGTGACCCAAGACAAGATACGAAACCCCAAATAACTCCTGAAGGCATAGCCATTGGTGTGTGAATGACTCAGAATAAATCCTGATGGGCAGCTTGGCACCTTGCATAGCAGCCAAAACCTTCTGGGCATGAGGGTCTGTGTGTAAAAGGGTGAATGTGGCAAGAAGCGTACTGCACTCAGAGTGGTCCAAAGGTTAGAGAGGACCTGCAGAAGTGCAGTCGGCCTACTTTTTCATGTGATGTTATCTTAAATTAATATTTCACAAGCTGCTTTCAATTACTAAATCTAATCAATCCAAATCAGTTTCTTGTTGAATATAGAAAATATTGATGTTACTGTTAACTTATTTCCAACAAAGCTCTACAATGAAGCAGCTCGTCGAGTGAACCGTCCTGGAACAATAGAACAGCTGCTTTGAGTGACAGAATCAGGTTGCGTGTGATCCCTCATCTTCATTTGCCACGCTGTCTTTGTCCGGCTGACTGGAGTGAACAGATAAAAAGCAGACGGACCGACTGCCAACTTCCAGTCGCATTTGACCAGTCTCCAAGAAACTTGTTGACTGTTTCGCAAACCAGTGTGTCCACATCAGCCAACAAACACAGGCCAACATGATCACATGGAAGTACATGAAATGACCACGGTCTTTGTGGTGTTGGCATGTGAAATGTTTTAAATGACATGCTGGCAGAAATAAATGATAGTACCTGTGTGAAAGAGATGCTGGTTTGAATGAAAAATAATATTTTTGTCTGCGAAGCTGTTCATGGTGGTTTATGTTCAGATACATTACAAGTGGATTTGTCTAATTTGGCTTTCAGTCTCAGGTGGAACTCAAACGTATGTATTTTGGGTACAACTGTGTGTGTTTACCCCTTTATACTCTTATGACCCTAACCTCAACCTTAGAAGAATAAAGAATGAACAAACAGCTATTATTAGTAAGTCAATCATCAAAGATCATACTTTTCCAAAGGATTTGTTCGATCTAGGGATGTACATTTTAAGTATTTTCCGTGGAAATGTTAACGATCAATTATCGACTAATTGATTTAAAAAAAACATTATTATTCTTACGTCAAAAACAATGCCAAATACGTTGTTTTCCCCCCAAATTGTATTTTCTACAGCAACAAAATGCATATCACTGACGGTATTGAATACAGGCACATGTTTGACACGCAGAATATCAACGATCAGGCTCATAAAAATATTCTAAGCGGACATAATCTTATAAAGTGAAGCCTGAGACTACTACTACAAAAAAAAACAGTACTTCAGACTCACAGTGTCCAGTTTTCTGTCTACTCGTTCTTATTGAGAAAAATAAACATGTGTATTCAATCAGGTGTCAGCCGGGAGCGCAACCGGGTCACTATCAGTCCAGCTGCAGAAAAGCTCAGACCGCACTGATGTTGCTGGTCTGCAAACATAGCGTACCTGAATTTCCCACCTGTCTGTTGCCTTCGTATCCAAAGGTGGGGAAATGTCCTGTTTAAAGTTGTCAACCTTTGTGACCGTGTTGTTGTTGGCAGCAGTTGCGTATTGATCCTCTTTAAAAAAGCGCACATGCAGACCTGATGCGCAGCCGCAGCCCCCAGCTGAGCATCTCCGCTGTGCGCAACACCTTTAACAGCTGAATCACATCCAAACATGCTTTAAACTTAAAACACCTCCCTGATAGCTGAGTGTAATATGAGACCACGTGATGTTTGTTCCACGTGACGGAAAATTGATAACAAAAATGGGTGTTTCAAGTCATTTCTTAACAATCAATTAATCGATAATCGATTAATTGTGGTCATCCCTAGTTCGATCCCTAAATATCCGTTGTCTTTGCATATTTCGTCTGTAACTGAAACGCATAAGCACGATGTCCGCCATCCTTTAAATAGCCTAACAGGTGCGGTAATCCTGCTGTTTGCACCTGTAATGGTGGGGTCTACCGCCATTACATGTAATGCTTTGTTGGGGCGTTAACCTGGCTCATGCATACCGCTAATCAATTTTTTTTTCACCATTAGTACAAACGGCCCGTTTTCATCTCTAATGGCTGGACGTCCATACGGGCCCTGGTCATGATCATTTTATGTATCTGTGTGACGCCATGCTGGGATGGGCAGAAACAGTGATACATCTGACTATCTGTGCTGTTCAGATTGCTGTGTTTTCATGTCTATAAGGTTAAAGTTAAAAGTGCTTCCTATGGACTTTTACATAAAAAGTCTGTTTTAAAAGAAGGCTTCAGTCAGATGTGACTACGTTACAATTATGTAAGATATACCAAATGTCATATGGTATGTGAAATTGTGGTAAACTAGCTGCAGTCTGGCTGGCTGATATGTATAACAACTGGCTTATTTACATCTGTGTGCAAATGAGCTTGATTTGTGATACTGCTGGACAATCAAGGAGCTGCAGGGTAGCCTCTGGTGTAAGTGTACTTATGGTTTTATGTACTCACTGTGAAGCCACAAATGTGGCGCCTGTGGATTTAATATCTGAGTATGATTCGGTTTGCAGGTGATTGCTACAGCAGAACATTTAAATTGAATTATTTAATTGAAAGCTGAAAACAATAATAATCAGCAAGTTTATGCTGATTTAGACCTTTTACAGCCATTAATACTCTGACTTCTGACTGATATGTCAAGTTTAACAGCTGATGCATTGCTATGGGCAATACAATCAACATCTACAATCATTATATCTCCTTTGAAACGCTTCATCACTGTAGTGGTGGAATGGACAGCCATAGGGAAAGCATGTTTGTGATAACAACACAGATTGGTTAAAGACTGCTGTGAATATGCTCTTTGAGTTACTGCTGGAGATTTGATGATTCATGCTGAGCTTCTTCAAAACTTTTGATTAAACTTGATCTTGTTCTAAAGAACTATACTTTATCATTAGGGCCGACTCTGAATGCCTCTAATTTAATGATGCTTGTTGCTGCAACTAGAATTTTTTTGTACAACCATCAAATGGATGGAGTTTCTTCAAGGCTTGTTTCTCCTGTGAGTCAGACGAGGATTCAAGCACAGTAAAACCTGAGACCTGAATCTGTACATATTGTCAGTGAATCCTCAGCCCGTTTCTTCAAAGACTTATCTCAGGTCTGAAGCCGTACCTTTCTTACTCTGACGCAGATCAATTCTTGCTCTGACATCTTAAGTTATGCAGCACAATAATAATTGAAAAAAAGACACTGATTTACATTTAAATCGAAAAATCACTATCTTTCTAATAATGATGTGCTCTAATCCACCTTCAACTATCATCCGAGGAGGTTAAATTGTGAAATATTACATGCAGTAGTCAGTGGATCCCATTCTTTGAGAGTCTCCTGAGACCTTAACCCTGTTCTTGGTAGTTTTCTTCTCTCTTTGAAGATAGTGGAGGAGGAGGAATAGAATTGGGAGGTGTGGCAGAGAGTTCACACAATCTCTTTTAGGTTCGCCTTCATGTTGAGAGACACAGTGAATTTAGTACCTTCTTTTATCTGTTATGTGTGCAGCAGTGAAAGGGGGGAGTTGCAAATGTCAAGTCTTAATACTCAGGTACTATTCAACGTGGTGCCTTCATACACCTGGGTGGTATTACTCCGAGTGATGAGATGTGGGTGCTGATTGTCTTTTTTTTAGTCTGTACCAATTGTTTAAGAGATCCGACTCCTGCAAATCAGTTCATTTATTTTTAAACTGTAGTTTCCTTCTTAACAGATTTCAGGGATGGAACCTCAGTTGTTTAAATCTCTTCAGGACATTTAATCAATCTTATGTGAATTTAAAAAAAAACATACTACATAAAGTAGAAACTGAAACAGACACAGTTTTGCTGCTTTAATTAAATATTGATATCCAGTTATTTATTTTACATTATTTTTTCAATTCTGCGTCACTGCATCATTTGGTGAGGTGGCAATGTTGTTCCAACGCACGTGCAAATTCAGCACTCAGCCCCACCACATTATCTCCCTGTTCTCCCATCTTGGACCCTCTGTTATCACTTTGCTTTTCATTAATATGAAATTTGCTGTGCACCGGTGTGCATCCCTGCCTCTTGCCAAAATCATGCTGGGATGGATTCCAGTCCCCTTCAGCAAAACTTGAGGTGGAAGTGGAGGAAATCTTTTAACTCTGCTGACCTCTGTGACCTTATGCCACACTGCCTACACAACACTTTCTGTATACTTCCTGTAAGTTTTGGGTAGCATGTACAACAAATACAATATGTTGTATTTGACTTTTTTTATTTTTTTTTAGAGTAAACAGCAATATGTCATGTTAAAATCATATCTTACAGACCTAGTAAAATGAGTGATGTTGAGCTATGTACTGCACATTAAAAATGTCTCAAATCAGCATTAGGTGCTACCTTTCTGCATTATGAAGTGGAGTAAACATTTTTTGCAGAAGTGTTTTTCCTTCCCCTTCTTGAACTTATTACATCCACAACCTCCAAATATACAGTAACACCACACAGAGGTATACACATTTCAATCAATGGCAAAAACCACACAGCCTTTAGAAACATGGGGCCCTACAGCTTGCCTCCAAAGGCATTGACTCCAATCAATACAAACTTCAATAGCCTTGATCCACAGATCTGTGTGCTGCTGCCTGCTGACCGTATACCATTAACTATCTGACAGCATAAATAACTATTAACACTTTGCATAGTCAATAAATCTGCATAAGATTGTTAAAACTACTCACTGAAAACCCAAGTGAATCATGGCTAGTGAACAGCCGAAATAAATTATACTTTAAGCTAAAACTAAGGTATGATTTCTGAAGTGTGGACGTAGCTGTTGCAGCACAGAAGAGTAGGAGGAATACAATAGGGTAAGACAAACCTTCCTGACCCGATGGGAGAAAAGCAAGCGGGTCCGTAGTTTGATTACCCCTCATATCACATGAGGTGGAACGACTTCTCCTCGCCCACTCAGGCACCGAGAGGAGGAGATACAAACAGAAACAGACGTCAATGACTAACAGTGATTGTTCTAGTTACAGAAATATGTCTTCAACCTTTGACTTCACCAGCTTATTAGACATACACTATCAACCTGTGTTTACAAAAAAGGGAAGGAATCTGACAGACACACTCATGCACACAGCTACAGTAAGCAGTAGTATTTAACTGTGCAATACAAAGAAAGATTTGTAGAGGTGTATTATTTTCGTTTTTTATTACAGCGTGTTTGTTTTAGATAGCAAATGGATGTTTTATTAGTATCCTTAATTCAATAAAGGCAAACAAACAATAGGTATTACAGGGTTCCACAAGTATCTAATGAAATTCATATGTCGAGCACAGCGACATCCTTTTCATTGTTTAGGCTCTTTTTCACATCACTGGGTTTCAAATGAAACAATAAGAATAAATTGCTGACTTTAGGTGTTCACATTTGTTCTTGGCGAAAAGTACAGGAGTTGCAATCCTTTTTACCCTTGAGAAGAATGTTTTTAAAAGGCCAGAGACTTCTTTATGGTTCACTGAATGTGGAAAACCCTCAAATTCTGTTTGAAAGGGAGCACTATTCCCTGCTCTGAAGAAGAACTGTACGGTTCACTGGTGTTATAAAAACAGTTTTTACTGAGATCAGTCAGTCTGGAGTTCAAGTACAACTAGGCTATATGATTTACTGTTAGATGTTTCCAGTGATATTAGCCCTTGATCTTTATAATATGAACACGCAAAGGCTTAGAAAATATTGAAATTATTGCCATGACTTTTGGTTAAGATGTTAAAAAAGGGTAAAGGAAAATTGGAACCATCTCACTTAGTTGATCTCCTCGTTTTTTTCCACAATGAAAAATACTGAATTATTTTATCAACCACTACACCAGGTTGAGCTTGTTGGGTTATTTGGAGGGAGTTGGGTCACTTTAGGACGTTTTCACAGCTGAATCATTGGGACACATTGTTATGAAACAACCCCCAAGTTCGGAGGGTTTGGACCACAGACTGCATAAAAAATGGATGTAGTATCTGTGATGTCACCCATTTTTTCCTGAAGCACAGTTTTGAAGCCAATTGTCGGCGGGAGCCATTTTGGAAATGCTGAACTCAACCAAACTTAGTGTGAGGTAAAGAGGCGGGCTTTGAGCCTCCTAGCCAACAGTTACAGTTTCCGCCTGTCAGTCAAGTCAGCTGTACCTCTCATAATGGAAAACACGTAATCATACTCTCTTTAAAATTGCCAGGTTATGAAAAAATCCCCCCCCCCCCGTACAGTGTGTGCCACTGATGGGACCTTTATTTAAGCAGAGTCTGCTTCCTAGCTGACTACACTCTGGCTACACTATTTCACAGTAGATTAATTCATTTTACTTCAAATGTTAGTCATCTAAGTGGCTGATGGAAATAAACATGCTTCAAATTACTGCCTCCCTTTATTGTACTATTTGCTGTTTTCCTTTTATGTTTTAACATCTAATGAAAAAATAATCATACACTTCAAAGTTTTCAGTAAGAGAGTAAACATTTCAAACACCAACAGTGAACCATTTAGTGGGCAGATAAACTAAGAAAATCCTAACCATAGATGTTTGTAAGCACTTGAACAAGTATGAAAAATATCTGTGCTAGCTTTTGCCTAAAGACAACAATATTTTTTGCACACTTCAAGTCTACCATTAGTTTGGACACATGTGAACACAGTCAGCAACCACACTCTGAACAAAACAAGAGAGGCCTGACTGTAGTTTGTCATCAGAGACATACAGTATTTGATGAGTAGATTTTAACCAAGATGCATTCGCGAGGACCCTTCCCGCATTTCAACAGCTGATGTAGTCACCTTATCACAGACTCACTCTTTAAACTGAAACACCGCCTCCTCAATATGCAAAGTGCAGCCAGAAGGTGTGACACTTGTTTACCTACGCAGCAGGAAAATTAGGCTTTAAAATAATGACAAAAGGACAGCCCCGCAATGGTGTGTTTTTCCGCCTGCTTTGCAATATTGCAGCTAGAACACAAAACACCACAAGGAAAAAAACTCAACATTGTACAGTTTTTTCCTCTGGATCAGAACAAAGCAAACAGATCATAGGTGTGAAAACAGATTTAGTGTAAGCATAAAAAACAGCAGTGAAAACAGAAGAAAGCTGCAGAAATTGTAAGTGTAACCGACTTTTTTTCAATGAAAGAAATCAAATCAATTTTAAATCAATCAAACAAATTAGAAATCAATATTTGAAGTACATTTTTCTCATTTTTTATGTTAATAGCTGTAAGCAGATGAGACTCACTAGCCCCTTCTGCTTTGTGTGTAGTCAAGCTCACCCTGCCAGGGTTCCAATCCACTTCAACAACCTGCTCAATATACTTTAGGTCTTACATGATAGCTTTGTCATTTTAAGTGAGTCAGCATGTTGATGCAACCATTTAACTCTGATATGTTAGCATATCCTCACAGAGCCTTTATTTGTAATCTATACTGTAGGACAAGGCAATTCAACTTGTGTTTGTTGTTGTTATTATTCATTTAAACATACAACATCTACAAGTTATATATTTCTATATTTTATTCATATTTATATATAATTTTAATATTATTTACGATCATGTTGACCAATATTGACATTGAAATCATGTCTCGTCCAGTAGGTATTGGTGTTTTGCCTGTTTGAAGACGCCAATAATAAAATAAAGAAACATTTCAAACACAAATAATTGCACATTTTTACATTTACATACAGTTATAGACACATATCGATCTGAATATCTAGCCACATCATTTCTAAATGCTGATATACAGCGCAGCTCGATGACTTGATTTGCTTCCCTGTTTCATCATTGTCCATATCACTGTCACAGTAAACAAAGGAGACTAGAGGGGCACAGGGCTCAATGAGCACACGCTCCTAACACCGCTTGTTCCACATAAATCAAAAGAAATCAATGCCAGATTGAGGATTGTGGCCTCTGTTGTGCAAATGAAGCCTGGCTCCAGAATAAGTTAATAAATCCCTGCCACATTATTTCAAGCTTTTGATAAATGGAGCAAAATATGGGTGGGGGGAGGGCTGCAAGTGGGACTAGGGGGGCATACATCTGACGGTGAACACCTATAATAAAACATGAGGAAGCCCTTTGATACAGGAGTAACACTCCAGTTTGTGTACACGGTGGATCAAGCGCTCTCAAATTTCCCTGTTGTGATGTTTAATTTCTGCTACATTAACTTTAAACTACATTATTGTTCAATCGCATGAAGTATTCATAGAGCATACTCATAATGACGCCAGTTCATAATTTGACTCTTTTTGGATTTTAATAGAAATACTGGTTGCTCATGTCTTTGATGTTGCTCAGCTATGCATGGCCCAGATGGCCAGTGCTGCAGTCAGGAGAAGGCCAAAGAGTGTGTGGTTTTCTATCAAAAGCCAGGCAGGTTTTAGCCTCTGACAGATGTGGGATCAGTGTCAGATGCGAGCTATGCCAAAGGGCTGGATTGGTGTGGAGGGAGGAAATGACTTGACTCTACTAGCCCCAGTAAGTCTTTGTACCCTCGCCCCGGGGGCAAGTGATGGCTGAAATGCAGAAAGGAAAACTCTGCTCCTGCACATGCCACCAGCCCCCTTCCATGCATCCATTCCAGCATAACGCTCTCTGCACCTCTTGATTGCTACCTGAGAGCATTAGATCACCTTTAGTTCCATCCACGCTGCCACCCAGCATGTCCTCTCCTTCACCCAACACCACTGCTGCGCTAGGCTAGAGGAAAGTATTGAATCAGAACTGCATTCTGTTCTCATTTAAAAGATCAAGACGACTTGTACAGATTTTAATTTCTCACCAGATACGAAGTGAAGGCCTTCAATTCTGCATGAAAATCGAGAATCTTGAAACCTTGTGTTGGACTCCTTTTGAGGAGTTGAATTTTAAGGCCATGGGTTGGATACACCTTTTTTTCACTGCAGTAATATGAATGCCTATTTTTATCATGTATACTCACTCCCATCAAACCAACTACTTGGTGGGCATGTGTACCTACACTGACATGTGATTTAGACAAACACTCTCATTATACTTGCATTCAAACAAACCCTCAGAGCTTTCATTCCCACAGGATCACGTTACCTTGGATGATAAAAGTTGCATCCCTTCTTGTACGTCAGCAGTCTGTCGCAACAGCCACAGCCGGCTTGCTATCCTCCACTGCATTAGGAGCCACATCAGCTTGGGAGCCTGTTAACCTGGCACACACAGGACAATACGAGTTAACAATTGTGCAGCTCCATTGATCCATTGACTTTGCAAAACCTGTCAGCCAGAACCGGGGTGGACGGGCTGTTCAGGTGATGATAAATCACAGGGATTACAACCACATCAGATAAACAAAAGAGAAGCTGAAGAAGAACTGTAGAGAAACGACAGCCTAAATCAATTACATTTTTGTTGCAATCATAGAAAAATAATTATGACTTTGTCATACCAACATGAAAATACATGATAAAAGTGGATGTTCTAAAGCTGTACGCAGAAATGTAGGAAGTAGTTGTCCGGTGATATAAGTCACCAGAGAGAGTGGCACATTTTTGTGATGAGTGGACCTCCAGAGCATCACACTCGTATGTAGCTCACTCCAATTTCATTTCTAATGAGTGGGATTTAGTGTCCAATTTTCTGCACGTGTACCTTAGCACATTCTATACTTTACTGTTTTAAAGAATAAATCACCAGTAAAGTTAATTTTGAAGACAGGTTTTTATAAAGCAAAGCAAAAAAATGCACACATAATTATTTGACATATATTAGGAGGTACTGTGAAGAGTGATCTGGGTATTTCTGGCATCTATTCACATTAATGAATCACTATCAAAGCATATTGCCTCATATTGAATCAAATCAATATCGAATTGTACCCTAATGAATCAAAGTCGAATTCAGTTGTGAGGTTTAAGACAATAACCAGCCCTCATTATGTTTTGTATGATATTCACCCATCCAAATTACCTGAGATCTGAGTGCTGCCTTTGGCTAAATGTGATCTCAAAGTTATTAAGATTACTTTCGCATGTTGTGCTCTGAAAGAGGGGAATATCAGTAAAAAAGCAATACTTTCTCTCAGGGAGCTTCATCCAGAAAAAATTAATTCCTTTTCATGATTATTAACATTTTTTAACGTGTCTGAGTTAGAAATGTTTTCACACTCATGCATCTTAAAATCAGTTAAAGATAAATTATCAAAACTCAATGCATTGTGAAGGAACAAAAACATCTTGCAAATACACACATTATTTTTTTTATATCTTCTAGTTATTGTACTCTTTGTGCTTGTTTTTTCAATCTACTTTTAGGGGTAAACACACAGATGCATCAGTACACAAATAAACATTCTCTTACTCTGTCTTTCTTGGGTCAACACAAGCCATGTGCACACGCTCCAAGTCGCTTAACACTGACCTCGTGTGGCGTCATGGCAGCGGCAGACTGAACAGACCTTAATTAGCTTCAAACTGTTTCATAAGAAGTAAAAATAGACTTTCAAAACGTCCAATTTAGGAATAAGATTAGTATGCACGGACACCATACCTCCTCTCTGCCATTTTCATCCAGAATGACGCACTGTGGTCGGGAGCTCCCCCTTCAGGTCATGGCAGGCATGGCTAATCAATCACAAGCATCACCTGTGAGAGACTCAACAGGTAGATCACAGATAAACAACATAACAACATGAAGCTATTTCCACATTTAAAGAGTTTTTACCCCGTTTCAAAGTGTTTTCATCTCTTTAAAATGACTATCATTAGAACTTATACCGTTTAAACATTGTTAACCATTCATGAATTCTACAGCTGTTTTTGTGACACACTTAACAATGAATTCACTTCTCTTTGTCACTAAAACTGTTCTTCTTGCACATGAATTTATATGCAACTGATCCTTTTCTTTAACCCTCCTGTTACCCTAAAATTTACTAACATATTTTATCCTTGGGGTCAATTTGAGACCAGCAATTTAAACCTCCAGAAACTGATGTTTCCTAGGTTTATGTGTCAGGTACTTTATGTTTCTTTGTTGACTACCTAAATATCCCTTTAGATAAAGTATGTTTCAAGCATAAACTCAGTTTAAAGCATTTAGAAGGACATTATTTGTAAAACAGAACATCAAACTGCTGCGAGTCTGTCCTGCTCTCGTGGGCCCTGCCTTGTTTCTATGTTATCAAAACATATGACACAGGACACATCATTGAATGTCTTTAGAGACATGGTGGCTGGACATATTATATCTCAATCTAAAGGTTGGTAGTTTCGATTCCAACTCCTGCAGTCACATGGAAGTGTCCTTGGTTATAGTGACCTCAATATCATCCAAAACAACCAAAACAAATCTGTGTAAAATGTTGATATTTCTTTTATTATATACAGCTAAAACAGCCTGGGGTCAAATTGACCCCAAAGAGCACCGATGTGTACATTTTTTTTTTTTTACAGGAAATTGGAACATATCAACATTTTGATTTTACGTTTTCCCATTTTACCCCATTAAATTAGGAAAAGTCATGAAATATGAACCCCAAAAAATGTAAGTCATTAATTTAGAGACGTTAAACATTGAATGGGGTCCAATTGTACCCAAAGATAATAGGAGGGTTATTAAAATCCATCTATTACACACAGGTCTGTGCCATTGTTGCACCATTTATGGCATCAAAGCAGTTGCTGTTAGTTGGATTGTCCATTGAGAGGGTCTTGGCATGGTGTTTATAGTCATTGGCCAGGTTTTAGAGACAGACTTTGGTCCAAGCATTGCATCCAATGTGGTTCAAATTAAGTTAAATGAACATAAGCCGTATTTCACCTTTTATTCATGTGGGCTGTAACACTTTTTTCTCTGTTAGTTCACTTGAGTTGCTTTGAAAACTCACCTCCTGAAGACAGGAATGTAAGACTGTCTTCGTGATTTAATTTGGTATCACCCAGTTAAGAGTAAAGTGATAGCACACAAAGGGTTTACGTTTTGTTGCCTAATTAGCCCATCTCTCTGAGAGTACTTCAGGACAGACTCACTGTGAGGTAACACTGCATCATCTACACGTAGCACACAGTAAGATAAATCTAACACCGTCTGCAGCCTGCATTAGTATGCAGGGTTTTGTTGTTCACTCCGAGCCCCTACCTCTGTTATCAGCAGACACTCAGTGGCGCCACCACTGTCAGATTCCAAGAGCTGTGAAATCAGTGGAAAGTTCACAACAGTACCAGCTGCCATGTTTGTTTCATTGTATCCCTTCACTCAACCCATCCCCACCCGTCTATTCTACACAGAAATTTTTGCCTCAAAGGCCTCACTGTCGAAGTCTCCTGTTTCTGCTGTCTCTCACTTTGATTCGGGCACTTAGCATTCAGCAGAAGGTTAGGGAAGAGGGGATTGTTACCTGGCACAAATATTGACAAGTGTTGTTGTAGTTCTATAAGCTTTGTGATTTCCAGACACATGGGAGGATACATTTCAAACAGAGCACAAAGGCATGGATGCCAAAATAAATTCATTTCAGTAAAAAAAAAGTGATATAACAAGAGGTGTTCTTTCTTTTTTTAAATAAAGCATCGAGATGTCAACCATGTAGACGATGACCTTGTACGTCGTAGCTTTAGACTTCAGATTGAATAGAGACATTTCACCCCATTTATGACCAAGGTTCAGTGGTAATTTGAATTCTAAATCACCATAAAAAAAAATTTGAGCATGATATAAATAATAACTTGGTAAAGGTGAAAGCTAACATTGTTGTGTCCTGTCTGTGCCCTTAATATCACCATTCAGTTTTATAGCTTATTATCAAGGGTTTTAAAATAAATGCCTTTAGCAATGTCAAAGTCTTCTTGCTATGTAAACATCTCTTGAATTCTAAAGAGCTTTACAACATATTTTTTTTTATTTTTGCGGTTCTGCCTCCCTCCTCTGATTTCTTGACATCCAACCCCCCAAATAATTTTCCTCCACGAGATCTGCTTCCCTGATTCCTCTCGTCCGTCTCCTCCTTCCATCTAACTCCTAATGGGCACAAATAGAGAGTGACAACTCTTCCTGTTCCCCTACAAAATTCATGATTAATGTTTCATTAATCATGGGTTTTTAAAACATTCTGTTCCCCTGAGGCTTTCTTCTATACTAAAATAAATTCATAAATGAGCCAAGCACACAACCACTGAGAGACATTGCTTTTTCCATGCCAACCTTTCTTATCGCTCAAATAATGGTCATTGTTTATGGCACCACTGCACTCAGAGGTGCTTTCAGGAGAAGACTATAAAGTGAGCCAGCGTTCCGCAGAGTTTTATGTGTTGTCCAAATGTTGTATCTTGTCTTGTCAAGGACTAGGGGACCTTACACCTCTGAATACTTGTGTTTTATAAGGGGTATTAAGAAAAGTGTATATACTGCATGTTCTTAAAATATAGGATTGTATTAGGCCAACAGATTATGAGTTCAACACAGAATTATGGTGTGCTCATTTTATTCAGGTTGTATTCTCTTATCACAAAATGGAATGTTGAATGATTCCCCGAAACAACTGAGTGGAATACAAGAGAAGTAAATATTGAATAAAAAAGACTGCAGCTTCTGATAAGAGATCTACAATATAGGTTTAAATCAAACATTGGCAAAGTACAGTGGCCCTGAAGGCAAAACACAACAACATTTCACAATACACAGCAACATTCAATAAAACAGAAAGGGAAGGGACAAGACTTCTTGTTTCTGATTGGACAGAAGCTGACAGCTCAACTTCATTCCTGTTACTATTACAACTTCTCAGCTGAGTCCCTCATGCACAACTTTTAAACTGGGTGGGACAGAATGGAAAACCTTATATCACACTTTTATATATATATTATTTCCTCTTCCATTCCTTCCAACTCAGTTTAAAATGTATGCAGGAACTCAGCTGAGACGTTTTAATATATCAGTGTTTTCCCTACTCTTTCTGTTTTGTGAAATGTTGTTGTGTTTTGCCCTTCAGGGCCACCGTAGCAAGGGAATGAAAAGGATACAGATACGTACACGTTAAAGCTCATCTCCAGTCTGACTTCTTGTCTTTAATCCATTGATAAGTCACACCAGGTCATTGTACTGCCAGGAATGACTTTCAACACTCTGCAAGGAGTAATATTTAAAACTAATGGCCTGATGTGGAGTGAAAGAGTCCCACAGCTTGTATTTTCTTGCTAAATACGAATTCTTGCTTTTACACAATCCATCCATGGACATAAATTGAAGCTGTGCAAAATTGGAGAGGCTGTGCATGTTTATATTCATGTGACCACGGAGACTTAGGTTTGCTGCCATGCCTTGTAATTGTCTCATCGAACTAACATATTCATCTACAGCTGAGAGGTCAGCCATAAAGTGATGATCAAGTACACCGGCTCAACTATTTAAAGCCAATGACCTGTGTCCTGATCTTGAGAATTATTGGCCCTGCTGGAGTTTGCCAGCTCTGTAATTAACTGTGCAGAACAGGGTGACTTTTAAAGGTTAGTCTAAAAACTAGATCCACTGAATTTGATTGATGCATATTTCCCTCATCTAGAAAGTGCTGGCAGTTTTTTTTCTTCTGTTGTACTGAAAAGGAATCAAAGAGGCCATAAAGCTGCTTTCCGTCTTCTTATTAGTGCGCACCTATGACTCCCCATCTGCTAACTTTACACTCCTGCTTTTTAATGTAATGGGTAAAATATGAATCAGCAGTGATTTATGTGTAGCCTGTTCAGTTTGAGCTGCCAAAAAGAGACTGACTTTTGTCAAATATTTAATGTAGGACTATGAAGATACCAAATACAGATTGTCAGGGGCACTGTAAGAAATCAGGAGTTAAAAATCCCAGCAAATCAATGTTATTACCCCCGATTCAATTCAAATTTCCCAAAGTCATGTTAGGCCACATTAAATTGCTCCACAATGACTGATGCCCTCAACAAATCTGAGTCCAAAGAAGCACTATGTATTCCCTCAGCTGTGATTGCTGATGTAGTTTAGAGAGGAACATTAATGCAGAGAGTAACCATTACCCTGCATCCATTCATTTGTTTCTGGCATCTTTTATTTCAGCTCGATACAATTTGCCAAGGGGGTCAACCTTATTAGACTATGACGCTATTGATCAACACCACCTTGTCTGCAGTGTTGCATCTGTTTTTCTTCCTCTTTCCTGCTCACACCTCCAGCTCCTGTCTTGTGATCACAAAGCCTATAATGAGAAAAATCCCATATTAGTTACTGCTGGAAGATTCAGCATGTGTTGGTCCTGCAATAAAGGGAGCCATAAGGTGAAGTGTGATTCCGTCTGTGCTGCCTGATAACACAGTACTGCCGAGATGATATTGATTTTCACTTTTTTTGTCTCCCCACTGGCAGGACTGCTGGATGTTTAAATGATTGCACATATTGCTTGGCTGATTATTGAGGTATTGCATTTTGTCAGGGCAGGCTTTGACTCGAGAGAGAGAAAAGAACATTTGACACTAGACAAAAGAAATAAGTAATATCCAAGAGAAACTTATGAATCACATTTGGGTAAAAGTTCCTGTGGGGAACTTTATTTAGTGTCAGTCTCTGCAGCTCCTGTGGACAAAGTGGTACTTCTTTTGTTTCTGCTGAGCTTATCTTTCAACTGTATATTACCACAGACTTTGCATCTTCATTGTATGAAGAAGTGTAATAGGTGGAGCCAAAACTCCACCTTTATGGGGGCTGGCATATTGTGCTAGTGGAGCTGCTACACAGCTTCTGCAAACCATATCATGTGTTTAACTTACCAATAAAACTTTGAAGATCCCTCTGGTCAGTGGAACTCCTGTGTAGATTCAAGGTAGACACTCATGGCTATGGGAAGTCCAATGACTGGTGTTATTGTTGGTTTCGTTTTCCCTTGCCGTTCCTCCTCTGCACTGCTAATCTAGTAAAGAACGCTGCAGGAGCTGCATTTGTCAACAAAGATGTCAATAAATCCTCTATTTAACATCAAATAACTAAGACAAACTTCTCTGCAGAATGAACCCTTGCCACTTAGCCACAACCAATGTTTTCACACTTAGCTGCATGGTCATATCATGCAAGTTCATGTGACTATTTGCAGAGCAGTGAGTACAGAAACTCATAGAGTTGTATACATAATGTTAAAATGATCTCAGTGCAAAACTGATCAACACCAACACAAAAAAACAGAAGCTTTCGATGTAGTGTAATGTAATTTAATTGATCATCCTGTAAAGAAGACAAGCTGCCAGAGAATTTTTTAAAAGTGTTATTTATTGTTTAAGTTCTGTAACATTATTTGTTACCTTAAATATGTGAGTCTGACTTGAGACGCATGCCTGCTCCAACCAAGGCATAAAATTCACTCAAGTCTAACTGGTGCACAGGGCATAGTTAGTTAGTAGCTGTATGTGGGATGTAAGGTTACACCCAACTGGTGCACTTGGCCCCAGTGGGACCTCTAGAGGTTTGGCCTCACTCAGAATAGCTGTTGTTCTGTTTATGTTTTATTCAGGGTGACAACTTGGTGACCTTGATAACAGGCATTATACAGAAATAGTCGGTTCTGTATCTGATGGTCTTGCTTACTGTTGCAGGTCATATAGAGGCATCAGAGTTAATGTCATTCTGTTCCATTACAGGCTAAAAACTCCTCACAAAAACCTTAAAAATTATAACACAACATGAACCATAAAGATGATCAGCATTTTATTATCTTGTCCTCATTTTGATGTGTGTCCATATTTGGCGTTTATGAGTGAGCATGCCATTTACAGACCATATGTGCTTGCGTGATGTACTGGCTGGGCAAAGTTTATAAGATAGCATTAACAGCATGCACAACGATGACAACAACAAAAAACAAAAGGAAATATCTTTCAAGTACAGAATGAAAAAGTAGAGAAGTTAGCATGTAACACTTCTCAGAAATGGACATATTTGCCCCGGAGACTCCATTAGAGGCTATGAAGCATTGTTAATGTTTGAAAGCAGATGTCTTACAATGGCAGAGTGTCTCTTATGGTACTCTTGCTGTGTTGGGATATGGATGTGTGTCATGGACAAAGAATCTCTGTTTGGCAGCTGTTAACTGGGTTTAATAATAATCCACACAATGAGCAGCCTGGAAGAGTATCACAGTTAATGGAGCCCGACTGCATCCACAAGCAGTTTCTTCACTGAACCAATGGAAGCTGAAAGGGTGTGCAGCTACATTGAAAAATAAACTCATCTCCCTGCACAAATGAGTGAATAAAGATTAAAAATGTTTTTACTTTCATTTCCTCTCTATTTGAGAAGCACACATCTGCTTATCTTTCGTACTTGACTTCCATGCTGCTATTTTGGCCTGCTATCAGAAACTCAGAAAGAAGGCAATAAAGCTTGTTGGATGCACTGATTATCTGAACGGTGGTAAAAAAAAGAATATCCAAATGTTATCAAATAATGAAATGTCAGATAGGCACGATCTTTTAAATAACTTGAGCAGCAACAATAATACAAGAACACAGAAGTTGAAACAGCGGCATGGAAACGCTCATTAGGCTCTTTGAATGGTTTGGATGATACACATCATCTTTTGTCAGTGCTACTGCCACATAACCCTTTCTGAAACCAACTCTCCCACTGTTTCCTCCGCAGTAACAATTATGTGGTAAAATTATCTTTTTGTCAGAATGACTGGCATTTAATTATGTTTCTGTGTTAATATTTCCCTTCTGTCTTGCCATGCGCTCACATTCAATCTGAATTTCTTATGTTGCTCTGGTAATTGGAAAAAGCAGTGCGATGTCATCCTGTGACAATCTGGTGAGGCAACCAATTTTTACAGATGTCGCATTGACAAATGAAATATTAATTCCCAGTGTCAGGTTTGGTTCGTACTCCTTTAATCAGAAATATGTGTGATAACTGTAGTGATTGGACGGTATGTATGTAATAGATTATACAGTATGAAAAGGAAAGAGAAAATAGAAGAATACAAATGCTAGCAGAACTTCAGGCAAGGTCTAGGACATACAGTAAGTGCAAAATTGATTCAAATACAGAAAGTAGATAGTAGAGATTGGTGTAAATTCAGTGCAGCAGTGTATGAAATTGGTGCAAATTGGATTTTGTGATGGGAACAATGGGATTAAGGGCTAGGTCTACTTATACAAGCATGAAATGGCGTAATTTTGCAGCGATATGCTAACAATAGTTAATGCTCATTGCTAGGCATGATAACATCTAACTCTATATTCCCTTTGTCTGATAAAATATAAAACCAAACCATGTAAAGGCAGCCAGATAAATTGCACTGGATAATTCTGGAGAAAAAGCAGGGGTGAGCAAAACAGAAAAAAACACTGAAGCAAATTCATGAACCGGTTCTTAAACTGCTAAATTCACTCATGAACTCCCTGCTCTCATGTCCTTCATTTGATCATGCCACCTTCTTGTAAGTTTGAAACTTGTGACTTTTTTGGGATGTTCTGCAATAGACAAACACTTCTTGGATGAAAACAGCGGATTTACAACATATACCATATGTCCATGTGGTACCATACACCATATGGTCCATGTTTGGATACAGTGTACCAACATGGACCACATGAAGTAGCATTAGTAGTGGACATAAAAATGAATAGTACATACAGTCACTTGGAATAACATCACTTCTTTAGAGAATGCTGTCATCAGAACAGAGCACACTTCAGATGAAGATAAATAAAAAGTCGGATCTCAAATCTGAGGATAAAAAAACAGCCAGAAACCAAAACCCCAGAAGAGGTCAGAGGTTCTGACCACATCTTCCAATCAGTCAGCATTATGGTTTCATGGGAAACTTATTCTAAAAGCTGCCAGAGTAAGGACATGTTGTTATAAGATCTTTCTAAAAATTCTTACCTGGGTGTGTTGTTTTATTCAAACTTTAACATCAAAACTAAAAGTTCACTAACAGTACAATGTGTAGACATGGGAATATTTAGTAATATCAAATGGTCAGAGTCAGTGTCAAAAAGCTCCCTTGTTCTCTCTTTCTGTCAGTAAAGCAATGTCTGCATTCAAGGACAAGAAGCTCCCGTGATGAATGACAAGTCTAATACTCTATTTGTCAAGTTTTTACCAACAATACCATTATCAATCAATGCAAATTATTTTCAGCACAACAACCATTCTTCTTTACTTCGTTTTCCCACCGGAGCATTTAGTGCAGCTACAAAACACACAAAAACCCATATGTTGCTACTTTGTCCATTCGGTGCTACGGTAAAAACATGATGGTGCAAGATAGCAGCCGCCATGGAAGGAGATCACTCCTAAGTAGATGAAAAAGGCTCATTCAAAGTTAACAAAAATGTTTACTTTTTTCTTTTATTCCATTCAGTAGACATCATCATTATAACTGCACAATTCTCTTCCTCTGACCCAGAGACAGACACTGCTTCAGATGAGTAGTTTCAGACAAATCATTCCGTACTATCACTGAAGAGTATATCTCACAAAAGCCAAAAATGTACCCAGCTAACTTAAAAATGGACTCCTTTCTGACCCATTTAAGAGACCGTTGTGTCTGAATTATGCTTGGTTCCTGACCAAGATCCGTGTTGCTCAGCTCAGTGTGGTCAGATGAAAAGCTTTGCAAAGGGTCTCAGCAGTTCCAGTTTCTGGACACTTTCATACAGTTCTCTGTGTGTGTTTGTGTCAACCCCCAAACCATTCAGTAAATGTTTGATAGCTTCTCTAAAGCTCGACTCTTGTCAAGTTAGTTGTCAGTTTGCAAAGTCTTTACCAAACCATGGACTGACTCTTTGTCATGAGTGACTTTCTGTCTCACTTTCTGTCATGAGACTTTTTCACATAGTCTCCTTTAAGGAAACTAAATTGATGCCGTAACTAGAACGCTACATATGGCCATTTCAATTGCATTGATTTATTCATGTATCTTTTGATACAAGCTTCAAGTAAGAATGCATAAAGTTCAAATATTGAAGTCATATTATTGAGCTCACATATTATCACTGGTAAATTATAAAATCCAATTAAGAAATGTTAATTACTTTTTGTCTGTCACATTAGTATTTTGCCCTTGTCTTTGCTTTTATCCTGTTGCTCTATAGGAACAAAAAAAGGATTCCTAACTCTGAAATGCACCAAAAAGTTGAAAGTGCTGATGTGAATTTGACAAATACTCCCTTGAGGAATCCAAAGTTGTGTTGCTGCATTTCCTTTCTATTCTTTTAAATGCAAAGAGCTTGCTAGTCCCATGGACATTATTTTTTCTATGTGCACATCCATTACTTGCCATTAAACACATTCTCAGCATATTCTAACATTAATAAGATAAAACCCTTTGCACACCTGGAATGCTTCATTTAAGGATTCACTGAAACAATTTGTAAGCCAACACAGAGCACTTAAGGTTGCATGTGAAAACAATACTTTAACTGCAAACTGTATGCTTGCCAATATAGATGAGTTCATGTTAGGTTTGAGGTATTTTTATGATATCAACTTAGATGTCATTATTATCTATTTTCTACATTAAGACTTGTCTTGGATCTACATAAACTGTTCATACATTACGTTATTATTGAGTAAAACAATAAATCCCTATAGATAAGAGTGAAAAACACTTAAATTTGGAGATGTTTTCAAGTGTGTGTTAAGGGAACAGTATTGAACAAAACCCCCAAGGTATGTCTAAATCCAAAATATTCAATTCTACATGAACGGGCTTGAGTATATTTATGTTCCCCTCTCAATTTTAGCATCTTTATGGATGTTTGTGTTTTCTCTAATTGTTCCAGCATTTAGCAAGTAGGGGTTTCTGATTTTTTTCACCGCTAGTTGAAAATGTCAGTTATGTGAATCACTCTGCTCTATAATTAACTTCCGCTATAAGTTGAATTACTGACTGCAAATCCGTTCCTTTCCATTTTAATTAACCAGGGCTTAAAGAGAGTTTGGCGGGGGGAGTGAGGGGGGTTGCAGGGGAGACATGAGAGAGACAGAAAGAGAAAAAAAAGATCAGATCTTCAGTAACTGGCAGCTGCTTTTACAGAAAATTAGATTAATTTTCTGCTGAGAGCAATCAGTGTGATTTGAACTGATTAGTTCTAGGAAGATTTCTAAGGAAGCATCAGTTGGCTTCCAAAGTATGTTGAGTTTACAATAAAATACGCATCACACTCATGTTCTTGGTCGAATCAAACAGACGGTTGTCAACATTCAGCATCTGTCATGTTGCTGGATTTGCCACATAAAACCACCAACTGTTTCCCTTTATATCTCGCAGATCTAAAATGTTGCTTTGTGATTTGAATAGTTCTGCTGTTGCTCTAGTGAAAAGCTCTGCTCATTTTATAGACACAGCCACTCACATCCTGTGGGGGCAGATCTCATTTTTATTTTTAGTCTGACAGATTGAAACTAAACATAGGCTACAATGTTATTATTGCTCCAAAGCAATGGTCATGAACTACATGTGATCAAACAATAAAAGGGATCAGATAAGATCATCAATGATCCAGCAACTATGTAATGTAAGTAGACACAGTATACACCATGGGTTTTTAAAGCATGCAGGTGTTCTCTGTAACATTTAGACTGACTGCATTCTACTTGAATTAGCTGAGTGATCCTGCAGTTCTGCACACTAGCATACAAAGCTAACTGGGACACTCCAGAGATAAACTGCTGTTGTGATTCCTTTTAACACCTATATTATTTCTCTTGCAACAAATTTAAAAGGTAAATCCAAAGCTTGCATGAATACATAAGTAGATGCCTGGATTTAAGCACTATGGCTATGTGCTAATATTTGTGTATATGTGTTTAGCATAGGATACTTGTTATATGTGCCAATTTTGGAGAGGATCAAACACTTAACGTGAATGCTATAAAAACGTAGAGGTTTTTAAGTCAAAAACACTCCACAATTGACCCTACCGCTCATGGCCATACCCTTTGGCGTGCACAATATTTTTTGATGACTTAATCTTCATGTTTCTGAGGCTGATTTGATAAAACCTCGAGGACAATTTCTTTCACATATGTCATACACATATGAACCATGTAAATCATCAAACAGCCAAAATCAGACATTCTACTTAAATTTGTGGTCCTCATCTTGAGATTTCACTATGTCAATACTTTTTTTGTAGCTCTTGGCATGATATGTATGCCTATGGATGTTCATGCATGTTGGTTGAACCCACATAGGGGGCTGAATTTCTAGGGGGGAGTATTAATAAACTGTTATGAAAGTTTGGGGTGAGAATCATAAGCTATGAAAATTTTCACCAGGCCTGATTTGTGTTCCAAGTTTGGTGAGTTTTGGTGCATGTTAAGCCTGCCAAATGTGAGATTCAACTGGACAAGCAAATAAAGAAAGAAAGAAAGAAAGAAAGAAAGAAAGAAAGAAAGAAAGAAAGAAAGAAAGAAAGAAAGAAAGAAAGAAAGATTCCTTGATTCCATGCTCCGGTCTTAATAAAACCAAAAAAATACAGTAGTTTCAACTGGCACTATTTCAAGGTTGCAGAGCTGTTTCTTCAGATCGACAGAGAAGGATGCACCCCTGGGCATCATCCCTGAGAGGTGTTCCAGGGATGACTGACTGTCCGATGACTCCAAGACTGACCCAAGTTATCCTGGAGGGACAACACTTTTCAGTGTACTCCAGAGAATCTCGGCTCAGGAGCAGGTAAGCTGAGGTAAGCTGCTGGGATAAAAAAGGTGCTATCTGGTCCTGATGTGTCTCTGACCCTGACCTGAAGAAAGGCCAAAAATGTACCAATGAAATAGATTTATTGTTCTTCACACATTCTGCAGAGCATGGATGTAAATGAAACAAGGAATAGATTGGACTGATAGAACTCCTCTCTTGTCTTCCAACCACTCAGGGCATTTTAATTAAAAACTTAATGTCACACTCGTTTGATTGGAATGCACAAGAATAAAGTGATGGAAGAAGTTGCTACTAATCAAGATTTAGTAAAGTTCACTCTGTTACTCTCACAAATACGATGGCTTAAGGAGAAATTTGTGGTCCAGTATTTTGCCCAGGCACACATATTGACATATTGGTTAGAGGAACTGGGGATCAAATGGCTGGTATTTGGTTTAGTGGACAGCTCATTATACCTCTTGAGCCTCATATGCCACATTTTCATCATTGTCTCAATGTAGAATTTATTGCATCCATATGAATAATGCGCCATGAAATGGATCTGTAACTCTCATTGACACTTCTCAAAAACAAACTGTAAAAGGGAAGATCAAATCTGACAGTAAAAAGAACAGACCGTTCAGGCCTTGTTGAGGGTTTGTGGAATGTGAAAATAACACTTAGGCAATAATACAATTTTAGAAGTGTAACACAAAGTGAATCTCCAATGTAGAGGCTCTTAAATAAACCATCAATAGCCATTTGTAAATCTTCAGAAATGGCGATGTAATGTTTTTAAATCCACAAGGAGAGAAAAAAACCTGACCTTTAAAATTGTAATGTGCATTCTTAAAGTCTTCACAGAGATAAAATAATGTGCTATACTACTCATTTGTATGTAACATGAATTAATGAATAAATACTTTTGCAAATGCAACTGCACTTCTATACATATCCCGTAAGAGGCATGCAGTTCTATTATCCCCCCCATGTCACAGTTTTAATGAGTGTAGTGTCAAACAATAATGGGTTCCTAATGAACTTCAGTTAATGGGGTATTGATTAAAACCAGTGAAATTAGAAGTTGTGACATGACAG
The DNA here is from genome assembly GCF_009762535.1 of Notolabrus celidotus. NCBI lineage: Eukaryota > Metazoa > Chordata > Actinopteri > Labriformes > Labridae > Notolabrus > Notolabrus celidotus. The sequence continues at coordinate 9,379,432 of NC_048285.1, forward strand.
ATTAAATGCAAATTGGCACACTGTCCCTATCATTTAAAGTACAACCCTAAGAAGGGGAAGAAAAAGGAGTTACCAAACGTAAAAGAAGAGTAAATAAAAACTGAATCCACATGACGACAAACCAATCAGAATGCTTTGCCTGTCATCAGTGTTATGCACAAACAGCACTCGTTGTGTTTGGTGTTGTAACCAATTAAAAATGAGCTGCGTGATGTGTATCCACTGTATCAGGGACCCTGCAGAGATCATTTGATCTGTTGTGTATCTAATGATTACACTCAAAATTAATAATACACACATTACAGACAGAGAGTCAAATGGATGCAGAACCACCAGACAACCAATTTATATCAATAGTAAATTCATTTTCATTTTAATTAACATAGATGACTTTATTTATTTATTTATTTATTTATGGTTTAGTAATTGTATCAGTTTCCATTTGTGTTAATGGCTAGGTTTATGAGAGGGGGTGATATGACAGTAGTTTATTTGAACATGTTGAAGGCAGACCCCAAACTAAGATTTGAAACGCAGTTTGCATACAGTAAACTTAACTGTGTGAATGGGTAGTAATGTCCAATATACAGGATAACAAGCTAGGCATATTATTTATTTGTCTTTGTTTTTCACACAAAGAGAGTAAGGTTTTGATCTATTGGGGTGATTTGAATACAACTGCATCATCAACAAATAAAAGCGTCTCAGAGATTCTACATGTTTTCATTAAACTTCATGTTTCTTTCATAGTTCATAGACTGTATTTGAAAGTTCAGGGAATAAAAAAAGCACATTTATCTTTTCACTATTTTGTTTGATTGTGACGGTGATGGCAGACCAAGAATATGAAGCAGAAAAGGTCAGCGTATATTGTTATCTTGATATTTTATAGAGATTTACATTGTAAGATACTTCATAAGTACTGTTCCCACGGGATTTAATGCTGATATCTGTTGAAGCCACACCACTTATATGTTGTATAAAATGTATATATTAAACAGACATGGGCGGATGAATTCATGACCCTCTGTCTGCAAGATTTTAGCTACTTCCTGATAATTGGACACTTATAAAGTACTTCACTGTTCACTGTTCTGAATAATACACTTGCTATACAGCCTGTATGTCTCTGAGTGAATTGAATAACGGGCAACAGTTCAGGTCAGTTAACAAGCTAGCATCACCCTGAGTGCAGTCCTTCTGTGCTTTCTTCAATTAATGGACCCCATTGGAAGGATGAACACAGAAGTTCTAAGAAATACACATCACTGTGAATTTGACAATACTTTTGATCCCATGAGTGTTTACCTCATATCCCATTCAACATTGAAGGAGATGGACTGGTATGTTGGAGGAGATGGAATGCACTGCCACTGAACTAGTGTGGGTAGAGGACGATGGCAGAGATATCAGGAATATTATAAATGCAGAAATAAGACGCTACCCAGCAGACCAATCCCAAGGCTTGCAGTCTGAGTTCTTTCAATGTGTGGTTACAGTTTTGTGCACATCAGGCTTCTCACATAAGCTACTTCGTATTTACAGTGCTATGCGAACCTGCTGCGTATGCTTTGGAGTAGGTTTCGACCATAAGTACAAATCAGGCTTGACACTGACATGTTATTGACTGCCTCGTAGACTTTACTGCTTCAGAGAGAGATGAAGCTTGAAGAGAAAGTATGTCTTCTCCTAAGCTCACTTTGTTTTATCTCTCTGCACTGGATTTGGTGGACTTCTCAGCATTATTCCAGGGCAGTGAAGATAATCTCACCTGAGGAGGTGCTGAGTGAAATGGACACTTGAAAACACTGCTAAGAAAAAATATTAAGTTAACTATAGTATAGTATTGTGTATATTTAACTATATATCAGATAAGACATTTTGTTAGCTAACTTTGGGCCCCCTCTAAATATATTCAACATTTTTCTGACCTGTGCTTATACATGAAATGATAACTGTTTGCTAACTGACAATGCTATGAAGCTAATTACCCAGCAAGCTAACATACATACTGAGTATAGTAGCTTTCTCCATACTTCTCCTTGATTATTTGGTCTGCTTCTGTGGGTGATACAAGGGCATTAGTATGAACTAAGTCTGTTCCATAACAACATAAAAGTTCCTTACAAGCGCTTTAAAATACATGTTTGTGAACTGTTATCACAGCACAACACATACATCACAAAATTTGCTCACTCTTAACAAAATCTTCTTCAATTACAAAAGCAAAATTTGATTGAAAAGCTACATCTTTCTCTACCTACAAGTATTGTCATCATCAATTATAATAGATCTTTTTTGATAGTTTACAATCATAATTGAAAAAAAATCCCTATCACACAATTTCCATCTCACAGAACATCTAGTCAGACAATTCACAGTAACTTTTAAAATACTGATGGTGACATTACAAAATTGCAGTGCTTTTCATGTTCACTTCTTCCTGCATACAATAGTCAGCCTACAATACTTTTGTAAAATGCCTTTACTTTAAGGCACTCTCCTTTTTGGCAAAGTGTCTATTATGTGCATTTTTTTTGGTAAATGACTCATTGGCTTTATGAAAGGAATGAGTCATCTTTTGTCGATAAAAAGGACAATAGAAAAAAGGCAGCATCAGTGTTACTTCAGTAGAAGTTTTTACTTTAAATAACAAGACATTCTTTCATGTTGGAGATGAACAAAAGATCTGAAACATTAGCCTCCTGTTGTACATGGGAGAAAATTATCTCACATTTGTACTTTTGGGTTGTTTCAATTGAAGGAGAGGCTTCATACCGTACTGAAGATACACATCATATACATTTAATAGATAAAGCACCATGGTGTTTGTTCTGTCTGCAAGAAGTTTAAATCATTAAAACATTTGATCTGATATGTACATCATGAAGTGTGTTTATATAATGCTCCACTTGGACAAATACTGTGCCTTTTTGGTTGTTGGTGTTTTAAAAATCAGACTTCAGATTGAATAAAAAGTGTGAAGGAATCAGTAGTTGAGAGCTGATGTCAAGTTGTATCCAATAAATAAGGTTGTCAGCACTCTGTTAGAAACTGTGAAGAGGTTTCATTTTTCATAAATCTGAAAACTCAAAACCGCCTCAACCCACATACTAAAGCATCGTTCTTATTTAGGTCACACAGACCATTGCTCACCAAACTTCTAATTTAGTGTTTTGGGGGGCAGCAGCATGCAGAATTTGTGTCAGAGTGCCTCTATAGGAAAAATGCTCCAATGATCTGAGGAGGAAGACAAAGACAAAAGAAGAGAGGGAACAAGAGAGACAGAAAAGAGAGGGAGAAACAATATTCTACTGTATTGATCTCTTTCAATAGTATAGTTGCTCTATTGATATTCCCTGCGGTGGAGCATATAGGACAGCCCAGATTTGGGAAAATGAAAGCAGAGAGGCTGTCTTGCACACAGACTGATATTGAACATGGTCTCAGTGGGGTTCATGTGTGTGTTTGTGTGTGTGCACTGCGTTATGTTTGTCTGTGTTTTTGCATGTGAAAAGTCATACACACCATGTTTTTCTGCATCTAGATTTCCATTTATGTGCCTTCAAAAAGGCTCTCATGTGTGAAGAGATTGTGCACCTAACAAAATTAATTAGAAAGTAGCTATTAAAGATTGAAGCAAGGTGATTTTAGAAGCCTGTGAATGGAAAACTGAGTAAAAAATGGATGTCATTACGCTTTAATGTGTTGACATTAAGCCCGGAGACAGTGTTGTATCTCATTAACAGTTTACTCAAGTAATCAAAATTGATTTTTCTTCCTCTCTTGTTTTGTGAATTTTTTGTAAGACTTTCCCACACCAAAAAAACTTCATCTATTTATGTTTTTTTTCAAAATCATTCCATTTATTTCTTTTTGTACTCTTGGAATATATGATTCAAGCACTGGAGTCAGATATTAGTCAATGCTTCTCCAATCCAAATTTGATGTTGAGTGTAAGCCATGAAGGAGACCTCTCTACGGTGGCTAACCAATCTGTAATGGCCCAATCAATCTCCAGGAAGTGTGCTGCAAATTAAGACACAAGTTGATTCAGTTTAAATGAGTTTATAACTCTGGAAAAAACAGCTCACGGCAAAAGTAGACTGTTCCACTGAACGCCCCTACAGGCCTGAACCACTACTCTTGTCATGTCTTGATTTGAAACAATTCACTGAAGCAGTTCTTTTCTGTTAGTATGTTTAATCTTGAAGTTACACTTTTTTTCCCCCTGTTGCACGGCATTTCTCTGTGTTTATGTATCTGCATTATTTCTGAATTTGCAGCACATTACTCCATAAAACAGATCCTTTTTATTGTTGCAGATTTGTTAGCCTTGCCGGCCACTGTGCTTTTTCCTAACCTGAAGTGTAATATTATGACTAAGACATGTTCTGTTTGAGAAGTACACCAATTAATTCTGCCAAGACATAGATGTTCAGATACAAGAGGCATTTCACTTAAAAGACAGGGTCTGCTTCATGACAGCTCAATTTATCACAAAAACTGGACTCAATAAATAGTGTGGCACCTTTCTGTTAAATTGCATATTTTGTTTTCAAACTTCAAAATATATCAAGATACTATTTGCTATCCTCAGAGAAAGTAATCCCAAAAAGTCATACTTTTTCTTTAGTGTATCACTTTACCAGAGAGGTGGCAGTTGATAAAATGTTCTTATGAGTCATTTCTAAAATGGTTGTATAAATTCAGGGGGCACAGACAAATGTGTATTTTGTTGTTCAGGCAGGAGAACAAGTTAGGCTATTGAGCTGCCTGTGTTGTCAAACTTGGCGAATTACCTGAAATGACAGTAATGGACAATGTAAAAGTTGAAATCGATTGAGGAGAACAAGTTGAACCTTCTCTGGTGGAAACCCTTTATCATTGACATTGATTTTATACACGCTGGCTGTGGTCCAAATAAACAGACTATTTGTGTTTGTACGCACCATAAAGCATGCATTTATGCATTTATTTGATGTAAGAGCAATTGCAAATGCAAGTACATCGTATATAAATACACATGAATACATTTTATAATTTTGTATTTTATGTAATAAGTTTGCTAAAGCTTTTCTTTTTTTTTATAAAGCAGCTTTGAGAAAAAGTCCATGCAGCCGTATGGAGACAACCCAAAGAGTTGTGCCGGAACTTCATGAAATATGCTTAACCGCTTCATGCACTCCAGACTTGTTTTAATGAATGACTTCAATATCATCTCACCTACCCTTTATTCTCTAATTGAGCCCCTTTCACCCACTCTTCTGTGTCACCCTCGCTCTCTCCCTCTCTGTGTCTTTCTCTCAGTGTCACTGACAGGGTCTGTTACATGAGCAGAATGCCAGCGTGCTCAGTGCCAACTTCTTCCAGCTCTGGGGATGTGGTGAGCAGCCCTTTATCTCCGGGAAACAGACGCGTCCGATCACCTCCTCAGGGGGCTGGTGTGGGCAAGGAGGGCAAGGACCGGGAGCAGACCAGTGTTTTTCTTTTTTTCTGTTCTCTTTTTCTCTAATCCAAAGTCAGAGTCATCAGAATGTGCGTACACAAACACATGAACAGCTGTATTGCTGCACCCACACTCAGTCTGAAACTTTTGCTCCTCCTTTTAAGGAATGATCATAACTTATGATTTATGTATTGATTTACAAATCCTCACCATATCCCTGAAGGCAGTGTTAGTGGTAGTTTTTAAATACACCTTTCCTTTCTCATTTGAAGTAGTTTTCCCTCCTTGGCAACTATTGGAATATGAGTCTCAGCTGGACTGACCTTCATGATATATTTGCAGAAGAAGACTGCCTTCGTTTAAAAATGTGTCTCCTTTCATTCCTGCACAGTCATTCATCTGCCTAAAAAAACAAGCTCTCCATCTCTGAAGATGATAGCAATGTATCGTTGCAGTACATGACTGTAATTTGCTTTAGGCAATGCTGTGTTTGTGTTTTACCATGCTAGAAAAAACTCCAGTCCATCTATCCACACACTGGTCAAAGGTGAAGATAACTGGCATGTTTACTTACAGAACTTGCTCGGATGCCTTCAAACTCTGTTTCTCTGAGGTTACATCAGTCATCAAATACACTTATATTAAGTCTCACAAATCCTCAGTATTTATTTGCACTAACGTGAAACCTGTTGGAAAGGAACGGCTGCTTTCTGAGCTGCCTGGTATTTGTTGATCACTATGCAACATGCATTTGCAGCAGTTTGCGTTATCCAGCAGTCCGCTTAATCATGACCCGAGGCTTTTACTACCTGCTTTTCATTCCCCCATTGCCATCTGGCAGCAGTGGCTCTGCTTACACTATCACTTTCCCCAGGTTAAATGCTTCCAATGGTATCCAAAGCCTCGTCTGGTGCTGTTGTCATGCAAAACATTAGCAGGTTTGGTGTTTCCCTGAGCCAGTGAGGTAATGAATGTATCAAACGCATCTGTTAATCTCTTGAATTGACAGCGCACAGAGGTAAGTTCTATTAAGAGAACCACTAAAACCCCCTCATCAATGTCATTCAGAGGCTACGTAGAAATATGGAGGCAATTAAGTCGTACCTCTGAATATGGTTTATTCCAAAGAGGCGATAGAAGAGTAATGTGCTCAAAATAAAGTTAATAAAATCTCTTCAGGTACTAGTCCTGTGAGAGGATACTGATTAATAACCCATTCCTTTTTATGAGTGTGTACTTTATGAGTTATTATTGTAATTTGGCGGGTAAGGTCTGGCCTTTTACACAGGGTGCAATTTTCAGATTGGGATAGTTTCTGAAGGGCAATGGCTAACGCTGTTCACCTCAGTAGCTAAACACTGAGGGGGCTTATAACCAGTCTGAAGGGAAATAACTCCACTGTGTTTTTAATTTATTTCTCTGTTGTTGATGGGGAGGATGTTGTTGTAGTCCTGGTACTGATGTCTTTTTTTCCTCTCACATTTTCCAAGACTTACAATGGTCAAGAGCAAACAATATTCTTCTGACTTCTCTCTTTGTATTGAATACATCATCAAAGAAAAGTCAAAATAGATGGATATTGCTGAAGTTTTTACCAAACTACAACATAAAAATAGTACCAGAACAAAAGTATACTTTCTAGGGAAACAAAACTTTAGTATGACTTTTTACGACTTTTTGTGATTTCTTTTTCAATTTAATTTCCTTTATTTGTATTTGTAGACACCTGTCTCGAGCCGCTGTGCGAAGCCAACCCCAAGCAGCAACTAAATATTGAAACTGAAGCACTTAGTCAAAAACTGGGGAAACCAAATGCAACAGAATGCACACACATATCTGAAGTGTGAAACCACACATAGGGCCGAGCAGATTTATGCACTTGACTTTTTCTTGGCATGGTGCTATTACTACTGGAGTTTTGCTGGCTGCCTGGCAGACCCCATAAAGTAACAGAGACCTGCCAAGATATATAATACAATAGACATTAGGTTTTGTACAGGTTAAACCAACAAGATATTACATGATAAATAACGGCTGATAGGGATACTGATAGGAAGGTTTTCTTACATTTGGATAGAGCTGGGCTGGCTGCCTGCAGGGTTTGTCCTGATCTGAAGGTTCACAGCTAAATAAGAACTGTAGAGATGTTCCTGTATAGAGGTTTTAACAACTGATGCAACTCAAAGACCACAGTGAAAAACTACTCTACTTGGTGCTGAAGAAGTCATTATAAACCTATTCCCACCATGACTTTTGTGACAAAAATGTATTACAGACAGTACGTTCATATGTTTTGGCACCTCAGATTTGAACAGCTTGACTTAATGTACCTGTTACATTTGGCTTTACATTCATCCATGTCTCGTTATCCTCAGACAAGCAACAAGAAGCTGTGAGGAATGAGCCTGCTACCCAATTATTTTTTTGTTTAAACAATGTTAAAAATGCAGGATGTGGGAGACCTTTGGTGTTCTGTGTGTGCTGGTGTACCTTGTTAAAACAGGCCTCCAAGATTTTATGGCTGTAAAACAAAACTCTTGGCAATCATTCCACCCCTTCTGCCAAACAGTCAGTTCTGCGCAATTAGCAGCAAAAACTTTTGACACAATACAATGACATTTTCACATTTAGATCCTTGCGCACACATCAACACTGACCTCTTACAAACTTTGAGATCTCTGGTCAGTATAAAAAAAATCTCAAAAATCTGAAAAAAGGAATCTCAAGTTTAGCTGAATATGCTCTGCTCTGTGCCATGTGCAGGTATTAAAAAGCAAGCCCAATGCATTATGTATAAAAAGGAAAACAAGGTACATATAAAATAATCCCTTTGTAGGGTAAAACACACAAAACAAACAGTTTTTTAGTATGAAAGAGAGAGGGCACAGAGGGACATCTCCATGGACAGTGTCTTCTATCAGTCAAAATGTTGAACAAACGATAAAGATGAAATCTAAGGCCGCTTGGAAGTGCTGCTGAAAATATGTAACAAGGATTTGGGCCACAATACTTCAAGAATAAAGTTTTAAAAGATTGAAGTTGTAATTTTTATGAGAATAAAATCATAAATTAACAAGATCAAAGTAATGAATTCAGAAGAATAATTTTAATTTTTGAGAACGAAGTTACATGTCTATGAGAAAGAAGTAGTATTTCTTTATAGGCCATAGTTTATCTATGTGTAAAATAACATATAGAGGCATATCAGATTAGCAGCCAGCTGCCCAGAGAGAGGAACTTGGGCCATCTTGCGAAGTTATATTCAATGTCAGAGGACAAACTGCAACTGAAGGGTAACTTTTCTTGCATAGTCTATTCAGTGTCCTGATATGTATGGTAGTGTATCATCGATGAGTTAAAAGACTGAGGGCCTGTTTCACTTAAGACATTCTTAGTGAATTCCTTGACTAAAAAAGGATTGTGGCGACTAATAGCACCAAGAATTGTGCATCAATTGCCCAGGCTGTCTGCTCAGTGTCAAGGTCTGATTCTCAAAGCAAATCACTTTCAGGGTATTAAGTAGAAAGAGGCCCCCAGAGCTCCAGAGCTCCAGAGCTGTGCTGTATGCTCGCATCCTGATATTCTATCAACATATATAATGAGCTGAATAGAGAGGGAAAGTCTTTACAATTTTATTGCAGAGCTTATTCATGATAGGTGTGAGACGAATTACACAGTTTGTATATAGCTTACTTCTTGGAGTGAGCAGAACCAGTAATCAAAACTACAACTGCACTCATTTAAGACCATATACTTGTAAATTAACAACCCTATTCTTGTTCCTTTATGGCTTTATTCTCTTGGTATTAGAATTTTATTTTGTACATATGTAACTTCTTTCTTGAACCTTAAAGGTGACATATCACGCTTTTTTCATCAATATATATTGGTCTAAGAGGTCCCCAAAACATGTCTTTAAAGTTTGTGCTCAAAAAAACACTTTGAAATCAGATTTTGGCATGCCTGAAAAGCCCTCTTCTTCAGTCCTCCTCAGAACACTTTGTTTTCTCTCTGACCACGCCCCCTCAGGAAGTGGATGTGCCTCGGCTGTCCAGCACGTTGATCTAATGCTTACATGTTGGCTGAATATACACGGCTGCTCAGAGATCACGTTACTTCAACCCTCTGAATCTGATCCAGAATCTGATCCTGACGGAGAGGCGCCTGCAGCAGGACCTTTCTGAAGGATTGGTCACAGATTTAGTGTTTCTTGTTGTTTTATTTGTCAGTATGTCGACGTGTGTCTTGGTAAACAGCTACGAACATATAGCTATGTGGCTATGCTAACTAGCGCTAGCACTTATCCATGATAAATAAAAATCATCAACTAGATCTTCAAATCTGCAGACGTGGGGAGTAAAACCGACCTCTGCCAGAAAGGCAACGGGACCTTTTCTGAAGGATTGGTCACAGATTCTGTGTTTCTTGTTGTTTTATTTGTCAGTATGTAGAAGTGTGTCTTGGTACACAGCTACAGCTACGACATGTAACTATGCTAACTAGCGCTAGCACTTATCCATGATAAATAAAAATCATCCACTAGATCTTCAAATCTACAGACGTGGGGAGTAAAACCGACCTTTGTGTTTATTAAGACAGCCTACAACTAGCATGCCTCCCTCCTAAGCTCCTTGTTAGCACACGTATGCAGGTAATGAAAAACGGAGGAGGGGTTGAGTTGTATTTTATACAGTCTATGGGCTGAACAAGCTCTGAACTCTGACTCCGTGACAGACTGGATATTGTTGTTACGTAACAAAAACATGGAAGTCTGAAACGGCTCGTTTCACACACATTTACAGAAAGGTGTAGAAATCAAAACAGGGGCAGAATGGATTTTTTTCATTCTCAGGGGGTTTGTAGACATGCCAGGGACACATATTTCAGGTAGAGAACCATTAAAAAGTCAATTTTGCATGATATGTCACCTTTAAAAGCAATTTATGATACAACTTTTTTTTTCTCTCATGACTTTTTTCTCATAAATTTAGGATTTCATTCTTGAAATCTCTGCTTCTTTTACTAATCTGACCTTCATCCTTCGTCATACTCATCAAACAAAGATGTAAACAGGTCAATATGGTCCACTGTATTCTTCTAAAATGTATTTATTGTTTAAGCTGGGTCACTTTCTGTACATAAACCTGAAAATGTTTGATAAAATACAATTGAACAGGGTTAGGGTTAGTTGGCCTAGTGGTCTAAATGCACGTCCCATATACAGAAGCTATAGTTCTCATCCAAGCAGTGCTATCCAAAGCCCAAAATGTCCAAAAATATAATAACAATAATCTCCCCAAAAATTGAACAGTACCTACAAGTTGTCCTGAAACTAAAACTCATAGTCTAACATGCCTTGAGTTCTTTTATATTTTGCATCTCAATATTTTCTCTAATACATGTTGCCAAAAAAAGAGTCTCAGGTCTATTTCAAATAGAAATAACGTGCTTAATATCATAAGCACTGGAAAATTGTACCAGTAGAGTGCCTGGGATAAAATATAAAACAAAACCATGTTAAACTAATTTCTTTTTACCTGATACTTTAGTTCTCCAAAAGAGAATTTGGGTTGGAACTACAGATCTCAAACCACACAGATTTTGAAGGACTCGTGTGTAGCTTAAAGCCCCTGCTGATGCATCAAATATGAGGTATTTGAAATGCTGTCATTGCTTTACAGTCTTATTATTTAAAGATAACTGTAGAAAGTAGGGGAGAACGGGGTTGGTTGTCACACGGGTTGGTTGGCACACTTGTTATATCTCGCCACCAGAAGGCACTGTCTCTCAAATTGGGGCTATGGACATTTCCAGAATTAGGATCAGAGCTCACCTACATAGTCTTCTCTGGAGTAAGACAGCTGAACTTGAGGTGAGAAGACTTTTTGTGTTTTTCATGTCAAATTGTAAATATTCAGCTCCTCAGTATTTTTCTTCTAGGCTTTTAAACGATGGGTTTATAACAAAACAAGTGTAACCCTTACAAAGTGTGAGGGGAAAGATATAGTTTAGATTTTTATTAGCTAGCTAAGTCGTTGTTAGACGGTTGTTAGCCTTGATGCTAGCAAAAAATTCCAGTTAGGGTTGGTGGTCACACTCTTTTTGGGGTTGGTTGTCACATGTAACAACCAGTTGAGTAGGCCATTATTGTTAGGCCTATTTGTTTGGTTCTTTATGTTGTTATATAGGCTGGCCTAAAGATGTGTTTCCTGTTCATGTTCCTTGCTCATTGTATGTTAAAATGCATTTAGTTATGTAGGCCTATCACTTGTCAGTGCAATTAAACTTTCACATTTAATTCTGCCTTCTTGCCTTTTTTAAAAGATTTTTCCCATTAAAATAGCATTGAGACAACCAACCCCATAGTGTGTGACAACCATCCCCGTGATGGGGTTGGTTGTCACAATGTGTCAGAGTGTCTTTGATAATTAATTGCCTCTTTGTTACAATGAGGTGGAAAATGAGAGGGATACACATTCCAAGCCAACACCTTAAGCTTCAATTTAATGTAGGAATGACTATTGAAAGATGTTTTCATGATGAGCAATCATCAAAACAGTAAAAAGTGTGACAACCAACCCCGTTCTCCCCTCTTACACATTGAACCCTAACTGTTTCAGTATATGATGGGAACAATAATATCCTAAATATCCTTTGAGGAAATCTGATAGGTCACTTCAGGATTCTGACAAAGACAGTTTCCAGACAGCTTTCCTGATTGACAGGTTGATCTTGATGATTTCAATCACCAAAGACGTCAAAAATACCAGTGCAGCTGTATAAAAAGAGGCTCTCAAATCACTCTCAGATTTGACACACAGTATCAGAGTGTACCAGGATCTATAGTACCACTCCTTTGGGCCCAAACCTTGCCCCCATCATTCACCCAAGTAATGAGTCATACATCATTCTGAGTGTATGTTATCACCTCTACAATGACAACATGGACATGGTCAGTGTGAGTCTATCAAAAGCATGCACAGCTGAAATACTACCTTGCCTCAGGACAGGGATAGTTGAGAATTTAAGTCACCTTGCAGAAGTTTAGTGTTGGTCTTAAAAGAGTGACGGAGGGGCACAAAATCTCTACTTTACTGCAATTGTTATACAGTCTACCTCAGACAGGACTATTCATTAGGCCCATGTGTAATTGCTTTTGAACTTGTGCCAAGATTCCTGAAAAGCTAATTTTATTACATCTGATATTACAACCATGGGACTTAGGTTTGAGGTTTCTAGTGTCATCAAGTTTATAATTGTACTGTATGAAACTTTTGGCTGACCTTGAATATACAACTCAGAGCTTTAAAGTGTTTTTAGGAGTCTTTTGTCATAATCAGTCATTGGAATCTCCAGTTCAATTCTGCTGAATGTCAGGATTCATTCAGTTACATGCTGGACAAAAGCAGTTTATTTCACACTGAAGTTTTCCTACAGAAAGTCCCTTTTTCTCATCATTCTGAAATAACTTTGTCATTTTTGTCCGTTGCTTTTGGCAGTAGAAAAATAAGTTCTATTTCAGTGTCTCTGTGTGCTGTAATGAGTGTGAGAGGGTCCTTTAACAGATACCATCTCTGCCAAGAGGTGCTGACACACTGGAAATAGAAATTGTTACTGTAAGGGCACATTAATATGGACACTTGAATTACTGTGTCGGTGTGTGGCTTCAACAATTACTGGCGAATTAGCATAAGAACAGAAATAGCTCAAACGTGCCCTGCTGGGTCTGGAGTTAAGAATAGTTTGTGCCCAAAACTCAGTTTACTGTATACTCTTGAGAAAAGGGAAAACCTAATATTTCCTTCTAATGAAAAAGAGAATCTTTGCTACGCTACACTGAATTTTAAAACTGCCCCCTCCACCACCTCCTGGTTACCAAAAAAATAACTTTATATTCCAACGGCTCATCAAGAGCCTGGTATGTTAATAGTTGTGCATAGTATCACATTTCCTCAACCATGCATCTCATTGCCATTCATTGGGTACAGTTATTTAAACAGTAAAGGCCCACAGTCTTATGCATACGATTATAATTAGAGTGGCTGTGAAGTGAAAAGGAAAACCCCAAAGACAAAACTGGGATGAACAACCAACATTCATAGTCCAAGGGCCTCTTGACCCATATCTGTTTATTATCATGTCCTCTCACCACACTAGGTCAAATAACCAGCAATATGAAGAATGATACCATGCTAATAATGTAGGTTTACCACCTCTGTATCTGTTGACAAAATAAAATGTGTCCTTTTATGGTAAATACTGCTGTAATTATTTGACATTTGACTTTGCATTGAGGTAGTGACTCATAGCAGAACATTTGGTTTACAGAGCGGAAATACTGCACTTTTTCTTTTTTATAAGACATAGCTAGAGGTGTAAATCATTTTAACTGTAAGCTTATAAGACAACAGTCGATGGAACCATTGATGGATAAAAGATAGATTCAAGGCACACATGTTACTGGATCTGTGTGCCTTCAGTCAACTTTGTTAGAGCTGATGAGGAGGAGAAGTGCTTCTTATTCTACAGGGGGTTACATCCCCTATGTGACAGTGGGGAATCAACCTCATGATGGCAGGCAATGATGAGATATATGCATGTATGTAGTGGTGAGTCTATTAACAACCCATAGAATTGAATTTTCCTGCAGTCATACATTGAACCACAGAGGCTAAGGAGACTGAGGACCTGCATGCCCAGAGCCCTCAGGGGGGAGACAAGTCGATTGAGTCAGAAAGAGAGAAAATACTGGCTGGTAGCACAAAGAGAAGGCTGTTTGGAAAGACAGGAGGAAAGGGCGAGAGCGGGTCTGTGGAAAGGAAAGAAAAAGACAAAGAGCTGAATAACACAAATGAGAAACAAAAGGTATGAGTCTGGAGTGAGAGCGCTGTGGGAGAGGGAAAAATAGCTTAAACTAATTTTAATATCATACATTTTCACACAGTCATCACTTCTGGAGCTGTAATTAAAGCCTGGATAGTTGGCATTCTTCATCACTCTGCTTTCTATTCTCTGCACAAACAACCAAAATCAAAATGTTACATGCAATAAAGAATCCTTTGCAAATATCACCAAATTATTCATCACTGCACATGAGAAAACATTTTTTGTCTGTACTCCCAGGGTTCTTTGAAGTCTGCATTGAATACACACTCATAGCTTTATAGTGATTTTTTTTTAAGCTGTAGCCCGAAACGAGCAGACAGAACTTCAGACTGGACCCAACAAAACTGATTTAGGCTATAAAAAAACCCCTGGGATGCTCGTCTGTCCATTGCATAATCAGGACTGTGGTGTCCTTGGCATCTCCAGAAATGCCCTGATATGTGGCTGTTTACAGGCTGACTGTTAACATGAAATGGCTTAAAGGCTTTCTCCCTCGTTTGCCTGTGGTAAATGAGTTGCCATCTGCTTTGGAGTTTTATATCTTTCAAGTACACAAACAACTCCCTCTGCGCATATACTCATACAATCAATAGTGAAGCTACCAAGATGATTAACCCTTGGGACAACACCTATAGAATTTTGTTCCAGATCCCTATAAGTAATATTGCGCTGGAAACAATCCAGTCATATGCCCACCCAACTAGGAGAGAAAGTCAATGGAACAGCTCCCTTATGATTCCCTTATGCCTCCTATAGTAATCAAAGAGGTTGCTCAGTGTTAGTCTCCCCAGAGTAATCTTGCCGAGTCCAGCTACGATGGCCCAAAAAGGTTTACAAGCACTTTGCAAGAGAGGAGCTGTTTTATAGTTTGTTGATGCTGTTGCTCTTTTTTTGCAATTGATTTTTTACCTCTTGGATTACTCCCCATGGAAGATGAAGTTATAAATCCAAGTATGCTTTAAAAATGTACACTTCAAGGTGTCCCTGCAGTTTAAACCCAAAGAACTGGGAGAGAGAGAGAGTTTTATTGTCACAATTCACTGTTGTTCCCTGCACTAAAATTCAGTTGTGATGACTGTTATTGTTGGGAGGAGGATTTTTTTTTCCTATTCTGCTATTCAATATATTCTATTCGTCCCACATTATCTGAGAGGGACCAGCTTGTATGCAAAAAGAGCAATTCATCCTGATGTGTAAAAATTCGCCCACATACCCATGGGTATGCTAAGGGTTGAATATCGATAGGATGGCAAGTATAAAGGGAACGTAAGCACTGTTAATAATTCATGTAGGCACACTCCATTAACTATGCCAGAGTATGGGCCTAAGGGCCGCTTCAGAGTGGGCTGGAGGAGAAAGGTTAGCCCAGTCTCTGATGAGCTAAGTGCTGTGATCCCACGAATCTCGAGGGTTAAAAAATACCTGTAATTATGGGAATGAAAAGGAAAAATCTGATGTTTAGGCAGTAATTATATATTGTATAATATTCTACAGGAAAAATAGCTTCGTTTTGTTTGATCTGTTTTAAGATTTTTATGGTCGATGCATGATTACAACCCTTGAGCCATTCTTCTGATCTGAAGGCTTTGGGAGCAGATGTACTTTCTCGGATATGTGATTTTAGCCTCTGATCTAACATTTCCAAGTTTATTTCTGGAAAAAAACAACATATTATTTAAAGATCAAAGTTTTTCGGCACACCCTTAAGAAAAAGGATATCGGGGTCTTGAAGTTTCTTATATCTCTAAAAAATTATAAGAACCACAAGAATGAGATCTGCTGATGAGGTCAGCACTTATTCTCAGCTGCTTATAGTTGCTGCACATACAATGCTCTCAGATGAACCTAACACAACTTTTGGAACACTGTTTTACTCGTCAGTGTCACTTCTTCATCAGTGTTGTTGGGAGGACTCCTGATATCATCTTTGTCAACAATAATGGTGGAGGAGAAACAAATCGCAATTGTGTTTTCAAGGGTAACATTTAGCTTCCGCTAATGCTAGGATCCAATTCTTTTTTTTCTTTTCTCATCATTTTTGTAAAAAAAGAGGCAAACATTAAGGAAAAAAGAAGAATTTAAAACAGACATAACTCTGAAGTAAAAGAGAGCGTTAGAAAACTCCCATAACCGTGCAACAGTAAGCCATATTGAGAAGTGCTCTGAAATTGAGGTTGTGAGCGCTGCCAGCACAAAAATGCTGTCGGTGGACACAGGCCCTAAGAATGTTGTAATTTTCACAACAGGGCATACAGTTCAGCATACAGAGCAATAAACTCCACTATAACCCAAAGCTTTGTCATTCTATCTTCCTTTAAGCTTTTCAGTCATTTTCCAAAACCTCAGTTGGCCAAGTAACTGACCTTCCTAATGTCCAGCAAGCTCTATTGATTCAAGCCTCCAGCTTCTGCTGCACAAAATCATTTTATAAATTCAAATTTGGAGGCACAAGGCAGCCCCTAACATGCTGAGTTTCTGAACGTGTCTCCAAGCACTGAAGCCATACAAGGACCTTAAGGACTGAGCTGCCCTCAGTCAAAGGGAAGTGTTGTCTTAGCTTCAGAACAGCACAGGCCCCAGAGTGAATGTTGAGAAAATAGCCAGCAGAGACCTTCGGCTCCCCCAATCTGGAACTCATTGCCCCCTACACCCTTGGCTGGGTGAGATCTCAAGGAACAGGGCTTGTCTCCGGCCGACCTCGACGAGTACTCTATTTCCAGATCTACTGGCCCAGATGATGACTTTTTCCACATCAATGGGCACAGTCACAAATATAGCAATCCAAGAGGTGGAAGCAGCAGTAGTGGTAGCAGCAGCAGTTAGGGTAGATGGAGTGGAGAGGAAAGGAAAGGACAGTAGGAGTAGTGGCAGTAGGAGTGCTGCAGAGGAGGGGAGTGAGTCACCCTCAGCAAGAGCTCTCCATCTGGTCAGTCAGCTGACTTAAGCCCCTTACTTTTCATCTTGTCCAGGTGAAAATGTTCATGCTATCATGCATTTTGCAGTTCAGCAATGTGTTTTGATTTATCTTACAGAAAGAGAAAAGGCACTATATGAAATGGATGCTTACACTGTGAAGATCTTTGTGACCCTGCTGAGACAGAAAACTATGTGTTGCTAAATGCAGTGTCCATTTCTTTCCATCAAGCACGATGAAAAGAAGGAAAACATCATTCATGGAGGGCAAAAACAGAACTGCCTTGTCAGTGTCATTTTCTATCTTCACATTTTCTGTGAGGTCGAATGATTGAATAAGGTGTTTCAATATCTGCTTCTTACTCAAAGTTGGATGTTCTTTATATAAACACTTTTATTTTTTATGTCATGTCTCACTTGTCATGTAGTTACAGACAAATAACTAAACAGTGCAACTTGTATCACACCCCACTAGATAGAACAAGAAACTCTGTAATGGATCATCTAATTCCTTGTGAGTATGGTGGTCCTGTCTACCGTTGAGCTCAAAGTAGAAAGGAAAGGAAGCATTCAAAACACTATGACTATACAACGTTTACTTTACATAACTATAACGACAGATCTCTAAAATACACAAAGATTGATATTATATTTTATGTCACAGTCAGAATTCATCCAAACTACTTTTACACCTAAGAATCAACTCTCTACCTGAACACCGACCTTTGTTTGAAGTGAGGACAAAGTTAATTTACTGAATGCAATATAGAAGGAAAACCACATGTCCACAATGACAGGATGTAAAATAATAAACAACCCTGAGATATTTTACTTTACCCAAGTGCCCCTTGGATATTTGATCACCTGTGATTAATCGGACGGTTTGGGTTTGATCCCAGGTCCTGCTGTCCAAATGCTGAAACGTCCTTGGGCAAGACGCTTATCCCTAAACTACCCCCAGTGGCTGTGCCAGCAGTGTGTGAATGAGATAAGTTAACATTGATGGGCTCTGTAAACAGCAGCCTCTGCCATCCGTGTATGAATATGGTGTGAATGTGTGAATGAGACATTTACTGTGTAAGCACTCTGAGGTCAGAAGACTATAGAAAGCACTATATAAACACAGTCTATTTACCATGTATCGGTTGTTTTAACAAAGGGAAATACACTAAAGAGAAGATGTGTATTTCTTTATGAAGCATAACACAAGATTTCATTGAAATGATAGAAGGACAGCTCTTTGTTATTTCAAATATAATACCACAAAGTAAAAGTCACAGAAAGTAATCGAAAATGAAATATGTAAGCCTTTATTGTTCTGTTTACATGAAAAGAAAGAGGAGAGAGCGACCCTGATGTAGGCATTCACAGTTTGGGATACTTGTGAGGCTTTTCTGTACAGCCAGTCTATATTTATACAAAAATACTTAATAGCCAAATTTTAATCTGTTTCTAAAAATGCTAACCACACAAATACAACAGTGTATATTAAAGACCACACAATTCAGTGCATTGACAGAATTGACTGTCAGACAGGTTAAAGCCCCTAGGTTAAAATATACCAAATTACTCTTCATCCCAGTCCTCATTTTCCACCTGCCTCTCAGAACCTGATAATAAATTTATACCTTGTGGCAACTTCTCCCATAGGTTTCACAAACAATATATGAAAAAATGAATGATTTTTGACTCTGCCTCCCGCTTGATAGATTATACCTTGTCCTCCAAAAGTTATTATTTGCTCCTTATTTAAGTATTGAACTGAAATATTCTTTGTCTGCAAAAGTTTTGATCAGTCATGTCATTTTAATACATAAATATGTTGCTGAGGTTGAGTCTCTTGTCTGGTGATTGGAAACAAAGATAAGCTACTCTCTTTTGAATAAAATATACAAATTTATATTTATTCTAATTCCCCTGAAGCCTCTGAATACTTCTTGAACCACTAGTCCACTGAAGAAACACAAATGACAAAAGTGTTTAGAGTCAGAGGTAACTTATATTGAATGACACATGCAGTGGGGCAAAAAAGTATTGAGTCAGCCACTGATTTTGCAAGTTCTCCCACTTAGAAAGATGAGAGGTCTGTAATTTTCATCAGAGGTACACTTCAACTATCAGAGACAAAATGAGAAAAAATAATCCAGGAAATCACATTGTAGGAATTTTAAAGAATGTATTTGTAAATTATGGTGGAAAATAAGTATTTGGTCACCCACAAACAAGCAAGATTTCTGGCTCTCACAGACCTGTAACTTCTTCTTTAAGAAGCTCTTCTGTCCTCTACTCATTACTTGTATTAATGGCACCTGTTAGAACTCGTTATCTGTATAAAAGACACCTGTCCACAGCCTCAAACAGTCAGACTCCAAACTCAACCATGGCCAAGACCAAAGAGCTGTCCAAGGACACCAGGAAGAAAATTGTGGACCTGTACCAGGCTTGGAAGAGTGAATCTACAATAGGAAAGCAGGTTGGTGTGAATAAATCAACTGTGAAAGCAATTGTAAGAAAATGGAAGACATACAAGACCAATGATAATCTCCCTCGATCTGGGGCCCCACGTAAGATCTCATCCCGTGGGTTCAAAATGATCATGAGAACGGTGAGCAAAAATCCCAGAACTACACAGAGGGACCTGAGGCTACCATCAGTAACACACTACTGCAAAGGCGACAGGACGACTGATCCGTGTTAAGGGAAGAATGAACGGGGACATGTATTGTGAGATTTTAAGCCAAAACCTCGTTCCATCAGTGAGAACATTGAAGATGGAACGTGGCTGGGTCTTCCAGCATGACAATGATCCCAAACACACCGCTCGGGCAACATAGGAGTGACTCCGTAAAAAGCATTCCAAGGTCCTGGAGTGGCCTAGCCAGTCTCCAGACCTCAACCCCATTGAAAAATTTGTTGAGGGAGTTCAAAGTCTGTGTTGCCCAGCGACAGCGCCAAAACATCACTGCTCTAGAGGAGATCTGCATGGAGGAATGGGCCAAAATACCAGCTACAGTGTGTGCAAACCTGGTGAAGACTTACAGGAAACATTTGACCTCTGTCATTGCCAACAAAGGTTATGTTAAAAAAAGTATTGAGTTGAACTTTTGTTATTGACCAAATACTTATTTTCCACCATAATTTAAAAATAAATTATTTTAAAATCCTACAATGTGATTTCCTGGATTTGTTTCCCTCATTTTGTCTCTCATAGTTGAAGTGTACCTCTGATGAAAATTACAGACCTCTCTCATCTTTCTAAGTAGGAAAACTTGCAAAATAAGTGGCTGACTAAATACTTTTTTGCCCCACTAAAGGTTAATTTCCCTGCCTGCCCCTATACAGGTGGTGGTACAGGAGGTCTACCAAGCTACAAGTAAGAGGACACCTTGGTACAGAATTTAGTGAAGAAACCTGCATGTCCCAGCTACCTAATGAGCACTGGGTTGTTTTTGTGGGGGACCTGTGTTGACCTGACCCCCAGGAAGAAGTTCCAAAACAACTTTGTGTGGTAAACTTGTATCTGGGATCATTAATTTTCACTAGTCTTAGGAACCCATCTGACACGGAGGAAGCACAGACTGATTATAGTCCATGCTGTAGTTATTTTAAGTGTAGTAATTAATTTGATAAGCATCAAATTAATTAGCTTGGAATGAAGGCAAAAGTGAAGTGAAGGAAATTAAAACAATTAATTGAGAATATATCGCAACATGTAGGTACACAGTGTCCAAGAGAAGCACATTTTCAGATTTATAGTGAAGAAAAAGTTAGTAGTGTGGACTTTATTGTGGCCTTTCTCACTTATGTGACACTAATTTCACATTTATCTCATTAACACAACTTTTATTTGTTCAGTTTCTCTATTTGCTATCTTAACCATTAAGTTCTGTAAATAGCACAGTACACAATGCCATCCAGGGTCCGTTTGTGGTGATAATTCCAACGTGTCTAAATGCAGTTTGATACAGTAATGACAGACGAACATGGTTGTTATTTAACTTTATTGGTAGTTTCATTTCAAAATGTTAAAGTTTCCTTTGTCTTCAAACAAACTTAACCTGTCTCAGCGAATCTTAATGACAGGGTGGCTTCCCCACATTTCCCTATCTTATAAGGTTTCTACGGTGTCATCATTAAAGGTCAAAGTCTCAACCATGTCTGGGAGGAGAGCTACTGACAGTAAAGTGTGTTCTTTCATAATGCTCTCTGGCTAAAAAAGCACATGTTATGATGCGTTTAAGTACCATGGAGAGTTTGATTATTTACCAAAACAGTGCTCTGTGTGTGTGTTCTCTGTCTATTGAATAATGATTAAGTACCCAACCCTGTAGGGCGGATGGTTTGGGCCAAGTGCTGGTAATTGGTGATGTATGCCTCTAGATATTCAGTTGTCTGTGAGTAGCTGGGGAGAGCAGTCAGCAACAGTCACCAGGGTTCATGCTGTTGTGAGTTCAGTTATTCTCAGTTCCTAATACTCAATTTTTTTAATTTATTTTTTCCACATCTTGATGTTTTGCATGTTTCCTTGTTGCACATGTGAATACATGACCACTGATGGGACTCTTATTCAAGCAGCCTGAATCTGCTTCCTAGCGGACTAGAAACTGGCTACACTATTTAACATTAGAGAAATACATTTTACTAAAGATGTTCGTGTCATCTAAGTGTCTGACAGAAATATGTTTCAAATTACTGACTGCCTCCCTTTATTTGCCTTTTTTTTTTTTTTTTTTTTTTTACATTTTTAACATCTATTAAAAACATAATCATACACTTCAGAGTTTTCACTAAGCATTTCACTTGAACACACAACAAATTTGAACCATTTGGTGTGCAGATAAACTGAGAAAATTATAACTCTGGATGTTTGTAAGCACTTGAACATGTATGAAAAATATTTGTGCTAGCTTTTGCTTAATGACCATCAATATTTCCTGCACACTTTAAATCTAACATTGCTTTTTAGTATGAGGACTATTTTCTTGTCACTGTTTTCACTCTATCTACTGATCTTCGCATTGTAGTCTGCATGTCTTTCCCAAAATTTAAACATCAGTGCAAAGGTTGATGTACATAAACTTCCAAAGTTCTGTGAACCCCCTTACCAACACACACAAATAACACATTTTTATGATATTTTTAAAATATTCTTATTTTTATTATTTTGCTGATGAGACAAAAATGTGGTTATTTCCTGATATACCCAAATATCTATACTATTTCATCCATGGATAATCCACACATGTAGCCCAGAGCAAAGTTGCTGGAGTGAAACTTAGTTTGTTGAAGCCCATACACACATTCTCAGTGCATGCAAACCGCTGCAGTCCAAAGTCTTTCTAGTGGAACAGCTTACTATGCATTCGAATATAAATGTATGGAAATACTCGTATGGAGCTACTGGACCAAAACCACATCTGTGTGTCTGGTGTGGGAATGCTAATGAAGAGCTGGAAGGGATGAAGAAAACAATATGTGATTTTATGAACCTAACTGTGGATCAGTTGTAAGTGGTATCTGTTATGTAAATGTAGGTGGACAAGCCTGATGAGCCAAAAGGAAGATGCTTTCATTGTTTTAACAGGAAAAACATCTTCAAGTTTTCTGGTCCGTTGAAAATGAGTTAAAGTAAAAGGCATTTATTAGCCCTTCTGCAAAGACACAACCAACTACAGTTAATTTGTAGATCTGTTGAAAATGGTTTTATTTAATTGGTTTTATTTGTAATCTCTGTAATGATGATCGTGTGGGAGATGACTACCATATTTTGTTTGAATGCAAGAACACAAACATTCTGAATAATAGAGAGAGGTTCATACCCAGGTATTATTTCCAATGTCCCTCTGTGTTTAAATTAATTCTACTTTTGCAATCAGATAAGCCGAAAGTTATCTGTAAATTAGGAGCTTTTCTAAAGAATGTCCTTCCTTTGTTTAGGTAAGATCTGCTGTACTTCAAACATGCAGTGTGCCATCATTATATTGTTTTGTTATTTGTAATTTATGTTCTGTGGCTCCATACCATGTGATCATGGTCTGAGCATCAAATTAAAATGAAATGAAAAATGAAAATAAAAATCAGGAGCTGTCCATCATTTGACCAGCTCACATCCAGAATAGGGGAGTGTTGCAAGTTGCAACTTATTCAACATTTGATAGCATCTATGGCTGCCTTCACAAATGTTCCGCACTTTTACAAATTTCCTGAATTTGTCTGGAAGGACTTCACGAATGAATGCAGTCAGCCAAATCTGTTAAGACAAGCTTTGTGCAGACTTTTCACTGCCAGCTAGTAAGATATCCACAAGAAGTGAAGGTGAGCTAGAGTATAAATGCAAGTGGGCAAATATACATGTTTGGCTTAAGCCTCTTCTTAACCTGCAGAATTGTTTGCACCTGTGTCCTTAAACTGATGAATGCCTGATCCTCCCAATAATGAAGCCTGTGCCTGATGTTACCAATCACAGGTATACACCCCTTTAATGCCCGTATAAGGGCATGAGACTGCAGGGCCGTGTATACACACAGAGATCGCACAAGATTGAAAGAGAAGTAGAGAGACCTTATGTGCAAATTCAATTATAAACTAACTGCACACTGGACTCTAAGTCAAAATACACTTTTTAAAAGTTGTGAAACTGAGGTGGAGCAACTGGAAGTAAAGAAAACAAGGAAGATTCTTTGGGGCTCTGTTGGACTAGCAGTTTGGGTGTACACCCCGTGTGTGGGGGCTGTGATCCTTGTCATTGCGGTCGCAGGTTTAACTCCAAGCCATGGCCATTAGCTGAATATCTTCCCCTACTCTGCTCCTGACATATCCTGTCTCTCAGCTGTCCAGTCCAATAAAAAGCACAATTGCCCAAAAAATAACTTGATTTGTTTTGTTGTATTTTGTAGCTCCAGGAGTGAATATAAACAACGTGGCTGTCATCTGAAACGCTGAGCTGTCATCAGAAAAAGACGCGCACAACAGATGAAGTTTCATAAAAAATGTTTCTGAAATCTAATGGGAAAATCGCTTGGGACGGAAGAGAGATGCTGACCATATCTCAAGTGTTTTTTTCTAAATTAATATGACTTGACAGTGATTCTATTTAAGAAACTGTCTGTGTAAAACCGGCTGACTCTGATCTGTTTGGCTTTTTTATTTATTAAATGTCTTACCTAAATGCAAAGTTTATATTCTGAATTTCACATATTCCTGTTCAAACCAAACATTGCATGATTGAAACAAAAGCTGATTACATGTCATGGTTTTTTTAAATTAATTTTAATGGCATGGGGCAAAACTAAATGAGAGGACAGAAAATATCCACTGTGTTGACATATCAGCACTCAAATGTGCTTTAAGGTGCTAATGAGTGTTCTTAGATTTTTTTGTTTATTAAGAATAAATCCCAGATAAGACATTTTTGGTAAAAGTCAGAATCTTGTCAAAAACGACGTAAGTGAGTTTTAAGAACAAATTTCTTAGTAAGAATGGTCGATAAATAAGACTCATTTTCCTTAATGTTTTCTACTACAGTGCTTGTTTTATGGGAACCTTCTTATGCAAACAGTTTTAGTGATATTAACCAAAAAATAAACAAATGAATAAAGGGGAAGACCTCCTGCATGCTCTATCCAAACGCATTGGTCCTGAAATGGTTAAATGTTGCTTACAGCCACATGCAAGAACTAGTAGACCAACCGAAAAACCTTCACACTTCTTTGTAATCAATACAAGGCTAGAAGCATCATTTCCTCAGGGATCATGTGCCAGCAAAGTAAAGTAAAAACATTGACGTCTTTTATTTGCATGGTTTTATATAATATTTCACTTAAATTTTTTGGAAGGCATCCATCAGCGTCTAGCGACCGCCAAGGGAGTCCCAACCCCTACTTTGGGAACCGCTGCTCTATAAGACCCCTGCCTCACCAAACTCACAGTATTTCAACTTGCATAAGTGATATGACACTGGCAGTCTCCCACTGAGACTTAAATGTGTTAAAAGGCAAATTCTATAAAATTTCAAGACCATAAAGTCCTGAAATTTGAAGGCAAATATCTGGAGATCATAAGAGGAGGTTATACTTATAACATGGACATCAGTTGGCCCACCATCATGCCATTCCTGTCAACAGACCAATTATACACAGAAACCAGGCTTGAATGAATTAACAGCTTTATCACACATCCCACTCTTGTTTTATATCATGCACATTATGAATGTGTTTTTTTCCCCCTTAAACTATTCATCTCTCACTAACCGTCTTCTCCAGTCCATGATGGATTAGATTGTTATTGTTTGGCCGAGACATTGTCTTTCAAAAAAGTTCAGATAGATAAGATTCATCCTTGATTGTCTTCCAAGAGGAAATTTGTTTTTACAACCAATGGTTTGCATGGCAATATTAAAGAGCAGTAATACATGACATTGACAGTTCACAGCACACGGGCATATGATCTATGTAATAAAAAGAGACATGCTTCAAAGGACAGACTGAGTGAGACAGGCGCAAAGTTTGGATTTCTGAGATAACATCTGATGTTTGAATGAAGTGGTTGTGTTGTGTTGTGTTGTGTTTCCATACAAACACAAAACAAGCAACTCCTTAACTGATTTCTGAGATCATTGTGTACAAGTAATGCAGCATAAAACAGATCATAATGCATCCAAAGAAGGGTGCTACGTGACATGAATGGGTTGAATCATCCAGCAGAATGTGAAGAAGAGACTCTATAGGAAGGGAAAAGAGAAAATGAATCACTTAACAGTGGGGGGAAGACTATTTGACTAGGCACTGTTTCTCTGCTGAGATCTGGCTTCAAGCACCAATATTTTCTGTTTTACATTAATCCACACTTGGCAGACACCTTTGTGGGGCAAGCTTATTTGTTACCATCTCCAAAAACAGCACTGGCACTCCTTACATCAATACTCTCCAAGGTTCGCATTGAGAGGCATGAATGTAACAGTGGAAAGAGAGAGATGGAGGGGAGAGGGAAGGAGGGAGGGAGGGAGACAGAATCAAAGCCAAGAAGACAGGAAAAAAAAAAAGGCCCACAATGAAAAATAACTCTGAAACCAACACATCGAGAGGCTTGGCAATCACAGCCGGGGTTTTGCAGGCATCACAGACAACAGATTCGCAAACAACACTCTGGTCTGGAATAGTGTCACCCCATGATTGATTCCCCCAAGCCGACTGATAAGTTTTCTGGGCTAGGCAATCTGTGAAGAAACGAATCAGTTGAGGTGAAAGAAAAACAATGTTTGAACCTGATGCATGGCAGCCAGCACTTTGACTAGTAACATTTGCTCAGGGGTCAGTCACCTTGGAAAGGCAATCTGTGGGGGACAACAGTGCTGACTGTACTGTAAAGTAACTGCTATTACCTCAGGGCTTTTTTTTTCTTTGGGTGTTCCGATAATTTACCAATGACAGATTTTCCCTGTTTGCTTGTGTTATTATGCCTTTCTTGGAATATCACCATCATGGCACTGTGCCTGATTTTTACTGGCAATTTGTTACTTGTTTGTTAATTTTTCATCCAAGAAATGTATTAGAATCCCCAGTAAACATTACCACTGTTACTCAAAACAAATGCCCGCTTCCATTTGCTATTATTTTCATACCCTCAATTGAATTCCCAATGTTTTTTATGAGTCAGTCTGGCACGTATGACTTCATCACTAAAACCTGAAGCTCTGGCCTACTTTATCCGGCTCTGCATGTGAAATCTCCTGGTTATTTCACACGCAGCCCGACCAGCCAGAGTCCAACTGATTGAGACTATTTATGGGACCGAGTGGGCAGGTTCCTGGTCCAATAATCCATCCCCGGCAATGTTCATCATCTACTCTTATAAAGAGGCCTATGTCTGTCTACCAGTTTCCAAATACAGACATTCACTCCCACATGCTCCAACAGGAACCAAATTAGGACCAGGCTTATGGGGCATACAGGAGCAATAGCTAGTTTTATTTCTTTTATTTATCACACTAAACCCAGTGGCCATAGTGAGAAGGCACAGCAAATAGTTCAGAATTATTGTTCAGTTTCCAAACACAGATACTAAATCCCAGCTCCAGACAGCATCAAAAGTGACAGCCATACTTGACAAGATTTGGACATCACAGTCTTCAAATATGGGAAAGTCAGACTGTCCCACAAACAAATATTCATCATTAGGAGACAGAGAGTGTTTGAAGGGGATGTAAGGCAGTCTTGAGGTCTCATTAGGGGATAGGGTGACAAGGCCAGGTGACGGGTGCGAGTGGTGAGAGAGGCATGGGGGGGTAAGTGAACTGAAAAGAGATAGAGGATGAACCAGGAAATGGGAGGGAGAAGGGGGGTACCAACACTGATTTATTCAGAAGCTCATTAGCAGAGACAGGCTGGGGCACAGGGGAACAGGGAGTTCACCATCATTGGGGCTCATTACACACTGGCAGGAAACTGACCCGGCCGGGGCCAAAGTGGCTCTCATCAGGGTAACATTGACTACCTTTACTCAGATGGAGCCAGACTTGGCTTCAGTCCATGTGGTCTGTGGGAAGTCTCGTCTCTCTCTCAAGCACAGACGTGCAGACACTCACACGCACTCATGCTCTCTGGTTCCTTTTCTCAATCATTATCCCTCACTCCTGTCTCAGTGGGTTGACTGACATTCAAAGGAGCACTATGATCTTCCTATGTAAACATCACACAGGATGAACTTAAACACGACGCAGTGCTGGCACAGCTGCTGGCATGAGGTCCTACATCATGTGGAGGTACTGCAGAGTGTGAATAAATTACCTTTTACCAAAGAAGGCACTAGGGTATGGTTTTGAAGGGAGGGACGAGTTTCTTTTCTTTTCTTTTTTTTTTAAAGTGCATTGTGGTTGTTGTTGGCTGAAATATACCTGCAGTTCAGAAAGCTGGTGCAGACAGCCCATGGGCCTTTTGTCCAAGAAT
This sequence comes from Notolabrus celidotus, assembly GCF_009762535.1. Classification (NCBI taxonomy): domain Eukaryota; kingdom Metazoa; phylum Chordata; class Actinopteri; order Labriformes; family Labridae; genus Notolabrus; species Notolabrus celidotus. The sequence goes on from NC_048285.1 coordinate 9,407,623, forward strand.
TCATGTGTGAGTGATCACCGCATCCATAGCGACACACTGTGTATCTGAACAATAGCATTGGCTCGGCAGCTAAAAGGGAGCCAATTACGATGGGGCTGGGGTATCTTGCTGATGGGAGGCGAGCCAATTAAGCCGACAGAGCTGAGAGTGTTGTGTATGGAGAGAAACTGGCAGGGCGTGTTAGCCTCAGGGAAGTACACAGGACCAATGGGGTGCTTGCGCTCACTTTAGGCAACTCGCAGGCCCTGCTGGGGTGTGAAGTGACATCACAAGGCTCTGAAAGAGGGCTCCTTTAGCATTGGGGGAAATATACACACAACAGTTGTGGTGCAGTTGGAGGGCTGTGTGATTTTGCCTCACTGTCTAACTTCATATCTGTCAGCTGTCCTTCAGATTGATTCAGGATCAGCCACCAGCAATTAATTAGTCGGAAATGGAGTTCTATTAAACAAAAGCACCTTGTCTCCTCCCCCTCATCTCACCAACAGAGATGTTTCCAGGGATGTCTCACCGTCAGATGTATTATTCATCAGGGTTTTTTTTTTAATCTTTCCTAATGGCCTGATAAGACTCCAGTGAAATAGGAAAATGCTCATTAAACTATCATCAATTGAAAATAGATCACACCTTCAAGAGGTGGCTGGAAAGAATGGAGTGGGAGTGAAAGTGATATTGAGCAAGGGACATGAGTGACTGTGGGAGTGAGGTGAGACAGAGGAAATGGTGTATATTTGTGTGTTTGTGTTAGGAGGAGTAGACGTTTTAGAAAAGGCGAGAAGAGAGAGATAAGTGCTAACCAAGACAGGAGTACCAGTTGTTTAGGCACTGGTCATAAAAATGAAGCAGGACTTAAGAGCTTTGGAGATTACTGCTCAGTTTCTGCCATACATGGTTAATTAATTAGAGCCCAGAAAAGTAGAAATAAGGGATTACCATTGATGCACACATGCTTGGCAACGCTTTCCATTTTTTTCACATCTTAGCTTTTCGTGCATCTAATCCTTGGTGTCAGAATTCATGGATCAGTCTAAATTAACTCTTTGACTCATGAATGATTTATCCTTCTTCTTGGGTTTGTCAACAGGAAATATCTCATCAATCCCCGACACTCTGTTCACATATCACACCTTTTCAGGCTTTCTAAAGTTTCCAACCTTAATGTAGAATTAAATTATGGTTGAGAAACACACTTTCAATTTAGCAAATAGCATATGTGGAAAATCTATAAGATGAATTGAGCAAGCTCAACTTGCAAGTGTATTCAAGGTCAGTCGAATTGCTGACTGGTGACTGAAATTAATGACAAGTAATTTGCAGAGTCTGGCATTAGAGCTCTGAGAAGTAGCTTGGAAGGATATGTTCGGAATGAGAATGTGCGCAGAATTTGGATTGATTGCTTCTTATGTATTTCCATGAGGTTAAGGTGAAGGGTACAGATAAGTTGGGCCTGCATTTTTCATTCCCTGTCGATTCACCAGTCCTTCCCTCTAAAAGTCTTGCTACTGGTTCAGTGAATTAATAAAAAGGTGGAAGCTTTTGATTGCTGTTGGCTAAAACAAATTGGCTCTTGGCAGATCAATTGGCAGATAGGCGTGTGTTGGCCCCAACTCCATTCTGTTAAACAGTCTCCTAAGACAAAAAGGCAGATTTCAGAAAGATAACTACAATTTCAATGTGTTGAAATGTTAATTGTTTATTGTTTGTATTTGGCATGTAGGCTTTATCCTCATCACTCCTGGCAGATTTGGTTTACATGCAGAAATTTCAGGGGAAATAGTATCTTCAAACTAATAGACTGAACCTTTGGGGGGATGCTGGGGCTGGAAGTTTGAGTGCAGCACTGATACACGGCAGGGGTGGCAATCGTAAAGCAGAGGGAGTGACCAGGGGAATGAAAGTTTAAATAGAAGACTAAATGGGGAGGATACGTGTGACAGGGGATTGTGAGATGACACGTGTGAAGTGTGGAATCAGTAGAGCTTGAGCTTCCAGTCTTGCAGGTGTTGCTCCAATTATGGTTATTATAATGAGGGACGCTTATAGACCCAAAGAGAACAAGACTTTTTCACGTCCAATAAACTAAATACAAAAGGAAACACTGGGATAAAGAAACACACAGTGAACACAAGGAAGACATACAATGATCCAACACAGGACAGAGGAAACAGAGAAACTAAATTCACTGAGTAATCAACACAGGTGTGGAACACAGGACACAGGTGAAAATAATCAACCTAATTAACTAACAAGGCTAGAAAGTAACACTAAACTGGAAACACAGGGATCAAGAACTACAAAATAAATCAGGAAACACAATAAACAAAACTAAGAAACACAAGAAAATACACAAAGGACTACAACACAAGACATGGATCACTAATAACACAAGGAAGATGTAGGATGACTAAAACAGAAAACAGACAGGGAGGAAACAAGGTATGAAACACAAGGAAAAAAGAAAACTGAAGATCAACTCATGACAGACTTGTCAATGTGACGGCTTGGTTGATTTGCTTTTTTTACTTATTATGAAAGAGGACTAAACTTCTTTGTGCCACAGTTGGTGTTTAAGACAGAAAAAAGAGAACCTAACAATATAAACAAACAGCAAGAAAAGGATGTTGTATGCCCCCACTTCCAGACAAAGAAGCAAGAGTTTGTCCTCTTATGTCTAGCTGCACGGACAGAAACTTTACACACACTCGCCAAAGCACTGCTCCTACTTTGGGAGCTAAATGGAGGAGGCAGGGAGTAGGCTTTTCATGTGAGTCTCCCTCTCTCTTAGGCAACAAGACCTGAGCCCCAGCAACATCCTCCTAACTACACTTGACTGAGGCCCTGCGAAGATCTTTTTTGTTTCCTTTTTTTCTTACTCTGGGCCTGAGTGGCTGTCTGAAGGTCCTGCTACAGCAAAGCCATTAAAGCATTGAAAGCAAGGGCACAACATGCTGAATCACCACCTCATTTCCTCACAGTAAAGCTTAATTTGGCAAGCTTTTTTGATAGAAAGTTTGACACTCCAAGCAGGCTGACTGTAAGTCATTCTGGGCTCTTCTATCTGCATGATCACTTTTGGGAACATAGAGCACTGCCAATGAGGGTTGATTTTAGCAACTAATCTGGGCTAAGAAGATATAGATTTGTGGTCTTATGATAAAGCCATCTTTGGCAAACTTGCGTTTACTTTTACAGAAGAAATGTGTTTGAGAAATGGATTGAGCACCGAGGCATTGCAAGTGGGATAAAAAGGGTAAGCAATTGTAGTGTGTGTGGATTTGTAAAGATGTGGTCAAGCCTATAAAACTCTGCGCGGAGGTAAAAGCCTGTGTGAAATATAACCACTAATAATGCAGGAGGGTTAACCAAGCTTATGAGCGTAGAGTAATTCCCTGCTCCATATCAAGGCTGTTGTGAAACCTCCTAATGCTCTGTGCATCCACAGTCTTCAAGTTTTGGCTGCTGAGCAGCTCCTGCAACAGCAAAGAGTTCTGTGCCTTACTTAAGGGTACAACAAATTACTGATTCATGCTTCTGCCAAAAGTTTCCTGATCTGTCTTGGGCATTCAAATTTGCAGTGTTCCAGTTCTGGTTACAAACTAACTTTTCTAATCTCTCTCTGTGTTTTTTTTTTGTGTGATACAGATCTTGGTCAGTCTTCTATTGTAAAGCATGAGATTTTTTAATTTTGCCCCAATGCAGATCCACTTCACAAGGCATACTTGTTTCCCGATAGCTTTGAGCAAATCAAGCTCCCAAACTGCCAACTGTTGTATCCAACACAGAGCCGGAGCTGTCACTCACGATCACATGTGCCACTGGACACCTGCCATGGAGAGATTGAGAGACAATGGACGGAAAGCTGCAGGCATTGTTCTTTATGCAAAGTAAGACTTGGAATGCAATTCTGTTTGACCACTGAAATCAACAGGCCCCTCTGAAGTTATAAGTTCACACTTTCAAAGTAAAGCAATCAATGTATGTCTCATTGAGATTGTGTTTGAATGTTGTGTTTGGTGTTTTACTGAGCAAAAATTGAACAGGGCAAGAGAGTGAATTTATCAGAAAATAGAATAATCATCAGTATTTTGGCAACACAGGCCTTGACAGCAAAGTAACAAGTGTCCTTCTAGTTATTATGTTTGTTTGAAGGTATTGCTTTATCCCTTCTGTATTGCCTTAACACAAGGGGACATATAAACAACTCGATCTTGACCCTTACATCTTAAACAAGTGCCACAAACCATGTGTTATTGTCATACCTTTGCATGGATGTTTGTCCCTTATGTTTATGCCACTATAAAGTATAGAACTTAGTTTCTGCACAGGTGCATGTGAAGGTCTGCAATGGTGTATTTTCTGTCCACAGTATCTGTGCTGTATAAATCTAATCTCTTTCCTGATACCAAGACTCTGAAGATGTTATCTGCTTGTCCAGAGGTTTATAAATGCAGCACAAAAGTGTGAAACTATAAAATATACAAAAGATATAATCAGACCTGCGCTTGGCTTTAACACACTTTGTTACATATGCAGTGTGAATATATATACATCACCACACATAAACTAAATTATTTCAACATCACCATTTTATTGTATTTAAATGACTTTGATGGAATATAAGATATTGTATCTTGACTTCAAGTAACCTATGAATTCATTTATTTATTTATTCATTTAGATTTGTCTCCATGAAATTTTGCTAGGCCGCAAACAGTGTGGCAATGAACATAGTATCAAACTACAAAATACATTTATCCACAAATAATCCTCTACAAACAAAGATATGGATTAAACAAACAATACGTAACTACAATGCTATCAAAGGCATGAACATTCAAGCAGATGTCACTGGATATTAAGGCCATAGCATAATGCCTCTAATGTTGTCTATGCCTCCTTACTTCCTGATCACAGGTCATATGACACCACTACCTGAGGAATACTTCCTGTAGCTCTTAAAGCGATCACACCCCGAACCAAAACACACTATAAATCAGGGGTAAACTTGAAACACATTAACTGTGTAACAGCACAGTGTAAGACGTTTTTGTAGTTTCTTTCATTCCAATTTATTCCACTGATTGACATGAAAAAAATGTTAGACTTGGACCAGCCAACAGTTCTTCCTGTATGAGTAAATTGCCAAGTTACACTGAAGTTATACTTTTTCTTTGAAAGTACATTTGAGTTTTGCTCTTCTAAAGTTTTCCTCATTTTTTTCTTCTTTTCCTTTTGTTCTTTTCCAAGGAAGAGTTTGGAGTGCAGATGATCAATGGGTGCCCTTGGATCCGGCCCTGGTGTACACTTGCCAAGCCCAGTCGACCCAGTCCCATTGTAATCATACAGTACTGTGGGATGGGAATAATTTCTTAGAGAGCACGCTACAGTGAAATCAAAGCAATTACTCAAAAAAGCTCACCATTCAACCAAAGTGGCATCCGCATCCAAGACTCTGATCCTGCTGCATTTTCAGAGCAGTGAGAAGAAAAAGAGATTCTTGAAGGCAAAAAAAATCATAATAAGCAAGTAAAAGTTTCAGTTCTTAGACTCTTTTCAAAAATGTACCCTTTTAAAACACTCTGCCCTCGCTTTCATGAGCATTGCGATCAGACAGCACATTTGTCATAATTCTCTCAATTGCAGCAAGGCTGAACAAGATTAAATGAAAGCTAATAAGACGTAAATCAGTGTGCAGCCTTCACTTTTATACCTATTCATTGTTAAGTCAATTTGGCATCTATAGTTTGTGTAGCAATTTCTGTCCTCCATCCATCACTGGCTCATCTCAGTCCTCGGCAACCATCAAGGGACGGCTCTAATTTGCTGGTGTAATTAACAGATAATGCATGTCAGCATTTGAAGGTGTCAGTGGAGTTCATGTGCGCACCTTAATCACAGGATGACTACTTTGATGCTGTGGGAGACATTGACAGAGCTACCTTTATTTCTTTTTCTGCTTGCTGCACAGGAAGGAGCAATAAATTAGCCTGCTCAGATGAACAGTCCAGCTTCAAGGACAAACCCTTGACTCTTACGTTTTTCTTTTCATTTTGCTGATTGTTGTTGGGGTGTAAAAAGGAGGAAAAAATACAAATAGAATATGCCATACTGCCTACTATATACATAAAGAAGAGAAAAACAACAACAGCAACCTGTTCAGTGTACTGAAGGTCATAAACAACCACTTATCCATGGAAACGTGGTTGTCAGACTGATGTAAAGAAGTTTGTGCTGACTTTGTTCTCTACACAGTAAATTACACTATGCAGCTGTCTGCCTCCCACACACTTGCCCTGCTTGACTAAACTGCCAATCTTCATGATTGACTTGCTTTAAAAAAAAAGAAGTAATTCACTTATTCACTCCTCCATCCTGTCAATGAGACTAAATGCATACCTGTTAATTGCTGAAATCTTTACCTCACACCAATGAATAATGCAGAGAGAATTTAAACCCATCCAGCAAGAGAAAATAGAGAGGCAGATGTAACCTCCTGCATCTGTCTATTTTCAGTAAACAACATACCTCTGTCTCAAAATGAGCGAGACTTTATTTTGACAATAGCCAAGAGAGGTGACTATTAGCCTAAGGCTGTCTCTTTGATTTGTATTGTGTTGCATGAACTTTGGCCATCAAAAAGAAATTGCTTGAAAATGTCACCCAGTCTGTGACACCTTGACTCAGACAGAAAAGTTTGACTGTGGCTGCATGCTATTTCAAGCATGACATGGACATCAGTTCTCACCTCCAGCAGCCTTTCAATAAGCGATTGCACTGTTTCTCCAGGCAGCTGTTTTTCTCGTTCTGTTCCTTTGATAACTCTGTCAGTCATTCAGTCGGGACAAGGTAACAGGGTTTTCCACATGCTTTTCCAGTTTGGGTCAAAAGGGAGGGTCAGCCGACACTCTGCATTGGTTTGAAAAATAGGAATTGCAATTTATGTCCTTAGGCTGAGCTTATCTTCAATCAAATGACTCAAAAGAACTGTGAAGACTTTCAAACAGATTTTGAGAAGATTGCATTCTTATACTGATGCCTCTTAATGACCAACAAAGTGGAATGAGATCATTAGTGTCTATGCTGGTAAAGTTTGGCAGTGAGAAGTAAGCTAGCAAGCAGGAGGAGGTGTTTGTCATAAGAACATTTTCTTTTTACATAATGTTGGATACATGGCTGATACTGGTACAGGATTAACAAAAAACATGAATGCGCCACTGCTCTGTGAGGACAAAATAGTTAAAACCGTGTGCAGATTCACATTATTCAGACATTTATTGGGACACCATGGGCACACATCGTGACACCAAGACTGTGATGGGCAACGTTAAGCTGGTATGTCTGATTACCATTTGTAAGCTAACTAATCATAATGATATGTAGTCACATAGAAATACATAATGGCATCATCACTCTGCATCCTGCAAAAAGTTGTCTTGTACAAAGGAAAGGAGTGTCAAAAAGATCTGTATCCCATTCATTTGCTACCACAACACATGCATGCATCTGTAGAGAATGGGTGATGGTGCTCATGGGAAATGCAGTCTTTATCTCTGCAAAAAAACTGTCGAATTTGCTAATCAGAATCAAGTCAACATGAAAACTCCTCACAGTGCCTTTAATGTTTAAAACATGGCAATTAAATTATACAAGCATAACAAAGAGACGTCAAATACCATCTACTAGTATATACACAAAGTCTTTTATTTGTTACAGGCAGAAGTTTTAAATGAGAGCACTTCTTTATTCTCACTATACATTTGAGACAGTGTTTTCCATTTAGTGTTTCATAAGGGACACTTTGAGTACAGCAGCTGCCTGGATTATACAGATGAAACGCATTTACCTTCACCCATTATCTAGATTCAGTCTACAGCGTTATTTATACGTTTTCATCATTCTTCTTTTGTGCCTTTTAGGAGCTACTGAAAACTGAAACGTGACAAATCATCTAATTTATCATCCTGCAAACACCATACATGACATGTAAATTAGACTGCAACAACAAGATGGGGACCATTTTGGTGTTTAATCTTGATTTTAAATGAGTGAGATTCAACTTTGAGTCTCTAGTGCCATGGAAAAGTGCAACTTTAAGAGTTAAGAGTTTCATTTCAGGTTAGCAGTCTTTCCTGTTTAACTGCACGTCTTCTTTATTTCCAAGAAGGGAAACACAACAAATGCTTCTTGACAGAAGTTTAGAGTTTAGAGGTACAAATCTCATCATGTCTCACAGGTTTAAAGCTAATTGAGAAGTATAAAAGCTGAATTATGATGTAATCCTTAATCAGGGTGATCGGTGGACTCCAATGGTCACTCCCTTAGAAATTTGCTGCTGGAGGGAATCTCACTCTCATTAAAGGACAGTCTTATCGCAGGCTTGCAGATCAAGATTAATGAGTTGTAATAATGATGCATACCTGTAAAGTGACATCCACTTCCAGGATATTTAATCAAGCTTCATCCTTCTCTTTGCTCTGCAAGATTATAATTGGGAAGCAGATTGTCTGGATTGTTCCTCATAGAATACATCAATGTGTATTATGAAAGGTATCATACGTACACTACTAACAGAAAGCATACAGTAAATATTAATGTGATTTGCATTAATCTCCATCACATTACTGAGTTAATGATAAGTGGTATCAGACAAAATGATCCCCCATGAAATTCCTAGGTTGTATTATGTTGTGTTCAGTTAATGTGATATTGGACATTAATCTTGTTTTGCTCTTACAAAGAATGTTCAGTCTTTTTTATGTTGTTATTAAAGTCAAATGAAATCTAATAAAATAACATTACTGCAGTACAACATCATTACATAGCAAATGAAAAGAAATTTCAGGACAGCAATATGATTTTCATAGAAGCAGCGTGTTTACATGCAAATGATGATATGCAGATCCTCTTGTATATTAAAAGAAATGTGTGCCACGGCATCTAAAGGGATTTTCTGACTGATGGCTAAAAGTTTGTACTGGATTAATTCTATCATACATATTCACAACTGCAACCTCTGGTGGTGAAATATGAAACCAATGCAGAAGTTAAAAAAAATGCAGTTCCTTGAGTGTCCACTTGAGGTTGATTGCAGAAGACCAGGAATCCCCATTAATGTCATTGTCAAAGTGTGGATTAATACAACAACAACAACAACAACAACAACAACAACAACAAAATTTAACATGTTTACAGCATGGTTAGCCATATCAAGGAACAAAAGAACATTTGATTTTGAGATTAAAGTTGTACATATACAACAATAAAACATATTTATGGGAAAAATGTCTTCAATTCTCGAGAGTAAACCTGTAAATGTAAAAGATTGAGTTTTTAAATTCACAATTTCAGGCTTTGGTTAATCAACACTTCGGCTAAAACAACACATAGGGTGGATCATCTTGTGATATTATACTAACAGGTGAGGACAAACAAAAACTGCAGAAGTGTGCACAGGCTGCCTATTAGCCTGACCTTCAAAACAGTCTCCGTTTCTTGAACAATCAATTAAAAATCCTTGTGATGCTGATGTGATGGAGATTTGTATCCCTTTAAAAAGAATAACAAAAAAAAAAACTTAAATAAAACCTTGTTCTCATAATTTTATTTTTTTCTATAAGGTGACCCTAAGACTGGTGATAAATGGTTAGTCTATAAATAGTTAAATTTTTTTTACTCATGTACATTCTGCAGGGATAATCTTCTGTTCAACTCATCTGTTTTGAAGATACTTAGACTTAGAGTACTTCATAGGTTTGCATAATTAGGGGCGAGGCTGAGCTGAGTTATAGGCGGGCATAATGTAATTGTTTGATAGGAGGCTTACAACCTGTTTCATCTCCACCTCTTTCTCCTTGTTAAGGTTATCTAAGAGTTAAATGGAGTCAGTGTTTCCGAATGTGCGACCACCGCTGATTGGCTTTAAAATCCCTCTTCAGAAACCATGGGTGATCTCAGACTACCTCCATGTTTGATGCAGTCTATAAATATGATAAAGTATATAATGTAGGTTTACACAACACATGGCTCTATAGGCACTCTGTAGACTCTGAAGGAGCTCACTGTATGACTGCTTTTCTCCAATAGTAAACCATGAACGTGGCTTATTGTTTAAATGTCATGTGTATCTTCAGGTTTTCCTTCTTTAAAAACGTGTTGTTAAAAAAAGCTTGCATCCAAGATGGCGCCACGGACGGTCGCCCTGGTACTGCGCTCTCTCGTACTTGTTGCGTTTTTCTCTTTTCTTGTATCTTTATGCTCCGCTTCTCTGGTTTCTTTTACCAGAGAAGAACTTGTTAACATTGGACAGTCCTCTGCCGAACTTTTTACACCGGTTTTCATTGAACCTTTAAGTTACACAGAGATTCTTGCTGGTGGAGCCGCAGCTCTCTATGGTCTTTGCCGGAGACGCCGGCGCCGGGGCAAGCGAGCAGGCGTGCTCGTCAGACTGAGACAGCGGGGGTTACGCAGTGCGCTCCCGTCCATTCACCTGGCGAATGTCCGCTCCCTGGCAAACAAGATGGATGAACTGCTGCTCCTCAACTCAAGAAACACGGACTTTTGCAGATCCGCCGCCCTGTGTTTCACTGAAACCTGGCTCAGTGAACACATCCCAGACAGCTCGCTGCACTTACCGGACTTTCAGCTCCACAGAGCGGACCGCGTAAAGGAACTCTCTGGGAAGGCGAGAGGAGGCGGAATCTGTTTCTACATAAACGAAGGTTGGTGTACAGATACCACAGTGTTGAAGAAGTCATGCAGTCCAAATCTGGAGACTCTTTTCATAAACTGCAAACCCTTCTATTCGCCGCGGGAGTTCTCCTCCTTTATTCTGGTCGGCGTCTACATCCCACCTCAGGCCTGCGTAACGGAGGCGTTACAGCACCTGGCTGACCAGATTACAGACGTGGAGAAAAAACATCCTGACTCTCTGCTCATCATTCTCGGGGATTTTAACAGAGCAAATTTAACCCACGAACTACCTAAATACAGACAACATATTAAGTGTCCCACCAGGGAGTCTAACACTCTGGACCACTGCTACACAGTAATAAAGGACTCATATCGCTCTGTCCCCCGTGCAGCTTTAGGACTATCTGATCACTGTCTGATTCATCTCATCCCGACCTACAGGCAGAAGTTAAAAACGGCTAAGCCTGTAGTTAGGACTGTAAAGAAGTGGACGGAGGAGTCAAAGCAGGAGTTACAAGCCTGCTTTGATTGCACTGATTGGAGTGTTTTTGAAGCTGCATCAGGAAACCTCAATGAACTCACTGACACTGTGACTTCATACATCAACTTCTGTGAGGACATGTGTGTGCAGACCAGGACCTTCTGCACATACAACAACAACAAGCCCTGGTTCACACCTCAACTGAGGAAGCTGCGTCAGGCCAAAGAAGAGGCCTACAGGAGTGGGGACCGGGACCTGTTCAAGCAGGCCAGAAACAAACTGACGAGGGGGATCAAGGTAGCTAAGAGGAGCTACACTGAGAAGTTAAAACAGAGCTTCTCTGCCAACGACCCCTCAGAAGTTTGGAGAGGCCTGCGTGAAGTTACAAGCTACAGGAGACCCTCCCCCCACCCTGAAGGTAACAAAAGACTAGCTGACGACCTGAACAGCTTCTACTGCAGGTTTTCACACCCCACACCCGAACACTCTGATTTACCTGGCCCCCCCACAAGCCCCTCCCCACCCCCCTCTGACCCCCCACCTGCGCTGACGATCTGTGAAGATGAGGTAATCCAGCTCTTCCAGAGACAAAAGACCAAGAAGGCTCCAGGACCAGACGGCGTGTCCCCCTCCTGCCTGAGAGTCTGTGCTGAGCAGCTGGCCCCCATCTTCACAAAGATCTTCAACACATCGCTGGAGCTGTGTGAAGTGCCCTCATGCTTCAAAAGCTCCACCATCATCCCAGTCCCAAAGAAACCCACCATCACAGGACTCAATGACTACAGGCCCGTCGCCCTGACGTCTGTGGTCATGAAGTCCTTCGAGAGACTAGTGTTGAGCCACCTGAAGGACATCACAGGCCCCCTGCTGGACCCCCTGCAGTTTGCCTATCGGGCAAACAGGTCGGTGGAGGATGCAGTCAATATGGGTCTGAACTACATCCTGCATCACCTGGACTCCCCCAGGACCTACGCTAGGATCCTGTTTGTGGACTTCAGCTCTGCGTTCAATACCATCATACCAGACATCCTGCACCAGAAACTCACCCAGCTCACAGTGCCGGCCTCCATCTGTCAGTGGATCACCAACTTCCTGACGGACAGGAGACAGCAGGTGAGGCTGGGGAGCATCAAATCCAGCACCCGGACCATCAGCACTGGCGCCCCACAGGGATGTGTTCTCTCCCCACTGCTCTTCTCCCTCTACACCAATGACTGCACCTCAGGAGACCCCTCGGTGAAACTCCTGAAGTTTGCAGACGACACCACCGTCATCGGTCTCATCCAGGACGGAGACGAGTCTGCTTACAGACAGGAGGTGGAACAGCTGGCCCTCTGGTGTAGTCAGAACCATCTGGAGCTGAACCCGCTCAAGACGGTAGAGATGACAGTGGACTTCAGGAGAAGCCCCCCCCCACTCCCCCCCCTCACCATCCTGAACAGCACTGTGTCTACTGTGGACTCTTTCAGGTTCCTGGGATCCACTATTTCCCGGGACCTGAGGTGGACCCCCCACATAGACACTATCAGAAAAAAGGCCCAGCAGAGGATGTACTTCCTGCGTCAGCTCAGGAAGTTCAACCTGCCCCAGGAGCTGCTGATCATGTTCTACACCTCCATCATCCAGTCTGTTCTGTGTACCTCCATCACTGTCTGGTTTGGCTCTGCAACCAAACTAGACAAACACAGACTGCAGCGGACTATAAGGACTGCAGAGAAAATCATCGGTGTCGACCTGCCCCCCATCCAGGACTTGTACCGGTCCCGGGCCAGGAAACGGGCAGGGAGCATTACCGCTGACCCCTCACACCCTGGACACAAATTCTTCAAACTCCTCCCCTCCGGCAGGCGCTACAGATCACTGTGCGCCAAAACAACCCGCCATAAGAACAGTTTCTTCCCCCAGGCTGTCACTCTGATGAACACTAAACCATAACAGTGTCATACCTGTCAGATAAATACTCTCTGTAAATATACATGTAGATATACAATGCAACAATTCTCAAGCAGAATTCCATATTTCTATTTTTTGTATTATTTAACTTCTATTTTATAATGTAAAACTACCTCTGCAACTCACCACTGCACTTTATCATATTATTTTAGCCTGTACATATTAGTCAAACTATTTGTTGTTTCTTTGTATTTATAGCTAAGGTTATTGTTATTATATTTTCATTTTATTTTTTATTGTAGTTCTTATTCTTATTCCTATTCTTATGCCTTGTACAAAGAGAGCACAGTTTACCAAAGTCAAATTCCTTGTGTGTTCAAGCATACTTGGCGAATAAAGCTGATTCTGATTCTGATTCTGATTCTGAAGTGTTGTGGTGAGGGTACTAAATATAAGTTCGGTTCAAGCCTCTGTGAAGCTACAGACACATACTTAATCATCTAGGCATGGCAGGAAAAACCTGAAAATTGCATGGGTGTAAAGCATAGCTAAGAGATGGCACATAATACAGCTGCCCTTTTTCATTTTCATTAAGATATACTTATTTTGATCCTCTTGTGTTTGCTGTATTGTGAGTAGGAATTAACTGATGATGACAGTGCTAATTGCGACATAAATAAAAGATGTGGGAAGGAGCATTCAAAGATAACTGGCAGATCACACCTACATGTTTTACATAAAGTAGTGCCAATGAATCTGAGATTTTGTAGTGCTGGTAACAACAAGAGAGGGAGGCTTGTATGAAATGTAAAGCTGGAGGGGGTGTTCACTCACATTCATCAATTTGGTCTTAATTTGGAATGCTAACAGAAGACGATGAGTGAGATAGACACCTACACATTCAGGTCTTAAACTAATTTGGGTAACACTCATTCAGGGATTGAGGGATAAATATTATGAAAAATAATATTGCCTGATCTTTAATTTACAGCAAAACAGGCATTTTATAATATGGCTGTTTTCGGGATGTTGTGTATTCTGTGCACATGTCAACAGATTTCAAATAGCACTGCAACATCACGTGTTACAAGTTTATGTGAAATGATTTAGCAAAGTTTTCAACGTAATCCAGTTGGATGAAAGAAAACAGTGTTGAAGCTCTTGCTGTTATCACCCCTTTTTAAAAAAATCCATATTTTGTTAATTCAAATTGTAAAGCTGAAACCCGAGATAACCCTTTTTGTTTTCAGTGTTCCAAGCGTTGGCCCAATTATAATAAGAGTTCTTTTTTCTGTGCATCATTGAGTTTGATTAAAGCCTTATGCTTGAAAAAAATTTAAAACATTTAAACACCAACTACAAACTGCAGAACTTGTAATAAAAGGAAAATTCAATACAGTCGTTTAGTCTTAAGCAGACTAAAGTTCAGAGTTTACTAACATGCTGTTGGCGACTTGGTTAAAAAGTGATAATTAAGAAACGCTAAGAAATACATTCTTTCAAAAGCAATAATCGCCAATGGTTGGTTAAACTTTCCAAAGCAATGTGACTTGTTTTCTCACTTAATAGTGTTTTAGGGATGCAGAAGTTGACTAAATGTAAACACAGTCAGGCTGATTAAGAGGATCTATGGAAATCAAGCTTTTCAACAGGGTTAAGGGCGATTAAGATATTTATACTCACAGACAAATATGCATATACATTAGGGATTTAAATTATTGATCCTTGATATGTATCAGGCTGATAAAGGGAATATCTTTATATTTCTCAAACTAGTAATACAATTTTATCAGATAAAAACAAACAAACATATAATGCCATACGTGTTCACTGACTGCAAAGCCAAGAGATCTAGAGCTCCCTCTGCTGAGGTCATATTGTTTTTCTCAAACATGGTTTCTGTCACTATAATTAGTTCTCATCGTGTCGATTTTTGTGAGAAATGTAGTTTTACTGATTTGAGTTTTAAAGGATGGTGATTGACAGCTTGGTTGACAAATTCAAGCTCCTGCAGCGTGCTGTGCCGGATCAGCTGAGTTGTGTTTTTAAATTGAATACCTGTTTTGGGTCGTGGAAATGGTGACGTCAGTCCTGTGACTCTACCAGCCGAGTTGACTCTGCACAGTACTAACACATGATGCCAATCAAGGAGTCTTTTTGACATCACATCTCATAATGGGTAGAAATGAAGGTGTGTTTTCTCATCGATGGGAATTACATACAGAGAAAGCGTACAAGCATAGTAGCAACAAGCTTATGGGAGAGTCAAAATGTCGTCATTGGTGTGAATGATTTTTTACTTTTGTAGAAGGATAATTTCAACTTCAAAAAACAGGTGCTGCAAGTATTTCCAGGCGGAGGAAGAAAATCCTTAAGTTTCAACACAACATATCTCAGAAGTGATCTGAAAAGTTGTCATTGCAATAAAAAAATATGGAATACGAAGCAGCAGTAGTTGGAGCTATTAGCAACAATAAAAAGGAAAGTGTAGCACTGATGTTTGCAGAATTGCAGAAAGCTTACCAGAGACAACTCAAATCTAAAGCATTGATGACAAAATCACTGAATATACAGCACTTGATGACCCTCCTGATCAATGATGTTGTCAGCTGATGGTGTATACAGAATAGTATCATGAGTCACTGCTACTTTGCAGACGTGCCCCTGCCTATATCTGTGTAGCTTTTTTTTTTTCACTTTCTTTTTCTGTTTAGCTTAAATTATCAGTCAGCCAGAGTCCAATAGCCCCTGGCAGTTCTGCTGTATGTAGGGCTATACTGATACAGTAATCCAGTTTAAACTTCAAAATTGATAATCTCACAGTACTTCCCTCTCCAGTTAGCTACAAGACCAGTATCAACCTTTTGCTCCTATCTGGTAAAGGGTAATTTTGATTAAGTGTAAGAGAAGCTGATTTTAAAATTCAGTATTGGAAAAGCACAGTTCTCCATCCAAAATAGGTCCCTGATAATGATTGCACCTGCTTATGCAACAGCCCACATGAGTCAGATCCTCATCTATTGAACCAGAGGAGAGAGCACAGCTTTTCTAAACAGGAGCTCTAAGCATTTTAGATGTGTTCCACTCCGGTTTCCCATCTCTATACTGTGGGAGTTTAATCTCATTCCAACTGACATATCCCCAGGCATGGTTTTTCGAGAAAAAAAAAAAAAAAAAACGGAAACAAAAAAATTAGGACAGATTGAAGATTTTTTTTTTCCTCTCTCCCGTTCAAAAGCACTAGGGTGTTTGGGTATCTCTCTCTCCCTCTCAGCATGTCAGTCTCTCTCAGTCCATTTTTACAGAGATTATTTTATCTTATTTGCCGGGGTTCTGGCCATGCTGGCCACAGGGCTGAGGGGGCTTTTATGGACTAATCCCCCACAAAGCCAGTAATAACCTGTCAGTTCATCCCCAGCCAACCCTCTTACCCCCTCCCCCTCCCACCACCCCCATCCAAGTCCCGCTCACCGTCCACGAAGATACCAGAATGCGGAAGAGGGGCAGGGGGCCAAAAGAGAGAGCCGTGTGAGGTTAATGCCAGGCCTGTGGCATCCCAACTGAACCGTGAAACTTTTTTTTTTTTTTACGGAAATGGACAGATATCTTTCCACAATGAACTGTGACGGCAGAGAGCAGGTGTTCAAATGAGGATTCTATCTGATGTATGTTAGCTGCCCACAGTCTGGTGAGATGATAAGAAGTCACTGGAGAGAGAAAAGGCTGGGATGGAGCGGTGTTCAGGCTCTCCATAAAAACCAACGTTGACATGTGACCACAAACGCAATCAGAATTGAGAGCTTTAAAGATGGGTGTTTCAGAAAGAGAGCAGCAGGAAAACAGCTATACTTTCACTGCATGTCATTTTCCAGTTCATCAGATTCAGCTAATCTTGTGAATTATCTCAGTAACAAACATGTATTTTTCTCTCATGTTAGTAATCTTCAGCATATGTTGGGGGTTTTGGTTAAAACTGACACCATTGATTCACTACTCTTTGGTAGATATCACCCTTCCCCAGTGATATTGCAGTATTTGAATTCTGCAACAGTCTCAGCTGACAAAATGGATTTGAAAGGCAATAATTCAACCACCAACAAAGAAATCTATAATGATGAGACTGTCTTTGATCCCTCTCAAATGACACATTAGATATTAATCCTGGTTGCTTTATGAAAATGTCATTCATGTGTCCATCCCACATGATGATATTGTTTTAGCTGACTTGAAATTAAAATATGAGCAGTGAAAAGTCAAATGTACAGCACTGTTGGTTCAATGGATTTAGAAGTGGATTAGTATTTGCTACAGATTTTCTGTGTATTTTTGGAATAGGCTTAACTGTCAGGATTATGTTTTCATTTGAACCTTATTCTGTCAGAAAAACAAAAGAAATCAATAAAGCTTGTTTGCCCATCCGAGGCTCTTGTACAGTTCTGCCTCAACGGCAGCCCACTGTGCATGCATGCTTTCATCTCATCCCTTCCTTGTCTTTCTGCCATACCTTCCCCGGTGGTTATTTTTAACCTCCCTTTCCTTGGTCTCATCAGGGCCAGATGGAGTCTGCCCTGAAGCTTGTGTTTGGGGCGAAGCTACGCTCCTGGTTAGCCTCTCTCACTAGTGGAATGAAGCCTGTCAGAAGGCATCAGGGTGACTCATCTCAGGAGGATGTGCTAACACATCATTGCCCTGGACTTTTTGCCAGAGTTGATCGTCCATGAACAATGCAGTTCCTGTTGCAAGCTCACACTTGGCCAATTCATCATCTAGCCTTGGACGTAGGAGAGTGGTACAGTTTAATTCATGAAAAGAAAGAAAGGGTTTGTAATTGTCCCTGTTTGGCTTGACAGAGCCAGTTCCTTTGACTCACAACTTAACCCTCTTGTCTGTGACCGAACTAGTTTCTAATCACTAATCAGGAAGGTTATCATGCAATTTTTCTTCACCAAAGCCCTTTATTCATACAAACGCAAGGCTCAGCCAAGCTGGATGTGGTCTCAGTGGGGCTTTTGCATTTTATGGAGGGCACCTTTTGGTGTTCAGACATATTTCTAGGGTACATTCCCCTAAATATTCTGCACTGATGAAATTGCATGATTGCAAATTGTGCAGTCTTTGTGTCCCTGCTGAGTTGCAGCTTTGGGCTTGTGCAGAGCAGACCATAGCAGTGGTCTTGGCATAGAGCAGTTCTTTCCACCGAGACCCTCAACACTGCACAAGCCACAAGATGTACAGCAGTAAAGCTTTAAAATAGGATTCAGTCAAATTCAATTGGAGCTTTGCTAAACCTACACCTACTGAGCCTGTGCGTCTATTTCTGCAAAATAAGCTCCCCGTAAAATGCACATAATTATCAATTTATTTTCCATGCTTAAGATATTTTGCAGCAATAAGTGCCAAACAGTTCACATCTTACTGTACAACAAGGCTCTCACAAATAGGAAGTGTCAGGAAGTAAAGATGGATTTAAATGCAAAATGAGGCATTAGTGCAGCTCATTTGATGATGCGTCCAAAAAATGTTTTCGCAGCAAATAAAACATCATGATGCATTACAAAACCAAGCAAATACATTCACTGAGTGGACTACTGCTAAAAAATGTTTAAGGATTTTTTCTGTACAAATGTTTTGTGCAAAACCAATTAAATGTATCTCTTGTGCGAAGAACAAAACATAAATTACTTCACTCCATTTCTTCTGTGCAACTCTAGTGGGAGTCATAAGATATGCTGAGACAATGCTCATGCTGGGCTCATTACAGGAATAGGTAAATAGACATTATTTAGTTTAAGTGTTGGAGATGCTTGTATAGTAGGTAGCACACCCTTGGGTTATGATAATATAATCAGTGTGTTATTGTTATTGTAAAATTTGTATTTGTAATCTTGTGAAACCACCTCTGTGTTAATTGGATATTCATTGATATTAGGCAGTTGTTTACACAGGTCAAAATATGATTAGTGGAACAATATCTCCTGGCAGTGCTACAACAAAACCCCACAATAATGTGAATTTTAAATTGTTATGGGCATCTCCTCTGTTTGCACTATCATTTGTATAACTTTTATTTTCAGAGCTGTGAGAAAAATACTATTTTACCCCAGATGAATCAACTATTGCTTTGAGAAAAATATATTTATTTTGAGGAAACGAACACACCACACACTAAGCCTTGGAGACATGTTCATGTAATGGAGTGATTATTCCAAAATAATCAGCAGCGGGCCGTGCATATAAAACCCGTTGCCTGGAGCAAAAAATGAAATATGTATATCTCAACATTTTTTTTTTTTTTTTTAACAAATGTACACCAAGTCTGGAGTACATCACGGGCCAGCTAGAGGGAATAACTGAAGGGTGGGTTTTATAATCATCTAGTGATTTGTCCCCATGTGTAAAAAATGATATTGCATCATGATAAATAAATGGAGAGAAATTCACACATTTGAATCATGCAGATGTCCACTGAGGTCCTCCAGAATGCACGCAGATTATGCTGCTGAACAAGCATTAGGACGACAGCATGTGTCCTCAGGGCAGGATGATTCAGTTTAGATGCACTTAAGGCAAGTTATGGGTCTACTTTATTCCCGAATGCACTGGTAACTGCTTCCTTAGAGGACAGTCACCGTGTATTTTTGTGCTTACACTACTTTCTCTCAGAAAACTCATACAACACCTTGTACACAAGACAGAGGCACAAAGGCATGAACAAGATAGTGGGATATAGAATCTATAGAATAACATTTCACTGGTTGAAAGTTTCTTTAGTTTCTGCTTAATTTTATGCTCAAACAGGCAGTATTTGAAAAATAAATGCAATGAAGTATGTCATTACAATTTCAGTTTCTTGCAGCAACATAGCTGACTGTACTTAAAGGTTATATTATGTGACCTGCTGTTCACTTTCAAACAATAAATGCTGAACTGGAGGGAAATTTGAGGAATGTGGGCTGTTGTCAGGTGTTACAAAACCAGGGAGTGTGTTATTTTAATGATAACCGCAGTCCTTTTCACCTTTAGAAAAGCCAACCTACAGTTTGCAGAGATGTTGGGTGCCTGTTTTTGTCAAGTATGTCAGTACCACATTTACCCATTAGTATGAGGTAGAAAATAGCTTGAACAGAATACAAAGATTTGCTTTGTTTTGTGTTGCAAAAGCAGTTGGGAACATACATTTTTAATGGACAGTATTCCCATGCAGTCAGAAAATGAGCATACTTGGTATCCTTTCTGTGTTTTCAGAGCACTTATCTTGTACATTTGTAAACAGTAAGCATATGCTCTGTTGTATGTATCCACTCTATTGATAGATTGCTGGACTAATGAATACATAGAAAAACAAATCACTGACATTTCATTACTTAATATTCTAAAATATACAAACTAAAAGGTGCTTCACTCGACTGAATCCTCAGTCTCATCTGGATATTGCTTCTACTCTCCACAGGGTAGAATATGAGCTGTGTCACAAAGCATTTTTTAACCCACAGCAATGTGAGCACTTGACATGTGTCTTCACTCACCAAGCGACTGATTTATAAAGCCGCCTAACCAGCCTGAAGGAACAATATCCTGTGCCGCTCCTCACTTCTGTCTCCCTCATTAAAGCCATGATTGGCTCGGACATCCCTGGAGATATCCGTATTAGGGACCAAAATACCAATGGTCCCCTGTCTAAGAGATGACAGCCAGTTGTCTGACTTTATAATCTAGCTGTGATTTAAACCAACCTAATGAATCAAATCACCACCATTCAGCGTTCTCCAAGTTCATCCCTTACGGCATACAATGTCTGCTCTGCCCTCCAGCTGAGGGAAATGAAAGCAGAGGGGCAGGCTGGGAGATTTTGTTATTTTAGAGACAAAGACAGACAGTAGGAGAAATTGTTCTTCCTTGGGGAGGAGGGTGAAGAGAGACAATGTCCCTCGTGCTGCATTTATAGCTCACTCTGATTCAGATCTGTCAGTCCTAGAGACCCTCACCCACATTAAAAGTATGAGCCCTGGCATGTAGGCCACATAAAAATTAAATCACAGTTTGCTAGATCTCGGCGAATATCATCTGTGTTTTGACAAGCAAGGCCAGCTGTACGCAGATGTGTGTTGAAGCATGCAGGGTAATTGGAAAGCCTGTATTCCATAAAGGACCTATTAGTCCTAGTGATGCTGATTGGCTGTGGTGTGCTGTGCCTCTCCTGTCTGTAGCGCTGACCCATATCCAGAGGTCAGATATTGACTCTAATATACCTCCATTATCCCGCTCATTAACCTCATGATGGCCCGCTGGGACTTTGAGGAAGTGATTGGTGGCCAAGCGCTAGTCACGAGTCACAAAGGAAGCTGCTGTGACCTGGCGGACAGTGGTGCAGGGGGCTGTGGAACCGGCAGCCAGCATGCTATTGATCTATGTGGATTAGAAGGCCCTTGTCTGTGGGGGCATCTCCCTCAGCTGACAGATTATTACAGGCTTTGCTGGGATTTAGGCCTTGAAAAGACTCCCAGCACAATAACTTTGTAGAGACATATCTAATAAGATACCAATAATCTCAGAGCGGGAGAGAAAGGAAAGAGAGGGAGAGAAAGGATTTTTGGAAAGCTTCCGGCCATGGGAGGCAATCTTATTTCTTTCTCCCCCTTCTTGCTTTTCCCCCCCTCCTTCATTTCTCCTCTCTAATTCTTCTTTAATTCTGAAATTGCACAAGTGGGATTTACAAAACAGATTGACTTCCCTTATTAGTTTAGTATGTTATTATACATGCATGGGCTTTGAAATGTGATGAGGTTTTCTTTTTGTTTTTTACTGTATGTGGATGTATGCCTCATAAAGGAGCTGCAAACAGGCCTTACAATGACCTCAGATTTCTCTCATCAGGGCTGATGAGAAAGACAAACCATCAAGGGCCAAGTCCAAACTGCACCCACACTGCATCCAATCCTCAATCTGCACGCAGAGCACACGGTGTCGGCCAAATACAGCAGAAGGAGATGAGAATTCTGTGCCAGGCATGACTTAGTACGTAATTAAGGCCCTGGCTCAGGAATGGCAAATCAACTTGCTTCATTTCCCAAAGGAGTTATGAGGAGAAGTAAGGAAGGATAAAGGCAACCAAGGTACTCATTTCAAGGCGCTGTCTGAGCTCACTGTGGTGAGCTTTTATAAAACACTGAAACATGCTGTATACCAGAGCTGTCAGAAAGTTTGGTGGCAGAAGTTACTTTGCAATCGATGGCAGAATGGGTATGATGGGAGGCCAAGGAGCTGTAGCCTCTGAGCTATGGTTCATCAAATCAAAACACTGCGGTCAAAACATGGATGCCTTTTGGAAATGCTGTGCCTTTTCTTGCACACTCTAAAGAATTCTCGCTTTCATTTTCTCTCTCTCTCTCTCTCTCTCTCTCTCTCTCTCTCTCTCTCTCTCTCTCTCTCTT
The DNA here is from genome assembly GCF_009762535.1 of Notolabrus celidotus. NCBI lineage: Eukaryota > Metazoa > Chordata > Actinopteri > Labriformes > Labridae > Notolabrus > Notolabrus celidotus. The sequence continues at coordinate 9,430,117 of NC_048285.1, forward strand.
CACCCTCTCTTTTTCCTCATCAGACTTCAGCCTCCACTGATGATGCCCTGAAGGAGAGCCTGTGTGGGTTGCATACCAAGCAGTATGAGGCTGCTTTAAAAGCAGGCGGCCAAAGAAGTCGAGAGGGGTATCAAACATGCTGCTGAATATGCATATATAAATGACCTGTTCAGTAATCATGAACAACCACACAGCAGCTTTTCTGGGGGCTGTTTTGACACAGCTGGGCCACAGCCCCATTAGTCCCACAAATATGTCTTTCAAATCAGTGGTTTGGAGGCATTTCTGTAAACATGCAGAGTAGGCTCAGATTGTGTTCCATGAGGAAAATGCTTTAATTCCTGCACAGGCATGAGGTAAAGTTTGTTTCTTCAAAGGGTCACCAACTATGTTTACAGCGTAATATTCTGCCTGTGTTGTAGCTCAGTGCCTTTAGCATTTAGGATGCTAGGTTTTATTGGCTGCCTTGTTGTTGGATAACAAGGTTGAAAAAAGTGTTTCTTTATGGTAATAGTTTTCTTAACTGTATGTTATGATTGCAGAATTCTCCCAAAAATATAGCAATAGTTTGTACAGTATTACAAATAGAAAGATATATTCATTCAGATTAAAGCCTACAAAGGAAGCAGGAATTACTTAATCTTTGTAGCTGAAAAAAAAATAAAAACCAATGTTGAAGAATTCCAGACTACAAGGTTGCTATGGCTTATGTTTAAAAGCTGCATTGTATATTACACAAGTACCAGAGCTGTCAAAAGATAATGTTTTAATAACGATCAGTTGCAGAATTTTTATTGTTAATTGGGATTTTTTCTAATTTTAAGTTGCATGTTTCAAACTCCATTATTTTGCATTTCAAAACAGTTTTTTATGCCCATACTAATGTCAACCAATTATTTGCAGTGTCTTGACAATCAAATGAAGGCACTTCATGATCTGACTCTTAGTTCTATTATTCAAAAATAAATATCACATTGCTTCACCAGTGTGGTCTTAAACCATAATTTACATGGAGACAGCTTCTAAGCCCTCATTCTGTTAAAGTTATATATATATATTTTTTTGTTTAAGGATAACACGCTTACACATTAAGGAGTATGCAGGAGCACATGTAAAAATGACCAGTTTGTGTCAATAAGGTGTGCAGTTATTCCCAGATAATTTTGAATACCCACTGCCGTTAAATAATTGCACCAGCTTTTGCATCCCCAGGAGTTCCAGTTTGGTTGCTTTGGTTTGCTAGGTTAAAGCCTATGACTGGTCACTACATGCAAACATGAGGATATCCCTTAAACCAGATTTTCCATCACATTGGCTAGCCTGCAGTCGGTTGCCACCCATTTAGCGCGCACTGTTAACTTCTGTGACTTAAGGCTGATTTATACCTCTGCGTCTCCCCTACGCAGCAGGGGCTGACGCGGACATGAGCCCTGCATACTTGTGCGTCGGTGTGTCCGTGTCACGCAGCAATTCCCCGCTGAAACGCTTGAGGTCAGTGCGGTCTCTTTGATAGTCGGTCCCCTGCTTCCGGCCCCGCTTCGATCTCTGTTTACTTTTCCACAGAGTTTCAGAGCGTGTTATGTTAATCTACAGCTGATACGTGTTGCTGTTTATCATACAGACATGATCACATGAAGAATAGAGAGGAGGAGATGAAATACACGGCCGATGTGCGGTTGATGTTCGGGGTCCCGGAAGTGCTGTAAATGCGGGAAAACAAAGCCGCCGAGCGGACCAATCACAGGGCTTGCGGTCCGCGTCGGCTCTACGGGGAGTTACATTTTGGAGGAGGTGCACGTCAGGCAGTAGGTATGGGAGCTACGCGGCGTGGGGTACGCCATTGATTCAACGCACAAGTATAAATCAGCCTTTAGTTTCATCATCAGGTCTGTGACAACTCACACACTGTGGAACACAGCTCTCTCGGCTTTTGTGACGCAGTTGCCTGCTGACATTAGTCTAAATAGCTGCACCTGTATGCTTAGCTATGGGGTGATAACTCAAACTCAAATAATTTAATTCCATTTGACACAAAGTGCATATTACTTTTCAACTGAGCTGTCTGGGAGTTTTTAAGGTGAAATATGCTACTCAATAGCACAGTGGTGTCATTATTATCCGTCAAGGCAGCAGCAAGAGCAGGGAGAGAGAGTCGAGACTCAACTGCGGTGTACCCAAAGTAAAATAAAATAGCACATGATTAAAAAACAATTAACACATTAATATTGGACCTTGATCCCAACTCAATAAATGCTTTAATGCTGACAGCACTAGTAAATACCTGTCTTCAGCTGAAATTGTGAGCAGTAGCAGACATATTTTTTAGAGTGAGGTGGCCAAACTGAGCCACAGCCGCCTCACCAGTACCAAAATCTATCCCCCAGTCTGTGTTTGTGCAGTGTTGTTCTGGGTCCTCAGAGAGAAGATTGTTCATGCTGATCTTGGATTAAAATGTGTAGATTTATGTGTACACTTTTTGCCACTGTGGGCTTTCCCTATCAACTCAATATCACAGCTGCTGACTGAACCAGATAAGAGTCTGCTAAGTAGTTCTCATATTAACAAAAGATACAAAGGTTTTCAAGGCCAAAGAATAAGGACACTTGTTGAAAATATCACTGCAAGACTTTTTGTACATCCTGGTTTTTTAATATGCATGTCTTAATATCTGTGCCTGGAAATCATTGATGATATTATCTGTGGGTGATGAGACACAGAGAGTGTGAAAAATTAGGTAAAAGAAGGACTGAACATTTTATCAAGTAAGAAATTATCCGCTGAGTAACTTAACACATTTTTTATTCACTGCTGTCTCCTGCCAAGGGTAACCAGGGCAGAGTATTTTAAATTTGGATGTTTATAATTGAAATGTCTATGTAAAAACAAAGTCCCCGACGTGCCTCTTTTTTCATGCACAAATCCACACACATATGGGCACACAGATTCACACACCTTCTCACTGGCAGTCGCTGACAGCCACTCTAGACTGCAGTTTTGAGGGGACAACACCAAATCTTGTCTGCTAGCTAGTGCCATCCAAGATGAGGCCCCTGGCCTGCTGTCACACAGATAATACCTATTTTGCTCGCTTTAAGAAGAAAAAAGAAAGACGCAAGCCAGACTCAGGTCACAGTGGGGGGTGAGTGCAGAACTAATCTCTTCTGTCGGCCATGTAAAACTCTCTTTCTCTCCCTTTTCACTTGACCATAGACCTTTCTGCCTTTCAAGATGACACACCAAAACACTCCAAATGCCCTGTTCTGTGGGAGACTTTGTCAGCATCTTCACACGCTCTCACTTTCACCCACTCCCCATGTGGCCAGTGCTAACAGTCAGACCCATGCTCTAAGAGACCCAAGCAGAGTGCTCTATCTGTAGGCAGGCTGTTCAGACGCTGATAGATCCTAGTTGCTCTCTCTCTCTCCCTCTCTCTCTCTCTCTCTCTGGGTTTTTCTGTATTTAAAACCCAGCAATCTGTTTACTGTAGGATTACTGCTATTGTATGTTTCAAATTTGACAGCTGCTTCATTCAACTCCCCAGTGTGGAGGCTGCACGATAAGGCCGATATGGGTTTCTAATCTTTTCCCTGCCTAAATCCTTTCCAAATCTTCTATTTCTTTCTCCCTCCCCATCATTCCTTGCTGTAAGATTAGAGCATTTTCCAGCACAACTATTGGCTTTTGGCGCAGAGCTGCTGGAACACTCTGGTAGGACTGCTAATGAAGGGAGCTGCTCCTTTGACAGCTGTTGCATCTGACGCAAAGGTTCCTGTATAAAGGGCGCAATCAAACACCCTCCACAACCCCGTCTCCCTGTATGTGGGTGTATAGCACATTGACAGCATGCTAAAAATAATTGGGTGACTGGTAAATGTCACTCATACAGGCAGAGTTTGATCTCTTTGGGAGACTGTTTTCTGGAGGGTTTTCTGGAGGATATGTTATATTGAGATACAGAACTAAAATCGACTGACAAAACAGATATGTATTGTGGCTTAATATGCTTTTTCTGCATGGGACCCTCCAAACTAGAAAGACTGTTCATTCACAGATTGTATCAGCTGATTAATTCAGTGTGAAACCTGCTGCTTGCCTGTTGTGGTTCCTCCGAGGGCCCTCGAAGCCTTGCATTGCATAACACACAAGCTCCTAACTAGGATTTCTTTTTAGGCTAGACTTCAGGGAAACTGCTGGATTAATGTTGGTACAGCAGTGGCATTTGGCAAACGCACATCAATCACAACTTACAAAGAATTAAAACAGCCTTAATGTATAGGACATTAGCAAATGCTTGAGCATATTCTTCTCTATTGCGAGGAGCCTTCCTCCGATGCTGCATAAATCAAAGTAACATAAATGACAGTCCTTACTGGATGTCATTGTTGATGGCAGCCTTATTGTCCCTTGATCCATTCACTATACTTGCAGATGATAAAAGTGAAATATAATAAATGACATCATGGCATTTGAGATTTGCTGAAGGTCATGTCCCAGCATACAAATGAAAAAAACTCAATTTTTATTCCAGCTAAATATTGTTATGCAGCTGTTGGAACAATAGTCTTACCTCTTGTTTGCTTTCTGTCACCCTTCCAGTGTTTGCTCAGGTTTGAGGAGTCTAATCTACCACATACAGGTATGCTCTTTGTACGATTTGTCAACACATCCTGTGGCTGTGTTGCTGAAGCACTTCAACCCTTTTGAGACAGCTTCAAAACACAGCGAATGAACTCCTTCACAAAAGAAAATAGACTTTGCCGAGCACAAGCCTCTGACGAGTGTCAGACATCCCAGCACAAGTGTCATTTGGGTGATTTACAAGCATAACCCAAGGCTAACGGCTCCTTTGATGTGGAATAAAGAAATCCAGAGATATCAGAGGAACGCTGTTCCCTCTATCCAGGGATTGTGAAGACCAGGGCTGCCTCTTTTATTGTGGAATTTGTAAAAACGCAACTCTGCATAGTTTTATGTATAAATAACACATTCTATGAATATCAATGGATGGCTTGTTTTTTTCAGCCAAATGAATTTCTTGTTTAATTAGCTAGTTAGTCTGAATACACATATTGCTCTTTGTTAAAGGAGGACTTTTTTTAAGGCAGTGAGTGACTTTACTTGACGGTTTCAAGAGTAAACACTGGCAGCTTTATAATGGCTATGAATGAAAGGATACTCAGATGAGGGAGTTTTATGATCACCCCTCTGCTGGAACGGAATTCAGAATGATACTGTCACTCAGGGACTATAGCCATTTCTAAACCATTACCATAATATTTGTGTCTATTTCTGTAAATATAAACACAAAGAGGGAGCACCTTATCAACATAGCTGGAGAAGAAAGAGAAAATTGCAATAAGGCAGCAAAGAAAGACGAAAAAAGGAAAAAAAACGTTCTATAATCAATTTCAAGAACAGAAAGTGAAACCAAAGATAATGAGCTCCGGTTGAAAAGGCGCTATAGAATAATGCTTTCTGTGAAGTAGCTGTGAAAACCCCTGTGGTCAATACCTTTAGATTCCACTGGAAGCATTGTAACAGCTACATTCTACATGAAAAATGTGGTATAAAGTGGACCACTAAATCTTTCCTTTGTACACATTCTATCCAAACATGACAGCTCTGAGCAGATTTACACTCTGCAATGACAATCCATAAAATATTGAGCCTCTTAATCAGCAGAATGGAGCAGCTTTTGACTGCCAATTCAGGACTTTTGGACAACAGATGCGTATTTACCACTGTAATATCCTCAAACCTGTCTATCCTGAATGGAGCATCCCTCATCATTTTTCTTGTGGTGAAATGCAATACAAGCGGAGGAACCCCTCGAAGCAGGCATGCTGAGAATTAATGTTTCAGTGTGGAACTACTTTCCCCCTTTTCCTTGTCCTCTGTCTGTATGAAAAGAAAGGGTCTCAAGGATCTTTGCTTTTATAGAACATCTGTATTGGATCAGAGACATAAAAACTGAAGTAATGTCTGACACTGTTCAAGCATCTGGCTAGGTTGTTATTTTTGTCCCTCTATATTTCAATATAACTTTATGATTTATAACAGGGTACCTATTGCATAACCTGAATATGGAACTAGGAGTATAGACTCATTTTCTGTGGTCAACTGGGAAATAAGATCACCGCTCCCACAACCTAATAATGGAAATAATGTGTACAATATTACCCAAAAGTTAGGAAAACTGTAATATGAATAAAAAAAATTATAAAATACAAAATTGCATTAAAAGTCTCCAACCAGCACACAATTCTCCTATCAAAAACTCAGACCTCAGAGACTCTCTACAAGCTCCCATAATGAAAAATCATAAACGAAACCAAGTCATGTGAATGTAAAGGTACATATCCCGGGGACACTGGTGTATTTTTAGTCACAGGCATACACAGAAATGACCTCCTCAACTTCAGCAAAATGTCAAAATGGCTTCAGAGTCAATTCCCATTTGCTCAGCCTCACCCAGCTTTAACTCTACGGATCAGTTTGAGAGCGGATAAGGTAGCAGCAATCTGGCTTTCTAGTGTCACATCAGTGCTGTCACTTCTCTTTCAGATAAAAAATAATTCTAATCAAGTCTGTTAAGAGAGCTCGCACTTTCATCATCTGAAAGAACGACTTTGAAGTCAAAATAATCTCCTCCATCAAATCATCTCTGTTAATAATTCATCTATACCTTTATAACAGAGCTCAAATTGACAACAGCTAGGAAAGTGTTTGTTTTTTCTGTCCAGACTTTCATAAATGTGTACACTTGGTATGCATAAGGAAGTGGATGGGGTGACACTTAATAAGTTGCAGCAACCACGATGAGTCACACTGATGTGTAAAAGCTTGAAGCCTAATGGCTCTGAACAAATGCTAACAGTTCAACCTTTAATATGTTACATTTCTGTTGACACTGTCAAAAGTACGTTGATTTACTGCTGTGGTTAATATTTAGACTGCTGCAGTGGAACAAATTACATAAGACTTTTTTGTGTTTCTTACTTGATTGCACTCATGGCATTTTCCTCTCATTTGCTGCTGTGTCCCTCTCAAACTTCACTACAATGTCCCTATACTATCTTTTTGGAACTCCCAATGCAATTAAGGTAAATTTCACAATGACAGAGCAATTTCAATGCATTTTTTAAGAAAATCCACAGCACTGGAGACCTGTAAAATCCTCTCACCCCAATGGCAGTTTTTTATTAGTTTTTCAAGACAAAGAGCTCCATTTAAGTGCTGACTGCACATTTCTGTACAGTGTATACACTCCGTTTCACCCGCTTGTCTCTTTTCCACACTCTTTCACTTTTACTCCCTGCCAATCTTTTCTCCCTCATCACCACCACCTTCACCGTCTGCCTGGCCTCCCTCCCCCCTCAGCGCCCCCACTGTGCCGCGCCGATTTCTTCCTGCAACATTTGTCTCTCATTTGGAATGAAGAGGAAATGCCTCCCTGTGGGCTCACAAGTGGCCCATCCTGAGGGCTGGCTGAGATTGATGCCTGTGATCCAGCTGTGCTGATTTACTCCCTGCACCCACAGGGGAGTGGGAGATTACACTGTGCTCTGCTGGAGAGGATGAGAGGCAGACAGACAAAAAGGGGGAGAGGGAGAGCTCAGAAGAGCAAGGGGGAGAGAGAGACTGATGTCAGGTGGTAGATGAGGCCCTGTGGGTCCTCTATTAGTACTCCATCTTCTTGTCCCTGACCACGCCTTTCATTACCTCTCAAGCTAATTGTGCTGTAAGAGCTGTGTTTGATGATCACCACTTACACTCTCCTAATTCTTGTTAAGAAGAACATATCTGGCCCCAACATTTTAAATGAACACACACTGGGATTGTATTGCAGAAGTACAAAATGATTCCCGATGCTCCAAGCTGAGAGAAATTGGAGAAAACCAAACTGCGGTGAGTCATAAGTCAATATATAATGGCGTTCAATAAGGCCAAAACATGTTGCGCCTGACCATTTCCCCTGTGGAGCAGAAACAATCTATATTTGTTATCTAAATATTGATCTAACATCATCCTCTTGAGGTCATCAGTATTCACCCAACAGCCATGGGTGTCTTAAATTTAGCTTGTCCTACTTTGGATCATTTGCTCCTCCCCGGCCATCTACCTCAAATTGGATGTGGTGATTGATTACTCGTCATGGACCAATGATAACAATCGATCACTTCAGCACCTCAAATCATAGTGCAAGTGATCTATTACAGTAAGACACAGAGAAACAGAAGCCCATGGCACTTAAATGTATCGTTTTCTTCCAAATTAAAAGCCACAGTATGGTGCACTGAACACGGGGTGTTTTGTCTCATGTCACCTTGAAAATAAAGTTTTTTAATCATATTGCAAAAGATGACATTGTAAGCTTTGTCTTCTAAATCCTTAGAGGAAACATGCTGACTTATTTACTGTAAATGACTTTGAGTTAACTGTGTTTTCGCTGTCATATTTATTTATTGTTTGCCTTGCAATGCTAGCATGGATGTTAAATGCAGATTAATCTTCCCATCTTGGCACTAAAAGTCAAGAAAGAAAGGCTTTGTTTTGAACATTTATTGACACTTTAAATCTCACTGCCTGCCAGAGAATAATCTGTTGGGCTGCTAGAAAATGTACTTTTCCCTTTGAGTTTTACTTCAGTGACTTTATGCACTGAATTTATGGTTTTATAAAAATAAGCTGACAGCACTCTGCCTGCTCTGCCCATTTCACCTTTAACAAGATACACACTGGCACTGATATAGTTCCTTGGAGTCTAGCTTGAACAAAAACACTGAGTTATGTGTTTACATGTGCAGTGAATATGTGTGTATGTGAATCCCGTGGCCTTCAGCATGTGTGACCAGTATGCATTAACAGACTACCAATTCCATGGCAAAGGAATGCTTTAGCTCGTTAGTTTAGGACACACAGAGATTTATAATGGCTTTCATGACCTTTTATTAGGAACCTGTTTGTTGTTTTGTGGCTCAGGGGGCATTGATTAGGTGGCCAACAGGACAAATGATTTGATGGAACTTGCTGTGTGCAGTCTTTACATGGAAGCATTACCCCCTGCTTCCTCAGGCCTACAGTTTGCTGGAGCTCCACTATTTCCCATATACATCTTAAAGGTTTAGCACAAAGGCTCAGGCAAAGAGCCATTGCTTGCATAGGACTCTGTCCAAGGAAAGAGCATAACTTACAAAATGTTTGTCAATATCAGTGTTTAGGTTTTATAATATTTTGTGTAGTAGATTTCCAATGTACATATTAAAGCTCCTGTAAGGAATTTTCTGTTTGTGCTGATTTTAGAAGCTCCCTGTACAAAGTGCCTCTTTTTCTTTGCTGATTTTGTCCTGTGTGTGCGTATAAATTGTCTTTTTTGACCAATAATCTCACTTTGCTTTCTCTCATCCGGATGCATTATAACATTATAGACTGGTGCATCTAAGACAATTAGAATATTGTGATATTTAATTTTTTTTAACTTAATTTAATTCAAAAGGTAAACTTTCACCGTTATTCGTGACATGTAAAATTGAATATTTCAAGCCTTTATTGATGATTATGTCTTATAGCTCATGAAAACCACAGATCCTATATCTCAACCTATTTGTATATGTCCTAAATGTATGACAAAAATAAATAAAAAAGGTTCCGTCTTCTAAAAAGTCTATTTATATATACACTCAATACTAGGTTGGGACTCCTTTATCCTGAATTACTGCATCAACATGGCGTGGCATCAAGGCTTCTTGCACTGCCGAGTATCGTCAGATCAAGGTGATAGCTAAAGGGGGTTAAGCCCTGAATGTTTTCCCAAAAGCCCCGGATCTTTTTTTACTATCAGTATAACTCTATGTGTCAACCCCCTTAGTCTCTCTGACTGCACAGACAAATCAATGGAAACATATTTTTTTATGGGGAGAGATTGCTGTCTGTTGTTCTGTCTGAACTGAATAACCTGTGGTAAGTTGTTGTTGTATGTGTTGATGTTCATATAATCATCTCACCCCAGTGAGCATGTCATCTAGCCAGCTAATTAGCCTGTGGACTAATGAAATGGGCATTCACTTTTTCATGGCAAACCTCATCAGCCAGCATTCACAGAGAGAGCGGATCAGCAGCGTCAGCAGCCAGTGAACCGGGGGCATTAGATTTAGGTTAGTGAATGTGCTGAGTTGGTGATGCAATCATTATGTAATGTTAGCTTGCAATGTTAGCCGCGGTTAGCTTGCCTACCACAAATGCCCATTAAGCTTTTTTCAGAGTGACACTGACTATTTGACAATGGTCCCAAGATGTAGAGAATGTAATCAGAAACACGCGATCACTGATGGAGAAACTGCTGAGCCAAGTGTCTTTCTCAGAGTGCTCTGTGGTTGGTTAGTTGCTCCTGAGGCTGAGTGTTGAGAGAAATATTAAAAACAGTTTAGATGGTTTCACATAACAGCTTCATATTAGTAGCCAAATTTAAATGAAACCATGTTTTCTTCCCTTTCAAAAAAGGGTTGTATTCACACTGCAGCACAGAAACCAACTCTGCATATTTATATAGCCATGAATATTTACATTTTTTCATACATACAGATAACAGGTATGCAACAGAAATAATTCTGTGACTACCTATTATTTTTTTCATACCTTTTCAGTATTAATGGTGCCAATTAAAACAATTGCTGCTTCTTTTTAGGAGGCAGGAGTGAAAAATATTCATCTTCTGTGTATTGCTTTTTGGTTTCAGAGTGATGGAGACTGTTTGAGAGCAATACAGAATATATGTAGGGCAAATTAACTTTTTTTTCAGGAAGCAATGCCATTTTCCTCCAAAATGATATAGTTTTTGACATTTTAAATTTATGTTTCAAATGGGTTGGAAAAACACTGCATATACCCCTGAAATAATTGAGATTTTTTTTTTTTTTGGAAGCATGCCTCCAGACACCCCTACATTTGGGCTAAGCCCCTAATGTTTAAATGTCTTGCTCAGTCCCTGCTGCTGAGGCTTTAATTGAAGCCCAGGTTACTCTAATAATGGTCTTTAGCTTGTTTGTACTCTAGGATCAGTTGTTTCTCATCTTCCTCTTGAAAAATACCCCTCAGATTCACTATGGGGTTCAGGTCTGGCGAATTGGCTGGCCAATCAAACACAGTATTATTATGGTCAGCAAACCATTTGGTAGGAGTTTTGGCACTGTGGGCAGGTGCTAAGTCCTAATGGAAAAGCAAATCAGCATTGTCATATCTTTTCAGCAGATGGAAGCATAAAGCTCTCCAAAATCTCCTGCGAGACGGCTGTGTGGACTTTGGACTTGATAAAGCATAGTAGACCAACACCAGCAGAAGGCATGGAGCCCAAAATCATAGCAGACTGCATAAACTTCACACTGGACTTCAAACATCTTGGATTCTGTGCCTCTCCACTTTTCCTCCTGACTCCAGCATTAAATGAAATGCAAAATTGACTTTCATCTGAAAAGAGGTCTTAGGACCACTGAGCAACAGTCCAGTCCTTTTTTTCTCCTTCTGATGTTGTCCCTGGTTCATGTGCAGCTTGATATCTGGGATGCAACAGTTGTAATCCCTTTCCTGAAGCTGTATATGTCAGCTCTTGATGCACTGACACCAGCCTCAGTTCACTTCTTGTGAAGCTCTCCCAAGTTCTTGAATTGACTGATTTTGACAATCTTCTCACGGCTGCAGTCATCCCTGTAGCTTGTGCACCTTTTGCTTCCACACTTTTCCCTCCCAGTCAACCTGACAATAATATGCTTTGATACAACACTCTGCAATGCAAACAGCCAACCTTTTCAGCCATGACCTTCCGTGGCTAACCCGCTTGTGGAGGGTATCGATGATTGTCTTCTGGACGACTGTCAAGTCAGCATGATTGCTATTGTGTCTACTGAACTAAGAGAAGGGATATTTAGTATTTTTCTCTTTGAATAATGATTTACTCAAACTCAAAATTAAATATGCAAGTATTTTTAGATATGTACTTTTACACTTTTGAGCTGTAGGCCATAGTTTCAACGTTTAAAAAGAAAAATGCTTGAAACATATTCATTTAATGAGTCAAAACAAATCACACAGAAAACATATGCAAACATATGTGTCTTCCTTTTCAATTACCCAAATACTTACAGAAAGCATTGTGTATGTAAGTTGTAAGCGCTCACTTCTTGTTCCCCGTTGCTTCCAATATTTTCCTGCTGACATGCAGGAGTAAGTATTTAAAAAGCCTTAAAGAAACTGACAGAGTCAAGATATCATTTACTAGCACACAGTAAGCACAGTTAAAGTAAACTAAGATAAATGTGAGGCCATAATGGGTTCTGAGAAAATGATATTTGCTTGGTCTCTAAAAGAGAGCAGATTGAATTGTTTCGCCAGACAGGCTTTGCTACTCTAAACAATTTTTCCAATTTACATGCTAAATTGCACCGGCTAGACCACGAAACAGGAGACGACACACATAAGCATGGTTACATTCATACAAATAGGCGTTGAAGATTATAAGCCATGAAGAAGAAATACTTTGATTTATTTATTGAAATCCAGCGCAAGAATACACTGCCCTTGGGGTATGTTGCAGACAGTTCAGAGGGCATTTATGTATCTCTCACTCATCAGTAAAATATGTGAGTCTGAATCAAAGCACTGCAGGGTTGAAGTGATTAACTCTTAACAGTAAGTTAGCTGTATATAAATGTATACATGAAATACTAACTGTCAGTTCAATATTACATTAGGCATTTCAATTTTAAGAGTTTCAGTTATTGTAATAAACTTCCATTAGTCATCATCATCAGTGTTAGTAATTCCTGCATGAATGGCATGGGCTTACAGAAGACTGGCATGTTTGTGTGTTTTGTGTGTGTTTTATTAGCCCCAGCAAACTGTACATTGGCTGCCCTATATGTCAGGGGTCAGCACTGGTGTGACATTATAAGCTCCAGTAGAGGGCAATAGCAAGTCAATGGAGTGCAGAATGGATGCAGCTGGACAGCTCCCACTTTAACGTTTGCTTCAAAGATAGACACAAACAGTGTGTGTACATATGTTATTCTTATTCTTTTGAATGTAAAGTCATATCTAATGATTTGGCATTCAAAGTCAGAAATAATCTGTAGGTTTTAATCCTAATACAGTCAGTATAAACTATCCTAGCTTTGTTTTTTTGCATTGCTTCACAGTTCTGCAAGTGTTTTGTTAAATTATGTAAGATGTTTTATTAGAACTTTAATAACCTGATTTAAGTGCTTGTGCTTTTTTATTTTTTACAGGAGGTAGCAGATGAGTCAGAGAATTACATATGAATAATGAAATTTAGTGTTAAATCCAGTCTATTTTAAATGGCTATAGATATAACTGCATTATTGGTTAGAGGTGTCCCCATTCCCCCAGTGCACCATCTCCTGTAATTACTAAACACACATCTTCAATGACAGTGCAATCATAACACGAGGTGAAGACAAGAAGGCAGAGATATCCTGTGGAGTTCCAGTGAGTGTAATGAGTGCAGAGATCCAGAAGAGAGGAGGGCAGTGAACATGTCCTTCGGTTATGCATTCATTCATACCCACACGTGTTACTCTCCCCCAAACTCCTCTCCTGCCTGTTAATGGACTTCTTGACATTCGTTTTAGGCTGCTTAGCTACTCTTTAATCTGCTTCTGCCGCCCCCAGTTTATGGGGTAAGGAAAATCAAATAAACAGATGGTAATCTGACTAAATTAGAGCACAGGCGACTCTTCCAAGCACTAAGTACCGCATTATCTATCACATGCTTGTGTCTGTTTTCCCTCATGCTCCTTATTTATTTATATTTGGTTTTAGAAGAGAGGCTCTTGCTCACTGCTGTTTACAGTTACACTGCAGTTGTATTTCTGCTGGAGGTGTAATCTGAAATAATTGTGTGGATCTAATTTAAAGGGTGTGCGCAAATTTGTATTGCACAGCTTTTGCATCATACAAGAACCTGACTGTGTCTATGTCTGTTCTCTGATATTTACAGTTGCCCTACAAACGTACATGAATGTTATTAAAATTGTATATATCCTTTTAGCCTTGAATCAGTACAGTGTACTGTATGTCTTACTGCTTGTGTGCGGTAACATTTATTTTGTGTCCATGTCCATGACAGTCGGTGGGTGTTTGCTGTTATTTTGCCTGCATTCAGAGCAAATATCACCACGTCCCAGCTGAGGAGGCATTACAGGCTGTTGATTTGAGCAGCTCACGGGACCCACTACCGTAATCTGCGTCTGTTCTTAGGTGTGTTGTACAGGTGGCTGTTCAGGAAAGGATGGCTAGGGAATTTGGTTAATTAAGCAGGGTAAACAGCAGATAACTGCAAGCCATCCTAGAGGGACCACAAAAGCATTAGACCCCAGACATCATCCAGCTACCTAAGCAAAATGCCAATGAGTTTTTTTCCCCTTTTGTTTAGGGTTTATTTTTGTTTCTATTCGATTTTAAATGTCAACTGTTTGTAAGAAATTCATGTTCATATTGCTGCTATTGGTTAAAGGGTGAGATGAGCTGTCATATATAACCAGCTTCTATTCCTAGACTTGAAGAGGCTGTCATATTGTTAAGGATTATGCATACTACACAAATTGCAATAAGAGGCCTGTACTAATTAGGTCAAAGTGTGCATGTGGGCTTATGTGCAAAGGTACAGCTAGTTATTTCCCTTTGCAGTCAAAATCATGTCATTAGGTTTTCGATCTGAATGCAGTGTGTGCACTCGACAGCTGACCAGCAAGTGCATGAGGAGAAAAGGTAAAATAGCATTTAGTCTTAAAAGCCAAGGACACACAGGCATTGTTATTTAAAAAATAAAGACCACAACAGCATGTAAACTATCCCATGTTGATTTTTGCATGCAGGTTTGTTAAGCTGTACAGCTTATGTTGGGGCCACTCTGAGGTTGCCTGTGGACCGGTTTGACTAGCTAAAATTGAAATAAATCAATCAATATATATCCAATTGAATATAATTGTAAGTGTGCTTATATTCCCGATCTGTTTTTAAAGCAGCCATAAGAGACTTTTCCTCAATGTATGGGTGGTCCTTTGAACAAAGCAGTATCTCTCATCTCTTTATTTGTACTTCTCTTTACATCTGTACGATTTTTGCGGAGTATTCTCTTAAGTAGTATTTACCCTTGCTCCCTTTTAACTGGCCAATGCACTGCTCACTGCTGAATGTAAACATGGACTCCTTCAGCCTACACACTGTATATCACTCTGTCAGAATACAGCCTGCTGACAGCGATGACATGCTGTCCACGCATTAAGAAATGTCTCGTGAATGATAAATCACAGAGACACCAGTAAATGAGACTGTTGAATAACTGTTTAAAACCCCTCACTGTAGATTTTAAATATAATCCCCCCTAAGCATTTTTGAGATGGACACATCATTTTTTGGCGGTGGTAGTACCTGATGAAGTGTTTGCCAAATATAATAGAATAAAAATTCAATTTACATCCAAATACATCTCTATAAAAAGGAAAATAACGTTCCCCACTGCCAGTGTTGGCAAGCTATTACTTTTATATCCACTGATAGCTCCTATATCCCTGTACACTGAGATCTAATCAGGCTATCACAGCAGAAATGCTACACCATACTTTGTGCTGTGGTATTCAAATACAGTATCTAATATATTATCTCCAGCTATAATACGCTCTGCTCCATGGGTCTTTGATGGCCTGATTTGTTTTATATAAAACAAGACTGTGGTCTGCTTTAGAAATACCTTGTGCATTTTAATAGGGCAGAGCATATCATAAAATCTCACTGTATATAGTAAAGGCTTGGTCTTATGTAATAATCTGGGTATGTGATAATTCTGGAGAACCAACAAGGCTTATCTAATGCTTATTTGTTCCCCCTTGTAAAGTAAATCTTGGCTTATACCTGAAGGCATATCATTTTCTGGCAAGGTAAGGTGAGGAAGTCAAATGTTTTACTTCAGCCATGAAAATACTGATTATTTTACCAAATTAGTGTCAGACAACTTCTTACCATTAGTCATGAAACTTGGGCACACAATCATTTTTACCATTTCATCCATTTTGGATAGTTCAGATATATTTTTGTCATTTATCCACTCATATTCCGTGATATTTGTGCCCCCGATAACTATATAACTCTAAGACTAACACCCAACTGTTGGTACTTAAACAAGGCATCATAGAGGTCAATGTCTCAGACCAAATGATGCTTACCATCTTATCAGACGCCTAAGTTGGAGGCTGACCTCTTCGCTCTCTCCTTCCGTCCTTATCAAGACCACACTAAATGTGCTCACCAGGCTGTGAAATGAAAATCATTGATGGTCCCTCAGCGTCAAAGAACAGCCATCTCTCTCCCCTCTGTGCCCTATTCATAGGCATATTGAAAGCCATAAAATATGACAATTCTGCTATATCATCCCAGTTTAACTTCCCCGTAATTGCATTAAACCAATCATATTTCTTCTTACTTGGTCTGTTCTTCCCCCCTGTGTGGTGTACATATAGACAGTGATGCATTACCTCATATCATGGTGGTTATGAGAGGACCTTGGTCTCCACTGAGTTGACACAGTGACCTAAATTAACAGTTTGTAGGTCCAGTATGGCATGTGTTAATATATTGGTGTGTTTAAGAATGGATGGAGGTGGTTACATTCTGGAGCTCTTTTTCTTGCTTGTCTTTTTCAGTTTAGAAAATGACTGACTGTTCTTCAACAGCCTGAATGATCTTAATTAGGAGAAATGTGCTGCAAATTCAAAATTGAGGTACATTCACAAACATTTGCAAAAGTCCACAACAAATGCAATCCTAGAAATGTGCTGCAAATAAAGAATTTGCTACAAAAAGCCAAAGAACAACAATCTGCAAAATTCAATGCAGAGCAATGGGAATTCAGAAACACACTGAACACAAAAAACACATGCAAAAGAAAAAGCTGCCTTTCTGCACATTACTACAAATGTACTCCAGGCCTCTAGGGGGGCTTAGTGGAACAGTGGTCACAGTTTTTTCCCAGTTAAACTCAACGTATATTGTGGGTGCTTCTCAAAGCTCTAAACGTCCATCCTCGCGTTGTTTTCTCGCGTCTCTTCCTCGCGTCTTAGTCCCGCCCACCAGAGATGACAGGAAATGAAACCTGAGGAGAGAGGAGATTTGTATTTAGAGAAATGAGACGTCCTCTCCTCCGGAGCGTCACGTGAAGCGACGTCGGTTTGTGATGACGGCTTTAACAGCTGTTTGTGTCTACACACATGTTCACTGTGATAACTCTGATCAATATAAACAGTAACAGAGCTTTGTCTCTGTGCTTTACCTGTTTAACAAACACCTGCACATGAGGAGATTCTGCTCTCTGTTTATTCTGTCCTGAAGCATTACGGATTGATTCACTGGTAAAATGCCTCATTATTGAATTATTTATTACTTCAAGGGAAAATAGAAACCATGCAATTCTTTTCAAACCCTGTGCTCATTAATGATCAGCCTCGTATGAAACGTTATTAACCTGACAGGAAATATAACAAGTGTTTTCACTAACAGACAAACTTTACTGTCAGACTACTCTTCATGAAGAAAACGAGAACAAATGGGGAAACTAACAGAAGGAATAACTGATCATGAATATGATCATCTATTATCTATTACTCTGTTATATTGAATTTATGATTTTGCGTTCAGTATTTTGTGTTTAAAGCTCACATCAAACACTTTTCAATCTCAGCTTATCACATGCAGACTGTTTAGAAACCAACATATGTTAATTATCTGTTTCAGGGCACCCTTAGTGACTGTTTTAAGGTCCGTATTTTCTCTATTATTAAACTCAGCTGATGCTAAGTTTCGGTTAAGTCCAAGCCTCTGCAGCGTCCAATCAGTGAGAGGTATTCGATAAGGGCGCGTGTCTGTCAGAGAAAAGACTTCCGTGAAGTCTGCTCTCATGTTTCCTCGATTATCCCTCCTCCGATCAGTCTCCTCGCTCCTTGCTCCTCTCTCCTCCAGCAGTGTTTAGAGCTTTGGGACACAAGTTAAAATGGCGCGTCAGTAAGTACTTCCGGTTTGAGCGAGGAGCGAGGAGACTACAGTTTAGTGCTTTGAGATGCACCCAGAGTTGAGATGGGAATGTTCAGCAATATCTAGTGGTCAGATTCTATACTGATACTAATATGCTCCAGTTGGTGAAGTGTCATTGGTATAAGAAGGACAAGCAGCTCCTGTGATGCTTCTGCTATCCTGCGTATATGAAGTTTTTACAATCCTCATATTTTACAATCAAAACAATTACAATTTATTTTGCGCACAACAACCACTTTCTTCTTCTTTGTCTTCTGACAAGTGAATTTCATACAGCCACTCACTAGTTGCAAAAACACATATGCTACTAGTTTGTCCATTCAAAGTTGGCTACTGTAGAGACATTGCTAACAGCACAGCCAGTACAAGAAAAAAAAAAAAAATAATAATATTATATTCATCTGACTGTCAGGATGAGGGGCTGTGGGACACAAATGAAGACAACAGGGTTTCTAAACGTTATTCCAAAAGGATTAAAGACTAAAATCCCAAGCGATCAAATGGGAAGAGAAAAAACGCTAACACAAATATAAAGAGAAAATTAAACTACCACTGCCCAGCAACTGACAGGAAACCAAAGTATCAGGAAGACTCCTTAACAGAAACTCAAATGCTACTAGAGATTCCTTAGAAGAAAATGCAAAAGAATGCCCACTTCGAGAGAAGAGAAGATATTCTCTTACAGTGAGAAGAAATAAGAACAAATTGCAGAGGAGAGGTTTTGTTGTGCTTATGCAAACACAGGGTTCCAACGCGTCCTGGAAAATCTGGAAAACCTGGAAAACAGTTGACCAGATTTCCAGTACTGGAAAACACCTGGAAAATGGGAGAAAAAGTAAAATGTCCTGGAAAATCACATATAGTCCTGGAAAATTATTCCAACATGGCTGCATTTGACCTGACCCTATTAACAAAACACATTCCCATTCATTGAAAGTTGAGTGCACGCTGTGCTGGAAAAGACAGCGTCACTGCACAACTTTTTTCACATCTTTTCTCCTTCACTTCATAATCATGCATTCACAGAAAACGGGGGTATATTGTTTATGTTTTATGGTACATTAACCTTGTAGAGTGCTCTTTTGATTCAAAGAGTCTTATATTTAAGTTATAGTGTGACCAGTGGAGTCGGGCAGAGAGCTCGGGGGTCTGAGCCTCACAACTTTCTCTGCAGGCTGAGAGCTCAATTACCGTACTCTAGCTCAGTTGTTCTCAAAGTGGGGTCCTGGGACCCCTGGGGGTCCACGAACCATAGCGTGGGGGTCCGTGAAATAATTTGAATAAATTTCTAATAAATTATAAAATTGTGCTGTGTCATTACAAAACAGCAAATACACCATTGTTATGATACCATTTGGTGGCTCGAAGGGATATGTGAGTGTTGCTACTGTTAATTTTTTGAAAGTGTTTAAGATCAATTACTTGAAAAGTATAAATGCTGTCATGTTGAGTCCACAAGGAATTAAATGACCCTCTGTTTTAAAGTATACAAGTGGTATTTACTTGATTCAAATTGAAGTGTTATCTGTTTATCACTATGGTACAGGTCTGAAGTATTTACATTGATACGTTTTACAATACAAATAGTTCCAAGGGCAACTAAGAGTGCAAATGGTAAAATGTGCTTTAGTGATGGGAAGTTTGGCTCTTTTCAGAGAGCCGGCTCTTTTAACTCGGCTCCCAAAGAAGAGCCGGCTCTTTCGACTCCCGAACGGCTCTTAATTAAGGATGTTTTGCAGCCGTATATTTTACCTTAACTTTGCAAAAACTAATGGTTTGTGTTGAAAACCCTTTAAGGTACCGTGTTTTTATGAGCAGCCTTATAACTGCCCAATTTTGTGCATTTCTGTTACAAAACCATTCTCACCCTGATCCTAGGATTATGGTTATGATTAGGGTTAGGGTTGTGATTAGGGTTAGGATTAGGGTTAGGGTTGTGATTAGGGTTAGGGTTATGATGAGGGTTAGGGATAGGGATAGGTTTATGGTTACGATTAGGGTTAGGGTTGTGATTATGGTTAGGATTAGGGTTGTGATTAGGGATAGGGTTAGGGTTGTGATTAGGGTTAGGATTAGGGTTAGGGTTGTGATTAGGATTAGGGTTAGGGTTGTGATTAGGGTTAGGGTTATGATTAGGGTTAGGTTTAATGTTACGATTAGGGTTAGGGTTGTGATAAGGGATAGGGTTAGGGTTGTGATTATGGTTAGGATTAGGGTTAGGGTTGTGATTAGGATTAGGGTTAGGGTTGTGATTAGGGTTAGGGTTATGATGAGGGTTAGGGATAGGGATAGGTTTAAGGTTACGATTAGGGTTAGGGTTTTGATAAGGGATAGGGTTAGGGTTGTGATTATGGTTAGGATTAGGGTTAGGGTTGTGATTAGGGATAGGGTTAGGGTTGTGATTATGGTTAGGATTAGGGTTAGGGTTGTGATTAGGGATAGGGTTAGGGTTGTGATTAGGGATAGGGTTAGGGTTGTGATTATGGTTAGGATTAGGGTTGTGATTAGGGTTAGGGTTAAGATTAGGGTTAGGATTAGGGTTAGGGTTCAGATAAGGATTAGGGTTATGGTTAGGGTTAGGGTTGTGATGAGGGTTAGGATTAGGGTTCAGATTAGGGTTAGGGTTCAGATTAGGGTTAGGATTAGGGTTAGGGTTAGGGTTCAGATTAGGGTTAGGGTTAGGATTAGGGTAAGGGTTAGGGTTCAGATTAGGGTTAGGGTTCGAATTAGGGTTAGGGTTAGGATTAGTGTTAGGGTTGTGATTAGGGTTAGGGTTGTGATTAGGGTTAGGGTTATGATGAGGGTTAGGGATAGGGATAGGTTTATGGTTACGATTAGGGTTAGGGTTGTGATTAGGGTTAGGATTAGGGTTAGGGTTGTGATTAGGGTTAGGGTTGTGATTAGAATTAGGGTTAGGGTTCGAATTAGGGTTAGGGTTAGGATTAGTGTTAGGGTTAGGATTAGGGTTAGGGTTGTGATTATGATTAGGGTTAGGATTAGGGTTAGAGTTGTGATTAGGGTTAGGATTAGTGTTAGGGTTAGGGTTAGGGTTGTGATTATGATTAGGGTTAGGATTAGGGTTAGGGTTGTGATTAGGGTTAGGATTAGGGTTATGATTAGGGTTAGGGTTAGGGTTGTGATTAGGGTTAGGGTTGTGATTAGGGTTAGGGTTGTGATTAGGGTTACGGTTGTGATTAGGGTTAGGGTTGTGATTAGGGTTACGGTTGTGATTAGGGTTGGGGTTGTGATTAGGGTTAGGGTTATGATTAGGGTTAGGCTTAAGGTTACGATTAGGGTTAGGGTTGCGATTAGGGTTAGGATTAGGGATAGGGTTAGGGTTAGGTTTGTGATTAGGGTTAGGATTAGGGATAGGGTTAGGGCTAGGGTTGTGATTAGGGTTAGGATTAAGATTAGGGTTAGGGTTAGGGTTGTGATTAGGGTTAGGGTTAGGATTAGGGTTAAGGTTAGGGTTCAGATTAGGGTTTGGGTTGTGATTAGGGTTAGGGTTGTGATTATGATTAGGGTTAGGGTTATGATTAGGGTTAGGATTAGGGTTAGGGTTGTGATTAGGGTTCGGATTAGGGTTAGGGTTCAGATTAGGGTTAGGGTTCAGATTAGGGTTAGGATAAGGGTTAGGGTTCAGATTAGGGTTAGGATTAGGATTAGGGTTCAGATTAGGGTTAGGATTAGGGTTAGGGTTGTGATTAGGGTTAGGGTTAGGGTTCAGATTAGGGTTAGGATTAGGGTTAGGGTTGTGATTATGATTAGGGTTATGATTAGGGTTAGGATTAGGGTTGTGATTAGGGCTCAGATTAGGGTTAGGATTAGGGTAGTGTTTAGGGTTAGGGTTCGGATTAGGGTTCGGATTAGGGTTAGGGTTAGGGTTCAGATTAGGGTTAGGGTTCGGATTAGGGTTAGGGTTGTGATTGGGGTTAGGGTTCAGATTAGGGTTCAGGTTAGGATTAGGGTTAGGGTTCGGATTAGGGTTAGGGTTAGGTTTAGGGTTAGGGTTATGGTTCAGATTAGGGTTCGGATTAGGGTCAGGGTTCGGATTCGGGTTAGGGTTTGGATTAGGGTCAGGGTTAGAACCAGAACGAAACTTAAGTAAACACAACCAGAACTGAACCAGACCCGAAACAGAACGTACCAGAACTGAACCAGAACCGAAGCGAACCAAACCAGAATCATGCCAGAACCAAACCAGAACCGAACCAAACTCAACCAGAACCGAACCAGAACATTCCAGAACTAAACCAGAACCGAACCAGAACCGAAACAGAACGTACCAGAACTGAACCAGAACCGAAGCGAACCAGAATCATGCCAGAACCAAACCAGAACCGAACCAAACTCAACCAGAACCGAACCAGAACATTCCAGAACTAAACCAGAACCGAACCAGAACCGAACCAAACTCAACCAGAACCGAACCAGAACGTTCCAGAACTGAACCAGAACCGAAGCGAACCGAACCAGAATCATGCCAGAACCGTACCAAACTCAACCAGAACTGAACCAGAACGTTCCAGAACTAAACCAGAACCGAACCAGAACTGAACCAAACTCAACCAGAACCTAACAAGAACGTTCCAGAACTAAACCAGAACCGAACCAAACCAGAACCGTGCCAGAACCGTACAAGAACCGAACCAGAATCGAACCAGAACTCAACCAGAACTGAACCCGAACCAGAACCGCACCGAACCAGAACCGCACCGAACCGAACCAGAACTTAACCAGAACTGAACCCGAACCAGAACCGAACCAGAACCGAACCAGAACCGAACCAGAACTAAACCAGAACTTAACCAGAACCGAACCATAACCGAACCGAACCAGAACCAGAACCGTACAAGAACCGAACCAGAACCGAACCAGAACCGAACCAGAACCAGAACCGAACTCAAGCAAACAGAACCAGAACCAAACTCAAGCAAACATTATTAATGTCCTCAGGTTGGCATTGAGAAAAATCCGATGCCTCAGCTTGGATGGGCAGATCTGATTTCTCCTCTCAGTGAGTATTTGCCTGGTCTTCAAGAAGACTCTCTCTGAAGGAACAGATGAAGCCAGGATACAGAGCCTCCCCTCCATCACCTGCATCTTATATCCTCACATGTGATTGGCTGCATGGCTGCCAAGCTGACCAATCAACACAAAGCTCTGCTGTGAGCAGAGCTGGGGTTGAGCACTGTGAGAAAAAAACGAAAGGGAAAAAACTGGGAGCTGGCTCTCTCTCGATGCTCTTCTGATTCACTTTAAAGCATCGGCTCTCAGAGCTGCAGCTTTTGATCATGACACATCACTAATGTGCTTAATCTGTGTTACTATTATGAGGGGGTCCTTGGACAATTTTCTCACCTGTAAGGGGTCCCTGGATCCAAAAAGTTTGAGAACCCCTGCTCTAGCTAGTAGGAGTGCAAACTCCCGATAGTGAAAACAAACGGAACAAAAAGAGCGACACAACTGCACAGAAACTCCTAGACTCCTAGACTACATGTCTTTCAATGTAGACTTCCACTGAGAGGAACATATTAGACTATTTAGGAACTAAATTAGGAACTAAATTTAGACTGTCATACCAGCTTGATCATCAATGAAAATGTCCTGGAAATGTCCTGGAAAATGATCTCTGGAAAAGAGTGGGAACCCTGCAAACAACATAACTCAGTAAACACATTGAAGGGCTCTTCTCACTAACTCTGAAGGTGAGCTAATGGGTCAGCACAGGCTACTGGAGTCCAAGAGTATATCAACTTTCCACACCTGTTCCTAATCAGGGGCAATCAGGCACGCACACCTGACTCTGCTCTGTGTTGATTCCTTCACCAAAATGAGTGCTCCTCACATGTGTAGTCCAAGTCTGTGCTGCTTAATCTCACTAATTACTACACACTGCACCTTTAAATGTTCTAACATGGAGTTACATTTAATTCACAGTAGCTGCAGGACTAGTTGAGACAGTTTTGAAAATAGCCAATGCACATTCTGTATTCAGAGTCACAGCTAACATAAGCCCCTTAAAGCAGTGATAACTTTAGCTAGTTCTCGTCAGAAATATTTCTTCAACAAAGTTGTGTTTTTTTTTTTGTAGTATATGTTATACAGTTATGTTTATGTATGGTGGTCAGAGAAGCTTGGCTCTCTCAGACACTCCACCAAGGCTGCATCTACCATTATGTCGTCTGATAATAAGTTCACTAACATGTCTTTCTTAGTTTCTCCCATTCACAATAATATGTAATGAAAACAAATCTTCCTCTCAGGGCCAGAGGCAGAGTGCTTCAGTTGTCATGTCTTGATTTGAAGTGTTTTTTCTTTAGCATGTGTTTTCTATGTCAGCAAGTATCTGGCTTTGCATCCTTTATGTGTTTGCAGCATGTTGGCTGTTTATGCAGCTTCTATGGCTTTTGGTATCCCATTTATTTTTTTCATTTGCAGCATGTTTTCACCAATGTTTCTTTATGCAATATTGCATTTGTTATGAATTTACAAGTGTCTCCTTGTGAAGACCATTTGGACCATAGCCTTGTCTGTAACCATAGAAAATGTTATATTTGTTGACATGTTTACATGTATACAACTGCCACCATCATAGACAAACTGAAACTATAACTACATTGTGACCCCGACATCAAACCAACTGCTGGAGGTCAGTATCTGGACAGAAAAAAACACTTGCTAAGGACTAAAGTGAGCCAACAGTGTGACTGAGGTCTGGTTGTGTTCTTTGCTTGTGAGTTTCTGTGGTATATCTAGAGAGGTTTGAGTTTTTGTCCTTTTTTTTTCTTTTCCTGGCACATAGAAGAAAGTGGCAGACTTCCAGTCTAATGTGGCTGGGGTTGATAACTGTGACATGGCCCAGGTTACGCTCTGACCGCACGGCCAGGCTGCAAGATTTGGTGGGATTACCAAGGAGGAAATGTTGCTCTGGGAACATTGGAAAGGGAGCAGGGCAGGTCCTGTAAAACATGCAGCTGGAGTTTCATATAGATTAGACATACATGACCACTGTCAGCAGTGCCAAAGCATTTACGGACATTTTGAAAGAGGATTAGAAAGTGAATCCCTTTGCTCAGTTTCTGGCGAAGGATTTCTCAGGGAAATTACTTTTCATTCATTTTCTGCTCCACATTACAATGTTGTTCTGGGAACGTGAAACTTGTAAACAGGCTTATGAATGGCTCAGGCTGCACAAGTGTATATTCCATGGTGTTTAATTCTAGATAAAGAGGATTTTTCTGCTGTGATAATATGTGAATATATGCCTTTTATTCACTTCTTTTAAACGCTTCTTTTTTTGTACTAGGTTTTTAGCTGTGACATAGATAGATATGGAAAGAAAAAAATCAATTATACATTAAACATGTTTAAGTGCTTCGTTGAAATGTTGCACTTTACCTTGGGACTGTAAGCATTTATGCAATAATGGGAGCCATAACACATTTCTAAGAAAATAACATCCATGCAGTTAATTTGACAAATGAAAAGTAATATGCACTTTGACACAAAAGGATCCATTTGAAGAGTTTGGGCTACCACCTAAAACAAAGCATACAGGTGCAGCTAATCACTCTAATATCAGCAGGCAACTGCATCAACAAGGCAGCCAGAGCTCTGTTATAGAGTGTGCGAATTGCCACAGATCTGTGGATGAAAGTAAATCAAAGAAGTTAACAACGGCATGTTCTGACGAGTGATGGGGTACAATAGTACAATATCATGAGGCATACAGGACATGAATGAGGCAAAGAAAAGGAACCAAACTGGATCATTAGATGTCAGTAAGTGAGTGTAGCAGAGTAACATTTATTTGAATAATAAATCTGAAGGTCAGATCATTCTTTCATTTGATTCCCAAATCAAGACACTGGTAGGAATTGCTTCACACTGTTAATATAGACTTAAAAACGGTTTTGAATTGCAAAATAATGGAATTTTAAACATGCAATTCAAAATGAGATTAACTGTGATTAACCACTGAAATTCAGCAAATAATCACGAATCAGGAGTTTAACATTTATACTTAATTTATACTTACTTAAATGTTGTTAACTTGGTGTGAAACTTTTATTCCTGGTGAATTTTATGACAGCACCTCTGTGATATTTGAGTTACTTTTATTCGGAACCTTTTCCACTGCTAAGCTGTTTTGTTATGCAGCATCTGATTGGAGTATTATCTGTTCTTTCCTCCTTTCACACCATTTGTCATTAAGAAAGTGAAAAATCCTCAGTTACTGCTGAAGCGTTTGTAAATTGGCAGTGCCAATTCTGTCATTTTTAGATGCACTTTAACAAAAATTCCATTGTAAAATGATTTCTTTGTTTCCCCTGTGAGCCTGAAATCACATAGTTAGGGTCTAATCAAATCAGCCAGACACATGCTTGCAAAATTGCACAATCATGTGCACACTATGATCAGTGGATCAGAGTTCTGCCTCTCACCAAGTGATTACTGTTGGTGTTGTCAGGTTGTTTTTTTATACTCACCTAAATAAAAGTTTGACAACAATTTTGCAGTTTGATTGTTACAAATTCTCCCATGGACACAAGTTCACTTCACCTTCATACAACAACCTTCAGGATGGAAAAACAAAGGCAATAAAGGTGTGCAATAATCCAATGTTACAATTACATTTAGAAAGAAATTTAGAAAAAATCTGAGAGTAAGTACAACACAAGCAACGATCTGTGTCAGGAGGAAACAGCGTTAGTGGGTGCCACTGACAGCTTCAAGTCAAATCTGACACAGGTGCTGACATGCAGGCTAGAGGCAAAGCAGTTTTTGTATTTATTTTGAATTTACATCATTTACACAAACAAAATCAATTACCGCTGATATTAGAATAATATCAGAAATCAGGAGTTGTATGAGAGGCATCAGAAACGATCGTCTTTATGAAGGTCTAAAACATGACTTCTTCTCTGGCTTGGGTGAAAGTATGACAAATTGTTCTTCGCTGGCTGAATTTGCAAAAAAGCTTCAAGTCAAATCTGACACAGGTGCTGACATGCAGGCTAGAGGCAAAGCAGTTTTTGTATTTATTTTGAATTTACATCATTTACACAAACAAAATCAATTACCGCTGATATTAGACTGCTGTTTAATATCAATATTATCATCATAGTCACGACGTAACGTTCCCCAAAGCAGTGGTGCCCAAAGTGGGGGTCGTAGGACACAGGTGGGCCGCAAAATGTCTTCCAGTAATCTAAAATTTTGCACTTCGCCAATCATTTTAAGTTTATCAACAAAGATACTAGGTAAATTGGAAATACTAAATATTTTATTAGTT
This sequence comes from Notolabrus celidotus, assembly GCF_009762535.1. Taxonomy (NCBI): domain Eukaryota; kingdom Metazoa; phylum Chordata; class Actinopteri; order Labriformes; family Labridae; genus Notolabrus; species Notolabrus celidotus. The sequence continues at coordinate 9,457,508 of NC_048285.1, forward strand.
TTTTGCCTTTCTTTGTTGTAAGGGTAAGTTAACAATTACAAAGGCATCAGTGAGTAGCAGGTTAATTCACAGCAGTACAGAAAACACAGCCACATGTGCACAGAGGTGGCTAATTTTCTGCAGACCAGCTAAATTAAGTATGAAGCACCATTTAATCACTTTGAGGGACAGTGGAGGTTGCAAGTCCTTGGCACCTATATTTTGAGGGTCAAAATCCAAGGAAAATACCAGGAGTGAAAAGAGAGACTGGAGATGGGAAAAGAAGCTGACTTATTTATTAACAAACTAGTAACGATAACATAAAGCAACTGAAAACAACTTTCTGTTAAAAAGGACAGAAAAACCCCCAAATAATTGTTAAAATAATCCTCAGTATCCTCAATATCACAACTCAGAAGTAAACCATTAAGGCACTCAGTCCTCATACACCTCCGCCCACGGGAGGGACAAAACACAGCTTCAGCACAAGTCTTCAACCTTCTCACAACTGCTCCAGCTCTCTGCTGCTTTCCTTCTCCTCCTCTTTATGCTGCGGGTCTCATCAGCATGTAGCTTCAGGCATAATCAGTTACTTGCAGCACTCAATCAGTGTAGTGGAAGTAGTGCCGAAGAGCTGGAGGGGGACAGAGAGGGAGGGAGGGAGGGAGAATCAGGCAAAACAACACAACACAAACAGACCACAGTATGGTACGCAACAGTCATCATCACCATGTCCAGCAATGCCTTAGTCATCAACATCATCAGTAGCATTGAAAGCATTAAGTATCAATTCACAGGGCTGGGTCTAAAACTGAGGTTTATGTTATTAATTCTACAACTGAACTACAGAGGAGAAGAGTCTAGCTTAAGTGTGTGTGTGTCCCCAAAAGAGCTGGGTGTTTAGCTTTACAATAAAGGTAGACGCTGCTGTTCCTTGAGTGGCCACTTGGCTCCAAGAGAAACCACATTTTAAATAGGCCCAATAATAAAATTTTAGCTGAATTTTACACACTTTCAGAATTTCCCCTTGATTAACTTTGAAGTACTGTGTGCTTATTTATTGAGTCTTTTGGATCAGAGTAGCTCTATGCAAGCAAATGACTCAAATTGCTGTGATCTCTGTTCAAAATTTCTAAAAAATAGAGAATGTCTGTGTGTTAAATACAGCTGCATGACTTTACTATAACAGAGCTGTACGAAAGCATGTTATTCCCATATCAGGCAGTTAGTTGCAAGATGGAAGTATGACATGTCATTGTACCAGATGAGTTATTGTTGCTGTCAATGCTCTGAGTGTCATCATTGGGCACGTATCTACTTAATTATCACATTGTAGTAAGAACCCAACCTCCTATTCTTCTTATGTCTGCATGTCCTTGAGCATGACTATGATGCCTCTAGCTGGGTCTGCTAGTCTTGCTGCATTGTATCTCAAAGTCACAAAGGAACAAAGTATTCACAAAGTACTTGAGTTGGTCTGACGTCAAGCGTTAATGTAAAGGAATATCAGAAATCAGGAGTTGTATGAGAGGCATCAGAAACGATCGTCTTTATGAAGGTCTAAAACATGACTTCTTCTCTGGCTTGGGTGAAAGTATGACAAATTGTTCTTCGCTGGCTGAATTTGCAAAAAAGCTCAAAGGAGCCTACAAAGAGAATTTAGAGAAGGCACTGATGAACCAAGAAGTTTTACTATCAGACGTATCAAACCTGAATTCAGATGTCCCAGCATCATTGACATCATGCTCATGCAATGATGAGCATTTCTATTTCATTCCTTTTCGTGTTCCTCGACAACAGCACAACAAGATTCAGGGACCGAGGGTAATGATTATGCAGAAGAAGAGTAAAATGCATGCCCATGAGCAGATATGTTTTCACATTTTTATTTGACACTGCTCTCTTTTGTTTAAAACTAGGGCACAAAACTACAATACAGCCTTATCACAGACAGTAGCAGCAGGATTTGTGTTGTTTGATAGAGAGCACAACAAAACAAGTAAGGAAGACCAAAACAAATTACTTGCAAAACCAGTTACCCAGGCTTCATTTCTTTATTTCTTTTATTATTGGATTGTTTTCTTATTAATGTGAATTATTATCTCATGTCATGAAGTCCCCCTGTTTTTCTTTGCTTCATTAGAGATTCCATACACAAAATGGGGAACATCATTAAGATACATGCAAATGTGGAGCCAGCAGACGCTAACAATGTTTGTATTCCCAAACACTAGGAAAGATAGGTCAGCCGCAAATACTTCTGCTCCCTCAAAAAAAAAAAAAGATTCCATTACAACAAATACAGCGATGCAGCCCGGACAGCAGACAGGTAAACAGTTTTAACAGCAAACACATAGAAACAACAGGTAATGCAAACACGCAACGTCCTGACACCTCCTCCGGAAGAGCACTCATTATACAGGCACACAAACGGGATTCAAGAGGGATGCAAAAGCAACATGGGTCGTGGGTCTCCACTGTAATCTTACACAGAATGGCAGCAGTGACAGAATGAGTTTTCTCCCCATTGAATAGCGAGACGGCTCTTTGTGTCTTTTTGATTTCCTCTCTTTTCATATGATGTGTGGGGAAGGAAAGATCCCCTTTGTGTCAAGCCACAAGACTTAAAAGCAAAGTTGGATCTGGGTGCATTTGGGTTGTGCAAGACACAGCGAGAGAAAGAGGGAAGAGTACACAACGCACAAACTGCCTGGATCCATGTTTTTCTATGATACCCCGCACAAACAATGTTTTCTTGAGAAAGTAGCATCACTGCAGCTGAGTTTGTTGACAGTTTGTTGAAAATGTTGAAGTGAGCACAAAAATGACAAGATTATTTTACCTTTTACTGCGTTTTTTTTGTAGCGCATACTTCTTTGCCTTTAAATAAACAGAAAATGCACTCAGAAGGCTCCTCGCTGTAAAATTTATGATGCAGCTCCATGAAATTATAGAATTGGAAGTGAATTAAATCATTATACCTCAGAGGACGAACTTTTGCCCTCATTTGCTTTTTCCTTTTTTGTATCTCAATTACAGCCTCCATTGTTTTAATTTCTTCAGGGGAAGATGCTAGATTAAGAGGGAGGGAAGATAAAAGGATTGTGTGTCACACCTTCACCCATTTACCTTCAGTAACAATCCACTTAACAAAAGTACACTTCTATTTGTTTACTGTGACTCCTCATTTTTGAATATCTATTTTTTAAATGGCAGTTAAAGTTTGGCGTGTTATATTTACTATTAACTTTCCGTTTAAAATGACAAAAAAAATAACCAATCAAATAAATTAAAAAATACAAAAAATAATATGATATAATGCATACAAATCCAGCAGACACGGCTTGTATTTTATCAATCAATCAAGTGGACTTTTGTACATAACAAATGCTGCTCATGTCCAGTATTGAGTCTTCAGGGTATTTTTATAGAGCTCTTGTACTGGGCACTGGGTACCACAGACTTGGCTTGAGTTGCTTTTGCTGCACCCAAAGATACAATCTGAGTATAAGCCAAAAAGCACAAACAATAGGCCTAAACTGAAAGAGACTAACAGCTCTGCAAAGCCACAGCCTGTCTGTTGATTTTATGTCAATGAAAGATTACAGTCTACAGCCATAGCTACCCTGTGGAGAAGGACTGCTAGGGTTTCAAGTCTAATGCCATTGTCAACATGCTCACGTTGGTTATGCCATCATGTTGATAGAAGGTATAATGTTTGCTGTTTATAGTGAAGTGCAAACCATGCTAAAGGCATTAGAAACAAGGTACAGCGCAGGGTAGATCGGAAGATGAATTAAAATTAAAGGGAGATAATTATTACAGTTATACATGAAGAGCGAGGCTTTAAGTGTCCCAATAAGTCCCCGTCCATCTCGCTGGTGTGAGCTTTTGAGCCTGGGGAAAATGTTTGAGACAGGAGTCACAAACTACAAAAAGTAAACTCAGAGAAGTTGCTGAATAACGCCACTTGAGGGGAGATCTTTGCAGGAGATACTAAGAGTTAAAGAGCTTGGAACTGATTAGTCGAACATCAAAATTAGACAGTACTCCAAAGAAAACAAAATACACTTGATCATTTCCACAAAGCTGGTTTACTAAGAAGGCTTGGGTAATGACATGTAGTGGCATGCATATTCTGGGATTTGTTATGGCACCCCCCTTGAGAATAATGCAGCAGCCGTCACTGATGGTAGCACTTGAAAAATGAGTCAGAGAACCTCTGTTCATACAATCTGTTCAACATTTGCAAAGATTAAAGCTATGGACAGAGCCTTTAAGATGTTTACTTCTGACACTTTGGAGATGATGTTTCATGACATATCCATCATAAAAAAGTTACTTTTTATTAGAGGATGTTTCATCAGTTGTATGTATTTCTTTCTTTAAGCTGCTCAGTTAATATAAAAAAGAGGACATATTATTTTCTCTTGTCAAGAACAATAAGCAGCAACACGTTCCATTGAGGACATTCTTAATCTTGCTGTCATAACTGTTTATTTTTTTTCACAATGTATTAATTAAAGCTGCTATAAGTGGGACATGTTTGAAAGTAATGATATTTGAAGTGCTTTTGGGAAATGGTTTCTCTGAAGCATCACTCACAGCAATTATTTTCTCACAGTTCAATGTATTATTAATTACCTACATGTTTACTATGGGCTTTTAGTGTGTGAAACCACTCTTTAGGAAATGAAATGTTTGTTAATGTAACAATGTTTTTATTTGACTTCAGTAGAATATGTTTTTATTTCTACCATTGACCCACTTTTAATGGATTTTGCAATCACTGGCCTCATAGAGTAACAGATTAGGTAAAAAACTGTAATGAAATGATAAAACTCATCCACATCCTCTCTAAAACTTTTTAAAGTAATCACTCATGTCCATAAAATGAGTCCCTGGCATGCCCAGGTGGATATATTAACCTCAATAACACTGTGTATCCAAGAAGTTGCTAAATTTGCCAGGTTCCATGTAAATGATCTCTCAAGGGACTTTCCCTTGACTGTGCAGGTAGAACAGAGGATGATTATATTTAACAATGGAAAAAAACTTCCTCTGTTTAAGCCAGTCTTCACATTCTCTGAGCGCTCCCTGTCGCTATTGTTCTAGTGCGCTGCGTTTGTTTTATACCTGTTATTGCTTGCCATCCACTCCATCACTGAACCAGGACTTCAGATGCCTGCAAGTTCCTGTTTGTTCCTCCTCAGAGGCGGAGAACTGAGAGGAAGGAGAGATGCAGGAGTGCGCTGAAGGTAATTGATATCCAGCTTAGCATGCCAACGTGTGTGGCTTTCAGGACATTAAGGAAATGAAAATGCAAGTCTTTCTGCACATTAAGGAATAGGAAACCAAAATAGAAACCTCTGCAGCTGTTCTTTCACAAGGCTTGTTTGTGTCGAGTAAAATGGGATGTAAGAATGTATGTTTTTTTATTCTTTGCAAACATAAGGGGTAACTGAAGGTGCAAGTACTGTTATTAAGTGTGGTTTTCATATTCGCAGAAGTGTATTTTATTTAGAGAACTACTGCAATTGTCACAGGAGAAAGACTGAAATATTTCTTATGTCTGGAAAATCTGAACACTGTTTGCACTAAACCAAACTTTAACACATCATATCTCTAAAAACGATGCTGTCATTCTTTCCAGTAGTGCCCTAGATTATTGAAAAAAGGGAATGAGCAGGTAGTAGGGTTATTTTTACAGAAACTTTCATTTTTATCTTTATTTTTTATTTATTTATAATTTTAAAGGAGCACATAATGAACTTTAATAAATGGACAGTGGATGTCGTGTAAAATACTGTAAGCAAGCTATTTAATCACATATTTGCTGTTACATATGCTGCTGCCAGAGCTGTTGCAAAATATGCCAAGTGCAATATGACAATTTAAGAACTTTATTTGAGCATGGCTTGTATTTTCTGTAATTTTACAGTATTCAGAAATGTTATGTAAAAAAATAAATAAATAAAAATCTGTTGGCTGATTTTCAACCCATGTGATCGCCTGACATCAGTTTGTTTTTTGTTAACCAAGTTTATCTATTTTGGTTGTTGCTGACTGTCTTAGCATATTACTTTTTCTAATGTTCTAATGTTGGGATCAATCATAGAGTCCTTCATATTATGCCTATGAAGAATAAAAGATGATGTATGGTCTAGTTGCTATGTTGGTGATGACCTTTGTTAAACCTGTAATAGATCCTCCTTTGCAACACATAAAAACATTAAACTTAGAACGGTTAAGGTGGAAGAGTGACAAATTGAGCATTTATACAATTTGAAAACTACTTTTTCTTTCTTCTACTTCTTGTGGAGTGACCTTTATGTGCACACCACATGACTCAGGACTGTTGAGGTGCTGCCATCTGGGATTCTCTTCAGGGTTCCATGAGTAACACGAAATCTGAGTAAGATTTCAGTTATTTTGCCAGTGTCGGCAGCTTTGCATCCACACTTTTTTTTATATTTTAATCTTTCTTAGTGTTTTTCTCAGTTGATATTAACTTCTTGGGGATTGTGTGTGAGGCAAAAGACAGTTTTCAGGGTTAGTGATGGGCTTCTTATTCTTTTCTTCTCTAATCCTGCACACCTCTCTCCCGCTCAGAAGCTCCAGAGGAGCAGATGGCTTGGCATCACCCTGACAGCCCAGTGTCAGCCTGTCTCTTCATTTTGTCATCCGATCCAAGACTAGGTGTTAGCCCTGAATAAACACAGAAAATGGCACACTGGAATTAGGCAGGAACAATTTGAGGGCACAATTGAAATAGAATATGAAAACCTACCAAGATACGGCTCAATCAGGAAACAGGTTAGCACAGCAGGAGTCTGCCTCGAGGGACAGAGACCATTAAAATGTGACAGAGAAAACAAACACATTTTCTTTGCACAGTTGGTGTGAAATGCCTTTATTTATTTTATATCAGCTCTAGGTGAGCTCAGGATGTTCAGTTTTCTGTGTGATAATTTCAATATTCTCACCCCAGAATGCTAAAGGAAAAGCATTGGGCTGGTGATAAGAGAGCAGGTACAAGAGATCAATGAGCTTGTTTAAAGCTGATAATTATTATTGATATGTGTCATATTGACTCATAGAATAAGATAACTTGCTACAATTTCTTAAGGCTCTTAAGTTAAAAAATACTAACAGTAAAAAACAAACAAAATGCCAGGAGTCGCATGATGCTCCTCTCTATTAATATCACATCCTCTTTTAGTTTTGGACTTTTCCAAAGAAAATCCAAATAGCCTCTCATTGTTTCCCCTCTAAACAGATTTGGCAGCCAAATTGCATCCATGTCCTTCAGCACAGAAAGAACTGCATGAGGCACTGACAGACACTTGTGTTCTACAATGCACTGCAGACAGAAGCCATTATATCTCCCCTGTGCTTCCCAACAGGGTTGCCAGACTTGGGTAGGGTCACATGAATTAGCCAGCTTTTCTGAATCAAAGATTTCTTCCATTCACTTTTTTTTTAACACCTTTGAGTAAAGAATGGGAATAAAAGGCAACCACTTGTCTTCAGTGTTCTGAAAACAAATTTTGAAAGGGGAAAAAAAACAAACATAAATAAATCAGATGGAGTTCAGGATGTGAGCACAAGGTGAATAATGTTTAGTGTCAAGATTCAAGTGTGGCCTGCCTGCGGGGCTCCTCTGTGGAGAGGCTTCCGGTGCAGACTCAACTCTCCGCTCCACTGTCAGAGCAGGAAATAACAAACAGATTTGTTTTTTACGTCTCCCGAAGGACTGAATTTAAGTCATTCAGAGTTGTTTTTGCCATACTTGCCTTGTGACAACCCTAGGTGACTGCTTTGCATTATCCAACAGAGATAAAAAAAAAAAATTGACAGCGTGGTTCTAGCTAAAGTTTACCTTCAGAGTAACTACTGCTTTTAGTATGAGCCAATTTAAGCACAGAAATGACCAGACGCTGCAGGGTAGGGGACTTGTCTCAAGACACCCTGGATCATTAGGATATATGCGAGGGCAGCAGTTGCACTCCAATCTGACCAGGCACAGAACAAAGCAAGCGCGCCCAGATCACCTAGTAGAGCCTCGCTTCCAGTCATTCCTGGAGCGCTTTGTTTGCAGTGAAAATGCAATAAACCCAGCAACTACAACAAATAGCTGCTTGACTCATCACTCTCAAATAGTAGGTGAGATGGTTAGCATAAAAATAGCAGTAGGCGAATGTTACTCACCGTCTCGGTCCAATTTAACTGCAGCAGAAGAGCTGGTGCTTGTTGAAGTAACATCAAAGCACTCAACAGCTGGTTTAGTTCAGAGAATTTTGTCTCACTCATCAAACTAGGGGAATGTGCCCTTCTTGTCACTGAAACCTCCACTTTTGCAAAGCTTTTCTCAGACCATTACATACTGCTATCTGAGTTTCTTGGCCTTCGTTCGTCACTGCTCGGCACAGCAGTAATCCGTTTTTATTCATGTGCTGACTACAAGTATGTAAACTTCTGTATTTTTGTGAATGGTGTCGAAACATTTGACAAATTTCTTCATCTGACAAAGTGTTGTTGAGCATTTGACCCCCTCAATGCTTCAGCTTCTAGCATTTTTAAAAAAATGTTATAAAATAATATTATGGTTGTTTGGCTGTGTTTGGTGTTATTTTTTTTATCTGCTTTTGGATTGGACCAATTGTGCTTACATGCAGCTGTGAGCAACATTTAATCACTTCGAAGGCCAATGGGGTTCACGAGTCCCCGACACTCTTATTTTGAGGGTCGCGGGCCAAAAAGTTTTAGACTGCTCAGCATCAACCTTCGACTAATTGTTTTGATAGGTTAACTAGGTTGGTGTCCTGGACCTGGCTAACACAATAAAATGTGAAACCAGTACACATGACATTTGTTTACCAGCGCAAAGGGAAGAAGAGGCTGTGACTTACAATGGCCTAATTAACAAAATGCACCAATGAATCACTTTATCATCTGAGTTGGAACAAAGCAATCGAGATACGAATGCACCTTAAGATTTTCTATTATTATGCAGTGTGTTGTAGTGATTTTTAAACTATGGTGGGACTAGTCCATACAAAGATGGGGCTCAAATAATTGTCAGAATTTCAATTTATGGTATTTACATCACACAGCAGAGAGAGAGAGAGAGAGAGAGAGAGAGAGAGAGAGAGAGAAAGAGAGAGAGAGAGAGAGAGAGCGAGCGAGCATAAAATGCAATGAAGTCAGCACAGAAATCCACCCTATTATTAATAGCATATTTACACTCCCCAGTCGTTCACCTCAGATGTGAATGAAAAGCTGCTAGTTTTCATCGGCACTGCAAGCACCTCCTCTGTCCAAGGACATTTAATTGGGTCCATAGAACTATTACGGTTTCCCTGAACTATTAGGCCAATGACTCATTACAAAGACAACCTGTTTAAGTAACAGCTAGCTGTTGGCAAACTGACAAGGCAAGCTCACATGAGTGACTTAGTGACGTGCAACACAGTGACGCTTGAAAACCACTGATTTATTTACAGTAACAGACGTCGAATACCAATGTAGTCACTGACTGACAGATCTGCTATTAAACTCAGACCAGTGTAAGGTGTACACTACAACACTACACTACACATGTGGAGGCGGTGTTGGATCAGGTCAACTGTAACACTCAAGAAGACAGCTAAACCACACACTTAACGTTTGTGTTAGTGGTTGCACAGACATGAGATCCCACAGAAGATTATGAGATTAAACATGACTTGAGAAGATAAACAAAGGTGGGGTGCGATTGGCGTCATAACCCGTCATCCTGGCGTGTGTGCTGTCACGCAGCAACAAAAAATGAGGCTAATAATCTGGGTGAATAATGCAAAAACCTGTTCTTCTTTTCAGTCTTCCACTTGGCTTAGAGTACGTTTTTGTTTATTTTTACTGCCATGTTTGTGAGCTGTAAATTAATTCATCATCTGGTTGGTGATGCGTCCTAGTTCCCTCTTTACATTGATTATTGAGGGTAAATTGTAAATATTAAACTTGTTTGATATTTACGATACCAGATCAAAGAGTCTCCGACGTGGTCCGAATCAGTAAAATAATCTTATTGAATCCTCACACCAGATAATTGTTTGGATAGATAATCGGTAAGGACGAGCCCCAAATCAGGTCAAATTAGGCCCTGTACACCAGGGGTTCCCAAACTTTCAGCCCGCGACCCCCAAAATATAGGTGCCAAAGACTTGCGACCTGCACTGTCCCTCAAAGTGATTTAATGTGGCTTCATTTAGCTGGTCTGCAAAAAATTACCCTACCTATATGAGCATGTGGCTGTGCTTCCTGTGCCGTTATGAATGAAACTACTGCTACTGATGCTTTTGATCATTAACTGTTCATTAACCTTAAACTTAGGAGTCATCTGGCAAAAAGAAAGGCAGAAAACTCATTTTCGATTTTCAAGGTTTCATTTCAAGTTTAGCTACTATTTTTGTCAATATTTTTTACAATGATGGGTAAAATGTACTAATTTTAGGTAACTTTTTGTCATTCAACTTTTTTTTCAGTTTTTTTAGGAGCAAGCTTACCTGCAGTCAAAGAGAGACAGCTTCTTGATAGTGTTGATGACCTAGGGAAATAATTGATCCCACAAGCAGACCAGCATACAGGAAGCGGTTCGAAAGAGATTTGCCTGTATGAGAGACTTGCCAGTGACATTTCCAGCTGCAAGCATGAAAGTGTTGCTGAGAAGCTGAGTGATACACTGACAGATCACCTGATACTTGAAGAAGATAAGTCTCAGGCGGAGATTCGGACTGAAGTAGACAGTTTCATGAAGCGGATGAGGAACTGGCTAAATCAGCAGGTGCAACAGTGTAAGACAAAGAAGGACAATGTGAGCATGGCTGTGAGACAGATAAAGAAAGTTGTGAACATTCAGCCAGAAGATACAAGGGCTCAAGGAGCAGAAAAGGATACTTTAACCTGCTTCACACTCAGGTGTGAAGCAGGTTAAAGTCTCCTGGACCTAATTTCATGTATGCCTCCATGAAATTGGTTTTCTAGTAACACACAATATTGAGCAACCAAAATTAAAGATAGAAAATGAAATGCAAAAAAGATTGTATCGACATGCACTATCTAATTGTATACGCAAAATGCACTGCATTATGAAAAGTTATATGCATACAAATGTACATGCAGAAAATTATTTTTAATTAATTCAAAAATACTTTTAATATTAGTACCAAGAGCACAGACCTTACTATTCTAAAGTTTCAAGTGACAGCTACTACAAGCTTAAAAATCATCAGCCTCCAATATACTGTTTAGAAGCACCTTGTGATTACAAGTGCCCTCAAGCTGATTGTGTGTATGGCTTTGCCTTTGCTTTACAGATAGATAATCAAAATGTAAAAAGAAATCTCTGTGAATTAGATGTGAACTACAGTGGCCTTATTCTTGATTACTACACGGCTTTCTAACTTATTGCCTGGCTGCTTTAAAAACCTGTTTCTGATTGGTCAAAACCCCATCACAAGAGTTATTAAATCTAGATAAAAAAGGCGACGCAAGGGACAACAAAATCATACATGTAAAATGTAATCCATTGAAACGTATGTCTTGTGGGAACATGAAACTTTTGATTTGTGGTTAGTGGCTGACCAATCACCAGGGATGTTAAAACACAGAGGGAGCTGAGTGAAAGAGGCATTGCAAAATTGAAGAAAACAGACACAAAGCAGCCACAAGTTGCAACACAGTGTGGGCTTTGGCAGTGGTAGGACAGTACAGTGAAAAGAAAAAGCCAACAGACTTTTAAAAGTTATGGGGAAGGAAGCCTTAAACAAGTGCTGCTGTATGCCAACAGAAAATGGTTAAGTAAAGACTTAAGCATGAATGGAAAATGTTAAGTTTAATCATAACCTGACCTGTAAGTAGGGATGAATCTAAGGGACTATCTCTTTAGCTTTAAAAGTAAATCTTTTTCTAATTATTTGTGCCGTGTCTGGGTCAAGATTCTACTTTGGATAACCATAGGCTCACTGCAATACCCTAATGATCCATTTGGATTGGGTTTAGTGCCTTGGACTTCCAGCTTCTGATGCCCCAAATTGAAATGCAAAAATTAGAGAAGTAAAGCAGAGTTGTTTTATCATGTGTGTATGTGTGTAGTTTAGTGATTGTGAGACAAAAAGAAATGTGGGAAACAGAGATTAAAGACAGAAAGTAAGAAAAGAAGTCAGAGAGGGATGGAGGCAGCTATAGAACAATCATATTAGGGAATTGGGGTGTATCAGAGCAGTTACGTGAAATGAGGTGCCCCACTACAGGTTGGTTCCAGGCGATGAAATGATAGATGAAACGGAGAAACAACAGTAGTCAATTACAGCAGTGCATGATTAACCTAAACTAATTAAGACCTCTGGGTAATGAAGGGAAAGGAAACAGTAGCTGTCCCTTCCCTTTTACAGTGTGAACTCCCAGTGCAGAATCTGTGCAGAGACTGCCTTTGTTCTCAGAGTCCCAGTCTGCAACCCAGTTGAACAACTGCCATCTGTACTGTAACTCTCGCTATTCTCTCTCTCTAATTTACAGTAGCTTTGTGCCAGTGGTTTGTTTGTATCACTGTGTATGCACATGTTATATTTATTATTACCACTATTTGATGTGCCAATGATGTGATTAATATTATAAATAAATTAGATCTTTTTGTGTTGTATGGATATAGCACCTGGTCAGATTGGAGCATTAAGTGTTTAAAAAGATGGATGACACATCTGCAGCTCCTCTCATTGAACAAAAGTAATGTCAATACCCACTTCAATGGGTGCTGACATCTTGCCCTGTTGACATCATATGGAGCCAGAGTAGTGAGGATTGGCTAGTGGAGCCACAGTATTGACTTTCCACCCTTAACCAGAGCACACTTCATTAATGAAACGATGAAGATATTTCAGGTTGGCATAGTTGATAGCATATCATATCATGTCAGTTTAAAGTAGGCTGATAAATAGAAAGTTAACTGAGCACTGTTTGTTAGATTTTCTCTCACCGTTCCTTCTCTGCTTGTCTGTTAAAGAATATTACAGGAGCTGCATTTGTCAACAGAGCTGTCAATCTTGTCAATTTACTATTCCTTCTTATGGCATCATACAACTAATGCAAACTAACCCTCACATAAATATGAGCACTTAAACATAGCATGATTGAATCCACTCATAAAAACACAAAGCATATTTGAGATTAATTTTTTGGATGTGTGTTTTGGTTTTAAAGGTGGGCTTTATGACCTATGATGCAGCTTGTCAGTTAGCAGGAGCTCCAATTGTTTTGACTACACTATTGGGGAGCTGTTGTGTTGTCCTTTTTTTTTTCAATGTGCCTTTGGGTTGGATGAGTTTGAAAAGAAAGTGATGGGGTCTTCATATCATATCATCCAAAATCAGTAACATAAATTGTATAAAGTATCTGTGTCTCTAGTGTGCATAAAGTATTTACTTTAGAGACACTATGACACTAAAACTTATGAAGCTTTTATTTTGCAAAATCAATCACAATATCAGAAGACAAGGACAATAACAGAAACCTGAAAACTCTCTTGTTCTATAACATTGCACAGAAATTGCATGAATTAAACCATCACTTTCTATGTTTTATACACATTTCTGCCAATTTACTTCAGCATGACTGCACTGTGAGGCCCAGTCCCTGTCATACTTAGAGTGACTATTCTATAAAGCCAGGGAATGAAGCATCTTGTCATGCTAATTGTGCTGCTGCACTTCACCAGGATGACAACTCCTCCCGCTGTGTATCAGTTAAAGAATGTCAGTGGTCAAAATACTAAAGTTGTTAGAAAATGTAGTGGGAAAAAAAGCAATGTGCGTTTTGGTCCACTGCTTACTCGATGGATCATGGGATGTTGAGAGCCAGACAAGCATTACAACAAACAAATATATTTGCATCAGCTATGCAAAATAAGAGACCAAGGACCATGGGGAGATGGGCTTTCTGCATTTGGAAAACAAAGTGTTGTCTAATTAGGTTGGTTCTAAATATCTGTTCTCGGGTAGTCATTGAATGCCAAATTGGTGATTGGTTGTTTTTGTTTCAGAGATTTTTTCCCCAACTGAATACTGGTAGGGCACGGCTGGCTGCGTGGATAAGGATCAATGCAGGTTCCTCTTTAATTAGGACGAATTAATGCATGTGTTTCACAGGTGACCTGGATCCTTACAGCTTTGAAGTTGTCAGTGATCTTTGCTAGTCATCAATTTACAAGAGCTCATCATTTGGAGAAAACTCCCTTTGCTCCATCTTGCAGCCTGGGAATTTAAAGAGCCTTTCACCGTCTCTGCTTAGGGTATGCATGGCATCACTTACAAGCCTGCAGGAACCAACATGCTGACATCAGGCTATTTGGAATTTCTTAATCTGCTTTTCTGGTTTATATACATCCTCATGTATATTTTACACTATATCTAAATTTGCATATGCCTCCAGCTTGTTGCTTTCTGGATCATTCTCAGTGTCACAAGTCAACTGAGTAAAATGTACCTACATGTGATTAGAGAAAAAGTCACATCAGTATACCTTGATATCAAGGCATGCTGACGGATAATTTTCGGGGAAAATACTTTCATCTTTCAACTCGATGAAATCATCCCTCCTTCAACACAACTTTTGTCACATTGTTACATAGTTTCTGTCACTCAAAGTATGATGGGGAGAAGCCACAAGACAGGGAATCACCTCATCTCCACTAATGATAGGATTCTCTGACACTACACTTTCCAAGCCCATTTCATTCCCCCCCAAAAAGTCTGTTTCACACTGAGCCCTTCTTTGACTTTCCTAATGAAGTGACTTCTATTCAGGTTGAGTGTGCTGCAAATGCCACCTTTTCTACCATCTAATGTCACATTACCATGTTCAAACGCCAATGTTTAGAATTCACTTTTAACATGTTAATACTCCATGAGGACCAATTAAATAGAGGCCAGATGTCACAATGCATTGTTATGCATCATTTGTCTAACCCTTGATATCAGAATCAGTGAGTATGAGGTCAGAATTGTAATAACAGGATGTTATATGTCCACAAAATTAAAAAAAATTTCAGTATCTTTTTGTCATGCCACCAATAAAGCTCAACAAAATAACATTCATCTCTTGTGCATCTTTTATTAAACATAACTTGACAGTTTCAGAAATGCTAACTACACATCGATGAACACAAGGAAGTAAGCCAGGTGATCCACTTTGATATGTTTATATAATCCCAAGATACATTATTTTACTTTGTAGATCCCAGCATTTCTAAATATTGATGGGGAAAGCTCGCACAGTTCATCAAGATGCACATAAAGAAATGTGTCCTGCCTTTTGTGTAGTGATCACTAGCAGTTCTTAAAAAGAAAATGTACCAGTCAATTAACTTTATTATAATAAAACCTTTGTTTTCTTGTATTAAGTTCCCATTTTCCTCTTATTTCATTTTTCCTGATCATGCACAAATCAAACAGGGAGGATAAAGAAATGTCCATTGCTTCACTTCTTTCAATTCACTTTCCCCACCCCAGTTTATCTCTCGAAAGAAGAAGTTAAAAACAAACCAACTAATTACAACAATTCGTCGACAACTGCTTGATTACTGTTTGAGGTTGTTTTTTAATTATATAATGCTATATATAGTTGCAGACCTTACCAGTAAACTTCAGCTTAACATGTTTTCTTATGTATTATTCCACCATTATATGATTTTATTAATGTCATTTTTATTAGTAATCTGAATGACCCACACTGGATACATATGGTTCTTCGCATAATTCATAACCTCCCTCTGGGGCCTAAACACTTTTTAAATGTATTTATAAAAGGTTAGGGGTTCCTCTTTCCCTCAGCTTCACAGCATATTCAAGCTTTCTTGTAAAACACAAGTATTTTGGCAACAAGGAGGAGAAAAAAAACATCTGCATACAGCATGAAGTGCAGATCCAAAACAAAACTTAAGTTTTTTATGAGGACTTTAAAAACCTGAATTACTCATAGATGAATCAGTGAAGAGTTTAACACTGCAGTTGGGATATTTTGTGACTGTGGCAAACAAAGAGTGACAAATGTATTTTCAGAAGGAGCCCTGCTTTAGTGGTATTATACTGTATTATCGAGGAATGCTGTCACAGGGAAGAAGACGAACAAGAGTGGAGCTGAGCTTAAATACACTCAGGGAGGGAGGATAACGAGACACAGGTGAGGCACATTAGGGGTAATCAGGGGAACAGGAAGTCAACAAACCTGAACCTATAGACAATGGTGAGAAACACAAGACATGAAACATGAAGACATACTGTATATGGTCTCATCATCACAACTGATGTGAAACAATAGATGGAATTTGCAAGGTGAAATTTTTAAAAGGGAGCTTAAAAACATAATATGTGTTATTAAATAATATTGTCATTAAGTTGTTGACTTTGGAGGAAATTTAATGCTATAAGGCTTGTAAATTATCTGAAATTGGCATTTGTGTTGGTATCACAATCCATCTGCTCGTGAAAAAAAGGATAATTACCTTTGCTTTCACTTTCTGCTTCATTAGTTAGATGTGCGATTCAGCCTCAACACTAGAAGTACATTTCCAAAGACAATGCAGAGAGATGACAAGGTGAAGCTTTTCCTGAGCTGTCAGATCAAAAGGCCCATGTATTCTTCTTCCTGTATTAACTGTACTTTTCTCTTTTATTCATATTTTATTTTTATTGTCATGCCAGTTGTTATGAGAGCCGCAGTTTCCTCTGTTTGTACCTACACTATGTCTCAAGTCATGTATTTTTTAGAAGCACCGTGTGTGAGTGATGCTGAAGTGAATATTCTAGAGGCTGTATAGATCAAATCTGGCAACCAGAAGCTCCTGTCATGACCAATTAGAAATGCTTTGTGACTCAAAAACTTGCTCACAGGCATAAGGCAGCTGTACCTGTGGTCAGACTAAAGTGTTACGGTTAACCCCTGAGAGGGAAAGGGGGAGCTGCATCCAGCTGATCGAGGATGCATATTTTATTCACATTGCTTTCATTACGATTGCATGTAATTATTATATTTCCCATGACGCTTGACAAAGCCTTAATGAAGTTAAGCATGTAGCATGAGACGTTTGAATTTGTTCAGCAAAAACACACAAACAAAACAATACTATGATGGTTTAAAGACTCATTTTAAGGACTATAATCAATAAGTGATGCATGTACTGATACTTTTTAATCCACTTCTGTGTGAGCACTGTTGCTTCATTAAGCCTCTTGAAAATCCGACCCACTGAAGTAGTACTGCTGCTCCTTCAAAGCTATGTGGAATTAGATTTTTCAGATTCTGTTTTTCTTCTCACTTCAATGAGCTCCTAGTTTGCCTGTGGTGATGCGACTAAGGGGAAGACTTGGAGATTATTTTCTGTGCCTGGGTTGAACCCACAGAAACTTTATGGACTTGAGAAGAGATAAACAACTCATCACAAAACATCTGAGGTCCACTTTTGTGTCACTGTTTCCTGCAGTTACATAACCGTCAATGCCTCAGCTTTCCATGAAACTCTATCAAATGATATAACATGACCAAATGAACCAGGATAAACTTCTGTACTGAAAGCCTTAGAGATAAGTCTCCTTATAAATCCCTTTAATTAGTTGGGTGTACATACAGTTCCAAGAGCTTTTAGACGTACCAATATTCTGTTTCCTCTTTAAATCAATAAAGACATGAAGTGATAGAAAAATAGTGTTTGAATTTCATCTCTCAGAGGAAATCAATTCAGTTTATTGCACTGAAATGACCCTGCAGCTCTGCCTAAAGCAGATCATCTACGACAGTCAGCCTCTCCACATTCACAGTAAGAACTATATAACATCAATATGGATAAGCAAGTTATAAACCTCAATAGAAAATAACAACACAAATCAAATCAAAATATATGTAGATCATATATTATGACTCATATGATGCATCATGACAGATAAACAACAACACCAAAGGGCCATGTGTGTTTTCCATCAGGGAGCAGCAGGTGCACGATGGATCTGGGGGTTATTGGAAAGAGTTTTTTGCAGACTTTATTGCATTCAGGCAACAGCTGTTTAGAAGTGTTTTTCTTCTTTGTGGATGGTGATTGTACTGCAATAACACACACATTATAACTGAAATGGTAAGAGAGAGAGAGAGAGAGAGAGAGAGAGAGAGAGAGAGAGAGAGAGAGAGAGAGAGAGGGAGAGAGTACAGAATGTTAACCTGCATTCGCTATTGGATACACTGTTTTCACAGTTACAGAATATACTATGAATGAGATCATTTACTCACCTCATAACAAGCTTTCTAATGATACAAAAAAACAGAGTATTATTTCCTTGTAGTTTTCTTTAATTATCTTTTCTCAAACTCCCCTGATTGGGTCATAGAAGTATTTCTTGTTGACTTTAGGTGTGTCATTTCCTGGGCATTTAGATAGTCACTATTATTATGATTTATAGTGGTACTAATCTGAGGTCTAATTTATGTGTCTGACTGTCATTGGGCGTTTGCTATCAAGAGAATGGCCTCTTGAGGATCAAACCGACCAGAGTGCCCATCAAATCATCTGAGAGTGAAGGCTGCACTGTGCTGGCAGTATAAATATAGGTGGAAATATGTATACATTTATATGAATGACATTTATTCCATTCTGTATATTCTGGTCTGTATCTAATTTGCAAAATTAGATAATTTCTAATGATGATTCATCATTTGTCAAACACTGCATATGTAATTATCACAATAGTAAATGATTGCAATCATTTCTTAATCCAAATTGTACAGAACCACACCTTTGCTAAAGCGGTGCATAATGACTTTATGCATTAGATCAATAGATCGATCAGGCTTTCATTGCTACTCTGCAGAATTTCCTGTAGAACTGCATATTAAAAACATGCATATCTATCTGGATTGTAAATGTATTGCATACCTACAATTACCTGAACAAATAGGACCAAACTGGATGTTGTGATTCTCTCTTCTCCTTTGCAGTCAAATAAAACAACCGCACCTTGAGCAAAAATCAAAAGTTGCTCTCTGTCTCACAAGGTTAATCGGATAATTTATACTGGGCCTGTTGCGAAGCCACCTCTGCAGCGAGGCAGTTCAGCTGAGGTAGCAGTGGATGCAGAGGAATGCAGGCACCCACACACAAATCCATGCAGGCATTTGCTGAGTACACACAACACAAGTTTGGCATGACCCTTATCGGGCTCTGACAGTCTAATTACAGCTCAGGCAGTGGGAATCCATTGATTCGAAGATAAATGTTAGCACACCTGTGTGCTGAATCCATTACAATCTTTATCTCAATGGCTCTGGGAAAATGCTTCATTAAGGTTCATTACAATAATGTGAGGCATTAAGCATTAATTAGTTTACCGATGTGGATTGTCAGATTTACTTTCAGACAAAACAAAACGCTCTGTATTTCAATGGACATGAATAGTGTGAAGGTATGTGAATATTAAATATTTTGCTTCATACAAATTCAAAAATATGTCTTAGAGTGCTTTAGTCCAGATGGAAAATTGGATGGGTAGCACAATTAAATTACTTGCCACCAGAAAAATCTAAAATTAAACATATATGTATTACTTTTTAATTTATTTGACACACAAGAGTGCAGGAAAAAAAAACATTGAGACAAAGAGACAGAGGGAAAATGGAGAAAATTAAAGGGAATTTACTTTATACCATAAGGTTTCAGATAATTTTTACGTCTGTCTAAACATTTGGACAAACGACAGAGAAGAGCTGAGAATGAACTGCATATACTGTATGACCCAGATCTGCCAGGTAATGCATATCTAGTGCCACTTGACACCATCTGAAGGGAATGGTCCTTGGATTATAATGAGCTGTGAAATTTCATTATGAATAGAGGAGCCAGTGCTCTAGTTTGCCCAGTTTCCCCCTGTTAACTTGGGCAAGTGAGCAGAGGCAATGAGGATGAGGACAACTTATCCAGCTAAAATTCTGATGACTGAGTAGAGGGATATGGTGCAGGAAGCTCTCAGAGATTTGAACACTGAGAGCGACATAATCATGACGGCTAGGATGGTGAATATTATGGAGCACAGTTATTTCCGGAGTGGGAGCACTGGAAGAGAGGTAATGGCAGGGGATGATTGACATCTTGCAGGGTGCACTCACCGTCTTATGGATTTTGGATTTTTGGGCCGATGAAAAATTGGCTTGGATTTACATCACCTTCATTATTTTGCCCAGCAAGTAGAAGCTAAAAGTAATACATATAAGAAGTTTGGAACTGTTGCAGCACATTTTCTGTCTGAAGATGGCATGTATGAAAACTGAAAGATGCAGCAAAACCTTTTCTGAAATGACAGTCTGTCTGCAGTTACACTGGATGGACCATCCTTGACCCTAGCTGATGGAGGGCAGGCTATGTTTCTCAAACTAAGTTTATTTTTTCCCCATTATTCCATTACAGATCCTTCGAGGTTTAACCCTTAGAAGGAATTGAAAAAGGAAATGAAAATCTCAAATTAAAAAGTTTTTCAACCCAATCTCCTAAAAACATTGAATGCACAGTAAACTAGGTGAGTTTGTCATGATACTGACAACACTAATGTAACCAATACAAAAGTGGTAAAAACTGCAGTTCTTTGAGTGTCCAATTGGGGCTGGCTGCAGAACCAGAAAGGAAACCACTTACACACAAAAATAAACATGTTTACAGTCAGTTCAAAAACGATAGTTGTCTGAAAAGCTAATTTCAGTCAGCATGTCCAATATGGCGACCACCGTTGATAGTCTCCAAAACTGAGTTTAAAAAACCAATGGCTGATATCAAGGAGACGATGTCCATGTTTTATACACTCTATTGTTGAAAATAATCTAATGATGAGAAAAAGATGGTTCCACTTTGGGCATCTTTTATACTTTATTTGGTGAATTTATTGTGCCAGATGTGGCCTTGCCTTGGCAGCTCAAACAGAGCTTCTACAGTCCATGTGTCTAAGTGTCCTTGACAAAGGCATGACAAATATGTGAAGCAATAGAAACTGTAAAGAACTTTGGACAAAAGCATTATGAAAAAAGAATTAGTTTATTGTACAGTCCAGGACAGTACTGGCACATTCCAACAATGTATGAATAGTTGAAAGCTGTTTATGTTGTATTTATTGCCTTTACTTTGTATGAGGCTCATTCTCCTGTAATTGACACTTCAAACCAATGCAATTGAATTTATTTCTGTTTTTCTTATTATTGATTTAAATCTATGGTTTGTTTACTTATTTATTTATTTCTCCTGAAAAGCTCTGTCAACACCCTGGCAGGACTTCAATAACAATATATCAAAATACACAGCGAGACATGAGGGAGTAAACCGCAAACATTGTTTTGCTCAAGCATTGAAAGGAAAAGCAATAGAGACAGGAATCCCTTTCACACTCAATTGATTTCATCCCAAAGATAAGACGCCGTGGTGATGTCATTTTTTGATACAGTTGACAAAAAACAATGGCTAAAATGTGCCTCGACTAACTGCTGCACCAGGCTCTCCCTTTGAACAGGTGGAATCTACTGAGGCAGAACACATCGCCACTGATTCAGGTCAACCCTCGTTCATCCCATACATTTATATACAGTACATATTTATTTATTTTTCATTCCTCTTTTCACGGTGCTGGCAGTCACACTTGACCCTCCTCTCAACAAACTGTAGCACACCCCCTCCCCATCTCTTGCCTAAGGCCCGTGGGTGGTTCAAATAATTTGCTTAATTTGTTGCCATTCACTCTCAGGACATGGATCAAAGAACTGTTAAATTGCACTGACGTGGCAGCATCTCAGAGAGGCAGAGAGTGGAAGGAAAGAGGGAGATGGAGAGTGAAAGAGAGAGAGGTAAGCCCTCCAGCAAAAGGCGGAGACTTCCAACACCCGCACTGCCACCACTGTATGTGTATATGTGTGTGGGCGTGTGTGTGAGTGTGTGCATGTATGCATGCATGTGTGTGTGCCAGGCGAAGATGTGGATGCAGACACCTACTCGTCATAGTAGCAGGCCAAGTCGTGTTGCTGTGTGGATGCTGCTGATAATGGCTGCAGCCAAGTGAGATAATATGTCAATAGACATCAGAGCAATACTACACTTGGCTCTTTAAGTGTACACAGAATGAGCGGTTATTTATACTGGGAATGTTATGGTATTAAAATAAAAGGGTTAGCCAGGAATGATGTAAACTTTTTGGATCCGAGCCTCATTTCCTGATCCCCTCGCAGTCCCCGTACCCTCAACCAAGACAATCGCGATTTCTACACTCAAACTCCTGATCAGCACTTTCCCCTCTGTTTTCTGTCCTATTCTCGCTAATTCTAATTAATAAGCTGCATGAAACGTCAACTTACCACTGAGTATGATCATGAAAAAGACCATTAAAGTGATGCAATTAGCCAGAGGACTCCGATGAGAGATACACGCAATCAAAGTGTGAAAAGAGGAAGGGAGGCAATGTAGCAGTGGGCTGGGGGAGGGAGAAAAAAGCAGATGCTGCAAAAAAAATAAAAAAAGAATCTTCAAAGAGAGGGATGGGGTTGAAAACCCAGGAGAGGGAGCTGCGGGAGCACTTGTCTTCTTAGGCATAAATGTGACAGAGCTCCTCCTGGACCAGCGAAGACATAGAGAACCAATGAGCAGCAGGGGATAGTCTCTCTCTTACTCCCTCTCTTTTTTTTAATCAGTTTTCCTTTTTTCTTACTCCTATTTTTTTTGTTTAAAATTCTGAAAGTAGAGGAGATAAAAAAAAGATAATCTGTTGAAATAGAAGTGACAGTGTCCTGTCATAGAAGTGGAATGACCCTTGAAAACACAGTTAGCAGCTCATGTTTCAGTAAGAACAAATTGAACCGACTCTACTTTCCCCAGTGTAGTTGCTAAACAGTTAGAATAAAAGTTTCAATACAAGTTACGTAACCACCACAGACTTTGTATAAAAAGGAACACTCATTCATCACCCATACATTTTACAGCTTTTAGTTTGGCACAACATCTTGTTTTTCAAACCATAAGTCACCACATTTAGACAACATGATGGAGCTGAAAGGAAAGATTGAGTTGGAGACACTTAGAGTTTGTTAACGAGGTGCATTTGCTATTGGGGTTATCTAAGATATTGATTATAAAACAAATTTGGCTAGCTAAAACAGGCTTTCAACAACCTGTGCCTTAATAACCGCCAAAATGCCTCTTCGTATGCCCCACAATTCAAAAAGACAAATTTTTCAGGCGCTTGTTTGCATCTCCCTTTTTTTACTTCTATGTAACACTTAATTAGCATTAGCAAACATGGGGCTGTATTGAAAACATTAGAACATTGAGACCATAGAAAAAGAAACAGCTACCCGGGATGATAAATGAAATGGGAAGTAGGGTCTCTCTTTTATTTCAAATAATCTCAGTTTTATACTCAGTGTAGTGGCCCTCAGTTCAAAGCACTTTATCTTTGCCTTGAGTTTCAAGGCTGGCAGGCAACATCCACTACTGGTGTTGAGTCTAGAATCAGACCAAAGCAGAAATTAGTTTTCTCATTGAGACTGAAAAAAGTGTATTGAAAAGCTGTCAAGTCTGATGAGTCATGTGTCCAGCAGTAACCTTCACAATATTTTGTGCATTTACAATATGTTGCAAATGAATGCACTGCACATACAGTGTTTGTCCACAGAGGGTTTCTCCATGGGCACTTCAGCACCATGGACAGAGGCGTTTCCTTGAAAGAAAAACAAAGCTGGATAGTATGCACTATGCACACCATGTACAGTGGTTTTAAGAATGTACTGCCTCTTGTACATTCAAGCAGAGAGTCATCTTATTAAAACCAGACTTTTTGGACTGAAATCACCTCTTATGTGTCATTATGTACCCTCCATTTTTTTTTGTGCACAGTGCTAATCAGTCCTTCATTTATTCAATGGTTTCCTGAAACCTCACTGCCGTCTTTCAATCAACCCTACATGTACTGTTCCCAACCTATGCATTCATTTTGCATTATTGGATAAAATATGAACATCAGTATTCAAAGAAAAATGCATATCCAAATTAAAAAGCACTACCACAGTACAATTTACATTTATAAATATGACCAGCTACACATCCAACTCTTGAATAGCATGTTGATGTATGACCAGGGGAAAATGATGAGGAAAATAACTTTTTTTTTCAACATGCTTTCAATGGCGGAGTCACCTCATGGCATTTAGATTCATTCTGTTTGTAATTTTCCCATTAAAAATGCTAAGATAACAAAAGAAAACTTTAAATAATGGCATACACATGCAGCCTGGTACACCTCTGCAGATTCACATTAAGCATCATGTGGTGAAAAACTAACTTTTGTATGTTACATAACTCATTTCAGGGGTATTATTTTCCATCCCTTGCTTCCTCCACAACATGTTTTACATAATATCCAGGTCTAATTGCAAAACAAAATATTGTAAGGTTAGTGAACCAGGGCTGTAATTCTAAGACATGACTGTCTGATGACAGAGGGAGATAAAGTATCTCACATTACTATTTAATTTACTTGCTGAAGTATCAAACTGGCATTGACTATGTTTACATGCATGCAGCTATTCCCTCTGTATTTCAGTCTCAAATAGAATATTCATGAGCTGCTGCTTGTAAATGCCATATTCCATTTTCAATAACCGGGATAAGCTATAAATATTCCAACATTGTGTGGCATCTTAAAGGTTGTTTTTCTGTCAATATAGTTGCCATTCTCCAGGCAGCAGCTCATGGGGGGATACCTCTTAATTGGAACCCAGCAGGTCCACTGGTGGTTCCACTTTAAGAGGTTGTTGCTAAAAACCTAATGGGAGAAAACTCTTATATAAACAGCCATTTTAGCTAAGATGCAACAGACTACCACTTCCAAATTTAGAGACTAAACAAAAGGATAAGAGGAGAAAAAGACCGACATGTTGTAAAAAATAGAAACACAGGAATTCATGTATGATCTTTCCCTGGCTTTAGATCGGTTTGGAGGGGAGACCACATGGAGGTAACTACAATATGTTTCTACACATATAACAGAGCCCACAACAACACTAAAGACTGGAGATTATCTCAACCATAGAGGGTGAACACCAGCCTTTCTGCCTCAAATGTGTGTTCAAGAGATAGTTTTTGACAGCGATGATCTATTAGAGAAAGTGGACTGAAACTTCTAAAGGCAGTTTGAGCTCCCTGTGTATCTCCTCAAATATAACAGTCAGCCTCCCCAGTCCCTGTTGCCATACTGCAGCCACTTCCTAATGAGTCACCTTGTTAAGTTTTGTGCTTGTTGCTGTTAATTGCCCTGCTGTGATTTTAAGATGACTTTAAAGGTGACTCATCGTTATCTGAAGTGTGAACACATGCATTCACTAGGGTGTGCGTTTTCAGAGAGTCACACACACCATTCAGGGCTTTTATTTTTGAAATGCCAAGCACAACAGCTGACTTTTAACAAGAAGCTATGTAAATACAGAAGAAAGGGACAAGAAACATGATTAAAACAGAAAACAGTTTGCTTTCAATTTGCTTTTTGTTGAATTGGCTTCATTTTTCTGTTCTTGGCTTTTGTCCTGTTCTTTCAATTTCCCTCTTTTTATTCTTAGCCTTCTATTTTTAAATTGCCTTCATTCTGTTGTTAGAACAGAGTCTAAATTCTGTCATACTTCCAATCATTTATTGTGTGTTTGAATACCTTTTTACATCCACAGCATTGTTGGCGTTCAGTCTCCTTTTCATCTGCCTCTCCTATGCATGCTGCAAATCCTGGTTAAGTTGTTTTGAATGCTAAAATCCAGCTGTATTTCTGGGACTTATTTCAACATTGTTTCAGTTCTTTTTACAAGCCAGCAAGCATGACGGATCATTAGAAAACATAACACACCCTCTTGTTTCACTTGAGTAACTGGTGTTGTGAAGGCATAAGCATCTGTAAGATAAACATGTTTCATAAAAAATAACAGCATTTTTTAAAATATTATTTGCAGCATTCAAGAGAAATGCTCAAGCTGACATTCTTGAAAGTCAAAGTAAACCGATGCATGGCACTGAAGTGTTGTGCATGCTGCCAAGTTGCTGAAAACTCTTTCATCATTGATCTCTGGTAGAAAGGGAGCTCTTTCTTTTTTCCCTTCTCCCACTAACTTGGTGACTCAAATAGCCGACCTAGTTCAAATAAAATCTTTCCTGGGTTATGAGTCAATAAAGAGAATATTGTGCGGAAGCGATGAAAGACCAACTTTCCCTCAGCTAGTGATAATAACTGAAAACAATGCTGTCCAGGGCTAAATACAGATGCAGTGTGATGATCCCAGACTTGAAACTGTTGATGAACTTATAATTATGAATATCAGGGAAACTGTGGAGACCATATATCACTGAACAATCAAACAGGAGGATATGAGGGGAAGAAGCCAACTCTGCTTTGATGTTTTCCTCTGAAGAGTTCAGGGCATTTATGGATTTATTTTTATTTGAATTTCATTCCCAGTTGTGTCTCTTATTTCCACTATGTACTACTGAGTATAATATGTAAACTTGACCTAGAACCACCAATGTTACCTTTACTTTATTGATGCCAGGTTGATTGTGTGTCTGCTGAACCGAAGTTTAATCTTTCAAAAGTTGTTTTATTAAAAACAGTTTTTCATATCTGTTAGTTACAACTGTGAAGGACAAATTCAGTCAGCTATTTAGAGGCCAGGAATCTTTTACAGCAAGCACTTATATTTGTGACATTTTGATTAAATACAGTGACTGAATATAATTTTAAACACTGCTGTTTTTCTTTTTCTTTTTTGATGATCGCACTGCTGTGCAAACTGTTCACTTTCCTACCTGATCAAATAATGTAACTTTGTCAAAATCACTTCACCTTAACAATAAAGAATACATTCCTATCTAGTGACTTTCAGTTTTGCATAATAAAGGATCCAGCTAGAAAAAAAGATATACACAAAATATCAGTTTTTGGTCAGACTTCTATCTATCTATCTATCTATCTATCTATCTATCTATCTATCTATCTATCTATCTATCTATCTATCTAGTTCATCTAACAATCTAACAATCATGTCGAGGGGAAATAAGGAAATCTGAATTGTATCTCATGCCAAATATGACACTACATTTCAGAGCACATCACAGCTCTGTTTTTTGAGTGTGAAAATATATAGCCTGTGTTTTCCCTTGATATTTCTCCATACAATAACAGAACGGTGGAGTGAATATGAAATAGTGTTTACAGACATTCTTTCCAGATACAGCTTTATCTTGGCTGTCTAGACAGGTTCTACTACCTCACTACAGAATTTAAACATCATGACTGAGCGGAGAACACACAATCTGCTGCTAAAGGAGGTGTACGTACTAAAATAATCAAAAATCAAACAGGAATGGTTGCATCATGAATGAATCAACAGAACAATAGATTAACGATGCCTTTATAGGCAGGTAGTTCTGGATTTGTTTGTCATTGTACCTATAGACACTATTTACAGATACTGTATTGTGGAGTGTTGCCAGGGCGGCAGTCTATGATGAACTGAAGACACAATTCTTCAAATAGAAAAAGGAAAGGAGTTCTCAGTCAGAGATTGTACACCTGTCCCTGTAGATATCCTTGGATTTCTTTAAATATTAGTTTTGCCTGCCTATTTATTCTGACATCTCAGGTGAAATAGCTTTGCTTAGCATTTACAGTATGTGCTTTGCATGCCCTTGGCATCTTTTTAAGGATTTTATAGAACTAAGAGCAGCTGCATTTGAGACAATCAAACAAGCAAAGAAGCCTGCAGATCCCTTTAAATCCAACCTTGTATACCTCGGTGTACATAGAGGGCATCTCCGCATCAATCAAAGCTGTTTTGAAATACGCTGAGAAAACCATACGTGAATATTGATTTCATTTTTCCCATACTCTGCTGCCCATTACAAAGCACCAGATAATTGCCTGTAGGTTGAAAGGCAGAGTGCATCTATTCTGGCGATATTTTATTTGAGGGAAATAAAAGAGGCCTGTATACATGTGGATTCACTCAGTACTTATCCATCCTTGTGAGGGCTCCTTTGGAAGATATTAGAGAGTAGGCACAAGACAGCTTGATGCCTTCACGAGGAGTGCAATAACCAAGCTGGCAGAGGCAGAGATGGCATGAATCCTGATTGAAATGTGATTGCTGCATGACTTTTTGTCTTCCTAAACATTGTTTCAGCTCAGTTAGTAATGCACTGAGTGTGTCACAAACAAGGGAAAGAGAGACACGGAGAAAGTGCAAGTGGGACAAAATACATTTACACTCCATCTACCTTTAAATCCTGAATAGACCAGACACTCTGCCACTTCAATGAGGGTGTGTTCAGAGGCTGAAAACTTGCATCTCAGCATTACATTCCAAATTCCCTCACAAAAGACATACCACATCAGAGGTAAGTTTGTTGCTCTACATAAAAACAACCATGCAGTGCTGTCAAAAGTGTTAAAACTCAGTCCTTCTTATAAAGCACACAGCTCCTCGTTTGTAGCAAAGAAAAAATCCCAAAACATGCAGACAAGGAGGTAACGTTCTTAGTTGGCCATATCTGTCACCTGACAAAGCAGTTGGTTGTATATTTCATCTGCTGGAAACTAGAATGATGGTTAAAAGCTGCTAAAATAAGCAGACGGCTGCAAAACTGCCCAGCAGAGCATTACTAGGGAAGACACCAAGATGATGCCTGTCTGATATACCTCATTAATTTATGTCCTGTTCTATAACAGAACTGTCTCTGAAGAAAGTGTTACAGAGCGAAAAAACAAGTATAGATGTTAAGGTTTCTCTTTTTCATGCACATAAAAAACATGCTAGAAGAACAATTCTATAAATAAATGGCCTTGATGCATTAGCATTAACAACATATTTCAACACTCCTTTATTTATCTGTGTGATACCTGCAGAGACACTGATGGTCTATAGATTTATATCCCGACTTTCTTACTGATCTTCAGGCTGTGTAAAATGCTTTATTCTGATTGGCCAAAACCCCTTGACAACTCCTTGACAACGGTTATTAACTTTCACAAACATGAGCAACACCAGAGGCAATGTCATCACATGTTGTGTCAGATCAATCTGCAGAAAAGAGTTCAGGCACATTTTGCCTCTGCTTCTTGATTCCGTAGACTGTATGGTGAGGTAAAACCATTAGTTTCTGTCCGCATCATAACAATGTGGCTATAACATTATTTTCAGTCAGTATGCTAAATCAGCAGGCTAAACAATATTGATACTTTCATGTTGGATTCTGTCCAGCAATATTTGCAACGGCAGCAGTGCAGGTGAGTGAAACTTCAGGTTAACAGTAGCTACAAATAAACAAACCATTAGCTGTGTTGATGATAGCAGCAGTGTTGAAAATTGCGATATTTCCCTCGTTTATTTTTAGAGGTGCTCAGAAGAGAAGGAGAGCTGAATGAGAACCGTTTCATGTTAAATTGACTGCAACAGGGAGATAAGAATCTGTTGACATGGAACGCTTACTGCTGTGGAATCATTGGGACTATTTTTTTAAAACTGTAGCCTATACATAAATAATTTTAGATCAATAGAATGATCTTTAAATTAATGTTTTTTTGCCAATGTGCCTGTAACCCCTTCAGGGTGGATAAGACCTTGACGCAATTCTATTTCCCATAACTACCTGCTAACCATAAATTATCCCTTAATTAACTGATCAACCTTGTCATTTACCTCACATTTTAAGCTCATTATAGATAGAGTAACTCAGTTGTTAGTTTATGTGTGGCTCTCTGGAGTGTTATCACCATATCGGTGGTGGTAGTGTTGAACTAAATACATTTCCACAGAGCAGCAGAGAAGTTAAGCTCTCTCACAATCTGTAGTTGTGAATATAAAGCTTATTTAGTTGCTGAACTGTTTCTTAAAACTGATTTTAATGTGTACATTAGAGAAAAACAATACATAATATATAATGGAGTACTTAGAGTGTATAGTAGGTGTGAATGTGCATTATAGAAGTCCAGCTGGACTTTGTTGTTAAAATATGACTTGTAATAAAGGATAATTTCTTTGTTTTAAGAAGAAAAAAAACATTCTGAGTTGATATGCAAAAGGTCAACATGTTTAATGTTGGCTCTCCATCCCTCCTGTTTAACCACACTGTTCTGCTTTTAGAGTCCACCCACATTCATGTGTTGCATGTTGCTTGCACTGAAACTTGGGCATGAATAATAATGCACATTTAGGTGAGTTGATATCATGGAGAAAAAGCTTGAGTCTTTATCCACACGACTTTACAAAAACCTGTGATCATTGTTTGAACAGCTGAAAATAGCAAAACCAGAACAGAGTCTGTTAAGACGAGACCAACTACTGTCAAGAAATCAAACGCTCTATTTCTGGGGTTTGATGAATACTTTCTGAACAGGATTCTCTGGACAGATTTTTTGGCAAATGAGGCAACAAATACTTTACACAGTCAAGAAAGGTTTTTACCCAACCCAGATCTTGTTTCCTGACACATGGACAGTCCAAAACCACAGGCCAGCTACAGCCGCTTCATCAGGAGGTCTAATCAATTCCTCAGTTTATGGCTTCATCGCAGGCCAGTTATGTTTGCTCTGTCTGTGATTATGTGGGGATATTTAAGGAAAATTGTTATTGCTTCAGCTCTCTCAGTCATTCAGATAAACATAAAAGTAAAGCAAAGTGTAAGAGTAAGAAACATTTCAGCTCGTGTGGCAGCTGAAGAGATTTGGAAGAACTTTTCATGAAAGTTTAAAACTTTTGACACATTGTCTCTAAAAATCAATCTCATCTGTTACCAAAAATCACAAGTTATTTTCAGATTTTATTTACTCCTCCTGCTTTACCACACATATTCATATCTCCATTCAAACCTGGGCCTGTTAGATTTTTGACTGCTTTCATAAAAGTGCCATTCATCAAGCCTCAGTGGCATCACTTGTAGCTGCAGATGACAACAGCTGTCAGGATCTGACACTGCCATCGCAGCAAGTGGGCCAAGTGGGAGCGGCTTTAGATAACATAAAGCAGGGTTGTTTGACGTGAGGAGAGCGACCGGTAGTTAGACACTCAATCAGGAGGGGACAGAAGGGCTTGCCAATCTCTAAGGGTCACAAAGCAGTCTCCATCTGTCACTCTGAAGCCCCCGGCTCTGCAATACTCTTCCACATGCAGACAGACAGACACTGGAAACCACTAAAGGGAGAGGTACCACGCAGAGCCAACATACCAGGGGGAGAGCGCCTACTAATGAGGAGAATTATGCTCGTAAGAGGCCAGTCACAGTCAATGATAGACCTTTAAAGACAGTTGAGGAGCCAAGGAAGCCAATATTATCATTTTGATTTCAAGTCAAGGTTAAAAAAGGCTTCTTAAATCTTGGTTATGTGATTAAAACCTTAAAACTTGTGTCCACAACCAGGAAATGCAAAGAAAGTTGCAATGGTGAACAGAGAATGAGCAATTTAGACTAATGGACCTCATTTATTTAACATTCATACATACATACTGAGCATAACTGGGTATAGTATACACAGAAGTAAACTTACCAGGATTTTTAATTTGTGTGAACTCATGCACTTAAATTAAGCCCTCTTTCATGCTAATGTCTCTTCTGGGCTTTGATGCATTTCGCAGCATATGGTAAATAGACATTGCTCTCACCCTGCATCTTATACACTAACATAGAGGGAAAGGCCTGTCTTCCCCAAGAAAGCAAAGTATACATAATTTACTGCGCTCAACTCAGCAAACTTATGAAATAATGATGTGGCGTCTGTTTACGCGAAGGGTCCGTTTTATTATTCTGGCACAAATAAGAGAGAAGGAAGCAATCAGCTCATGTAAGTGGTACATTTAAACAATTTTGTTTGCTTGTCTGCTGTCATTCAAATGGGGCTATTTAAGATAAAGGGGCTTTCAGAAAATTCCCTTGAGCTAAAGCTGCTGAGTGTGAGGACTTGGAGTAGAAGCCCCAGACTGCATTGTTTGCACAGAAAACACTGAACATCAAATTAGGACGTGTTTGAGAGTTACTTGATGTGCATATTTGAACTCTGATACACAACAATATTTGCTGTCTGTTCAGAAACACATCTGCAATATGTATTGCTTAATTTGAATCGTGTTCCTCTGCACAAACACTTTTCCTCTCCCATAATTCTGGGTTTTGGTTTTGTTCCCAATTGCACTAGCTAAACAAGCCTTTTAAGTCTAAATCAGTGGAGTGTCACTTTTATGGCTGTATCCGTTGCCACACTTCTAATTATGAATATCTCAATGAAGCATATCCCAGACGTGCTCCAGACAGAATACAACACACAGCACAAAAGGGCCAAAGAATGACTGGCAGAGCGTCTGCCAGTGCTGCCACAGAGGCACATGGGGCGCAATCTTGTTGTGAAAATGCTGATGTGCCTTGAGACACCACATTAGGAGGCCGTCCTCGCTTGTCATCAGAGCCTTAATTGCCAAGACCAGGTGCAAACAGCATGTAATCTTGTTTGTCAGCCGCACAGTTTTATTTTCTAATTTCGTCCTTTTGACAAGCAATTTGGGAATAGAGACGGATTTGAGAAAGCATGCGGCCATAAGCTATGGGGTGGAGTCAGATTTGGCAAAGCTGTGATAGAGAAAAAAAGTGATGTCATACGTATGCAGTTTTGTGTTTGTTTGTTTGTTTGTTTGTATGTATGTACTGTATGTATGTGTGGATAGATATCTCACAAGGTCCCCTCATCACTCCTGTTCAACCTTGTAATCTATGTGTCTCCTCAGTCTCTTTGTCCTGAAGAATGCCTGGTTCAGTGAGTGCAGAAAATTACCCTCCTGCACTGTTTCTCAGCCTCATGAATATCACGCACACTCTGTGGGAAATTGTAAGGGATGCAAGTTTAGATCATCTGTTTCCTTCACTCAGCTCTGTGCTTGTCCTTAAACCTGCTGATTATAATACACAAAGAGATAAGAAGAACTTTGGCAAGGGATTCCCTCTTCTTATTTTGTTTTACACAAATTACCCATGGACATCAAGTGCCTTACAGTTCAGTCTTAGTTACTAAAGTTGCAGTGAGTGCAGTGCAAACCTGCTATTTTCTCAAGTTTATTGTTTGCTTGTAAGTATTTTCTCTGAGTGTTTGAAATTCAAAGTCTTCCATTGAATGTGTCTGCATTCATGCCAAGGTAACTGTGACTTGCAAGATCATGAACTGATATGTGAATAATGTGTATGTATTTGTGTGTGTGAAAAAGGCTGCCCTCAACCCGACCCCTGGATCATTTTTTTCTGTTATAATTTTTAATTTGTTACAGGCAGAGAACCTGTGTGTGCAGCCTTTCAGGTAAATGTCCCTCGAGTGCCGTGTCATACTGCGTCTCGTGGGAGCTCTCTGACCCACCAGCTATCTCTATTCATGTCTTTGTCAGAATGCTTAGCATAGGCGAGAGTCCCTTTGTGTGGCTGAGGACCCTGGGATGGGCTGTGTTATGACAGAGTCTGCTGAGTGAGGAGGGAGGTTTTCAGAGCATGCAGCGCTTAGGCATTGTGCTTCCTCTGTCTTGATATTTAAATGCAGGGCACAGTGTTGGACAGAGCATGTCAGGTGGTATGGGTCAGGTGCAGTAAAACGCTTCTTTTAGAGACTATGCTGATGCAGTTTTACTCCATAAAAGATGAGGACTGGGTCTGTGTGAGTGTGAGTGAGGCCATGTGAGGGGGTAGAGGAGAAAGAAAGAGCAGCGCGACACCTGCCAACGAGGTGTTTTCGTCTCACACTGACAAGACCGTGCAGCTTCCTCTCATGGATCCCCATCTGCGCCAGAGGAGAGCGGAAATTAATTTCTCAATTTCTCTCTTTAGAAAAAAATGAATGTGAAGCAGACTGAAAAAATGAGCTTGGATTTAAATGAATAATTGCAACAATGAATGCAAAATCTCTCTCACACACATAAGCACTCTGGAACCGTAGAGACGGTGCACCGATTCCCACTGAAGGAAAGTACGTGTGTGCGTGTCACCTTCCGCATAAGAATGAGCAAGCCGTGACAGAGACACAGAGAAAGTAGAGAAAATTATGCCACATTCATTTGAAAACTCAGAAATTCTGAAAATGAAAATATAATGAGTTTTTTAATTAAGTCCCCACTTTATCTTCTTTTACATGGGACAAGCCACAATTAATACCCTGGTAATTAATTGTTTTGGGAACTTTCAACAGTGTCTGGCGATAAAGTTTTAATCTAGCTATGTGGTGCTCTCGCCAAGCAGTGTCACCCAGATATTGAATTATTTAGAGTTGGTACTAGTTAATGCATTTTGGCAGTCAAGAAGCTGTGAGAGCACAGTCGATTCTTGTAGTACTTGTAGCAACCAAGACAGACATCATGCAAGATTCCTGATGCATGTGAAGCAGGAGAATGCTGCGATGTCTAACCTGGGGGTAACATGCTACTTTCGCCTGACTGGATACCTGCTGAGAGCTGCAGTGAAGTGAAGAAGAAGACGGGGGAGCAGAGGAGGGATCATGCAACAGTAGACTACAAATTTTAAAAAAGGGTAATATATTTCTAATTTTTGACAAAGGCATTCCAAATATTTCATGACCTTTATAATCAATTTGTTCCTGATGACTGCATATTATTGTTTCCTTTTTTTGTGTGTGTGCTTGTTTTAATTAGTGCTTTTTCGAAATGCCAATGTATTCATGTTCTGGGTTAGCCTGCAAATTCTGCCTTTGAAATTTTGATAGTTGATCACTTATTGAGGTCATACCTGATAGCTCTCAGTTTAAAGTATCAAACTTTATAGTGGGATCAATGTGTCCTTTTCATAGGGTAACACACTGGTGACACCGCTTTTCTAGATTGCAGAAATAGGATAACTAAAAATGTTTTGACAGTAAAATGTGCTGTGATGCTATTTCATAGCTGTGGTCCCATGTCAGTATGTTTAATATTAAGTTAGTCTGAGAGTTTAAGGTGTCTATTTACAGTCACAATCAGACCTGTCGCACTGTGTGAGGTGTGTATCAAAGAAAAGGTCATCTTTATTTTTGTCAGCTAGAAAAAGCAGATGAATGCCGTCAAGATAAATCTGACTTTGAGAGAGGATTGCTTCTTTCCTTGCAAACTTCTGCTCTTAAAATTGCACAGCTGGCACTTCACCAGTCAATACAGCTTGTCTTTGTGCCTCCAACAAATTGCAATGATTATGCCCCTACATATTTCACTGCTCTTTTCCTGCTGATCCTTTGGCTTACCATTGTCTGAGCTAACATCTGTTTTCTCTTTCTTACTTAAAGTAGAAGGTCATGGATGTCTGTCTATGTCTTTGCATACAGTTTGATGGTATATTACCATTACTAACACTCTTTTAGCATCATTTTTATTTTATGTTATTCCACCTTATTTAATGTTACTTTATTTTAATTTTTCTGGTATTTATCTGATTTTATTCTGTTGTAATGATTTGATTTTTATTTTCCAGTATTTCATATTTAATCTATCTATCTTAATCTAGCCTTTTATCATGTCAATTACTTGGAAGTATTTTCTGTCTCTTTTCCTTTGTGAAGCCCTGTAGGCTGCATGTTTGAATGTATGAAAGGTGCTTTATCAGTTCTTTGTACATTTTTTTTAGAGGCCATCCGTAGTGTTGACTGTATGTGTCAGTGCATGTCACACTAATGAATGGAACAGCAGAAACCAGTCCTCAGAATGTGCATGCTATGTCAGGAAGAGCCAGAGCCAGAGCCAGAGCAAGAGTCAGAACCACTCAGACAGTCAAAAGGAGACTGAAGGAAGAAGGAGATCTCTTGTAGCCTGAGTGCACCATGCCCAGGTGCAGCTCATCAAGCTGATGACCCCTAGCCAGGACACGCCCCCTGCAACACAGACACAGACAGCAGCAATTAGACACAGATTAGCCACGTGGTCGGGTACTTTCAATATCTTGTATAATTTCACTGGTGAACAACTAGGGATGAGTTTTTAAAACATTTAAGGAACCCTAATGTATCTCATAATTTGTGTGTTTAATCTACTCTCTAATCCCTTAAGCAGTCTTTTTCAGTGCTTGGTGGTTGTTTATGAAAATAAAGGCATTTCAGTAGAGGAAAACAAATACAGACTGTTGTTTTTTTTTTATTCTTCATGATAAATAAAGCACCAAAGATGTTTGGCTCTTAGTGCTTTTCCCACATACTTAGTTACTGCTCTGTGACATTAATTATCTCTGACCTTACTAATTCTTTATATAGAGTTTGCTCATCATGGAAGGAAGGAGGGAGGATTTGGTGCAGCTTGGGTAATCATGGAAGCAAAAGAGAAAACAGCGGACTGCTAGTCACACTCAAGTAATTCTTATTCAGCCAATATCGCCCTTAAAACTTTATATTTCTACCCACTGTCCAATGCACTTTACAGAAACTGAAGGCACAACTTGTTCCACTGCTAGGTCACAGAATGTGATTAGCCACAGAAAAAGTTAGCATTAGCTTTGCACTGTGGCTCTGAGGCACTTTCATTTGAAGAAGCTTAGCATTTATGCATGAAACGCTCAGCTTTAAAGCTATGTTAGAACACAAGACAACAGTAATACCAAAGGTAACTGTAGTCCATTTGCCACCAACGTATTTAATTGGTCCGATGGGTATATCAGTTAGTAAAGATGCCTCACTTACACATATTTACATTCAAGTAGAAGAGGCTTCTACATCCCTGGTTCTCAACTGGTGGGTCGAGAACCAAAATTGGGTCATGAAGCCATTTTCAGTAGGTGAAAAAAAAGAGTGTCAAAAAGTGTTCACTTCACCTTTACTTCAAAGAACCATGCATCTTCTGTGACGTGTGTTTGCACTAGAAGGCTAGTTTAGTCACACACTAGGGCTTGAAGGGATAGTTTGTTTTTTTGAAGTGGGGTTGTATGATGTAGTTGTCAGTAGGGAATGTATTATATGAGTCAAGTTGGCCTCTTTGCAGAGAAACAGGCTGGATGAGAACATAAACTAGATTATCAACTCTACTGCAAACTGAAGCTAGAGAGAGACCCAAACGTTAATGTTGGTGTTAGTGTTCTATTTAGAGAAACGTTCAGCTCTTTCCTCAGTTGTCAGAAGGCCAATTCAGTTTTGCAAAATTTTCAGATGCAACTCATGTTCTTCTGCCTGTAGAGCGCTGACCAGCTAATAAGGTCTGTGGGCTTCGAAAGACACAAAAACACAACTAAATTAAAAATGTGTAGTTTTGACAGCGACAATGTTATGTTGTTTACGATGGACAGACAACCTAATGAGCCAGAGTTTACAGATTACAGAAAACACTCAACAGAGCAAAAGACAGAGGGGGGAAACTTCTGTGCTAACTGGAGAACAAGAGAGAGATCTCAAGTTTGGTCGTGCAGGTGTGTAACTGATGGCCACAAACCAAGAGGACTACTTCTGTCACACTTGGGATTTAGGAACAACAGTACCTCAGGGCCTTTCTGCAGTCTGCATCAATCACAGTTCACAGTTCTCTGCCTGACTTAATGCCCTTGTTTTACCCACTTTCCTCAATTTTCAGATGTTAAATAGAAAAAACTAGAATAGCCAAATGCGAATGGAAAAATGTTGCACTGTTTTTTATTGAATAATGAGTAATGACGAAACCTGTTGTCCAAAAGATATGTATTACCTTATCAAGATACGCAGTGTTAGCTGTTGAAGGGAAGCAATTAGCTGATATACCAAACTCAGCGCAAAGGGGGCCGGAGCATACTCAAGGGGCCCTTCTGACAGTCAAATTCACAACTGTAAAACAGTTGATATATTTTCTCTCCTACTTATCAAAAAACCCCGCAAATTCTCACTTATTGATCAAAGACAGACCATAAAAGGTAACATGTTGCTTGTCTAATTCAAATGTTTCAGCTGCACTGAGGGTACGGTGGCCCTGAGAGCTCACAGCACTGCAACTTCAGAAAACACATGCAAAAAGACAAAGCACAAGCATATTAAGAAAACATCTTCATCAACTTGACAACGCATGTGCAGCATTTACAAAAATGCGCTGCAAATAGACCACAACACAACACATTACAAAAACGCGCTGCAAAGACCACAACACAACACATTACAAAAACGCGCTGCAAAGACCACAACACAACACATTACAAAAACGCGCTGCAAATAGACCACAACACAACACATTACAAAAACGCGCTGCAAATAGACCACAACACAACAGAAGTGTTTCCAGAGGACAC
This sequence comes from Notolabrus celidotus, assembly GCF_009762535.1. Taxonomy (NCBI): domain Eukaryota; kingdom Metazoa; phylum Chordata; class Actinopteri; order Labriformes; family Labridae; genus Notolabrus; species Notolabrus celidotus. Next base: position 9,495,798 of record NC_048285.1, read on the forward strand.
TTACAAGTGATGCACACTTCCGGATATGCTTGTTGACGCGGGTTTTGAATCGGAGTGCTAGTTCTCTTACCGTCAGTGGTGTTGGAAGTGAGATAAAATAAGTAAGTGTTTTTGATTTATTTTAACATTGTGACCGCATGATTTACTCTATTGCAGTGATCACTTTTAAACTATCGTTAGCCTTTTGTTTGTAATTAGCCTGCCAATTCTAATAACCTGATAAAATAAATACACACGGTTAATTCATTGTGAAACCATAGACTTCACACTATAGTGTGAAACACCATGTTAACTGGTTATAGTTACTATCAGAACCATTAATAGGGGACAAGCAAGTTATACTACCTGTGGGTTTTGCTGACATGGCAAATTAAATGACTTTGAAACATGACTGGCAATATTAGCTTTGGGCACAATTTGAGATGACTAATGTTCTTCACCTGCAGTCCCAGATACTGTAGAAGCTGCATCGTTTATAAAGCCGATATCTCGCCCACAGGAATGGCAAAATTTTGGCGAGTTATCCAATCCGACGCCACAGAAAGGACAATACATTTTGATCTGAAAAAGACGTTTAGATACCATGTTACATTGTCTTCTGCTGTCCATTCTTTCTTTGTAGAATGGGTCAGAATACATCATAAAATATTATTCATGCTGTCAAACTGCATCTTTGGAATTCGTTTTCGTCCTTGAACGTTACTTGGTGACAGTCATGAGTAACTATAGTAAATAACAGACAGACATCAGGAACATTGACTCAATACCCCACTTCAAATCTATGGTTTCACAATGAATTAACCGTGTGTATTTATTTTATCAGGTTATTAGAATTGGCAGGCTAATTACAAACAAAAGGCTAACGATAGTTTAACAGTGATCACTGCAATAGAGTAAATCATGCGGTCACAATGTTAAAATAAATCAAAAACACTTACTTATTGTATCTCACTTCCAACACCACTGACGGTAAGAGAACTAGCACTCCGATTCAAAACCCGCGTCAACAAGCATATCCGGAAGTGTGCATCACTTGTAAGTGTCCTCTGGAAACACTTCTGTTGTGTTGTGGTCTATTTGCAGCGCGTTTTTGTAATGTGTTGTGTTGTGGTCTTTGCAGCGCGTTTTTGTAATGTGTTGTGTTGTGGTCTTTGCAGCGCGTTTTTGTAATGTGTTGTGTTGTGGTCTTTGCAGCGCGTTTTTGTAATGTGTTGTGTTGTGGTCTATTTGCAGCGCGTTTTTGTAATGTGTTGTGTTGTGGTCTTTGCAGCGCGTTTTTGTAATGTGTTGTGTTGTGGTCTTTGCAGCGCGTTTTTGTAATGTGTTGTGTTGTGGTCTTTGCAGCGCGTTTTTGTAATGTGTTGTGTTGTGGTCTATTTGCAGCGCGTTTTTGTAATGTGTTGTGTTGTGGTCTTTGCAGCGCGTTTTTGTAATGTGTTGTGTTGTGGTCTTTGCAGCGCGTTTTTGTAATGTGTTGTGTTGTGGTCTATTTGCAGCGCGTTTTTGTAAATGCTGCACATGCGTTGTCAAGTTGATGAAGATGTTTTCTTAATATGCTTGTGCTTTGTCTTTTTGCATGTGTTTTCTTAAGTTGCAGTGCTGTGAGCTCTCAGGGCCACCGTACTGAGGACAACACACAGCACTCTACTGCATTGATTAATGAACGCCACCAATGGACAGCGACAGGCAGGAGCATTGTCCAGTACTGTCTATCTCAGGAATAACATAAACATAAAATAGACGCAGCGGGCTACAACACAGTTAAGTGTATTTAAACATAAAATAGACACAGCGGTTTAAACAGAATTTCAAAGGCAGTCTACAATACCTCAGGAGGTGACAAATAGGGGCCAAGATCCGATAAATACGTTAAACATCAGTTTTAGGATCCATGGCTGACACAATGAATACAATGTCTCAAAAAGAGTGGAACTCCTCCACAACTTATTTTGGCTTGGAGATGTCTTCTGAAAAGAAACATGCAAGCTCCAGCATTTTATTTTCCCATCAGTGAACAGTTTGGCCACTTCTCATATCTAGAACTGCCCCTCCAAAATATCGAGGGTGTAAACTCTGCTGAGAACAAAATGTGAATGAAGCCGGTCGACTTATCATAACTCTAATCAAAAACCCTAACCCTAATCATAACCCTAAACCTTATCATAGCCCTAACCCTAATCATAACCTTAAGCATAATCATAACCCTAACCCTAACCCTTATCATAGCCCCAACCTTATTCAAACCCCTAATTATAACCTTAACTGTAACAGTAACCCTAACCCTAATCATAACCCTAAACCTTATCATAGCCCTAATCCTAATCATAACCTTAAGCTTAATCATAACCCTAACCCTAATCATAGCCCTAACCCTATTCAAACCCCTAATTATAACCTTAACTGTAACAGTAACCCTAACCTTAATAATAACCCTAATCGTAACCCCAACCCTAAACCTATTCATAACCTTAACCCTAATCATAACCCTAACCCTAATCATAACCCTATCCCTATTCATAACCCTAATCATAACCCTATTCATAACCCTAACCCTAATCATAACCCTAACCCTAATCATAACCCTTATCATAACCCTATCCCTATTCATAACCCTAATCATAACCCTAATCATAACCAATCGATACTCAATTAATTTTTAACATCTCTTATTTGGCACCTGAAAACACATTACAACCACAGTGGTAACATAGGATTCAATGATAATCATGGCCGAATGATATAGGTAATTGAACTTGGGCTACCTACAGTGGTTGAGCATGGTTGTGACCTGCACGCCTTAGCTTAAAGCATTTCATGGGCCCATCTTTAAACATAAGATAAATAATCTTGAATGGTCATGCCATATGCGTTTTCAGGTGTGTTAGTGTGTATATGGATTTCTGAGGATTATTAACTGAATGACAACGGGAGGTTGCTTTAAATTGAAAATAGATGTGTGTGTGTGTGAGTGTTTTTTAATTACAACAACGACCGTGGACAGGGACAGACATTGGCTGTTCCAGTCCTGTCAAAAAAGTAGCTCAGTATGGGGCCCCTGCTGAACGTGGACCCTGGGACGGCCGCACCCTCTGCCCCCGCGGTCGCTCCGATTATGACCAAACTCCAAAGATGTTACTGTCAACTGGATAATAATAAACCTTTTTTGCTTAAAATGATGTCCCACTGAGATGCAAGAATATACAAATCGGTGTAATGGACAAGACTTAGACTTAGACTTAGAACTTTTATTTGTCCACAATGTGGAAAATTGCCTTCGGCTTCACAGACAATACAACATTTTTAGACAAAAACAGAGAGAGCACTTGGGATTCTTCCTGGTGATTGCCAGCAGAATTCTTTTAAGGAGCTAGTATAAAATATGGAGTATAAAAAATATAAAACATATCCATATGTACATACACATACACATACACATACACATATATAAGAACACATATGCATACACACATATACACATACATATATATGGATATACATATACATACATATAAATATACATACTTGACAAAAATCAAGCTGACTTGTACATCATAGACCCATTTAGCTAATCAGTGTGCTGTACACCCATGAGCACATGTGTTGCATCCAGGGATAGAGCAAAATGAATGGGCTTTCTGACAGCAAAGTAAATCAATGAACATTTCTGAAAAAAAGCGAATACTTAAAGCGTCATTAGTGTTTGGTTCAGACTTTCTTTAAATGAGCAATTACATGGTAGTGTTGACACTGTTTGCAGCAGTTGATAGCCTAGCTTCCGTCCTGGTTCTCTGACTAGTTTCTCAACACAAGAGCCATTCTGACCCAAATTCTCTGTTGGTAATAGATTTAGTATTGACAAGTACCTATCCGTTAAACGCTGGTTGTCACCCACGTTAACTAACAAATTGCAAAATGCCTAACTGTCACAGAGGAGTTTGTGGTGGGTTTGGGACTAGGCCTGTTGAGAAGCACTACTCTGAGGGTAGTAGGATTAAAGAGGAAAAAACACATGCATAGTCATTACATTGGCACTTAGTGTACATCCTATCTACCCTGTATTAATTACCCTGAAGAGCTCAAACAACAGTATGAGGTGGTAAGTAGATGTTTTCTTAGGCTAGCTTCCCCGCAACAGGATTGAGTCTTTAAGTCAATATCCACCTTCAGGGATTCACTTTCATTTACTTTTTAAATTATTTTTCTAAGATGTACTTCACTGAAGTTCACTTTACTTGGCTAAGGCTTTGGAGACAAAATATTGATCAGTATCTTTTCATGTGTACTGCCACGGGCAAGATTCACGTGTACATATGCACATTTTGTTGTGATTATTGTATTTCCTGAGATTTGCCTTGATTTGATTCAAACTCAAGTTTCAAGGTAGGCTTCTTTTCTGAGCTTGATACGTTGCGGTGGTATCACAAATGAAAAAAAAGAAATGTGAGGATTAATTCAAAAAGTAATACATGTGAGGGGGAAATGGATCTTAAGACTTCACAGAAACATGAACTGTACATTTCTGTTGTCAAAGGATTATTGATACATCAGACACTCTAGTGTCTCACATAAGACATCAATCAATCACTGGTAAACACTGCCTTTCATCTCAGAAGCTGCCTGGTAATAACAGTGCATTCACTTTGTAGAAAGAGAAAAACTTTCCCCGACTCTGAAGATATGGCCTAAGGGCAGCTACTATCTTCTTTTTCTCCTCAGAAAAAAACGGTCTGTGTGTACGTGTATGCCCAGACTTACATGCATGGACATACACACACATATACAAACAGGACACAAATCCTTCTGGCCTCCCAGCCTGCCTTCTCTCCCTGCTGCGCTTGATCAGGCGTCCTTCCTTCATCTGCAGAACACAGAGAAATGGCTGTGGTCCCATGTAGCCTTGTTTTCATCCTGCCTTTTCCATTTTAAGCCCCAGAACACCACTGAGAAGGCAGCTTCACTCTGACAAACTCTTTTAGGTGTCCATCTACTTACTTGTTAGCCTGCCTGGCCAGCCGCCTGCGGATCTAGCAGCAATCCTATCAGCGACTTTTGTCTCTCGTCAGATTCAGGGCCTCACCCTGGGATACCATAATGATGGGGGAACAACTGGCCCCTTGGTTTTGATGATGGAGAGAGAAACTGCAGGACGAGTTCTAATAAGAAGAGACGGGACTGATACTGGTGTTTTAGGGCTTGTTCAAGTGAGACGGAAGACGTAGGGGAGAAATTGTAAGGTATGGAGCCGTCAAGGCGGAGATGGAAATAAGACATGCTTAGTCTTTGAAGTGGGACAGTTTTAAACTGGTCTTTTGGTACAAAAACACTTTCTGAATTTAACAAATAATTGGACTTGCAGTTGCTGCCTATGAAGATTGGATGTGAGTGCACAGTCAGTAGGCACTGATTGGACTAGATAGGGCTAAAGCCTTGTGTGTGTGTCTGTATGTGTGTATGTGTGTGTGTGTGTGTGTGTGTGTGTGTGTGTGCGTGTGTGTGTGTGTGTGCGTGTGTGTGTGTGTGGTGTGTTGTTTGTTAAATCAGGTCAAATATAAAGAAGTACTAAAGAACTTTCAGAACTTGCATAAGAGCACACATTTTTAGAGTTGTTTTCTTCACAAAAAGTTATTAAATACACAAAAATTAATATAAAGTTTTATGTATCCATAAATCTATAAAAATATTAGGTAATGTCTTAATTTTTCTTTGTGTAAAGGACTTCAGGGATGTGCACGGTAAAATCAACTAAATTATTAACTGTCATCCTCTTGCTAGTCAGCATCAGTATCACAAGTTCAATGAAACATTAACACGTTTATTATTGTATGCCTGGAATGCCAGTCAACTGTCTAAGCTGTAGCGCAACCACTTGCCGCTAACTAGGCTTGTGGCTGTGGTACAGGCCACAACTGCAATTATATGATGCTCTACACTAAATAAACACACTACATATAAAATGAATAAGAGCTGTGTGTAACGAGCTCAGGCATGTCGATATTAATCTGCAAGGAGGACCAAAGACAGGTGGTGCTAGCTCTGCTCTACAACGCTACGCACACTTGTTAACCAAGTTGACATTGTATACCTCTAGACTCTGTAACCTTGTGTTTAGCTGTTATAAATGGATTGTGCCAAATGTTGACTGCTTTCTGAAAAATGCCTTCCAAAGTGGAGATTTGTGAAATTTTGTGTGTGTTTGTGTGGACAGAGCAAACAAATGTATTGTAAGATGCTGATATCATGTCCTCAACTTGACATGGTAATTGTTATATGTATTGGTGGGATACTGGCGAAGTTTGTTAGGTAATCAGTTTAATTGTATGCTTACAAGGAAAACTGTATGTTCTTCATTGTAATGCGATGCAGGGGAGAATAAATATATCAGCTTAATAGTGTTGAGCAGAACACTGCTTGCATTTGCTGCTCAATCAAGAATATGAAAGCTCACAATGTTTTTCTAGGATGATTGACATGACCGACTGATTACACATTACTGCAAAGTGCAAGGCCTGGTATATTTATAAGGGCTTCTATACTGTTCCTTTAATTTTATTCTTACCTTTGAACTAGTCAGTTAGTTGGAATTTAAATGTATATTTTTATAAACAAGAAATGAGTTGCTTTGAAATATCTCTTTGAAGGATGCAACTACTCCATAGATATTTTTGAACTATTTGACTGATAAAACATACCTTTTCAATGATACAGGGTTTATCCAGAAAAAAATACTTTATTCTTTTTACATTTGAAAATAAATGTGATTCTTCCATTAGAAGTTTTTTAATCATCATTTGCTTGCCCAAAAAGTCAGAATGGCGAATTTACAACCTGTCAACTCATATTGATTGGTTCATTTGTTTTTAACTGTAGAAAAATCCTTCAAAGTGAAAGTCATGAAAGTCAAACAGAATAGAGAAGCACAGTCTTTTTGATATTTGACGTGGTTTTAAATACCCAACAAGTCACAAATTAATTGATCTAATCTGCAAGAAAAACCTTTATTTTTTAATATGTAAAGATTATGTTAATGTGCAAAGATAACTTAACACAACACATCTGTTTGAAACACTGAACACACTGTTTACCCCCCCTGTTCCCTTCCAGTCATTTAAAGGTTTAGAATTCATGACTCTGTTTTTTTGACAGGAGGTAGTAGACAAGCTAAAATTCCACTCAGCTTTACGATTCATACCTTCACAGCCAACTGTATTCCGAGGGCCAAGAGATTATCGTGTTGATCTCCAAGTGTGAATCAATTAAGCTCTCACCACATTTGCAATCAATGAACAGCAAAGCCACTGACAGGCTTCCTCCTCAATCCTTCTCTCATTGTCAAAACGTCCTCTAAAGCCCCCAAAACCAAAGTCCTGTAGAGACAGCCAAACAGAATGAAAAAATTCCAAGCATGTCTATATCGACAGACACTAAGCAAAGGGACTTGGGGGAACCAGGGGTAACAAGAGAAAGGGGGTTTTCAAGAATCAGTGATGGATCTATGTCATGATTGTCAATGATCTATTCTCTTGCCCTCTCAGTCAGACAGTGAAGCCCAATTTGTATTCCTGTTTCTTTTTTGTAACTGTCAGGGAGACAGACGTGTGTCCATGTCTGCTGCTCGGGCAGTCAATGAGCCATTGATTTGGAGAACTGTGCTGATGTCTGAGATGCCTACGTGATGGATGGGCCCCATCTTGAACAAAGGGTATAAAAAAAAAGCAACAGCCATCACAAAACAAGTAAAAAGTACAAGACAAAGTATTTTAAAAAACTTAACAAATCACCCACACAGCCATTTCATAGTAAGTGCTTCCATACTTATGTTTTCCTTTGATGGTGCTTTGCTTTTTTTTAAATCTACTTTTCTCTAACACACTGACATTATTGCAGAATCCTTTCCCTTTCCCTTTTTAAAAAAAAGGCATATTGCCATTTTGCTGATATCAAACATACTTCACATCAAAGGTGGCCATTTGAGCACACAAACAGAACGTGACAGAATGTCTGTGTGTTTGTGTGTGTGTGTTTGTGAAGGTATCGCACAAATACCACCATAATCTACTGTTATGTCCTTTATTATCATCTAGCATTGAAAAGCTGTCGCTTGCCAAGCGTTGCCTAATGCCAATCTTACTGATTCTTTGTGCTTTTTTCTTGCACCATTATGTGAAAAAATGCCAACAAGACTGTGTCATGAAAGAGAAAAAAGGACCCTTAAACATAGCACACAATGCTCAATGTGTGTATTGCTGTGTGTACATGTGCATTTCTATCCAACAAACCTTCACCTCAGCAGGCAGCTGTGTGCGTTGGTTGCTGGTTTACTAAGTTTTTGTTTGCTCAGGGGTGTGTTTGAGTCAGTGTTTGTCAAAACATCTACGGTATAGAAAAAAGTGAAACACAAGGCAAAATTAAGCTAGTTGATGCATACCCAGCACAAAAATATGACTCATTAGTTTCATAGGGAGTGCGAGAGAACCCTCATTATTATGTTCTATCATTATGTATTCTCTTAGAAAAAAATAGATCCAGCAATGTTGAGAAATAAAGAAACCCCCTGCTTTATGTGGAGAAGTTTACTGTGTCAGATGTGCTGCAGTTTAGTTAAAGGCACTGTGAGGAGCTTTTAAGGATTTTGAAGGAGTCCCGCTCTTATACTGATGCCTCTTGATGACCTACATATCCCAATGAGACTATCACTGACAAGATTACTTATTTCCTCACGCTGAGTTTCAATGCTGGTAAAGTTTGGAATTGAGAAGTAATTTGGCATGCAGGAGGATTTTTTTTTTATTATTTTTTTGCTTGAGATAATTTTCCTATTACATAGGAGTGGCAAAAAGATGTAAGTTGTCTGTTTAACTATTGTTTTAGGAGGGGGACTCTACAAGCAGGGCTTTTGTAGGCAAAAGAACAAAATGACTATGAACAGGATTCAGTGTTTCTGCTAAAATTGAAATGCTTCACTAGTCTTAAGGGACAATAGAGTTAAAATGTGTGCATGTTTATGTTATTTGGACATTGATTGGGACACCATAGCACACATCATAACACCAGTGTTGTTAAGGTTAAACTGTGTGTCTCACAAAACGTGCAAAACACAACAAAGATACAGTTGACTCACCCAGAAAAACGTCACATTAGGTTCGCGCTGAGGGAGAAAACAAACCACTAGCAACAATGAAAGAGCTTCTGTGTGCGTTCCTATAGATGCTCTACTAATACATTTTAAAAGTCAGAAATCCAAAGTTTAATTCACCCAACCGAAGCACTGAGCCAAGTAGGAGAGCACTGTCGCTGAAAGCGATACAGTGGGAGGACGAGCTTGGTCGCCTGTGGGATCCAAAATGCAAACATGTGTAAGTCTGTAGTCCAGTAACTTTAAAGTTAAATTCACCGGATCCGAACAGTCTAAGATTTTTTCAGGGGTACAATGAATGTTTTATTAATTTTTGAAATGCAAGTGAACTACATACCACAATTTGCAATCAGAGTAGGTTTCCTTACAAAGATTTTGAGGCTGCTCGGTGTTACTAATCCCTGCGTGATATAGCACATCCTCAATAATGCCAATAATAACAAGCAGATGCATATAATTCACGTATACTTGAAATGATGTTAAATTTAATTCGTCATATCTATAGCAAATATTATACGTCTCATATTAGGAGATTCAACCAGGTGGCAAAAGATACCTGGAAATCATTTCATCCTGTGATCGTTTGTTCACTACTTTGTAATGTATGGATAACAATCAAATCCTTTTCTGCATCAGAGCTTAAAATATGCCCGTTCACAGCATTGTAGGCATTGCTGATTCACTGCAGCTTCATATTTACGAGAACAAACAACAGTTGTTGGACTGAGGAGGTTATTGGCTTTGCAGAATCAGCACATGTCTCAGAGTCTGAGGTTTCATGACAACACTTGTTGGCTTGATATTCAGCAGCAATGTTTTCCCATCAACATAACTCCACATTGATCCCATTTGTTTCCATTGCACAATATCAAACAGCTATCTGTAAACACGTGTGCAACAAAGAAGAACAATTACCTCTCCGAACTGATTCATTATTATAATTATTATTGCTATTATTTTCCTGAATGGGAGGAACATTTTGGACCATTCAAACATGCTACTGGCTCAATTATCTGTGCTTCTGTGGCATCACAATCAAATCCAAAGACCAAGCTGAGAAACCTCTGATTATAGGTTAAGTGGGAGAATTAAGGCTGAAGATGGTTGTGAAAGCTGTCATTTGACAGAGTGATCCCTAAATGTCCTGTAATGATGTATAACGATAGGTTAATACTCCCAATCCCTCCTCATCACCCTGCACCATCCACATTAGTCTAAGTGCCTTGATCATCCATGTGTGAACCCTCTGGGAGATCAGGGTGGGACGTGTTGGTGGTGAAGGTGTGGTGGCACATTCCTCTCTGCGTCATGTGAAACCCCCATTTCACGGCTGACTAACCTGATAGAAAGTAATAGGGGGACCGGGGAAATGATGAAGTGACATGACCAATAACTTTCATTATGTGTCTGTAACCTTGTCTCAATCACTAATTAATTCTCCACTGGCAGTCATATGCCTCTATGTGTTCCACTACAGAGGAGACTTCCAGGTAATTTCTCCTCACTTACTTCAGCCTGGCAAGGAGGTATCGCCAGAAAAGGAGTGGTCTAGCAAATATTGCTGCCTTAGGAAAGGTTTAGCGGTGGAGACCAATATATCTGTTTGCTTTGCAGAGTCAGATTTGTCTATCCCTTCCTCAGCTCCTTTTTATAGATCCTAACCCTTTGCCAGATGCAATCTGTCTTTCTTTCTCCCACATAGCTGTGAGCAGAGAGATGGTTTCTTTTTGAAGTCCTGTGTTTCTTAGTTTTATCCACGTTGTGTAGGATCAGTTTATAAAATAACAGTTATACCGTCCAACTATTGATTGAATCCATTTTTTGCTTGGTCAATATCTCAATAGTCTTGAGGCTTACAATGTTTATTTAGCTCTTCTGCTTCAAGCTGAACTCCCTAGTTCTTTGTACATACAGTGAAATCCAAAGTGTGCTACAGTAAAACCAATCAATTATCTACTTTTATTTAATGATGCTGTAGGTTTATGCAAACCAGATGCAATGAGAAGAATCAGCAGAATGAATAATAGATCACAAGACTGAATCTGAACACAGGCTAAGAGAGGAGAAAGCTCCCTATCAGTTCTTATCTTCATATTGCCGCTGCTACAAAACAGTGGGCTGCTAAGTGCTCTGCTGTTCAGTGTTTAAACGGAAATTCCTGGAGCCCATTATAGCTTTATTGTATTTCCTATGTCATTATGGCAGTTTTTTCCTTCAAAACACAATTAAATCTGAGACTGTAAATCTTGCCTTGTGCCTGGCAAACTCCTTCAACAACAACACAGTGAGCCCCATTTAAAGAAGTCCACGGAGGTCTATAGAACAGGGAGGAGGAAAGCATTTCAGCACCACCTAGTGGCTGCATGGAAAGCAAAGCATTGTTTATGCCAAGGGTTTAAACTGCAACCCATAAATACTTATTTAAATTAATGCAAGACAAGCAAGCCTGGTCAGAACCTCTGCACCTTCCTGTCAGCTTAGAATTCACACACAGAGGTGACGCTGCAAAAAGCACCATGAGAAATAATTAAGAGGATCTGACAGGGCTGAGGAGAGATAGAAACGTCTACTTTTTCCTTAATGTTTGCTACATTCAGAGGCATTAGAGATACAGCACAATGGCTCATAAGCCAAATGATGTGGTATAACTGTCATTAGTGAAATGATAGCAGGAAAAGCTTATGGGCAATGGAAAACAGAAAACAATCACAGAATGTAGTTTCTTGATGTTTGTTGTTTTTCTCAAGGGTACCTCATCAAATCAGATGTTATTTCCTAATCACGTCTATTTGTTTTTCTTTTAATTATAATTTTTTTAACATTCTTAATTAGGATTTTCTCTCTGAAAACAAACAAAGGCTTCCAGTGTCATTACGATTCAGACTTTCTACAGTTCAAGTTCATCCTAATCAGATCACTTTAATGAAGTGGTATGTCTAATTCACGAACAGAAACTCGCATACTTAACTTTTTCCTCTTGTCAATGTTTTCTATTAATCTGCTCTAAATACAATCATCAAATGACATGTGGGATACAACTTCTCATAAATTTCACCTCTTCATCCATATCTCATTTTCTTATGAATGGATACAAAAGTGAAAAAGTGATCACATCCATGCACCCATCCCTGGACAGAGCCTGTGACCAAAGGAACTGCCCAAAAGAAAGAGACTCCTTAACTATTGAGTTTCATCTTGACATTGGAGTTCAGCGTACCACAGAGACCAAGAAAAACAGTGATGATGAAAAAGAATGTCCTAGATTTTCAGAGAAAGATGGGGGTTGGGCACATGGGAAGAGATTAAAGGATGTTTTGACAGCGGTAGCCTGTTCCAGACAAAGTCCTACACCACATTCAGAGGTTCTGTTAGCTTTATACCTTTTATAGTCAGTTTGCATTCAGTCATGATCGTGATCAGGGTCGGGGTCACACTATTTAAAATTCAAAATCTTTGTAGTTGCTTTAGTCTCTCAATAGAAAGTTGGCAAGTAACCAGAATAAAGCTTTTTCAATTTATAACATTTCATCATACCTTCCTACCAAACACACCAGGCATCCCTCTTCTCTATTCACCTCCTCACTCCCTCCCTCCTTTGGTCCACCAGACATAATCCTTAACTAACAACATCTGCTCGCTGCACACATGACCAGCACACTGGACACACACACACACACACACACACACACACACACACACACACACACACACACACACTGCCCCTCATAAATCCTCTATCAACCTCCTCTCTTCCCTCTATCTCTTTATCCACCCCCTCCCCATTCCTGCCTTCTTATCTCAACTATCTGCCTCCCCAACTTCTCCCAGCATAGGGTGCTCTCTTTCTCCGTCCGTGTTGCTCCTCTGTCAGTGAGGTATGCCTCTTGCTCGCTGTAATAATAAGGCTTTCAAAGGATGATAGCACCGCTCTCTCTATTCATTATGGCCAGTCCCAGAAAGATCACTTGTTGATACCCCTCATGTGGTGAGAGAGAGAGAGCAAGAGAAAGAGAGAGGTAGAGGACGAATGACGAAATGGGCAAAGGAGGGTCGGTCTCTGCTAAGCAAACAAAGCCTTGGCTATTTCAAGGTTGTCATGTTTCATGCTGCCCATGGGCCTGTCCACACTCGGCTGTCTTTGCACAAGCCTGTCCACATTATGAATGACTACCATGGACCCCAAATGTCAATCAAAGCAGGACACGAACAAGGACTCGTAAAAGCTCAGGTGAATTCAGGCACTGAAAGGACGGTGTATCTAATTTTGTAACAAGCTCACCATCATCAATAAATCATTACTGTTACCGTGCCTCTCTCTTTATTAATGGACTTACCCACACTGGTGTTTTTTTTCTTTTCTTTATTTTTTAATTCTCTTGTCTCATTGTGTTTTTTGTGTCTCTTTGAGGTGGTGAAAATGCAACCATGCCCCGGGCCAGGATGAAGGTCAGAGACAACTGCAGTGAAGACCTGTTTAATTGCCCATCTGATCTGCTCACATTTACCTTTCAGGTGTTTCCAAACAACCTCTTTCATCACCTGGGCTGAAAGGCCAAATCCCTCTCAGAAGGTGAGCTGCATTACAATGCCCAGCTTTATTTCATTGTTGGTATCATACATGACCTACAGCATTCCACTAAATGTTGACTTGACAGATAGGAAAGACATAAATGCACAAAAAGTTGACAAAAGAAGTCTTAGCTACAATTAAAAGAAAAATGTTTTCTTTAAAAATATTCATCTGTTGTTAAAATTCATGTGAAGAGGTTAAAACTGCTTATGCAATACCGAAATCAATACTGATGCATCCGTATGATCTACAGCAGTAAAAGAAATCATCAGAGAAAAGATTAATTATTTCTCTATGATGTCTGTAAACACTGCTGGGGGGTAGTTTTCAGCCGAGGCCAAAGACAGCACCCTGCCAAAACAGCTTTTTAAAACATTTTTTAAGGCAAAGATTCTTGATGAGTAATAGGTTTGACCTCCAAAAGAGAGCAAGATGACGTATTTCTGTTAGAAATCTCTACTTGTGTATGTTGCTGCATCTGAAAATGCAGGTTAAAACTGTACCATGCAGAGAGGAGATCATATATGAACATGTTTCAAAAATGACAGCATCTTCTCTGGGCCCAAGCTTGTTTAAGATGGACAGAGGCAAAGTGCAAAATTTGACATCCTTTTTCATCCTTGAGTTTAGACATTTGGGAAGGCACCATAAAGCACACCAAGTACCTGAGCAGTGTGTGATGGCTTCCTTGTCATACTCTTGTGGCTCACACTTTCCACTCAGGTACCGTACTGAAGCAATCAGCAGTAAAAATAAATTAATTAATTAAAACTTAGTGTCTGTATCAGTGCTTATACTTGCCTTAGCTGTGGCTGCACTAGATTGTTAACACCCTTGCCTTATGAAAAGTAACACCCACTGCTCAGGCATGCAGTGTTACCTAGGCAAGGTGTTACCACCTTCACCTGAGTTTAGCTCAGGTGAAATCTCTGACTTGGAAATAACTTGTTGGAGAAAGTGGTGGAATGAACATGTAGCAGCTCTGCCTCTTTTGTTGGAGAATACTGGCTTTTGTGTTGAAGCAAGGTGAGTTAGACTGAGATTTACATGCATTTGGATCAGTTTGAAAGGACTCAGTGAAATAAGTTTTAAGAGAAGAATCGGTCTAGAGAAACCGAGTTGGTCTTTTCTGCTTTGGTTAAGATTAAATCTGATGAGGCCTTGGGATAGGCTTACATGCAGTGATGGTTTGTTGGTGGATAAGGTAGTGGTTCATTTGATCTTCATAAAAATACAAGCAAGATTGCTTCTAGGAAGGAGTCAGCAGGTGTGAATAAGTATCATGAGTTGAAGTAGTAATGAGTGAGAGGGCCTCTTCTCAGGGGTATTATGATAAAAGGGTCTTTAGAGCAAAGCTATTCAATATTGTTTGTTACACTGCATGATTCAAATCTTTTTGGGGATTTTCGTGCACCAAAAAATGAGACATGAGATGAATGGCAATAAAAGTCTCATCATTTTTTCTCCAAGATCTAAAAGTGAGCTGCATCCTCCACACCAATGTGACCAATATGCCAGTCAAATGTAGTAAGAGGTATTTTAACATGCTTTGGTGTTTTACCCAGAAGATGGTGCTCCAAGAAGCAAGCCACTACTTCAGTGCACAAAGTATGCTGGAGGTGGACTAGTCCAGCAACGCTACTTTTGAACGCTTTTCTCCCTCATCAGTATATCCTCAAGCATTTAAATATAGTGGTAGTATAGCTTTTGGTAAATAAACCATGTGGAGTTCTGGTTTGAATGAAAGGCAGTTGTCTGTCTGTATATCAAAACTACCAACGCAACTATAGGCTGAGCTCAACCACCGTAATACTAGCTGCATAGAAGATACACACAACTGAATGCAGGAACACTTTTATAAGCAGGGTTTACACCATTTTCCCTCTGGAAGCACACCTAAAAATAGACGATTAACCACTGTACTTCCAGGCCAAAAACGAAGCATAAAAGAAAGGTTTTAATAAATGAGGCAGTTGGAATGGGAATGCTCAGGCAGGCTTATATAAATAGGCAATGCAAAGATAATATTATCAAGCACAGATGGTGAAGCTAGCAAAGTATAGATGACTGACTAAGTGATGCATAGAGAGGCGTGATTGTGTTCCTTAACCTATATTATATTTGGAGAGCTGTCAGGGTGGCTGACCTTATTGGCAAGGGCAATTGGATGTAATTGTGTGCACATGTACAGTACATGTTTGTCTCATTGAGTGCTGCTTTTTTTAACCCCATTTTCAATGATTAAGACTGAGTAAAAACTAGACAAAAAATACATGTTTTGCATGTAGGTCTTTGTGCAGAATATTTAAATAACTATGCCAACAAGTGTCACTGTCTGGGAAACCAATTAGTACAGTTTGAACTGAGATTTAGAACCCTTAAGTCTATGATGGATAAATGTTATCCTTGCATTAAAAACAGTGAGAAGTGTGTTTTTTTGTATTCACTTTTAAGATTTTAGAAAGGGCACATTCTCCTATCTCTTACTGAGGGAATGAAAGTGAGATCAGCCTCTTTCTCAAGTACAAACTTTGCACATCGGTCGTATTTAAGGTAATTGATCATTAGTGGCAGATTTGCAGGTGCAGACACAAGAAGAGATAATTCTCAATATGCAGCTACGATTAATTGTGGAATAAACTGGCCGTGAAGAAACAAGCCCCGTGGGGTGTTCTCTTGGTTTGTGGCGATTGAACTCCACCAAGGACTTAGGTGATTACCTCGGAGACTGTGGGGGAAACAGGCTGATGCTATGTGAACTCAGCGGGGAGGCAGCCATCAATCATCCTAAACTGAGGCCCTTTGCTGTTGCAAGGATTTGTAGATCTGAATTGTCAGACAGATCATTCAAATCTGTGAAGTTATGGAGAAAAACATGGAGAAAGCATCAGTGAGTTTTTTTCAATTATAGCTCCAGACAAAACTAAAAGAGTTCGCTTTTAAACTTTGCTTGGTTGTTTCAGCTTCAAGTTTCTGCCCCCTGTCTTACGGATACTACCTTAATATTCAGAAAGTACAACGTTTTTTATTCCTAGTTATACCAGGTTTCATACTTCACCTCTATTCATTGAGGAGCAGTTACAGTAATTACACAATATAGAGTAGCCAATGAGGTAATGGTGTTTTATTAGTTAACGTTTCAGTAGAATATGTCATATTTTGTTATTATTGTACATGACATACAAAGAAAAAAAGAAAGAAAGGAAACAAGTCTGTTAAGCAACAGAGACACACTTTAACATTAACACTAGAAGACAGGTTTAATTAACAACTAGCACATACTGCTGGGAATGACAGCGTCTCAACATGTTCCATAAAAAGCCCCAATGTACAGGTATCTAAGTATGTCTTCCAAGTGAACTCTTCGACCTAAATTTTTGCTTCTCTATTTGAAGACACGTCATGACCTTTTTCATCCACTGTATGAAGGAAAGACAATCAGCCTTCCAGCTAACAAAGATTAGCCTCTGTGCTAACATTAATAGTTGCATTCGACTGGTAGGAAGTTATCCCCTGCCTGGTTGAAGTTTTGCCAAACAAAGCTACTAATGGTTCAGGGTTCTGTTATACTTCCAAAAGTTATAATGTGTTATATGACCAGAACATATGGCTCATTGTCCCAGGAGATTGTTAGCATCTTGGACAACTATCATCACAGACAGAGAACATAATTGATAGTTTAACTTGAATGAGATAGAGGCATTAAAAGAGCTGAAACTGCATTAGGCAGCGGCGGCTGCAAATGCCTCAAGTCCTCTGACCTTTCAAAGTGCTTTGTCCTACATGTCAGTGTTCACCTATGGACACAAATTCATACACCTGTCAAGTGCTTTGCAAGGAGAGTAATGTCATAGTAATGTATTTACATTTAAACACCGTTGCAGTCTAATGTCAGTTCCAGTGTCTTGCCAGGAGATAATTTTATCACTGATCTCCTCAGTTTAAGATGATCTGCTCCACCTCAAGCCACAGCCAGAAAGGGTAGAGGCAGTGTTCTTTAACAAATACAATAAAATAGAACAAAAATGTGTTGTTTGTGTTTTTTCTGTCTAGTTTTCGCAATAACACTTTGCTAGTTTTCTACTACTGAAAGACAAAGGGAGAAAGTATTTGGAATTAGCTTATCAGTTCAAATGAACATTTAGCAAATGTTCAGTTAGGAAGATTGATATTTCTTTCATGTTAGCCCAATTTAAGCAGTTTTTTGTCAAGCAGTCTATATCCATCACTCTTAACACCTCCTCGTCATCAGCTCCCCCATACCATCAGCCTTGGACTTCAACATCAACCAAACCTCCACCAACAGTGTCTTGATTCCATCTGGGGATGTAAACACCACCTCATGTGTGTATGATAAAAGTTTTCTTTACCTTGTTTACTTGTTAATGGATTTACTCTCCTGATTGAGCAGCCTCTGCCACATTCAGAGGCAGGGATGGTTCTGATCAAACCTGCATAAACTCCGGCACTTCATCAGCTGTTTGTGCTACATTGGCTTTTCTATTATTTGCTGAAAATGAGTGCCAATGAGAATATTGACTCACCCTTCCATGGAGAGAAAAAACGTGGAAAACAGATGTTGGCAGATTTCTCAGAGCAAAATGTGACAGTGAATGCTATCTTAATGTAGAGGTTGTTTTGCAGATTACCAAAGGTCAAAGTTTTTTTTAGTTTTTTTTTTTTAGAACAGTTCAGGCAGATTTCCAGATGTCTCTTTACACAGATGGTAGAAAGAATAATGTCAGTGCCTACAGTGTCACTGCAGCTCTGACCTTCAAAAATGGGACACTACATGTTTTCCGTTGGGCATCACTTCAGTCTATGTTGGCTGAATGTTTGGGTGCACTTTCACAGTATAACTGCTGCTTAAATTTGTCACAGATACGGCCCACAAACATGGCTCTTACCAGTCTGAGTTGGTTCTCCAAAAGCCTGATAGTAGCAGTGCTCTAACAGGGATCCGGTATGCAAAACACTTCTGTTGTATTGTTTCTTTTATATCTTTTACTTCTTCTTTTCAATTTTTTTTCATTGCGTCTTTTTCTGTATGGTATTTTGACTCCACTCTGTGAGGGTGTTACATGTATTCTTGCAGTGTTTTATTCAGACTGTGGAATATTAGATAAGATGTCCTCTGAGAACTATACATCTTTTTATAAAAGCACAGATGGTGACATTTCTGTGGCACCATCACATTATCTCTACCTGGGAAATAAAATGTCTTGTCTGACTTAATTGAAGCTTATTGTTTTGTTATCTGAAATAATAATTTTGACAGATCCAGAGTTCAAGGTTGTTCACAGTACCTGCAACAGTTTCTAATGAAGACAAGTTCTCTTTTTTTTCATCAGAGATTATTTATTTCTCTCTATCCTATTTTTGTAAGTCGGGCAACAAAGTCCTCTTTGCACTCTTTGAAAGCGTAGGCCATGACTTGTAACTGTTCCCAGTGTTTGAATGCTCAACTTTTGAACTAAAAGTTCATAAAAAAAATTAAGGTCATCATCAACGTCATCAATTATGACAAATTTATTAAAGTATTCTACACATCTCTGAAGAAATAAACTTTGATTAAAGACTGGCACTTAACTTCACAGATGTTGAAAATGTGATAGGCTCCTCACATGGTGACAAATGATGACAGGTTTAAAAGTTTGATCCTTAATAGTGTGTTGAATGCAATGAGATGCCAACACAGCACAGCACACACTAACAGATTATATTCCCCAACAACCAGAATCAAAACTCTCTGAACTGGAAATCTCGCAATGTCTCTCACGGTTAAACACGACTTTAGAGTCAACAAACATGGCAGGTGCTACCTGCATTGTTAGCTGTTAGCTACTTTGTATCCATTGGGGTAGTTCACTTGTGACATGCTTTACAGGACATGCTGTATAAACACTTATGTTGTTGCCACATATCAAAAAGTAGGTCCTATGTTAACTGACATCCATCTCACTTTAAGCTTCACGTTTACGATTGTGGCTGCATTTGTTGTTCCCTTTGATTGCATGCAAAGCTGTCCTTGGGGTTCCCCCACACAAGAGGATATGTGATCTTCTTCCTAGCACATCGAGGTGAGTTGAATAACTTTTAACCTACCTCACACCACAGGATAATCTGGCAAGATGATCTATTGAACCATCTGAAAATCAGATATTTGTTGACTTCTGTCAGAAGAAGGGAACCAGGCCTGAAATCTGCCTGATTATTTTGTAGTCTGGTGTTCAAGTGTTCCTCTTTTACATGACTTGAAAGGAAGAGTTATACGTGTATGCAGAGTTGAACAGAATGAAAAAAGTTTGAAATCCATTGACACTGTTTCTGTAAGCAGATGTCTGAAGGTGATTTGGTCTTGATCGCTAAGCTAGACTGAGTAACATCGCTGAGCTCTGCATGGTGCAGACCATCACATCTCCTTACAATGCTAATTGAATCTGCTCAGAGCACTCTTGGGTGTCTGATGAGCCAGAAAAGGGAGTTGAAAGGTTGGGTATTCAAGGAGCAGGTAGCAGGGGTTGTAAGGTGAGAGTGGCAGGAGGGTGTTTGGAAAAAAAAGACAGACCTTGCAAACACATTAATACACATATGTTCACCACAATCATCCTTTGATTCTGCTACCCCGCGCCTGCCCTCACCACTGCTTAGACCCGGAGGCAGCACCTGGGGCTAAAGACTTTACAGGGCTCTGACTCCAAAGCATCAACAGTGGGCGGGGGAGCGGAATCGAGGATTAGGAAGGAGCTCTGTGTGTGTGTGTGTGTGTGTGTGTTTGTTTGTTTGTCTGTCTGTGTGCTTGTGTGTGTATGGGAGAGAAAAAGAAAGAAGGAAAGACAAACACATGCTGTCATCAGGCTCTCTTAGGCTCCAGGGATATCACAAATGCCATTAGACTGGGCCACATTGCGCAGAGCAGATATGTGGAGAGACTCTTTAACATCAACAGACAAATGGGGAGACCTGAGACGAACAGAGTGAGAAGTTTTAGGATGTGTACCACGTACCCTGCTGTTCAACATATGCAATACTTCACTGACATACTTAAAACTTAACAATGTCTTTCATTGAAGGATGCTTACACTAACTTTGTCTTTTACAGGGAGAGGATAAAACTGCATCTGTTACTGGAAAGAACTCTCCTGACGCCTCTCTGCACTCACAGATAAAGCTAAAGGGAGGCCATGTTACGTTAAATCCAATTAGTAATCTGCAAATTGTATGACTGATGGCCCATTAATATGACTTTTTGAAAAACACTAGACAGCTAATGGAAATGCTGGGAGGACAAATTATCTGCACCCAAATTACAGGTGCATTAACTACAAGAAGGAAGAAAAGCATGTTTATTAAAAGCTTCACTTTACATACGAGTCTTTTATGATTGAGATGGTCTTAAGAAACAATCAGCACAAAAAGAACAATGTTCATGCATTGAAAATGGTAAGATAAGAATAAATGAAACATGGATAATTGTCACCTTTTTATGACAGCAACGTTCTCAATTTTTTTTTCCAATTTTCTTTACGGCAAAAAATAAAATAATGTAATGTAATAATAAAAACTAGAAAAAACAAAAAATCACAACTGTATGTTCCTGCAAGGGTATATGAATATAACATGAATAATCCATATATTTCTCAGCATTGTTTTGTTGGAACAAGTTAGCTATTCATTGAACACATATAGAAAAACTATATTACAACAGTAAACTGGGAGAGTGAGGGTATGCAGGAATGTATGTCAGCACGTACATTTGCATAGAACGCAAATATTATTCCAGTTTTATTGTTGGCTCACAAGGCAGAGGGAGAGGAAGCCCACACAACATGTAAAGCAGGCAGGACGTGCATGATGAAAGCAGCCACACAAAGGAAATGTCACATAAAGTGTTTCTAAAATAAAAAAGAACTGAACTAATTATGCTCTGTTGTTGTTTATAAGACGCTAGTGCCTCCATCTTTTATTCATCAAGACGCTAGGTTCTCTGTCTTTCCCTCTCATGCTCACTCTCTCAAATCTCATTTCAAACAGAACCCATTGAGCCGTGGAACTGCATTCCGAATCACAATGAACTTGTTTCAGTAAAGGAAAAGGACAGAGGAGGGAAAAAAAAAGAGTGAAGCTTTAGCATGGCAAACAGACAGAAAGAGAGAGTGGGGGCTTTGTAAATGTTACCTGACAATCACCACAGCACAGCGGGCAAAGACGTGGATCCACAAAACAGGAAATAGATGGCTTGTTTTTGGTATTGAGGGCAGAGTCAGTCAGCCTCAACCCTGTGTGCACTGGGGCACTCAACTTCTGATACCCCCAGCAACAGACACACACAGTGACGACAAAGATGGGAAAAACTGGTATTTTGTCATACACAACCTTAAAACAAGCCTTTAATTTGAATGGAACCTTCCAAAGGTAGTGGGAATTAATTGAGTCAGTGATCCAAACTTCGGACACTCTGCCTCAGGAGGGCCTCTTAATGTGAGATTCACATTATTTAATGGGGAATTTCACGCTTATCTCGTGAACTGACCAAAGAGTGTAGTCCGACCATGCCTCATTAGACACACTGCAGGATGTTCTCCCTGTGGATATATCACACCTGCCTCTTTTCTTCTGGGATGCTCAAACATGTTTCTGTTCTCTTTTTCCAGCCACAAGTCCCCTCAGGGAATAAATACTGTCCTCGTGAGATTTGAAGTCTGTGTCTTAACAAGACCCATCACAGTTTGACAGCCTTTAGTGAGGGTACACAACAGAACTTATATTGTTGCAAGTGAGTAATGAAAAGAGATGTACAAAAAACACACAAAACACAATTATTCATGTAATTGATTGTGTCTCACCGGGCCGAACAAGATGAAAAATGTTTCTTGACAAAGTTTTCTTCCCCAGTACTTCAATTTTACTGATGAATGACAGCAATATATTGGGATTCTGTGATCTTTCAAATGCTGTACAAAATGTTAATTTAAGTAACAAGTCCCACTCTGGGTTTTTAGGTGAAATGGTAGAGTGCAAGTTATTTTTAAGATGCCCAGAAAAAAAATGTCTGGAACTCACAGAGAACAGAGTTGATATGATCCATCTCTGAGCCGCCATCTGGCCTTGGCTTCTGTTAATAGAGGGTTTTGCTCTGAGCTAGCCAACACGTGGCGAGGCAGACATGGAGAGAGAGGGGGCGAGAGGGAGCAGAGATGAGGGGGAAAGCAGGAGGTAAGAGAGAAAGAGAGGAGGAGGAGAGAAATGTGAAGGTGAGAGAAGGAACCCGAAGGGGAGAGATGCAGAAACACAGCAGAAGTATACAGCAAGGAGACAAGTGAAATTAAATGAGAGGAATAAAGCTGGGTAGTGAAAGAAAGAAGAAAAAAAAGGAGAGGTAAAAGATTGAGAGAAAGAGTCAGGAGCAGGAAATAGCGCCGTGCACTTAAGGGGGGGAACATGTACTTAGAATAAGGAGTAAAGCAGAAAAGAGGAGCTTTGGAGTACATGTGCCCCAGGGAGGATAGTGTGGAGTACCTTTTGTCTTCCCACCATCAGGAGCTTCTTTTGAATAAACCTAGCCAAGCATTTCCTTTTTGTAAATCTCACTTTGAAGAAGGGCAAAGCTAAAGCTTCTCCCACTGTGGCGATCGAGTATAGTTGTACCTCAGCCCACGCAAATCCCTTCCTCAATAGATGTGGGTGTGTAACAGTTTCATTTCCATTTTAGAGCACAGGGAGATTGCTCACCGCCTAGACACATAACAGCAGCTTCACCTTGGTTGTGAGCCTGCATGTGTTGTCCGCAGTGATTGGCAAGGCTGTGTGACCAATTTGATTTAAAGCTTTATGCCTGCTTTCTTTATCCTCGGGACTTGTCAAAAATGACACGTGGCATCATGGCAAGGCAGGCGTGCTTCTGCCGCTTCTGATGCCGCCGCCGTGCTGCTGCTTTTGCTTCTGCTTTTGCACAGCCACCAAATCCCACAGGGAAATAACAAGCTCCAAAGCTGAATTCATCACCAGTGATCATCAAGATGGCTCTGTAATTGTTGTTTTTATGCATGCAGGTGTGCTCCACCAGGGGCCCCAGAGGGAGTGGATTGTTAATGCAGAAGAATCAGAGGTGCTACTCCTGCTGCAATCAGACTGAGAAGTTAGCGCAAGATTGCGTTGGAAGGAGAGAATGTTGCATGTTACTGGAGGGAGATGGTAATTAAGCCCGGGGCAAAGTGGTAATGGATCAGCCCAGAACTGTCATCTGTGAATCTCCAGTGCCCAGCCTCTGATGAGCGAGTGGTTTTCTGTCAACCCACAGAAATCAAAGAGGAAAAATAAATGTGAACTTTGGCTATTAGTGAGGGAAGGGTCAGTGACATTTGGTGCAAACTTATATTTATGAGAAAATATGTATACTTTACAAAACATGATTATTATTTTTTTCAGTGCGATGATTTTATTTGGTCATGAGCTAATGACTTGTATGCACAGTGTCAGAACACATTAATTGAATTGATTATATTACAATACACAACATCTTATTTGTTGAATAATATGAATACGAATATAATCCATCTTGTAATAAAAAATGTGTCTTTTGATGTCTCTGCATATTACCATTGATCGAAACTTTGAACATTAGAGAAACATTTTGGCCTTTTCATCATCTTTTCTGGGCCAGAAGTGGATGAAATATTCCAGTTCAACCAAATGCAAAAGCGTACTCACACATTTTCACACTAATTATAATCTAAATTAGTGTAAACTGGAAAATTTGCATTGTAAAGCATTAAAGAGACTTTCTTTCCTTATCTATTGTACTATTTTCAGGATGCTGGCTGTGCACTCTTCAACTTTTTGTACATGAGTAGAAATAATGAAGGGGAGTTATTGGTCCATAAGATGTATTTTTGTTCTGTGTTCACATCCAAATATGTGATTAAAAACTTGCAATGCTTTGTAGAAGATAAAATATTCCTTAATAATCACTGACAGAATGAAGAGGTCACTTCACAAGTTCTCCACTTTCAGTAATGAGTAACATATTTTTGATATGCATCAAAAAGAGTACTAGAAGAAGAAAACATTGGATTATTTCTGAGAGTTCTTTTATTCTGTGTTGTTACTGATATTTATAATTAATAATAAGTCAGAATTCATTATTATGAGAGACATATTTCTCAATGTTTTTGTCTTATCATGCAGAGAATAGCAAACAATGCACACATGCTTTTCAGCATGCATATGCTCGCCTTTGTGCTCAAATTAAAAACTGAAATAAATGAAATAAACCCACAAGCACACGCAGGCACATGGAGCGAACCATAAACGCACTATCACACAATTTGTTGTAAAGAGGCATATAATCATACAAATGTGTAGTTTTCTCAGTTGCCCTCAGGACTGTTTGGATTGCAGAACAAAATTGAGTGTCTCTTTGTATCTCAAAGCTCTCATTAAAAAAGCTCATAGCCTGTTTTCTCCATTGCACTCGTCTCGTGAAGATAGCCACGGAACAGACCTGAGGCTAATCATCCAACTGATTATGCTCACATAAAATGATATGATAATAATTTATTATCCCAGACAAATAAGGACAATGAAGCTACTGAACAAGTAACTTTGTTCCTTTGAAGCCTGCAAAAAAAAAGACATCTTTGTTGTAATTTTTAAAGCCACTAGTGGTTACATTGTTGTACAATAGAAACAAGACAGCTGGCAAGACGAGCAGGCATCAGCTGTGTCACATGCAGCTGAATGTGTTGGGTTCCTGTCAATCGTACTCGCTTATCCATAAATAAAGTACTTATCATGCACGCACAGTGTTTTACAGTCTACTCATTGCTGCACTCGGATTGTACAAAATGCTCACGACACAAGAGGCTCTTAGCACTTTAGAGCATCCTTATGAAACCTATTTCATTTACCCTGCCTAATGCAATGAGATATAGGGGGTATAAAAGTGTTAAGGCAGGAATACTTAATGCTAAACAAAGGAGGGGTGTCATACTAGCTGTTTACAAGGACCATTTATAATCAGAGTGACAGCCTGATCTATTAACAGTGCTTCATGTAAACACTTCATTTCAACCTGATTGGTCTGACCTGGCCCATCAAAGAAATTTCATTCCACTCAGGAGCTGTGTGATGTTTGGAGTGTCAGCCATGGCAACACTTGATCGATCATTTCTTCCTGGTTGAGGTAAAACTATTCATACTGGGCATGTCTGCTCTATGTGACGTGAAAAATTTCTACTTTTGTCATCGCTTGCATTCATAGAAACGTGTCAGCTACCAATCAGTTGTGCTTTGCTTCCACCACAACATTTTTACAGAGACTTTGAAAGAACTCCCTGGTCCTTCAAAAAAACTGAAATGGATAAAAAGATGAATTCAAGACAGACATCCAAAGTCACAGACAAGAGAGAGGAGGAGAATATCCATTCTTGAGCATGGGCTTGGAGTAATAGAGGTTATTTTTTTTACTTTATTTGTAACACATTATATGAAATAATGCAGCAACAGCAGGGTTTGTTAACAATAGGAACAGCCAGAGGGGATAGTTTCTTCTGCTATTTTTAAGACAGACTGCAACTATTACATGTTGGTTTCTTCCTTCTAACAAAGGAGGCTAACACAAACTTGATATTTTCAAATGTTCATGACCCAACACAAATAAATAAAAAATAAGGGGAAGAAATGTATTTCAGTCTTGTCATAGGTGTATGTGTGATATGTGTTTGTGGAAATAATTTCAAAGTCCAAAGAAAAGTGGGGGATTAGTTTGTATGTTCTGTCACATGCTGAGTCAGAAAGAGAATTAATGACCTGCAGCGTTCTAAAGTGTAGGTTGGGCAGAGATCCAGGTGTGCTGAATCAACCTAATGACCCTGGCTGCCCTCAGCCTACAGGTGACAGAGAGAAACTAAATGAGACACAAATCACCACTCACAATCAGTGCAGCCCTCAGGGTCTTCAACCCCCCCATGGACTTAAATGCAGAAAACATCTACCAGTTGGTTGTTATCATATACAGTATGATTCATGTTATGAACAGGCTTCTTAACATAAAGTAGCTCAGCCTACGACTATATTAAGTGTTAAAGTTACCAGTACTCTACCCTGCTCACTGATTCCCACTCAGCAACTTGGTACCTGAGAAACAGACTTTAAGGTAGGAAAAGGAAAAAAAAAACAGCTGGACACAAGACAATTAATACGTCAACTTTACACTCTGGATGGTGCATCTGCCACAACATTTTCAGAACCTTTGAGATGTCTGATCTCTGGATGGCAAGACACCATCTTATCAGACACTTTTTTACACCTCAATGGGTTGCAAAGCCGAAATCTACGCTAACGCCTCTTTCTCTATAATAGAATAGTTTATCTGGTAGGAGTTTAATTTGCATGAAAAGAAACTGACAGGTCTCTCAATACCAGACAAATCAGTCAGTCAACGCACAGACACATCTCTTAGAGCATGAGTGGAGCATCCCCAAGGTTGTCACAGCAACATAATCTCATGTTTTAGCTCATTCTTTCTGGTTCATTAATGAGTGATTGTAAGGTTACTAAAAATTACAGTTGAAAGTCTTACTTCCTTTTTGTCACTGTAGCAATGGCAAAATAAATCTCAGGGTGTCTATTGTAAATTGCAAAAAAGATCAAATCAAATCTTTCACAGATATAATAATTGATTCTTTCTCAAGGATGTGCCTTTTATGTATAACAAAAAATGTTCCTCTGACATTGCATTTGTCCTTTTTCTTCACTAAGGCATTCACAGCTATTGACCACCGTCTTCTTTCTCCTCTCTCTCTGTCTCTCTGTCTCACACACACACAAACACCCCCACGCATATACTGCATTAAAATCTTCCCATCATCCAATAAGGAGAAGCAATATGTCCTTATGCAGGGGCTGCCAATCATCCCTCAGCAGGCACGAGAAATCTGTCAGAACCAGAGTGATTAATATGTATGTGTCTCTCTCCAATATTGCATGAGGGATAGAGTCGGCATGTGCTCTTGCAGGCATGGTTATAGCATGACAGATATGGCATGCAATCATGGTCTTAACATGGGGAGGAAATCTCTTTTCAAGCACAACGGCATGTTGATGTTTCACGTCTTATTCAGAACAAAAATGATAGCATGCTATTCTGTTCTGTTATAGTCTTATGGGGGAGAGCAGTTGTCGCGTACTGTGAGCATGACTGGTGCATGTTAGACTTGAATCCCGAAACTCCACACTTAATGTTCTGAATCATCTTTTGCATTAAAAATAACTCTCATTAAGGCACACATTTCTGTCATATGCTCTGTTCCTTTCAGACCCGTGAAGAGAGAGAATAACAAACACTGTGTTTCTATTAGTATGTGTGATCCGTGCAGCTTACTTGGCCTGTAACAAAATGTGCAAAGGCAAAAAAAAAGAAAAGAAGCAGCTCTTTCCAGGTTCTTGTCTTGGTTTTGTAAAAGTAGATGCTCCAGAGAAATTGTAAAGTCGTCATGGATCCCTTGCTACGGTGAATGTGTGAAAGTCTGCAGGCTGCTGCAGACAAATAGCACACACAGCAGACCCATCCTTGGTGGAAGCTGAAAGAAAATCAGATGAATACATAAAAGGGCTTCAGACATAAAATAGGATAGCATGAGAAAGATAATATGGAATACAACTTCATTTATCCTGAGGGAAATTGGTGTGCAGCAGTTGCAGAATACAGTTGTAAAGAGTGGAAATAAGAAATATCTATAAGAAACAAGTACAAAAAAATTCAACAGGCTACATCTGGAAGTAAGAAAGACACATTGTGAAAAACATAAAGAATGATAACTGAAAGGTTCTCTCTTAATGTGATGTGAATTATTTTGCATTAAGTTGAGTGATATAAATATGGGAGCATTTATCATTTGTGGAAACTGGGGCGCAGTGTTATGCAATAGCAATCACTCTTCAGAAAAAAACAGAAGCCAGACAAAAACAAATGTATGCTGCAATATTGGAATCCCATGCTCTATCAACATCCCCTGATGTTATTTCAGATTTAAGACATTAATAAATGTGTTTTCCTATTTGAACATATTCATCTCATTTCATGCACCAACTCCCTGTTTTTTTCCCCCAGATGGATGCTTTAGAATTAAGACAACTGCACCGCATACTCCAGGTACAAGAGATGATATTACAGAGGGACTTGTATACAATATTTTTTCAAATAGAAAGAATAGCTTTGTTGCAAATACATCGTATCACACAGTTCCCCCATTTAATGTATTTTTTTCTGCACAAGTCACTTTGGTGAAAGCAATTCTCACCTTAGATTCCAAACTGGAAATTGCTCAGTAAATTAAATGATATCCCAAAATAGCAAAGCAACTTTACCCATGGGTGAATTCACCAGGTAGGTGATAATGAAACAGAAAATAACAAAACATATCGGTGACACTGAATTATATGAACTGTCACTAATCTAATTTTTTCCTCAGTAAATTGGCAGCATACATTGGTGTAGGAAAAGGGTAGAGCAGCATAACATTACTGATACTGGAGCTACTGTGAAAGGAAAATCCTGATTTCTAGGGACGAGTTGTTGTCTACCTCATTTTACACAACAGCTGTACAACTATTTCCAAAGAGTGTTGGCTTAGCTTAGAGCACTGGGAAAAGTTGTTCTTGGGAATTTGAAAGATGATTAGACTGAAGGAAAAGCACAGAGATTAAGTGTGATGTCAAACTAAAAGCAGAGATTATGAGGACATTAAAGCTGCAGTTGTCGTGCTCTTTCACATACAGTGTTGTGAGTGTATTAACTTGTTGCAGAGAGAAGCTGTGTCTCTGGTTTTGAAGCTCAATATTTTACCCACTGGGAAATAGGCGCTGCACCACCACTGCCGTCAACAAGGAGATGGTTGAGTCAACAATACCCAGGGGGCAACACAGAGACAGTACAATGTGTCTTGTTTTCACTATTCGGATTGGCAGTTCTCCTGCAAAAGTGCAGGAGAACAGACCTTAGAGGCAGACACTTCACTACAAAGGCTGTTTTGCTCCTGCAAGTGCGTACCCAAAAAGGCCCCCAGCATAATTGAAATGTTGGTGAGACAAATTCAAAAAAAGCACTTTAAGCTTTGGTAGCCATGAATGTCACACTGAAAGCAGTCTGCGGAAATGATATCCTGTGAATTGTGGCCTCAGTTACTTGTGGTTTGAGCAACAGAATGAGGAAATATTTAGAGGCAACAAGGAGCATTAATAGTCAGTTTATGATAAAAGCTGTTGAATCATCTGCTCTAACATCTATTTATTCATAAAGAATAAACGTATGACATTAGATATGATGGACAGCAGGTTCAGTTTGTCAAATGATCATGTGGAGCAGAGATGATTTGTTCCTGCATGAGAACTGGAGTGATGGCCTGTTAATGTGAAAATAGGAACTGCTCATTATAATGAAAATGAAAGGGTTCAAAAGATAAAAGCTTCAAAATGGGCTCTCACTGATCAAGTCTGAATTTAAGTTAAAATAAGAAGGAGAAAAAACAGAAAGCCAAGCTGAAAATTAACCTCTGGCAAACGCAAATGCAGTCATAGCTGCCAAACAGATTCAAGAAACATTTTATTGACAGAACAAGAGCCAAGCGACTCAGATACCATGGAGTTCACAGGCCGAGTAGCATCACTCTTGAAAGTTATGTTTGTATATCAGTTTGATAACCCTCTCTTAATAACACTTTTGACAGTAGATTGTAGGAAAGCCAGGTGTCATGCTGTCTTTAAAACTTTTTATGTTAAAAGGATTCTGCTCGTGTTGGCCTCATACTGAGAGTCGTGGATCAGACGTGCAAGACAGAGAAGAAACTGAACTTCTGCCTGATAGGAAATCATCTATTCCTGTGGTAAGAAAATCAGTAGAAGTTGTGTCATCACTTAAATTTAAGAGGTTACATATTAATATTGATTATTAAAGTAAGTTGGTCAGATTGGTTTGAAGCTTCCCTCTGAGAAGACACAGCCATGTTGTTGTTTATCTCAATATATTTGCTTTTACTCTTTTTAAAGGCACAGTGAGGAACTCTCATGTTGTCTTGATTCTGGTGACCCTTTTGGAAGAAGGATGAACACATTTCCCATGAGCACCATCGCCCATTGTCATAAAGATGTGGCTCTCACTAATGCATTGAATGGAAGATAGATATTCGTGACTTTTTGCAGGATGTGAGAGATGAGGTAATGTATTGATTCATAGCTGAATCAAATTAACTGTGACTGACCAGACATACTGATATAACAATACCACTCACAGCCCCAGTGTCGGGATGTGTGCTCCAGAGTCCCAATAAATATCTGAATGATGTCAGTATGTGCACGGTTTATATATTTTGTCCTCAAAAAGCAGTGAAGCATTCACATGCCATCAAAAACATTAAATCATGATGATAGCTATTAAAACCCTGGTTGTCTCTCCGCCTGAAACAATACTTCAGCAGAAAGTGTATGTCATTTTTGCTTATCCAGCTCCAGTATCAACCATGGGTACAAAAAATACTTAAAAGAAAAAGATCTAAAGATAAAGAAAAAGGAACCTCCTGCTTGCTTTCTTACTTCTCACTGCCAGACTTTACAGAGTTCTGAACGTAGCCACTTTAGAGTGAGTGCTGAATATCGACTCAGCTTCCTTTGCAGAAAGTCTGACCGAACACAGGCACTGGAATGAAGTATAAAGAAATCACAGATCTTGTCTCAGATAATCTCTTTTCACTATGTAGGTCATGAAGAGGCATCAGTACATACGAGTGAAAAAGCTGATTGAAAACTCCTCAAAGTGCCGTTATAATATTTTCAGGTATTTAAGAGGCTTCTAGATGTATCCAGCATATATATTGTTGCCAGTGTCTTTTTATATTTTTGTTCTGTGTTGGGTTAAAAGCATTACTGCCAATGATATGAATAATCTATTACAAAAAGAATGGAGTCATAATTGGATTGACTCTTTAAAGACAGGCCTGAGGGATTTCAACCTTGACTTAAGATCAAAGGTCACACTTTATGTAATTGTTTTAGAAGATTAGAAAGTGTGCTGTGTTACTGTCCTGTCTCCTGGTATATAAGTTGTTTTCTAAATCGTATATAAAGTTAAGTAAGTCCAAATATTCGTGGCTTTTTTTAAAGTGTTTTAAATTTGCCTTTGTTGGTTTTAAAAGTTTATTTCAGGTTGTATCATTGATGGTGTTTTGAGGTACACCATTTGTGGTTTGCTTTCTTGTACAAAAAGAATGAATTATTTGATTGTATTAGTGTTTGTTGTATAATTTTATAAGTTTATAATGAGTCCTCAGGGAAACCTTTGAGCTTTGTCTGTAGCATATGAAATATATATGAGCTGGCTCTCTCTAATTGTGTTGGTGTTATCTTATGGAATTGGGGTGTTTTCAAATTGGCTTGACTGGGTGGCCAAGAGAAGAGATGTAAAATTAAGAGTCCATTTTAATTCTATTTTTTAGAGTTAATCTCACATGTGATGAAAATGAAGGAGGACCCATGTGCGGAATAGTGAGGATTTAATAACAAAAGAACCAAAAAGCTAAAGGTACAAAAAAATGTCTTAAACAGTCAGAGCAAATTAAATCCAATCCGTGCAACTGAAAACACAAAAACCAGGGAGCACAGAGAAGAAGATGCAGGCAAGACTCAGAGAAGATGTACAGTAACAGTCCAACTAAAGGAGAGAGAGGGA
The DNA here is from genome assembly GCF_009762535.1 of Notolabrus celidotus. Taxonomy (NCBI): domain Eukaryota; kingdom Metazoa; phylum Chordata; class Actinopteri; order Labriformes; family Labridae; genus Notolabrus; species Notolabrus celidotus. The sequence continues at coordinate 9,528,222 of NC_048285.1, forward strand.
AAACAGAGAACCTAGATACACAGGGTAACGAGCAACAGGTGTGGACACAGGACACAGGTGAAACTAATAAGGATAATCAAGATCAAAGCAAACACACAAGGGCAGGAAGTGAAACTTAACACACGGGGATCAAGAACTACAAAATAAAACAGGAAACACAAAAGACTTAATTAAGAAACACAGGCGAAAATACACACACTGGAAATACGACACACACAAGGATCATTACTGCACAACAATAAATCCCTACACTCCTATCAAAGAAAATAGACGAAAGGTAAATATTTTACGATTTAAAGTATCAACCAAAGATAATGTGCAACTATAACACAAAAATACAACAACTAGCAGCCTGTTACAGCACAGTCTAAATATGTTCAGTTCACAGTTCAGGATTGGGACTGCATCAGGGCACACCACTGTACATGCCCTTGTATGTAATAACCTGAGAGATATCATAGAAGCATCCATATTCTGTGAAAGGCAGAGACTCTGTAATTTTCATGCATGACCAGGAAGACACGTGCAAAAAATCTATGTTTTAAAGTGCTGATGCACATAACTACTAAAAAAATCTTAAACCTGACTTACAACACTCAAGCATGAACGAGAAATTACTGTAAATTTGTGAAGGAGTGAACCACAAAGACCTTGCAAAAACTTTTTTTGACTGACTGAAATCCAAAACAGATTAAACAAGCAAAAACAGCCTCACATGCACACTCTGCTATGATTTTAGTTCAGTCAGATTAATTGGAGTGTTTTTGAAATTTGTTAAGCCTCATTTTCACAGTTCTTCTATTCTCCTTGTATATTCAGCAGGACTTTTTCAGAGGCGCTCAAAAGGACATGATGTTAAATTGTGTTTAAATTTAGAAAACTTCCCACACTGCAGAAGAGAGGTGTTGGATTAAAAACCAGGGGAGCCAAAGAAAGATGATAAGGAGAGAACATTGCTTCATATGTAGCAGGCTGGCAGTCATGAGGCCTCAGGTGTCTTAAGGAAAGGTGAGTAATGACACTTTCTGTGACATCTTGTTCGGAAACAAGACACCGATGTACTCATCCTTGCTGATCCCTGTCTGTCTTGAGCTTATCCCTAAACATGCTACACATGTTGACAAGGAGTCAACTTTATAGTTAAGCCTTTTGTATAATGCCCTTTCTTCATTACTCATAGTCTGTTTGAAGTAAAAATAAATGTTTCAGTTCAAGGATGCAATGTGATTTGTGTTTATTATAATAGTTGATGAAATGATTGTGGTGTGTATTGAACATTTAACAACAATTTAACTCTATTGTATTTGTGTGAGGCGTAGCAGTTAACCAAAGAAACAATAAAACATCAGTTTGCACAGGAAATTGCAAGACATTGAATGTTTTCAAACAGACAATAGCCATGTTTTTAAAAAACAAAAAGAGGTCTCCTTTTAATTCCCAGCAATTATGGGAGTGTACTGATTTTTTCCCTACTTTGGTAGGTTTGTGATCCGCAATATTGTCAGCTCTATTGACTTACACATGTGCAAAAACTGTCTTTGAAGCAGAGACCTTCAGCAGTTTGCAGAGAAAATCCATGAGTGCATTTTGAAATCGAGTAATTAATTACATTTATAACTCGAGTCGTTTAAGGGATTCATAAAACAAGCAGTGCAGAAAGAAAGAAACAGTGGTATTATACAGTACATAGTCTGTTTTAAGTAGGCGTGGATTACAAATTGATATGTGCTGCTTTCTATGACAGCTAAACAATCATCACAATTGGAGAACTATGGCTCCTGGAGAGAGCTACTCTCAAGCACACATGGCTTTAGGAGCAAAATAAAATTTGAATGTCAAAATAAAAAAGACGATTTGAGTGGTTTTGTTAGATCTCTGTAATTTCTGATTCCTATTCATTCAGCCCCTTTTTCTTGTGTCTAATACAGTTCCACACTGTCTTTTCCACAGCCTTCTCTGTCATGCATGTTTAAATCTACATTACATACTTACCTCAGCTGAAAAGAGGGATTTTTCAGCCTATTCCTTCTCGAGCTTTTGTTTAGTAAATCTAATCAGTCTCAGTCTTCATTCTTGCATTATTGTTCTGGGATACAGGGTGGAATAAACATGCACAAACCTTTTATTTGGATTTATTTTTCCATCAAAGTCAATTGATCTGGATTTCATATTGTCAGATATATTTGGAAGAAAAATCCTGTTTGTTCCTTATATGAGGACAAAGACGCTTAGTACTAGCGTGACTTGAAATATGTAACTATGCTAGTATTTTCATGAGAAAAGAAATTTGCTACATTCTATGGAGGCAATATTTTGTCACAGTTTCCAAATTGAAATACACTTGAACTGAATTCAAGCTCGGGAGGGATGCCGATGGGTGGTTATGATGAGTGTTCACAGCACAGCAGAGAGAGAGACACAGCAGCGAAAATGAAGACTTGTCAGAAGATTTATATTGATGGCAGGTTTGCTGCAATAAGGTGGGCTCAGGTGGACTTTAACAACAGGTTGTGGGCAGGAGTAATGAAGAGAACAAAACAAATAGAACTCAAATCTGATTGAATGTATCCAGCAGTTAGATTAACCTTCCTAAAGGGTTTTCTATTACAATATTCCCAGACATCCTTCTATGTAAATGTTAATATGTGGAATGGACTCCTGACCGCTCAAAGTGCTTTTACTCAACATGCCATATTCACCCATTCACACCACACTGATCAGTCTACATTGATGACAGGGGATGCTAAGTTGAGTGCTCAATCACACACATTCACTCACCTCTGGCTGTGCCACAAGGAGCCATTTAAGGTTCAGTGTCTTGCCCAAGGACAGTCAGGCATGTAACTCCAGGTGCTTGGGTAGAACCTTCCTATTGAGAGACAAATGGCTCCATCTCTGAGTCACAGCCATTTTTGACACTTCTCAAAGCAATTTAGTTCTTTGAGAGCATTCAGTATTCCAGGGTTGCTGCTGGCTTAGCAGAAAAGCAGGTCATTCAGGAGGTGGAAGGTATGTGGTTTTAACCCCTCTGGCTCTCGCAGTCAACATTTCAAAGTATCCTTGGACCTTACACAGCAGTGCTATTAATATGTGTGAAAGGGTAAGTGTGACATGTAGTGAAAAGTGCTTTGAGTGTTTTGGAGTGAAAAGCACGGTATTAAGTACAGTCTGTACAGCTTTTGATGTTTGACATCTTTTAAACCGACTCCCTTCACAGTCATTAGTATGGCTTCTACTCATTTTGGGAGGATTTATCATGTGAGGATCTCTGTATTTTAAAAAAGGAGCTCTTATTTTTTCAGTAGTGCAAGTACAGTTATACATTTATTTTGACCACCGTCACAAAGCCATGGAAAAACACAATTTAACAGGACTCAGTTACATTCTATCCTAAATACTAAAATCAAGGGCATGTAAAATTAGTTATGTGATTTTAAGTAAATGATTAAAACTATCAAGATAATCTTAAAACTACATTTTTTTCATTTATTTCATTTGTATTCTTGTCGATATTGTTGTCGATGCTTGTTTGTTTTAGTATTTTCACTCTGCTTTATATATTTAAAACTATTAAATAAAAAAAACCTGAATTGTGGAATGTCAAAATAATAATCACACACACACATATTTATCGCCCTGACCAAAACGGTTGGACTTCTCACTGCATTAGGTCAATGCACTACAGCACTATAATATTATTATGTATTTATTGTATTTGTGTATAACTACAGGGACAGTGAACAGCTTTTGATCTGTGCCAGATGTAACTATACTATCATTTACATCGGTAGGAGACAGTGACAAAACCCCTATTAAAAACAAACATCCCACCATACAAACAGTTACACAACCACTGTGCAACTACATAAGGTACATTCACAGTAAAATTAAAATCAAAATCTTAAAATAGTAAAGCTGAAAGCACTAAACTATAGAAACAACTATACATTAGTGCATTATCCACATACAGCACATGTGTCCCATAATGACATTAATTAATTTTACAATGTATTCAGCTGAATACACTATGCTAACAGGCAGATATCAGATATTTTGGTAGCAGCACATTATCAATAAAAATGATAAAACATTAAATCAATACTGTATCATAAAACATCATGTGTTTAATTATGATGAGAACATGTTGTTCTTCCACTATTGTTCTATCACTATTAGGGTCATTTTTATGTTTATATGTTTAAATGCTTCTTTATGTGTTTTAATGTAATTTCATTTTTGCAACTTTTATACATAACCTCTCAGTTTGTGTAAAAGTGTTCAAGCTGTGTATGTAAAATCATTTCAATCAAGATTTTGAAGTTTACAGTATAACAAGGGAATGAGTTTAATGTCATCTGTATCTCAATGAAAAACTACCAACAAGAAGAAAGTTTCAACACGTTTGACAATGTAATATCTCTATCCCCCACGAGTAGCGTTACATGTAAATTCAACATAGCTTTTATTCATATGGAAATGGCCACCTGTCTCAAGACTATGAAGGTAAATAAGTGACAAGTTAAAGGTTACTCCCTCTTTTGAAAAACACAGTATCTTGTGACAAGAACCTACGTGAACAAAAGAACCTGCGCAAGCCCAAAATGACCTTTTGGTCTTATTCATGGCCTGGTTAGGCTTTATAAGAGAAGTCAGCAGGATGGGAAAGCACTGAAGATCTGACGACTACTGAGTGATGAGTATGATGGCAGGTAATGTCTTACACTACAAATCAGAAAGACGACATACTTTGATACATTTTGATGACAAATATCATTCATAGCTAGTTTTTGAGTTTACCTGTTAGTTTGTTTTATTTCACTCTTAAGAAGCGAAATTGAATTATATCAAAAATAAGATAAAGAATTAGTATTTTTTGTGCTTGGACACCATCTGTATTATTTTCTTTCAGTCATACGGCGTGGTGTGTGGGCTTTATTGCTCTGGCCCTATCTGCTTACCGGCAGCCTCCCACTGGACTGTAAAGAAGATCACGGTAGCTTCTCCCGCTGCCCCTCCATCTCCCAGGAGAAACTTCTCGACCGGGTCATCCAGCATGCTGAGCTTATCTACCGTGTCTCCGAAGAATCTTGCTCCTTGTTTGTGAGTACCACTGACCCTGACTCCTGAGATGTATAAATGCACTTCTGTACTACATGTGAGAAGAAAAGTTCAGCAGACCCTGTGCATATGACTTCTCAGTTTTGTCAATGCATGTGTACAGATAGCCTGGGGAGAAATAAAATTCCTCTTCACACTGAGCAGCACAGGACAATAGAAATTATTAGGGCCCGAGCACCGACAATGTCGGCGAAGGCCCTCTTGTAACCCGAGGGATTATTATTAGGGCCCGAGCACCGACAATGTCGGCGAAGGCCCTCTTGTAACCCTAAGGATTGTTTCGTCTGACTTTTCAAACCCAAATGTGCTTGCCTTAACGCGGTGCAAAAGTCCCCAACTGTTGCACATCCACCAGGCCTGGTGAAAATTTCGACATTTTTGTGGTCCCGAAAAAAAATTCCCCAAAATGGCTAAACGGCGCCCCCTTGAATTTGAAAATTTTGGGGGGCCAGCCCCTCACGACGGTTCAACATACATGCATGAAATTTTTTTTGGTAAGGTGTCATGCCAAGATCTACAAAAAAGCCTCTTAACGTCGTGGTGAAATCCCAACAGGAAGTCGGCCATTTTGATTTTTCTGTTTTTGACCCCATAATTTTGGGTATGTATTTGTGTAAACTCCTCCTACAATTTTGGTCCCACCAACTCCCAACCACGCACATTTTGGAGTGGACAGATTAACGATCAAACGATATCAGACAGAATTTCTCTACGTCAATTTTTGTGGGCGTGGCACTTCGCTAAACTGGGAGGACATTTTTTCAACCGCTAAAGTATGTATTTATGTGAATAACTCCTACAATTTTGCTCCGATCAACTCCCAACCACGCACATTTTGAAGCAGACACATTGACGATCAAAAGTCATCAGACAGAATTTCTCTAAGTCAATCGGTGTGGGCGTGGCACCTCGCTACATCTGGAGGACATTTTGAAAAACTCTAAAAAGTTATATCTCTCATATGCAATAATGGATCAGGCTCAGACCGGTCATGCATGATAAGTGCCCCAGCCTGAACACCTCTATAGGCAAATATTCACCAATATCATATAGCGCCCCCTACTGGCAGCAGAAAATACCATGTCCTACAGTTTATGTCCAATCAACTCCTGCTTCGCACCCAATGTAGTTGTCACACTGGAGATGAACATTTGTCAAAGGACTCTTCCTAAGTCAATGGATGTGGGCGTGGCCACGCCTCAAACTCTGATGTCTCGCCATTAAACAGGAAGTACTTACAGCTCCTTCATGCAGTGTTCAATCTGTTTGAAGTTACATACACATGATCAGGGTCCATCCCTCAACACACCTATGGACTCATTTATCTACTACAGCCATAGCGCCACCCACAGAAAATACATGGTACTGACATTTACATACAATCTCCGATCTCTTCCAAATTTGACATGTTTCATCATGGACCCAGCCTGAACTCATCTATATACACATGTTTGTCATATGAATAGCGCCACCTATTGGACACAATGAGTATTTACTCTCAGAACATGTTTTTAACATGCTTGTGATCCCAACTCTTTCTATAATGATCTGTGATGAACAATCCTTCAGAACATAATTAAACACACAGCAGCACCTACTGGTGACAGGCAGTACTGAAATGTACACTATGCTGATAACTGCACAGGTAAGCTCACAGTTTCAGCCTAGGCAGCACAGCAACACCTGCAGCACATCAGGCTGTGGCTTAAATCAGGCGGTGGTGCACATCTGGGACTCGCGCACATCAGGCGGTGCTTGAACGAGGGCCCGCACATCGCCGCTTGCGGCTTTAATTATTATTCATTCTTTCTTCCGCCGTTTGAATCCCCAATTTGGTTGCCTTAACGCGGTGCAAAAGTCCCCAACCGTTGCACATGCACCAGGCCTGGCGAAAATTTCGACATTTTTGTGGTCCCGAAAAAAAATTCCCCAAAATGGCTAAACGGCGCCCCCTTGAAGTTGGAAATTTGAAAAGGCTAGCCCCATAATACGGTTCAACATACATGCATCAAATTTTTTTTGGTAAGGTGTCATGCCAAGACCTACAAAAAATCCTCTTAACGTCGTGGTGAAATCCCAACAGGAAGTCAGCCATTTTGAATTTTCTGTTTTTGACCCCATTATTTTGGGTATGTATTTGTTTGAACTCCTCCTACAATTTTGCTCCGATCAACTCCCAACCACGCACATTTTGGAGTGGACAGATTAACAATCAAACGATATCGGACAGAATTTCTCTAACTCAATTTTTGTGGGCGTGGCACTTCGCTAAACTTGGAGTACATTTTTTGAACCACTAAAGTATGTTTTTATGTAAATAGCTCCTACAATTTTTCTCCGATCAACTCCCAACCACGCACATTTTGAAGCAGACACATTGACGATCAAAAGTCATCAGACAGAATTTCTCTAAGTCAATCGGTGTGGGCGTGGCCCCGCCTCAAACTCTGATGTCTCGCCATGAAACAGGAAATACTTATAGCTCCTTCATACAGTGTTCAATTTGTTTGATCTTACATACACATGATCAGGGTCCATCCCTCAACACACCTATGGACTCATTTATCTACTACAGCCATAGCGCCACCCTCAGGAAATACATGGTACTGACATTTACATACAATCTCCGATCTCTTCCAAATTTGACATGTTTCATCATGGGCCCAGCCTGAACTCATATACATACACATGTTTGTCATATGAATAGCGCCACCTAATGGACACAAGCAGTATTTACTCTCAGAACATGTTTTTAACATGCTTGTGATCCCAACTCTTTCTATAATGATCTGTGATGAACAATCCTTCAGAACATAATTAAAGACACAGCAGCACCTACTGGTGACAGGTGGTACTGCAATGTACACTATGCTGATAACTGCACAGGTAAGCTCACAGTTTCAGCCTAGGCAGCACAGCAACACCTGCAGCACATCAGGCGGTGGCTTACATCAGGCGGTCGTGCACATCAGGGACTCGCGCACATCAGGCGGTGCTTGAACGAGGGCCCGCACATCGCCGCTTGCGGCTTTAATTGTCATTGTGATTTGAAAGAGAGGATTCAACTGAAAGGCAATTTAAGAAAGTCCATTAGCTACAGGGGTAATATTCTTATCTGCTAATGTTGGACAGAGTTCACTTTTAAATTGTAAAATCAGCATTAAGAAAGTGGTGCTGTAGAATTCAGCCTTAGGCAAAGGCTTCAGTGGCACTGATGCAGAGTTTTGCCTTTAAGAAGCTATTATACTGCTTTTTATATTGAACTGAAAAAACTATCTTGTTATAAAACTGAGTCATCGAGAAAGCAATGAAAGTCTTTTGTTTTCCTGTGCATCAATGTTATAAAAAACACTTTAAGAGGCATTTCTCATCAGTTATAGTCTTAGAAGTGAGCCCAAGATTTTCCAAGCTGTATAATATTCTATCATTGAATCTAGCATGCAATCTATCAGCACTTGGAATGAGATCCACAATGAGAGTGTCGAGGACTTTTTGTTAGCCTTACTTACAGTATGTTGGACCAAAAGCACTGACACTTTCCTTTAGATACTGTGCGTTATTTGCTTTTGATTCCGACATGATCATCGCCTCACTGCCAGGCTTCAAAGTAATCTTGTATCTCTCTACTGAGGCAAAGATGTTTTATTGAAGAAGCAGGCCTACACTGGAGTAATACGAAAGTGATAATGATATTCTGCAGCAGTGAGAGCACAGGTTTTGCAGCCTGTTGAGTCTTCTTCAGTCCTGCAGCTCCGGATCCAAAATGGCCTTTGAAATGTGATGATGTAGGGCTTGTTACTGAGGAGACGCTGCATGGGGTCTACAGACGAGAACATGCTGGAGAACAAAATGTGTTTCTGCTGTGTCTCCTGCGGCCTAGATTGGTGAAGTTTTAGCGTTTTTTTCCCCCTGGTGTTTCTGTAATTATGATGTATTCCATTTCTATACCCATGCGGATTGAAGGTTTTCAATCGGTTAGAAAAATCCACTGCTCATATATTTTTTCAAAGGGCTATTTTTTAGGGTGAGGATTGAGTGTCATAACTTTTAAGTATTACCGAGAGTCAGTTGTGTAACTTATAAAACATTGGTCAGCATTCTGATTCGTATGTAGTTCAGTTATGAAACAGAAAGTAAACAAAAAAAGATGAAAACTCTTCTCCATTTTTAGAATATTTGAGGATAATATAATACGTGTATTGTTAGTTAGCGAGTCACAATTATTTTAAAGTATTGCAACTCAAATTGCCATATGTGTTTTTGCACATGCATGCTCTCCCTAGACACTGTGTTTGTATATTTTGACATGTTTTCTTTCCTTTTTTCTTGTGCTTTTTATGGATTGTAGGAGGAGATGTTTGTTCCGTTCCCATTGCAGCTCCAGAGAAACCAAGCTGGCTATGCGTGCATAACCAAAGCCTTACCCATCCCCAGCTCCAAAAGTGAAATCCAACTGATATCTGTAAGTACATGGCAGCTATAATCGCCACAGATTTCTTATATTCCCTTTGTCAATGCCTTGCTCAGATGAGTTTCAGTATGTTTGTGTGCACCTCTGCTTTTATTTGTCACTGCACATATGTGTTTACAGTGGCAGTGTATCTCTGAGCACGGATGTGTGTGTGTATGACTTGAAGTGTGCATTCAGGATGTGCATTTGTGTACTAGAAAAAAATGTTTCTGTGTGAGGAAAACTTTCTCCATGTCGGCTGCTGAATGGAGAGGTTGCTTGCGCTAATTAGAATATAATTTAATGAATATACGCACCAGTCCAACATTTTAACCCTTTCTACTGTGTACCTACTTATGTTTTGACTTCTGTCCAGCCTTTAAGGCCGGAGGTCAGTTTGATCAGGAGGGTTGCAACACAATGTAGCCTCATAAATAAAGGCCAATGAAGGGTGATTTAGCAAAACTGAGCTGTAATCTTGTTAATGGGAAGTTCTTCAATAATCCACTTTCAATTTACTGAGGCCAAGTGTATATGGCAAAAGCAATTTGTTTAAGGTCTCATTTTTAACAATATTGAAAGTGCTGGTTAAAAGTTCTATCATAATATTTAATGTGTTCTTTGAAACTGCATATACTGCAAGGCTTTTCTCTCTGTTCATAATTTATTCTCTGCCCTTTCTGTTGAAATGTTGCCTGCTCTGCGATTTAATGGCCATTTGTACGGTGGTCATTTGCAGTTTCTCCGCTTAGGGGATTTTAAAGCAGGCTCAACCGCCTCACCCACGACATTTTATCCTACTTTAGTTGCAGTATGTTTTGTAGCTGATGAGCCCCCTTGATCAAAAGCAATGCTTTTATTAGAGTTTTTTTCAGTCTGAACTTCAGTCCGTTTGACTCTTTGATGGCTTCTGTTCATTACTGACTTGAAATTCTGAGGGGAAATGGCTGCTATTCAGAACAGACACAGTATGAATGTCCCATAAAAACATGAGCAGAGCATAGCCATCTCTACTGTAATTGTGTCATGTTGTTTCATTCATATATATATAAATATATATTCATGTTATTTTTTTGACCCAAAGGATAACTTTGTTCTATTTATGCAGCGTCGGTGCTTTAACTCAATCATTAATTCTGTGTTATCTAATGAGCCATGTGCTTTGCAGGATAAATGGTTGCTCCACTCAGTGCTGATGCTGGTCCAGTCCTGGATCGAACCTTTGGTTTACCTGCAGGCTACACTGGATCGCTACGATGGTGCTCCGGACATGCTGCTTAACAAAACCAAGTGGGTGTCTGAGAAACTGATCAGTCTGGAGCAGGGGGTGGTGGTTCTCATCAAAAAGGTGGGTCATATTCTTTGACTGTGTATTAATTTGGACATCATGCCTCTACCTCCTTCCATTTTGAAATGTAAAGACACAATACTGCCTTGGTGGGCGCTGACCTATTGTGCTCAGAAGTGATCAGAAGTGATCTGGTTGACGTCACACCTTACACTCATTGAACTTATCAATAAAACAATCCTTTATGTCAGTACATAAACATATTCTGGAGTTGTTTGAAGAGGACACTCCTGGTTTTGGAAAATTCAATGACTCTTGTGTTCATTGTTAAGTTTTTTGCTCAGTGTTCCTCCTCTACACCACTAATCGGGGAAAGAACGCTGCAAGAGCCCTCAATTGTCAACAGAGCTGCCAGTCATCTTTTTAACATTATAAAACAAATTACAACTAACCTCTAAAAAATGAACACTAGAAATAAATTGGTATGATAAGTAACATACTGACAGACATCATTTTTGAGAAAAAATGTATGTGACATTGATTTTAATGAGACCTAGTATGTTTCCTTTGTAGTAATAGAGAAGGCAGAATTTGAGACCTATACTGCAGCTAGTCACCAGGGGAGCTCTAAAAGTTCTGGCTTCACTCTGGATAGCTGTTGTCCTGTCCATGTTTTAAAGTCCACAGAAATATTACATCTCTTGAATAGTGTTGTTGAACTTTTTTCCCTCACTTTCGCTTAATATTTCCGTCATGTTTCAAAATGTTGCTCTGCAGATGTTGAATGAGGGAATGACAACCACAGCCTACAGTGATCAAGGCCTCCTCCAGTATGATGTGCAGCCAGAGATGCTGGAATCTGTTATGAGAGACTACACTTTACTGAGCTGCTTCAAGAAGGATGCCCATAAGATGGAGATTTTTCTGAAGCTTCTCAAGTGTAGACAAACTGACACATACAACTGTGAATAAAACATGAAGTGCAGCTTTTAAATAATACAGTGTTTAGCCTTAAATGAATTTCTAAGGTTGGTAGCCGTCCACTTATAGATATGACCATGCCTTAGGCGATTCAGCTTCGCTTGCGATGCAGCACATTCGTTATTGATTGTTTTGGAACACCTTCACACAAAACTAAGTAGGTGTAATACTGTGCCCTTTCTTCAACATACTGCATTTTAAATTCTCCTGTTCAGTTGTTATTTTAACCTGGCAAAGGCAGCAGAGGGCAAACTCCCGAAAGATTATTTGCGTGTCTTGCTGTCAAAAAAATCTGCATATCCTGCCATTGATTTCCATTTCCTTTGTTCTTAGCTGGAGTTTGTATTCCTCCCTGGCTCTAGCAGTGTTTTGATTATTCCACAGGCCCCCAGAGTATTCAGTGAGACTCCCTTTTAAAATGGAGTTGGTTTCACTTCTGCATTAGTGAAATGAAACACTTTCACCGGAGACGGGAGTCAAACAGAGAGCAATCGCTACTTAAAAAAAAACACACACATTTTGATTGGTGAAGGAAAGTGTGAGAGAGGCAGAGATGGAGAACAAATAACAGCTATAATGAAATATCTGGAGTTTTTGGTTTGACACAGGTTTGCATTTATGAGCACTCATGAAAGAATCATGAATATTTTTAAGCCTTAATGTCCCTCATTTCACATGAATGTAATGAAAGAAGTTTATTATTCTTTTTAATGATCAAGGGATAAAACGTTAAAATTTTAATTATTTGCAGTTATGAATATATCATGCAGAATGCAAATGATATATTTTTGTGCCCTCATGTGTAAATAGAAGAGCCCAGCATCATGTGAAAAACTTATAGGCACCTGCTGTTGATTTAGGGCACTAATAAAGCAATTGTAAAAAAAAAATGAAAATAAAAATGAACATTGGTAATTCTATTTCTACTGACTGTTTTATAATGAGCGAATGAGTGAGTGGGTGACTGTATCTTTATTCCACTTATGAAAACTGGAGTTGTAGTTCCTTGAAGGCAATCAGATGAAGTGCATTTGAATGTTCTAAATCTGCCCTTTGCAACCCCAAACACAAGAGGGCAGAATTGCTCTTTCATAATAGTTATCATAATTATTTTAGTGTAGGCAATTCAGTGTATTGCCATTCATTTAATTATATTACTACTTCTTTTTTCATAGACAAAGCAAGAATGCACTGGATCAGCAAAGAAACATCAGTAGGTGCACATGTTTCTATGTTTAGTGAAGGGGCATACAGAGCCTTTAACCACACAAAGTTAGTTTCTCTATTTTTGTCTTTATGTATAAAAAAACAGTGGGACACTGACATGTATGGAAAAAAACATAAAAATATCTAAAGTGATTTTTTTAAATTCATCATACTTTTACAGACCTCTTGATCCATTTGATCCCAGCAGCCAAAATAAAGCACCTGCAGTAGTTATCCCACTTACAGTTAATAGGCTTGAAATTGGCAGGCTACGTTGCCAGCACTATGAGATGGGGTAGAAAGAAGAGAGCAGATGCCAAAAGCAGTTTCTTATCCTTTTCTTTTTTCCACTAATCTCATGTTTCTTGACTTCTTTTCACTCTCAAGTGTCCTGGTACATCATTCAGTCCTCACTCAACATATCAGAATATGTAAATCAGCCTTGCGGTTGCCAGTGTGTCGGGTGTCAGCATAGTGAGGTGGTGTCGTGTGGCGCGGGTGGATGTTAAGGCAGGATGTGGTAGTGGGGCCTAGTGTCAGCAATGTCAGGTTCAGCTTCCTGTGGCCTAATCACTTCAGTATGGGGGCTCGGAGGAGGTTGGGTAGCCTCTGTTTCTGCTCTGCAGGGCTGCAGCTTCACAGCAACAACCTTGTCGTGCAACCCTCACCCTGCCTCGTTTGGTCCCTGACAACACGCAAGTAATCATAGGCGAGGTAAAGCCCCTGTGCCCCCACCCAGTTCTCAAGCTTTGAGGCCATAAATATTAAAGATTGGCCATAAGCAGTGAGAGGAGGGAGGGGATCAGAGGAGGTAGAGGAAGATGTTAGGGAGTGGAAGGGGAAAGAAGGACACAGGGATGAGGGGAGGGGTGTGGGGCCCGGGTGATTTCACAGTCTAACTATTATAACCCGGGGAAAGGAAATCTAGACTGCTGGGATGCATAAGTGGAGCAGAGGAGGAAGACAGAGAAGGAGAGGTAATGTAAAGAAATGGACAAATAGAAGGAGAGAAGGAGAGGTAAAGAGGGCAGTTGTTTCTTCTATGTTTTTCCCTCAGCGGTGATGTGAAATGTGTCGATCAAATACCGAAGAGAAATTCAAGGGATGCGAGCAAAATTACTGGGGAAGAGTCTGAACGCAGCTTTGAGCAGTGAAACATGCAGGGAAGTGGGTTGGATCTTGAGAGAAAATGGATAGCTGGAAGGCAGGTACACAGCTAGAAGAGTTAGGATGAGAGGAGGTGCTGGCTTCATATGAAACCGAGACTCAAAGTATGAAGTCCTTGAGCCTCCACTGACTCGGCTGGCTCCCACACTGTTGTTTTGCTTTCATTTATGGCTCAAAACGACAACTTGGAAAGACCTAAAACAGTCTCAAAGCCTCTGTATGATCACCCACACTGAAAACCATGTAGCAACAGCTCTGTGTCTTTCCTCTCCACACATTTTTCTCTGCTTTAATGACATATTTAGGCAGAAACAAAAATTTGTCACTTAAAGGGTTATATGATTGCTTGTGTTGAAGTAGAAAGAGGGAAATGGACAGATTTTACAAGGGAAGGACGGTCTGTTCTTTGTACCTAACTTCTGAAAACAGTCTTCTGCTTTTGCAATACAACTGCTTCTAACATACCACTGCAAACCAGAGGGGATTTTTTGAGGCCATCAAAGAATGGCATAAGGTCTGAAATTGAGCCAGCCAATCCTGAGCACAGTATGCCTCGGGCTACATCATGCACAGCTGTCAGTGTGTGCATACAAGTGTGTGTTTGTGTGTGTGTGTTAATCTTTAAGTACAACATGTCTGTTGGATCGGTGACACTTCTAAACCTCTGGCTGTCCAACCTCACCTCAACCTCTGCCTCTCCTTCAGCTCCTCAGGGAAGGCATCTCTGCAAGGCCGAATGGAGACGTGAGTGAGGGTCAAGAGGTCGCGGGGATGAAGGCCATCCTAACCATTCCAATATGTTGAAAGATGTTCAGCTGTAACAAAAGAGAGCTCAGGTTTAACCCACGAAACAAGGTGGTATAGGGCTCAAAACACAAAGCAAAAAGGAACAAGACACATCCGCGTTACAACGGGGAATACATGCCATGGATTAAATAATAATTTGATAAAATTAGGTTGATTCTAATTACTTAATGTTTTAAGCTAATTCTTATTTTCTTTCAATTTAAAACAACATTAAAAATTGCATCCCATACTTGGATATGGAATAGGCAAACTGTTGAAATAACCCTTTAACTCAAATCTGCATGAAGTGGATTTCATGGTTGTTGCCACTATAACACCTGGGTGCAGACACAAAAAGAGATCATTCTTAATATGCAGCTATGAGTAATTGTGGAATAAACTGGCTATGGTGAAACAAGGCCCTGTGGGGTGCTCTCAGTCTCCACCACCAAGGACTTACGTGACTACCTGGGAGTCCATGGGGAAATGGGCTATGTGAACTCAGCAGGGAGGCAGCCATCAATCATCCTAAACTGAAGCCTTTTGCTATAGCAGGGATACGTGAATCCAAACTGTTGGACAGAGCATTCCAAAGCTGTGAAGACATGTGGGAAAACAGGGAGAAAACATCAACGAGTTGTAAATTATAGCTCCAGACAAGGAGCTAAAAATATACACTTTTAAACTTGGCCTGGTTGTTACAGCTCTAGCTTCTGTCCACAGTCTCACAGATTCTGTTTTAATGGTCAAAAAGTTTATATATATATAGTTATACAAGGTTTCATGCTGCTCACATATTTGTCAAAGAGTAGTTACAGTAGTCACACAATAATGAGGCATTTGCTGTATCCAATGAGGTCATGGTGATACTTTGTATACTTTTAAGGTAGAATAAACAGGATAGCCAGCAGTGTTATGTAGGGTAATTCAGGGTAAGAGGACCATATGTCTTCTCATTACTCTAATTGATTTACACAACAGGTGGGCGTTCACCTGTAGACACAAACTGATACACCTATCAAGTGCCTTAAAGGCAGCTATTATAACCAGCTTTATTTAAATTGATTCCACTTAGACTATGCCTTCGCCAGATATTCAGGGTTCAGTATCTTGCCAAAGCCAAGACACTTAGACCTGTGGGTGGTCAGAGGATGCTAAGGTGCTGCCCCAACACCCTCCACATAGAGAATGGCCAACCGTTACTGAATCCGGTTTTTAAAATTAGGTTAAAAAGTATCAAAGTCTTTTAAAAGTCAAATATAATATGTTATAGTTAGTGGGTAAAATGAATAAGCTGTCACACAAATATAGTTTAACTGACTGATCATCGCATATATCCGGTCTAGGGTACAATTGTTTGCATCCATAGGCCTTGATTTACTCTTGATATTAGTTGCACATGCACATTTGCGCTCCACTTTAATACAAGAGGAGCTAATTGTGCCCAATATGAGTTACACACCACCAGCCAGCAGGTGGTAGCAAAGGGCTACACGACCCTTTAATTGATACATGAAGAGCAACTCATGCAGCATTGTGGTAAATTCCTGTATATCTTCTGAGACTGAGTTTTTGAAGCTGAGGAAAAAATTTGTGGCTGGAGAGTGCTATTAACAAGTGTTCAAACAACTGCGGGAAAAATTATGTTTGGTTGTTTTCAGGGAGCAGGTTTACTGAGAAGGCTGAGCTAACAGCATACCATGATGCTAATGCTTTATTTTGCTTCCCCTGCCTCTTTTTTTCAGGGTCAGGCCTGGCATGGATTCAGACAGCCATGACTCATTTAAAGATCTTCTCAGAAAAAGCTGAATGGCATGAATAAAGAAGGGTCCATATGGAAAATGCTACATTCATTTAGCCTAGAAAGGATTTCATTTAATTCAGCACAGAGGTGTAATAAACGTTATTTCTTATATGAAATAGGTGTATTTTGGGTTTAGCTAAAGCCATCACTGAATTAGACATGAAGACAAGGGGAGCCAGAGACCTGACTGCTGATCCACTGATGGAAAGACAACCTACTCTCCCTCTGAACCACACTGCTCATGATGCTGTTTTCAACTTTCTTTTTTTATCCATTATGAAGGGAAACCTTGAGAAGACTAAACAAACATCAATCAAAACCAACTGTGTCCAAACTCTGGAAAAGAAACCTGACAAAACCAAGACCTCATTAAAAGCACTACTGGGGCAGACGTGAACAGCAAATACAAGACTTTACAATACAAGGCGACCAGGGTTTGAGCAAGGCCAAAAGTTATGCAAGCAGAAGTCTCTTGGATTACTTGCATATTTGTAATTCCCCTTAATAGACTGGTGTACATATTTTAACCAGAACCTCCATTTCTCTTCTCAACCTTAGCAGGTAGTTTTGATACCTGAACCTAAACCGTGACAGCTCCACAACTTTCTTTCTTTCTTTCTTTCTTTCTTTCTTTCTTTCTTTCTTTCTTTCTTTTTACCTTTAACCAGGTAAGAGACTCATTGAGATTTAAAACCTCTTTTTCAAGAGCGACCTGGCCAAGACGGCAGCACGAAATAGGTTACAACACACAAGCACACAAAACAACACAAATAGAATACGGTCACAGTTTCACATGGTTACATGATTACACAGTGCAATCACAAGATCCAATGGAGCATGTTTCTCTGTCTTTTATGAGTGACTTGAATTCCCCCAGAGTTACAAGATGTGTCAGTTTCAAGTCCTTCTGCACATCATTCCAGGTAAACAGGGCTAAAGTTCATTTCAGTTCTGACTCTCAGGACCTGCAACTCTATGATGTCGTGAGAGCGCAGGCCATATCGGCTGAAGTTTCTACACGTCTACACACAAATATGTAGGGAGAAGTCCAAGAATAGATTTATAAATAAAAATCAGCCAGTGAGAGAGACTACGACCGAACAAAGATGGACAATGTGCGACAGCATATAAGGAACAGTGATGTACATGATAGCTGCAACCCGTAATAAAACGCACAGTGATACACAGTATCTAATTTCTTTAAAAACTGATCAGGAGCATTCATAGAAAGCAGGTCTCCATAGTCCAAAAAGGGTAAAAAAAAAAGTTGTGGTGATCAGATGTTTTCTGACTTTCAATGAAAAACAAGATTTATTTCTAAAAAAGAAGCCCAATTTCAGCTTCAACTTTGAAACAAGTTTATCAATGTGCAGTTTAGAGGACAGGTTCTCATCAAGCAGAATGCCTAAGTATTTATAAAATGTAACCATTTCAATTTCAACCCCATGAGCAGTAGACAACCTGGGAAGGTGAGATGGAAGCTGTTTGCCATTTGAAAATAGCATTGTCTTTGATTTATCTGCATTCAGCAGTAACTTGAGCTGAGTCAAGTGGGACTGAACAGGATCAAAGGCTGATTGCAAGAACTCAAGGGATTTTAAAACTGAAGAAGATGAACAATAAATGACTGTGTCATCAGCATATAAATGGGACACAGCATTAGACAAACTATCACATAGATTATTCACATAAATTGTGAACAACAGTGGCCCTAATATAGAATCTTGAGGCACGCCCTTTAGAACAGGGAGGAAAGAGGAAGAAGACCCAGCGGCGAGAACTCACAATTTGGAAATTGGCCTATAGTTGTTAACTACAGAGGGATCACCTTTCAGCAGGGGAAAAACATAAGCAGACTTCCATATTCTTGGAATCTCATTTTCAGAAAGAGTAAGATTAAAAATATGACACAAAGGTCCTGCTATAAAGTCTGCAGCTGACCTCAACTCTGTCTGGTATAGATCTGTGCAGGTCTGACAACATGTTACCTAGCATTGGTAGAGGAATTTAGGTTGATTCAATCTACACTCAAGTTCACCTTCAGGAGCATTTCCTATGTGGTCATATTGGCTAGAGGACTTGTTTCTTTTACCAAAAATGTAAAAGTTCAATTTAAAGATGTATGATTCAGCTTTTTTTTTTACTCAATAATTATTGGCCTAAACTCAAACTGAACTAAAATGTTTATTTTGATTTTTGAGCTAATGGTATTGGAATAAAACGCATTCTAATGAAAATGAAGAACCTAATATCATGATACAAATAAACCATTCACGGTCATGACCTTAAAACCCAAAACCAATTATGTCCTCCTACTGAAAGACTTCTTTCACAGCTCCAGACTGAGTGTGCATTGGAAACAGTGATGTAACAGTTGTGCTTGAGGTTAAATCATGCAAATAGTTTTGTGTCAAGATGTCACAAAGTGTAACTGGAGCTGCAAGAAGTGTTCAGTCTCCCTTATGTATGTTGTTGAGGTCAATCACATGAACACATTAACTCATAACGACCAATAGGTGCTTTCTTTTTCTCCCTCTGTCTGGAACCAAACAGGAAGCAGCAAACTGCGTAAGAAGAAACCATGTGGAGGACTCTGTTGGGACCAAGCCAGTTCACAAACAGACAAACAGGCTTCCGTCCTCTTATTATAGCTCAGCTCTTTGTGAATGAATCAAACATGATCAATGGTTTTGGCAGCTTTAAGTGGTACTAAGCTTTACACAGTTTTTCACATTAATTGTATTCTCCCCTAAAGGCTTCTTTTAATAACAGCACTTCCTAAGTATTTTCTTGCTTACACACACACACACACGCGCACGCACACGCACGCACACGCACACACACACACACACATATATATATACACACACACACACACACACACACACACACAAGCTGTCACACTGCAAAAACTCAAAATCTTACCAAGTGACCAGTTGTCTGATTTTCAGTCAAAATGTCTTATCCCTCTTTATTTAAGATAAATTTAGCTAACAACTTACATTTGAGCAAGATAGAGGGACTCGTTTTAAGACAATGCATCTTAAATATCTTGTAAAGTTAAATAATCTTGAAATTATATTGTTTTGAGTCGTAATTTAGAAGAAACAAGATTTATTTTACATTTTATAAATTTTTCAAGCTGAGATCTTATTTGTAGAAGAGGCATAATCTTATTTTAAGACTTTACTTGATTTAAGTAAATGCATTTTATTGGATAATCTATCAGAAAACAGCTCCATTGATAAAAGAAAGAAAGAAAAGTTGTTGTTTTTAAGGGTGGGTTACAGTTTTCAGGCACTGTTTCTTCTAAATCAGATAAAAATATGCATCCTTAAACTACATGCACACAATGAAACACCTACTTTTGAGCATTGCTGGCTTATCCTAAAAATATAGTAATATTAGTATATCGAGCACACTATGAGAAGACATATCTCAAAATGCTCAAATTAAACTTTGTAATCTTATTTCCAGTACAAGATGGTCTTAAACCTAAGAAGTTCCGCTATAATAAAACTCAAATAAGGTGAATATATCTCAAATGAAGAAGTTGACATGAACTGTAGTGAAAAATACTAATTGTTATCATTCCTGTCTTATTCTGAGACACTAAGCTTTAAAATACTGGTCAAATATCACTTAAAATAAGTTTTCCCTGCTAATTTTCAGATCACAATTTTCTAATTATTAGGTCTCATGTTAAGAAATCTTACCAAGCATGTTTTCACTTGTTCTATTGGCAGATTTTTTTGCTTATTTCAAGGTAAAAGTACCTTGAAATACGTTTTTTTTTTCCTGTTTCTGGAGGGGCTTTTTTTTCCAGTGCAGTTGTAACTTTTTAAACAATTAAGCAGTGGAATGTTGACTCCCACTTCCACTTATCAGCTAAGTGTGGATATAATGAGAAACAAAGGACAATATCTTTCACGGCTGTATCTAAACCAGCAGCTAACAAAAGCCTTCACTTTAGGAAAGAAAAACTAAGAAGGGAGACAGATGCCAAGAGACGCTGAGCTTAAATCAATTCAATGTCCTCCTTTCATGTCCCTTGCCAGTAGATTTTTTTCTGAGTTTTCCACTTCTCTCGCAAGTTTGTAAAGTGTTCTTTCACCTTTGAGATATACTGTAAATCACAATGCTCAAGGAGGGGCTAAGCTAGTAAAAGAAGGGGACGCTTGTGCAAGGGCATATATTTGTCTTTCTGCCAGTGCGGGTCTGCATATGTTTTTCTAAGATCAAGACACGGGCCAAAAATCCAGTGCGGTTCCTTTACTTCAGGAAGCACTTTCATAACTTCAAATATAATAATTTCCTCTTTGGATAGACGCCGGGGATTATCCATGAGTATTTGGCTTTCATTTATCTGTTTTCTTTCTCTGAAAGAAAAGGATTGAAGAAAAAGAGGGGGAGCTCAGAGATAGTAAATGGTTGGACCTCTGGCCTCTGATCCTAAATGGGTTTTGATAGGTGTGGTGAATTCAGCTTCGGCTCAGGGATTATGATTTACTGCCTCTCTGGTATTGCTCCAGGAAAGCAGCGCTCACATCCTCTGCCTATTTTCCTGTTTGTTTTGCCTTCCCTTGATGGCAGCAGTACTGTATGTAAACAGTGTGCAGGGGGAATCCCTCCAACCTGCTATACTGTACTAAGCATTTCAAAATATCAGAATAAAGAATTAAATATATTTAACAGGGTACAATATTAATATTGGTTGTTGTGATCCACTAACTGTGTAACACTGTTTCATGACAACTCAAACAAAGAAAACCTTGAAACCTACATATGACTCACTTACTAGTAAAATATTCCAAATGAATAAACAAATAACTAAGTAAATAAGGGCTGTCAAACTGCTGGATTTTGAAACATAAGATGCATTTGATCGTGATTGAAAAACCCATTATTTCATTTCTAAAAAAGTTTTTAGTCCCTAACAATGCCTTAGCCGCAAGCCCAAGCAGTGCCCCAGACAGTGTTTACTTGTATTTATTATTTATTAAAGCAAAGAAGGGGAATGTGCAATCCGTGTTTTTTTTTATAGATCTTTTTAATGACTCACTTATGTCCAGTGATCCTTGGTAAATGTAACAGCTATGCATTTTTCAGGAGTTCCAGTCTGGTGGTTTCATACAGGTTCTGTATTAGTGAAACCATTATTACTGTCAGAGGACATACAACTGGTCATAACATGCCAACCTGAGGACTGCCCTTATCTTCAATTCTTCCACAATGTTGACTGGTCTGCAGTCAACTGTCAACCATTGAGCAAGTTAGCTTTTTCATTTGGTTTCATCCACAGGTCTCTGGTGATTACTATCTAATAAGTAGCACCTGTATGCTCAGCTCAGAGGTGGCATGGTGGGCTAAAAGGGACAAAATAGCATGTGACAGAGAAAAGAAAACTATGGACCTGAATGACATTGTGATAAATTATTTAATGCAGACAGCTCTAAATTAAGAATAAGTAAATTATCTGAAATAAGGCTACAGGGGAGAAATTGATTGTGAGCGTTTGTTAGCATCATGGTTTCTTAGTGGTACATTTCTACCAAAGCAAGCTGGGACCTAGTTTTGTCTTCTTTTTTCTATTTCTATTTTTACCTTTACAATTAACTTTTGTATTCTTCATCCAGCTACATTTGTTCTCTGTAGATGATGCACCTCTGCCCCTTAGTGGAAAAATGTCTGCTAAAACTCGCTCTTACATAATGCCCACTGGAATAATTGGTTACCAGTACATTATAAAAAATGCTCTCATGTTGTTAAAAAGTTTGTGCTGTTGATTTCATTACAAAAACCACAACACTTGCTCTATTGTTTTATCTGAACAGAACTCATACTGCAGTTCACTGGGGATCTTAGAGTGTGTTGTTTGGTAGGAGTAACCTCTTGAGAAACTGTAGTTATAATGATGAGTTGTAGTTATAATGATGAATAATGAGCATTCCATTAATGTTAAAGCAATTATTACTATTCTTCCAGCATACTTTGCTCAGAATCCCATTTCCCTTATTGAATGGAGATACGTTTCAGTTTGGCAGTTTGACAATATTGAAATTACATCCAACATTTACTGAGATCTTAATGCAGAATGCTGTATGCATAACTTTGACAAATCCATTCTTGATGAAGCTTTAAATTACAGTGTTTATCCACCCTGGTCCCTCATACCCTACCCTCAAATATGTGTCCTACCCCATGCCCTCTGCAGCTGACCAACTGTTTATATAGTCCTGAACCACTTAGAACAACTTATGAGGGTTGTTCGATTTTTTTAAGTGGTGTTTTTAAATTCTAAGGCCATGAGCGACTTGACAATAATTGAAGTAGAGCTGCACATTTGTTCTCCAGGCAGCATATTTTGGAATGGAGACATTATGTCATGGCATCAGTGGGCAGTGGTGAAGCAAAAAGAAAAATTAATGGGTCTTAGTGGTGAGTATGGAGCCAACACACCCACATGTTCATGATCATATTTGCATTTTTTTCCTTGCATTGTATTTTCTATTGTTAAAGAATGTCACAAAAGTAGATGTAAGCCAGTTTTTAAGCCAAATAAATTTATTGCTAAATCATATCTGGAATCTGCTCAAAGATGACCAGGATTTAAAAACAACAAAAAATGTCCAGTGATAGCTATTAGAGGTTGATCCAGATGATATACTGGCATGATGTGATGCTAGAGAAACATTGATGACCCTTAACCAAAACATGTTAATAAGTATAATCAGGAGAGAGTGTTATTGTCATGATGCAGGGAGGGGGACACAATTGCAGACTAGGAGGGGGTTCCTAAAGTTATCCAAAAGAAATAATCATTGATTTTACAAGTGATTGAAAGGGAGAGGGAAAAATATAAGAATGATAGAGAAAAAAAACAACAAACGGGCCCCTTCAACCAAAACAAAGCTTGGGTAAGGCAGCCGAGCAGCTGACCAGAAAACAAACTCTCAGGGAGACCCTGGAAAAACTCCTTTAGGAAACACAAAGAAAACCAAGAGGCTTTAAGTGCAAACTGAAAAGGCTTGGGTGAAAAAATGCCCAGCAACAACCAACTACTGTTTCATAGAAACTATCAAACATGATGAAAAAGATAGTATTTCCGTTTATACACACATAGAGGGAAGCTCTCACTATCTCTGAAGGTGAGACTGGGGCTGTTTCCGAAATCGCCTACTATACTAGCAGTACGTACTGATACAGTTGTGCTCATAAGTTTACATACCCTGGCAGAAATTATGATTTCCTGGGTAGTTTCTGTTGCCTTAATGATATAAAAAGAGTAAACACAGTTGTTTGATAAAAAATTTGCTTCCCCCAACCACTAACCATGAGTGGAAAAAAGTGTTTCTCTTATCATTCATCATTCTCTGAAAAATGGCCAAAAAAACAGAAATGCTGCCAGGGTATGTAAACTTATGAGCACAACTGTATGTCCAAAATTCAGTATGTAGTAAGTAGTATGTGAACAAGAGCAAAATCTGCAGTATGCCAAAACTCCCCGGATGTCTACTGATACGGGAAAATATCTCAGTATGCATCGGACCAGTCTGCCTCGCATACTGTTTCCCACAATGCACAGCGCTCATTCTGCTTTTTCTTTTTCCTCATTTTTTGACGGGAGGAAATCCGTTTTTGGGTGCTGTGGAAGTTATCCAATTACATATAAACCACTTCCTAACTTTTTAAATCATAAATGGATGCTAAATAAGCATTTTATTTATCGGCTTCGCCGTTGTTTACTTCCGCTTTACAAAACCAGAAATCCAGCGAAGTCTGGCTCAGCATGCTGCATGACAGATCGAACAGAACAGTCATACTACATACTAAATTCAAACGCAGTATGTAGTAGGCAATACCTACTGCCTACTACATTAGTAAGTAGTATGTAGCAGGCCGTTTCGGAAACAGCCAATGAGTCAGCACAGAGCACTGAAACTCAGGGGTATATATATAAACTCCTCACACCTGGTCTCAATCAGGGCCAATCAGCCACACACATACACCCACACCTGAGTCTGCTCTGGGATGATTCCATCACCAAACTCAATGAGTAGTCATACACACATTTTTCCCCCATGCTTTAATGCTTTTTTTTTACAACATGTCGATAAACATTTTTTTTAAAGGAAGCACTAATTTGATGGCAGATGTAGAGAACGTTACCTCAGCTGTAGTTGCATAATCAACATTTAATACATTTCTGGTCACACATTTATGTTTCTCTCATAAGCAACCTTTGTTTTTCAGATGCACTTATGAGTCATGATGTCACAAAGTCATTTGCTACATATCACTAAACAAGCAAATTATATGGCAATATATACTATACATGTCATCTCTTGCCATGACAACCCCTCTCTCCTTATTGTGGTTTCTCTCTCAGCCACTGGCATATGCATTTGTTTTTAAATTAACCACTTATTGTTAACGAAAGTAAAAGGTGCATCTATTGTTTCTCCTCCTGGTTCACACCGGTGTTTATGAAATATCGCTTCCAATCAAAATTTGCAACTAAGCAGCCTACATACAGTAGGTAGAGCCAGAATCCTGTCTGCATGTCACCACTGGAACTATTATTTATAGACTGACATGGGATATAAGTCTATTGAGATATGCTTCTCCTGAAATCTTGATGAAGGATTTTGTAACACAGCATCAAAACTTGCCCCCTGTACTCTGACAATGCAAATGAAGAGAGTCATGTTGTGATATAAATAGATTCTGTACTGAGAGCATTATTTGATAGAGTAAATTGTCTATTGAGATACACTACACCAGAATATTTTAAAATAAAGATTTCATTATTGAACCAAAACCTGCTGGCCTCATACTAACTGTACACTTATCTGGGTTTGTAACCAAGAAACTTTAATAGTCAGCACAAACTGATGGCCTCTTCTATCTGTTTGCACCAAGGCAGCATTTTAAACAAAGCAGCAAAACTCCAAAGAACACAAGTTGCATGATCTAAACATTTCCACTCCATATTCCCCATCTCATTTACTTGCTCAGGTGAATTACCCTGAAAGTTTCCTGCTGCCTTTTGACATTGACTCACTCTGACGCCACACGGAGCTGGCACAAAAATTCCAGATACATTATAGGACGTTTTTAGGAGTTTTTTGCACATATGAATAAGGCTGCAGTCGCTTGAGACAGTGTTGACTGTGAATCTGATTGAGTTGTAAACATAAAGTAGCTTGTGTGGCTAGAAAAGAGAGTTGTAGAAAGCAGGGTGTGGCCGCTGTAAAGATAGGATTGTGAAAGTGTTTTTGTGCACATGTGGACAGGGTGTGAAAGAGGTTCACCACATTGTGTTTTGTGTACATGTGCCTGATTAACGTCTGACTGTAAATCAGTCTGGGAGCGGAACTGGTGATGGCAGTTTGTGTAGCCGCACTACACATCTCATCACACGGTAACAAACACATACACACATGTAGGCACAAATTCTGAATATTTGAATTGATTTCCATGGTTACTGAGGATGTTTTGCTATTTATCAGATCTTGTGTGGCACCATATTTGAGAAAAATAAAATAAATTGACAGGTGTTTAAAATTCACACGTGGAAATATATTTTGCAATCTAGCTAAAGTGACAACAGCACAAGATTTTTGAGCCTTTTGCCAACATTCATAAATCACATGAAGAGTAATTCCTCTCAAATGATGCCTCAGTCCACAAGAATTTTCTAATTAACACTCAAGCTATGTTTACATTCATGTTACTAACCTTAAGTTAGTGTATTTGAGGTGAAAGCAATCAGTTGACGTCTTTTCAGCTTTTTTAAATCTCAAGGCTTGTTATCTAACTTCCTCATTTCTCACCTCTATGCTCGAAATGAGTTGTTTGAGTGTTTGCTGAGACAAGTTAAACTAGGTAAACTAAGAAGAGCTGACCAGATTATCGGTGCCAGTAGAGGAGACAATAAGTTCAGTGCCATCATTTTATAATGAGAATATGCATTAAGCTGAAGGTTACTCTGTTAAAGTAACAAAAAAGTTGCAATTGTGCACCTACTGAGTAGCAAAGAGTGAACATTTTCCTTCATGGCGATACACATTTGTTTCTTCTGAGCATACATTACAAAGTAAGATGGAATCAGGGGAAAAAATGATGCTTTATGTTTTGTCTCGCTAGTTTTTACTTCTGATGGCGCAGGCTTTGATAGTCCCATATATTTTCTTCTCTCTTTTTTTTTCATTTTCATCCCAATTGCTTCCCCTCCCTGTCCTATTGTTCCAGCAACGTGGCATGAACACAGCTTCCTGGATTCCCACTCAACGAAGCGAAGGACAGCACTCCAACTCCCTGCCAAGACACCTTATCAGCGGCTGGCAGCCTGCAGACAGGATGGAGGGCCGAGGGTGAGGGTGAGGTGGGGGATTGGGGGAGGGCAGGAGAGAGTAAAGGCTACGGGATTGGATGGAGGAAACACTTGTAAGGGCTTGGTGGAGGACGTCGAGGTAGAGAACTGTTGAAGAGTTTTACATCGGAGGTCAGGTTTGAATTAAGTGTTTTGTCTGGTTCGGTTTATTGTATTTTTTTAAGTTTTAAAATCTGAAAAATTCAGCTCAGTTATGTCCTGGAGTTGTTGTTATAGTTATTGCCAGTGTTAACACATTCCACCAACCTTTGTGAAGTAGAAGACAGTTAAGAAAGTCACACAAAAACAGAGATGACAGCCAGAAAAAACATTTCATGTCATTTACTGTAGTCCTTGGGAAGATGAATAGACACTGAACACTCTTTAACAACTTATGTGTACAAAAGAGAAAAAGGGATTTGATGGGAGTTTGTCTGAGGGGTACATGGCCAAGTTGCCAATCTTTAACTGCAACAATGTCGCACGTTCTTGGCTGTTCAAATGTCCTTGGGGTTCTACATTATCTCCACTTTCTTTGACCAGTGAATGAATGAAAACCTCACATCCTCTGTCAGCAACAGTGGGCAGATTTAAGAGCACAATTCCTCTGTTTTATTTTTGTTTGGGCCATTTCAAGGCCACATGGCTGCCAACTGGTGACTTCTGAAAAGGCAAATGTCCAATTAAAGGTACAAAAACAAGGTCTTATTTGGCAGAAGGATGTTTCACTGGTTCCCTCTGCCTGAAACAGATAAGAGTGATTTATTTGACTTTCCAGTTCTCTGCTGTTGTCTTTCTGTTGTTTGTTTTGGTTTGCATTGGCAGTGAAGCATAACTTGACATTAAATTGATTTTAAGGTGTGGACAAGATTGAAAGTTCACAGTTTTGCTCAGGCTCGAACCATGCATTGATTAGTTGTTTGTTTGTGCATGTGTGTGTATGTGTGTACCTTAGGTGGGATCTTTTCGGAGGCCACTGAGAGGAGTACAGGGAGGATTTTTATTTATCATATGTGTTTACTGTTTGGTCTGCTGCCTCACAAGCTAGAAGAAACCTTTGGTGTTAAAAAAAACGAGGCAATCTGAAGTGCAAAAATCTGCAGTTCCTCAAGTGTCCGCTTGAGGCTCCATCAGAAATCTCTGTTAGATGACATGCCGAAGATTACAGCAGAAAAAAATCTTGTTTCGAGGCTTTTTAAAAAAAACTGTTTAACTTCTTGTAGTTAATTCCTTTATTTGTAAAAAGGAGGTTATACATACATTTTCATAATATGCATTATAAAATGCATGGCTGAGTTGACTGACGAGTGGATAAGTTTTCAGTCGCGCTTAAATACTGCTTTTTAAAATTGGGTTATTCGTGTAACACATGGAGGCGTAATTGTGGGGCAAAGTCGTTGCAATGTTTAAGTGCAAAGGTGCATTGGTCTGATGGCAGAACTCCATTCCAGCTCTGTTGCAGATTGCAATATATAAGAGGCTAGTTATTCCCAGGGGGCTAACTACTGCCTCAGCTTCACCACTTTGCTTATGTCTAGACTGACTTCAAGTTAGTTAGAGTCATTATTTCCAATATGGCACCCGCCATCATTGAGCTTCTTCAGGAACCAACAAATGATGTCAATGTTTTAAACTGATGAGCCCCTGGATCTACATTCAAAACTAATATGAGGAGCTATATCAATATTGGAGGCTCTAATGTGATAGGTGCTGATACATTTTTCGGTTGCTGCATGTGTTTAAAATCTGAGAGCAAGTTTCTTACTTTAAAGAAATGAAAAGACCCCCAAAAAACAATAATGATCTGAAAAATTGATTTCCTCATTTCTTATTGTTAGAATAGCCTAAACCATCATAAATGACCTGGCATACCCCCTTTATTCTGTTTGTGCAATACATCCCCATGTTATTAAAACAAATTGTATATTCTGCAAAGCTGTATGTGGCTTATTGCTCAATGTTGACAGCATATTTATGTGTAAAGAAGAATGGAGTTTGGGGATGTGTGGCCCTCATTTGTAAGACAGCATAAAAATATGAAAAATGGTGAGATCAATTTAAAAAAAAAAAGAATATTTAAAATGTATAATTAAAGAGAAGAAAGAATGGTATTGCACTTTTCAACTTAAACTGCAGGGGCATTATACTAATTACATCACTTTGAGTCTGACTACATTTTGTACAGTGTGTTTACTTTTTTTCACTATACAACACAAGATTAGAACACAAGCAAATATTAATACCTCAAAATTGTATCCGGATCAGACAGTGATTCCTTTTGACTGAGCTTCCTACTGTAATATGTACGTCAGGGGCAGAAGGCCTTAAAACAGCCTCAAGTAAACCATAATTTCCCAATCACATTTGAAGTGGATAAATCACTTTCAACATATGATTTACTATCAATTAAAATCAAAGGCCTTAATATGACTTCCATATTGTCTTTGTTTTCTCTTTGTGTTACTTCTTGTAAGCATCTTTGATTTTTTGGCATGCTGTCTGTGTTTTTGATTGTTCTTCTGTTGCTTCCATTGTGACACACAAGTTAATGTACCAAATCTAGTGAGGAATTCCACATTTTTATGTTGAGGAATAGGTCCAAGATTTTTTGAGTATCTGCATTCACGTGTATTAAACACAGGCAGAGAGATAGAAAAAAACACAGCGTGTGAGAAGAGAAATAAACAGGTTTTAGAATCATTAAACAGCAGATTGCCATGGTGAGCTCTTAGCCCTCAAATCCAGCAGGTTTCACACCATCTGGTGTGCTAATGCGCCGCAACATCTCTCAACACGCAGTGTGAATCCCAGGAAATGACAACTACCAACCACAACTATGCACCACATTTATAGGGACATGCAGTCTCTTGACCCATCCACTAGATGGCAGCCAAGTCCCTTCAATGTTTTCTATTCCACAGGAAGCTGGACTTGAAAGATGAAGAGGAGAATGAAATAAATTAATGTCGTTGGGGCATTTGGGTAACATTATACCCTATTTTACTTAAGCTGTCTTTGATGTGATGTGCAGATGGAGAGATGCACAGAGAGGTATGTTGCTGACACATGGTGGTTCAATCACTTCAGCAGATGCTTCTTTCGTCCCATCCCTCACACAAGTCACTCTCTGTCCCTAAATTATCAAAGTTTTTGTGATTTTCTTATCTGAATAACACCAGCTGCAGTGTTCAAATGCAAAAATGAGTTGCAATGGGACACTGAAGAACATTTTTTGTCCTATAAGAAGAGAAAGCAGCCTTTAAAATTAAGAAAAGGATAAAGGGGAGCCCAAAGGAACCACAACAAGCATGGTGCATGAAGGATCCTGTTCTTTTCATGTCTTTTGTTAATGTTATCTGGTGTTGAGATTTAAAAGACTACCCTCAAAGTCACTTCTGCATACATGACAACTTATCAGTGACATTTAATCTTAACTAGTTCACAGTGCTTCATCAGTTAAAGTGACTTAAGGCTACAGTGAGGAAGGGTTATTTGAGGTTATCTTGGTGACCCCTGTGGAAAAAGTGGTACCTCTTATCTGTACATCCTTATCGTTTTGTAATGACAAGTATCGTTCTTAGTCAGAGGCACTACTAATTTCGAAACTATGTCATGGAAAAAGTGACAAGGGCTGTGTCAGCACACCCAGCAGCAAATACAGGCATAAACAATACTAAATAGAAATAATCAGTTTTGTCGCTGATGGTCTCGTTTGCTTTCAGAGGTCACAAAGACGCATCATTGTTGATTTTAGTCTCTTTCAAAACCAGCTTATAACTTCCTCACAAGAGCTTTGATGTAAGTCAATTTTGAATCCAAATTAACGGATGCAAGACAAAGACTGAATAAAAGGAATTTTATTATAAGACATTTTGTAACAGCAGTCAAAATAAATTGTGCTTTCAAGAGAACAAAAAGAAATCGGTTAAACTGTGAAACAAATAGTGCGTCTTACAAAGCAGGATTTTTTGAGAATCTGATTTTCTTTTTTGTATAATAGATGGGAAAATTTAGCACATTTGTCTGTCTTTTTTTATTCCTTCCTTCCTTCCTTCCTTCCTTCCTTCCTTCCTTCCTTCCTTCCTTCTTTCCTTCCTTCCTTCCTTCCTTCCCTCCCTCCCTCCTTCCTTTCCTTCTGATTCCCTTCCTTCCTTCCTTCCTTCCTTCCTTCCTTCCTTCCTTCCTTCCTTCCTTCCTTCCTTCCTTCCTTCCTTCCTTCCTTCCCTCCCTCCTTCCTTTCCTTCTGATTCTCTTCCTTCCTTCCTTCCTTCCTTCCTTCCTTCCTTCCTTCCTTCCTTCCTTCCTTCCTTCCTTCCTTCCTTCCTTCCTTCCTTCCTTCCTTCCTTCTTTCCTTCCTTCCTTCCTCTCTTACCCCTCTGCTCTCTCCCTCAGTGGGATCCCGTGCAGACTTTACCCAAACACTGCTCTCTTGTTTAGGGCTGGGCGAGCTCTCTGTCTGACCACTCCTCTGGCCTAATCGCCACAGAGTTCTTTCCAAATTGCAATTACTGATAAACAGTTGGCTGATGGGGACAAGTGATTGTGCAGGCCATGGCGGGCAGTATCTGGCATCAGCCTAATTGTCACAAACAATCTGCCTCATTTCTTTACCCCAGCTACCAGGGAGTGATTGTGCTGAGCACACTTGAGGGGCAAACCATTTATGAGTCTGCTCATTTGGGACCACTTTGAAGTGTTCTCCAGCGTTGCTCAGGAAAAATTTTCTCTCTTCATCAGGCTGCGTTTAGGGATTGTCTCTAAACAGTTGTTTTGGTCTCTGGTGTAAACAGCTCCAGTTTTGGATTTACTGTTGATTCGTCGTCACAGATAGAACAGGGAATATGCAGGGAGTGTGACACACAAAATGTTGCCTTTGATGTTATTTTTCCATGATTTATTACGTTTTATGGTAACCTTGGGACATTTTCAATAAATTTTTTTATCAAGTAACATGTTGCCCTACCTTCCTTTAAATAATGAATTGTTGAATCTGTGGAAAAAATGCAGTTTGGTTAAATATTTCGTAGGAGTGACACTTCTAGATCAGGAATGTTGCCTTCCAAGGGTTAATGGCCCTTAGTCACGGATTCTCACCATTTCCAGGCTACACC
The DNA here is from genome assembly GCF_009762535.1 of Notolabrus celidotus. NCBI lineage: Eukaryota > Metazoa > Chordata > Actinopteri > Labriformes > Labridae > Notolabrus > Notolabrus celidotus. The sequence continues at coordinate 9,560,508 of NC_048285.1, forward strand.
TTTCTATCACAAGCTTGATTTCTAGCACTTTATACCACCATGATCCCCTATTTAGAATTATATGAGTCCCACAGTTTCACAAGTCCTCATTCGGCCCAGATGTGAATTTAAGCAAATGTTCAACATGGGACTTATATGTGGTTTCACAGTCACTATTGCTGCGCAAATCCTTCAACTGGATGTCAAAAAGGAACCAAACATCAGCTGTCTACATGTCTTTCTTCATGTATTGTGTTTCTGAACATGGAACAGGTGATTAAATGAAGGAAGCTATAACCTTGTCCTCTCCTCCTGTCTCCTGAGCTCCAACCTCAGCGAAGCCTGAACCCTCCCTCAGCAGACAGACAGAAAGAGGAAATGACCCAACACAAACAGGAAGTGCTGCAAGGTGACCAGTAGCAGTCTACAGGGAGGCGGGGATGGTATGCTCTCATGTATGAGTGAGTGAGTGTGTGTGTGTGAGTGGGGTTTTGGTTCGTGTTGGCCTACCTCTGGTCCTGCTACACCACTGTTTTAGCAGTTTGGGGGCAGGAAACAGCTGTGGAGAGTGAAGCAGAGGTAAACGTCTGCCACAGCCGTTTGAGGGTTACAGTGCGCTGCTTGCCAATATCAATCAAACTGCATGAAGCTGGGTTTTTACTGAGCTAGAAAAAACCACACAATGTTAGCACATTCACACGGACACTGGCTCCAGGACACCGTCAGTCAGGGTGGATAATACGTGGCCACCCTGATGAAGGTGGATCTCAAGATTGCAGATTCAATTCATGGCCTCTCAGAGTTTCTCCCGCTCAGTGAGTGAAAATCTGGCAACTTTATGCTCTGATTTATGTCCCTTTTCAAGATGAGAGTGGCCTGAACAAGCAACCAAAACATCAAGCAGATGAGGAATAAAACTGTAATAAATATGAATACAGCCTTAAGTGAAAGGACAGACTGAGTCTGAATATTTGGAGCTTCACAGCTCAGAATGACGACGTGTCACTTTCTGGATAAATTAGTCACACCCCTCGCCCATCAGGCCACATCACCACAATCGACTGGGTGGCTTCTCTGTGGCTTTTTGCCCTAGACAGTTAACATGTCTTCCACTAATGCAAACCATAATTCTGCAAACTGATGGATTGCAGTGTGTGTGCATGCAAGCGTTTAGACTGTACAGGATGTTGGCAGGACTACAATTTGTAAAAATAAAACGGACACAGACGCCCGCCATTCGCTCCTGAGGTGCAGCCTGAAGCAAATTCTTTATCTCTATTCCCATGTTTTTTTGAGTGATTCCACCTAACCAGTCGTTGCCAAAGAGGTGGCAACGTCCCAAAAACCTGTTGTTAGCTATGTCAGGAAGAGGTGAATGACAATTGAACACTTGAAGTTTATATTTCTGCCAAGCCTGTGGGCAGCCTCAGCACACACAGGCAAAGAAACAACAACAATATTAAAATTGGCCCAGATGACTTGGTCCCACATGAATTTGAAATTGGAGGCTTAGAAAAACAAATCTATTTGTAGAGAAGTTAGATAATTGGCATTTGAATATGTAAAATGTAAGGCCTTTTCTCACAACACCCCAAATTGAGACCCCAAAAAGGCAAACCTGGTCGCTGCAGATGTCTGATTACTAATAAATCTGGTCCATCTTGAGGTTTATTCCTGTATAAAAAGGGAAGATTACCTTGCCAGTGTTTCCAAATGCTTGCTCCAGGTGGATAAATGCTGGATTTTTCTAAATAACTAAGAGTGCTGTCTAGACCATGCTTTTTTTTAGTGAAGTGTCTGGGGAAAACTTATGATGAGCTGCACTATATTTATTATTAAATGTGCACTGTACAAAATATTGATTGATCGACTGGAAAACATCTGTCAGAGCTCCCACCCTGAGGAGATCAGGTTGGCAACTTCTTTATCGTCTTTTAAATCCCTTTTAAAAAACACATTTCTGTCAATATGCTTTTACAGGAGAAGTCACAGAGTATTTTTTGATTGAGAGGTTTTTATTATTTTTCAGGCAGTATCACTGGCAGGACTTTTATCATTGTATTTTATATTTTCATATAAATATTTTTATATTTTTATACTTTATATTTCATTTTTTCCGATTTTTTTTACTCTTTTATATTTGATTTTTTTATTAGTCCATTTTTTTCCTTTTATTTGTCTTCCTCACATTTCTCTTTTATTGTCTTTTAGTTTTTCTTATTTGTGAAGCACTTTGTAACAACTTGATATTATTCCTCTAAAAGTCCTTATTTACAGCTATGTCATCTTACCCAGTTGAGTCATGTTGCAAATGTTGCTTTTACTTTCTCCGTCAGCAGTTTTGTGCTATGCCTTCGAACCCTGCAGTCGAAACAGAGGTGTCTGTACTTTTTTTTTGCAGTCTCCATATTTTGATTAAAAGTCAGAACGCAGTGTGAGAAACATGGCAGAAAAGGTGAAACTCCAAACTCTTTTAAAATTATGTTCAACCCAAAGACTGGGGGACTGGGAGGCATTAGCAGGTAACAGGAGAAGCCCCCTTGGGATAAGCGGAGGGAGCTGGTGGGCAGAGCAGTGAAAGATGCTGTCAGTCCCCACATCTCTGACCTCCGCATATTATTCCTTGTACAACTCCACATAATGCAACAAGAAAGACACCACAAAGAAACAAAAGCTCAGTCTCAGGGGACTTCTTACCCATGAGCTAGCTTGACCAAATACCTCATAATCCATTTCTTGTCAGGTCAGTTTAAGACACTCATACATTAGCTCAGACCTCTTTCAGTCACCCTGTGCCCCCTGGCTCTTGTTCCTAATGACTGATCTGCCCAGAGAAAATGGCATTATTGCTCCATAACTGATAACAAACGGTTAATTCACACTGCTTTTTAATAATCATCTGACATTAACTGGAAGCAGCTGGTGGTGGTATTTATAGAAGTATCTGAAATTTCATTGTATCTGTTATCCAGCTGCCGAGACTGCATCTGGCAGGCAGCCTGCTTTACCTTGGAAGCCATTTCTCCCTTCTCTTTCCCAGCTCAGTCCCCCCCCCCCCCCCCCCCCCCCCCCTTCTCTCTTTTGCAGTTGCACAAAAGTGTTTTAATTGAGTATAAAATAAAAACATCATTGTTTGGCATTGACTGTGCCAGTATCTGTTAACTTAACCTGAATAAAGAGAACTGTCTTAATGAAAGAACAGAATCCTAGAATTGAATTGGGCTGTTTTTCTGTCAATTCATGAATCCATTTCTAAGGTACATGTTTTCCTGGCATGTCTTTTCTGTATGAATATGATCTGTTATATAAAACAGAGATCAGTTTCTTCAGTGAGAACATGTTACATTTATCTGGATCCTTGTGTATGTCCTGTCATCAGAGCAGACACCCTTAAGGGGCTCTTTGCAGCACTCTGTGTCAAAGAAGTAAATTATACAGCCAGTTAGAGGGTTGGTTTGGAAGCTGTCTTCTGGTTCTCTTTCATTTTTTTTCTTCATGAAATACAGTTCCTTGAAGCGATGTTCCATGTAAAAGCATTTTCCTCACATGCCTCAGCTGTGGTAAACAGTTTAACCTAGAGGGGTAAATATGAAAACGTCTCAGGCCCAAAGTCGCTCTAACTCTTCTGGGTCAATCATGAACTCATTGCTTCATCATCTTTTACACTCAGATCATTTGATTAAAGGTTGTCATCCATGAGTGTTATTCTTTTCTAAAACAGAATCTGCCCTTTCTCTTTGTTTCATCCAAAACAAAGCCTGAGAGGTTATCCAAAGCTCAGCTCCCCTGGTTCTGTGCTGCCTTCACAGGGTTCAAAGACTGCTCTGCAGGCTGGCTGTTTGTTGTCATGGTTGCTGTAATTCCACGCTGCATTTGTACATTCAGATTTCATTGTTTATTTATCAGATCATAGATTTTTTTAAGCATCTCTGATTTCTCTACCTTTGATAGCAGCTTGTGAATAATCTGTGTCAGGTTAGAACTTTTCTTTGATTTTCTCATTCCAGCAGCGATAAACGAGGCAAAGGTAAGAACAACATAAATGCGTTCGAAGCAGTTGTATAAACTCACATGCACAATTTTGTTTGGACTTCACTAATACAAACAGGGGATCCATTTTTGTAGGTTGCACTACACAGCCCGACTCCTGTGCAATAGACACCAACCTGTGCCTGCACTCACACACACACACTAGCACACAAAAACACGGTTGGATGCAAACATACCATACTAAGTGGGTCTAATATTTACAGACTGTCTGTCTAGTGAATCTGGCCAAAGAGATTTGTTTGAATCCTCCCAAAGTCACGCTACACCCAGATCTGTGGAATGTCACTCCCTCCGTTATGTCTCCCTCTGGATGAAGCCGTCACAGATGACCTGAAATGCCTCAAACCACAACAATTAAAAGAGCAACACTTTAATGACACCTTAGGTTTTTTTAAATGCACCTTCCTCTCCAACTTAACGGGATCATATTTACTAACCAATATTTGTCTATGGTGACTTAACTGAACACGTCATGGTTAGGGAGGAGTGTTATGATTGCTGTTTTTAAAATCAGTAATATTCTTTATTAAAACTCGACCAATGGCAATCGGCTTACTTCTATCCACATGTCATGGTTAGGGAAAAGTGTGTTATGGGTGCTGTAGTTTCTGTTTTGATGATCAGTTTCAGTTTTAGTGACTCATTACTTTTCACTCATGTCATAAAGATGGGTTCAAGTGTTTGAAGAAACTTTTTATTTTCCTCTAATTGGGCTCTCTTCTTGTATAACACCTCTGATTCACTGTTGATTCATCTGCATTGGGCTGACAGAGCTTCTGAAGAATGTGTGTTAAAGTTTCAAACACGTGGCCCTGTCTGGCTTAGTTTGGTGTCAGTGTGGCACGTTCCAGTGAGGTGCACATTAGGCCCCGCTGGATCGCAGTCTGTTTCTGTTGGAGCACTGGGCCACATATTTGAGCCACATGTGTGTTCGAGACAGAGAGCCCAAATGAAACACACATTGGGACACAGAAGTGCTGCGTCTGCAGTTGCATTCCTGGAAGCAGGCTCATGAGCTGACAAAAAGGAGATGACTGTCACGGTTGAAGTGGTATTCTGGGAATTATTTGACGGACATCTAATTTTTATGGTTTTATTTCTTTTCGAATAGTTTGGAAGCTTTGCTACTGTGTCTGTTTTTTATGTCTTGCTGCAGTGACCATCGTTTTGTGACAGAGGGCAGCAGTAAGCCATTTGAAAAAGAAGCAGACTGCGTTTTTGGTTTCAGACCAGAGCCACATGCCGAAGACAAGCCATGAACTTAAGTTGATCACACTCTGTCTAATTTGTCCAATTTGATCTTGTTTGATTCATTGGTTAAGCTGTCTGTCGAAGGAGTGCCAAACCACCATTCACTCTAACGCAAAAACATATTTGAAAGTCTGCCAGCCATATTTGGGGTTGCATGTGCATTACTGCAGTGGAACAATATGTCAGTTTGAGAGTGATATCATCTAAGCAATACGCAAACATGATGGATAAACCATCTTCATATTGTGCAACAAAGTGGAAGACAAGGAGAGGAACTAAGGTTAAAAGCCACACTCAGCCTCCAGTCAGAACATTTTCCCCTCAAATCTTTAGGATTTTTGTGTTGGCCTACTGGGACCATTTTGGCACTGCAGTCTGCCAAACAAGATAATCTAATGGTCCTTTTGTGTCCCCCCTTAAGAGACTACATCCCCCTATACAACCAGTGTGTAAAAAATAATCTTCTCCTTGACAGGCTATTAAGACAGATGTTTATGTCCTTCTTCTCACAGCAGATTTCTGATCACAGCTCGGGTTGCGTTTCAGCTGCAGTGTTGTTGATTCAAAGTACTGGTGTCTGTTAAAACGTTGCCACACAACACTCAACAGTTGTTTCAATTTGACTGGAAAGTGAGGCAAACATGAGAAGTTTGGCATGTGAACAGTAAGTTATCACAGTTACAAGAACAGCATGTTATCACAGTTATAAGTCAGTGTGGGTGTTGGAACATCAGGTCTTTTTTTGTGTGTGTAGATGACGGTTTTAATTCAACTTGAGAACAACTAAAATGTCACTTCTTTGTTAAGAATTCAATCTCTTCGTGTCAGGTTGTGGAAAACGTATCCATCAACATTACTGTCCATGACCAGCGTCGTCTCTGACCTGTCATGTGACTAATAATGTTTATGATTTCATACTTTCATAAGAGTTCACCTCCCTTTTCTAGCAGCGAAAAGTGGAGTTCTTATCAGAGTGAGATGGATGCTGTAGAGCTGGTCGAAGAGGACAGAGGGAGGGCAGGACATTAAAATACTCAGAGAACTGACCGTTCTTGTTGGCGTCCCCCAAGGCCCGGCTCTCGCTTGTCTTCATAAACAGAGGTTACTCGGGTACGAGGGTGGGGGTTCATTCCTGCAAGGGTTCATGCACTCCAGCTTGGCATTTTTCATATTTACATTGCTTGATAGTCTCAGTAGATCTGTTTATGATATTTTCCCCCTCACTGTTTGTTTGTAGTTCTTTCTTCTCCACTAATGCTCGCCTCTGTCTCCTTCCTTCTCTTGCCCTCGCTTTTTATCTCTTGCTTCTGTCAGCATGATATCCTGCATGGTGGCTTTCTAAATTAATCCTCTGAAAGTTTTTCTTCATTGTTCTTTCTCATTAAACACCATTTCATCTGATATACGTAACCTATTCATTTATTTTTGTATCAGAGCACATTTATATTTTAGGTGTATAGAAAGGAGGTCATTAGGAATAGAGCTGAGGCTAAAAATGAAAGGTAAGTTGTTTTGACAGCAGTTCACATATTTCACACAAAAAAAAGCATCTCTAAATGTTGTGACTATGAATTGAACAGAAAGAGAGAGCAGACTATTTGTCATTGCGACAGTGAGCCTACTTCCCTTGGAAAACCTGTAAAATAGAAAAAAAATAGGCCACAAAATTTTGAGGCAGATCAATTTCCACAGCACTCAGTTTACTTTTAACTGTTTCAGCCCGTCTGTCCCACACCTGGTTGCTGAGCGTGGCAATGAACAGAGCACGCTCTGTTCTGCGCCCAGACAAATCTGCCGAGCCACACGGAAAATAAATCAGCTCCACATTCATTAAACAAAAAAAGCTGTGGGCAGATTTATTTCATTATTGGGTCCCTCTCATTTTTAGGATCCGCTTAGCATTTTCCCCTCTACCTTGTGCTTTTTTTTCCACCTCACATACAGCAATTTAACTCTCAAGGGTAATCCTCCGTCTCGCTCCTTGTTCAGTGAAGGGCCCCAGCCTTGCTTCTTCAGTGGATCCTCTTCAAAGGGACCGTAGTGTTTTGGTTTTGTGTCTCCACCTCTTTGCAGTGGTGGTTTGTGAGGTGCTGTGAAAAATGCTGGCCCAGCCATCTTAATGGCTGCATAATGACCCAGCGAAATGTCCCCTACTGGGGTAGCCTGGGCTCCCTGAAACAACACAGACAAACCTGCACAAATATGCTGCTCCGTTTATGATGGGGCGAACACCTCATGGAAATAATAGGCCTATTAAGGTCAGACATTTCAAAATGTGCTATCTGTTTTATACACTTCACCCTCACTTATCATCTTTGATACATGTCCCACACCCAATCCCTTAGACGACAGTATATTATTTCATGATAAAACCTATCCTTTGCTGACCCTCTCTCTCTGTCTCTCTCTCTCTCTCTCTCTCTCTCTCCTCTCTCCTCTCTCCTCTCTCTCTCCCTCTCCTCTCTCTCCTCTCTCCTCTCTCTCATCTCTCTCTCTCTCTCTCTCTCTCTCTCTCTCTCTCTCTCTCTCCATCTCTCTCTCTCTCTCTGTCAGTCAGACACGGTGCAACGATAAAAGTGTTGATTTGTTATCATAGCGACTTCGTAAAGCTGGTGCACACTGAGGTCACAGAGCATAGTAACTGTGAAACCACAGCGCCTGATCCTGACATTCTTGTGAAAATAAACATGAAGGTATCTCAGTTTCATTTAAAGACCTGAAAGATTTTGTTGATTCTGATTTTCACCCCCTTTCCTTTTTGAAACTGTGTTACAGAAAACAAGAGCAACATTTCTGAAAACAGTTAGATACACCTAACAAGAAGATAAACATGCTTGATACCTTACATAAGTATCACCTGTTTCACACAAATCTGTTTGTGCCCTGACAGCTGCTGACACAACTAACTCTGAGTCCCTATCAGCTCCATCCTCCTAGCATCCTCTGAGGAAGGAAACAGGCCAGGCTACGTTAGTGCCCCACTAGCTTTGCACCGCCATCTCCTGCAGGGACAGTGGTTATTTTTGGACCTAGGGTGGATCACGTTACGACTATGAGAAGACCCCTCAGACAGGAAATCACCCAGCACGCCACCCAGCAGCTCCTGCATTCTTGGCCCACAGCTGGACTGACTGAACGCTGGATGGTGATCCAGCCCCATGTGCAGACGGTGATCAGAGGGAGGAAAACCCATAAGAACAAGAGAGCCATCTTCTTTTCAACTCCTGGTGACCTCTTCCCTGCTGAAGTCTCTGCACACCCATTAGCTTTCTGTGATACACCATAAATATATCACCACACTCGACAAACATGGGCACAAACTTGCTTGCATGTTAACGATGTATTTTCAAGCAGAGACTGTTGCAAAATATATCAATATTGATCATTGCCTTTGTACATATCGAGTTCTTAGCTTGGGTTATTATTTTTGTTTCAGACATTTTTCAGTCTGAAAGTTAACACATGCCACAGTGTCTTTAGGCAAGACACTGGACCCCATACTGCTCCTGGTGACAAAGTCAGCTGTTGATGTATGTGTATGAATAGGATTAAGTGTGAATGGGTGAACCTGACGCTTGAGTGTTTAAACAGATCAAAACAGTGCTACATAATTACAAGTTAATTTATAATTTGAGCCCCCCCAAACAATCAACAGCTATATTTTACAACTCTGTTTATTTTATTTGAATTAATGGGCTCACCTTAGAATAACAGAAGGAAATATAAAGATCAACCTGTGTCTTGCCAAGCCGTTCATGCTTCCATATATTGCTCTGTAAGTACTTTTACAGCTTCTTATAATGAATGAGGCTTTTGCTTGTGCAAACTTTGGTGTAATTATGCAATAGACTACAGGGGTGAAAGCGAGATTAAATCAAGCTTTGACATGACTGAAATATTTCCTGGATCATTACCATACCCCAGCAAGACGCTGCATAACGTAGTCATGTGTTGTGCTATTTGTTTCATATGAACATTCCTGGGGTTAAGTGAAAACCACACAGTTATTATGTGGGAAATATCAAAGGCTGTGTGGCCACCAGGGCTGAAGTGAAGAGCGTGGGAGGTTAGACTTACCCCGAATTTCGCTCCATCTGCCCATCGATAAAACATGCATGTACTGTAGTAGCGTGCGTGTAAGTGCAGCTTGTGTGTTTGTCTGTGTGGCAAGAAAAGGAGAGTCATGCTGAGGCTGTTAAGTTGTTTTGCATTCATCTCTCTGGTTATGTTCGTGGAGCATCATTGCACTCTCAGAGAACACCTTCCATGGGGAAATCCTCATTCAGACAGTTTTAACTGATTTTATAATGACCAGGATATTCATTATTTTTGTATTGAACAATGTTTTGTATTCCCTTTGTATGATTAAACTAAGGGGATTATTTTGCCACTAATTCCTCATATTAACCGTTAAATATGTTAATTTTGTTTAGCCGTGCATCTCTGTGTTTTCTGACAACAAGGAATGTGCACCAGTGCCTGCTTTATTAGTGCTCACATCAGTCTGACCTCAGGGTGTAAAGGGCTGTTGCTGCTGCTGTTACTTCACTGGCTCAGGTTACCATCCAACATCACCCATCCACCCTCCAAGAAGGCAAATCAGAGGTGACCAGTTGCTAAAACAGTCCTGCTCTCACACACGCAAACACAGAAATGCATCAAATCCCCACAACACCACACAGCATTTGGCATCCATTATGGATGTTTTGTATGCACAAATAAAACTTTAAATGGATCCCAAATGTAATCCTCCATTAAGACAGCCCTCACTCCTTTTACATGTGGTATTTCGTAGAAACAAAGTGATTAGTTTGTATGTTTTTCTTTTATCTATTTATTTTTGGTGAGCCTTAAAAGAGGTACACTATGTTACTTCTTTGACAGCTCACGTTTGAACCTTGTCCTGTACCCAAACATGAAAATATGCATACAGTGGGATACTGATACTATATTAAAGTGGGATACTGATACTATAATAAAGTGGGATACTGACACTATAATACATGTGATAAATGTCAATGTCCTTGTGTATGGTCCCCTGAAGTGCAGTTATCAGAGAGATTTTCACTGCTATGGGGTTTCAGCTCAATAATGGATACTGTTTGCCTTTACAGCACTGTTAATGTTACTGACACCTATATTACTCAGTATTTATGAGTCTGGTTCCAGAACTTCTCTACAACAGCCTCTTCTTTCACTGCTTTCAAAAAAGATCCAGACAAGCTATGGAAGCACAGGGTGTGTAACTTTTTATAGCCATCTTTAAGCCTTCTTTTATATCCATTAGCATCATTAGTAAGGTAATGGCTGTAAAGAGATGTGTAGGGGGATAATGTATAACTCTAAAAGTGTCATCCATCTTTTTTTTCTCACTTTGAGACTCAAATGACTCCATGTCTCTCTTTAAGTGAAGAAAGGCATACAGGTATTCATCTGCACCGTGCAAATGGCAGCAGCTAAGGAAGCTACGACACAGTACAGAAGCAAACTATTAATAAATGGATTATAGGTGAGCTTTTTGCCCATACAACCTTGAGTACAGCGCATTCATTGGTTGGAAGGTAGAGTTAGAAAGAAGGAGTCAACCGTCTCCCCCTCTTTCATCATTTCCCCACTCCCTCCACATTGCTGCTGCACCACAACCCACCTTCATTAAAACTCACTAGAGGGTTATGAATGGGTCTGTCTTGCCTGCTGCACAGCCTTGAAAGCCCAGCTGGTTCCTATTACAGACTCTCACCGTGTGTGTGTGTGTGTGTGTGTGTGTGTGTGTGTGTGTGTGTGTGTGTGTGTGTGTGTGTGTGTGTGTGTGTAGGTGTGTGTGTAGGTGTGTTTGTGTTTGTGTGGGTGAGAGAAAGAGAGTGGAAAAGAGCCCAGTCATCTGACACTGAGGGGTAACAGGTTCTGGTTAATCCCTGGCAGGTAGCTCTGATGAGACCCAGAATTCAGGTGCTGCCTGAGCAGGGTAGAGCACAAGGGGGGGAGGGGATGTGGAGTATCGTCTGTAGGTGAGGTGGAGGTGGAGAGAAGAGATGTAGCCTTCGTTTTCGGGCCATAGAAGATGCCCATATTTATCCCATCCTCCTCATCCCCCACTTCCCTTTTTTCACTTTTATCTTCCTCCTGCTTACACTCCTCTCCTTCAACTCCCTCTTTCAGCCCACAGTTCACATCACTTGCTTCTTACATGGCCTTTCAGCCCATCCTCTTTCACCTGCTTGCCCTAAATTATTTGAAGTGATTCAAAAAAGTGTCTTGTCTTTCATTTAAAATCTTTTTTGGGTCAGACATTATTTTCCTGGCTGCAATCCAAACACAAAGATGGGATAACAGGCCTCAAGCCAGACATTTTGGGCGCATTTTTATGAAAGTGTAAATCTAAGTGAGCTGAAAAGGGGAGGGAGATATCTTCAGTCCCATGGCCTTTTGTTCTCATGCTGGTCTCTCATTGCACTGGCTGGGGGGGTTGAGTGCTGAAATAAAACTGTTCAAATGAAGAGCCTATGGTACAGTGGATTCATGTATCATTGAAACAAGGCCTTCATGCCTGTCTGAGTCTTAGTGGTCCATATGCTGAGAAGAATAATGGAAGTTGCAAGGTCACGATGATTACAGAGCAATTACAACATTAATTTGAGTTATTCCATCATCTCTAAATTATACTCCTGTGAAGCCTTTAATGCTGAAAGCCCACATTAACTGAGCCCTTGAAGTAAATTTACTCCATGCACGCGAATGGAAACCAAACTGAGCATTAATAATACAATTTTTAAAAATGACAGCATGGCTGGTGTAACATGAACGAGTGATATTTTAGCCTCTGTGTACTGACGGCTGTCAGGTTGTCTAAAGTGAAAGACACTGGACTGAAGTACAAAACTAAGGTCATCGTGACAACTAAGCGAGGGACAAAGAAGGAGGACAAATCATTATTTATGACAGCACTTTGTTTGTTGGACAGTATGGTTTAAATTGAGTCCTCTCACACTACCCCCCACTCCCCACTTTGTATTCCCAGGCTTCAGTAAATCGCCTCACTTACGTCGAGGTTACATTCTCATGCCCTCCCAACCACCAGACCCCAGCTCCCACCCCCAACAAACTGATTTTTTTTCCCTCCCTCCTTTGCTCTCTTTCTCCCATCAGCAACACCCTCATTCACAATAAGAACCCCCCTCAACTACCCTAAACTTCAGCATAGCGCAACACATGTGCTTCCAATTAGCTTTTCTTTTGTGAAAGAGTGAGGCTCCTCAGACCACCGCCTCCTTCTTGTATTCACACACCCCCACATTAGTTCACATGGACCTATATGTGTACAAAACATTAGGAGCACTCTGTTAATATTAGCTTACACCCCCATTTGTTACATTACAAAGCAAGTCATCTCATCACTTGAAATCCCCTTTTAGTGCCTAGTGTCAGTTAAGTGTTTGAAGTAAGTGTGGTAAAAGTGTTTATCTTTAATTAATCAGTGATATTGTTGGTGTAGACTCAACAACTCAGTGTATTTTTAGGACGTTAATGCAAATGAGGAAATGCAGAAGTGTGCTATGTAAACATTCTTGAGCAAATAGCACAATCTTTATTTCATTGCAAACACCACTCACTGTTATGTTGGCTTGAAACTCAGAAAATGCAAATAATTACTTGATGATTTATCTTGTATTTCTTACATTTGTAAAAGCAACCATCAACTGCAGCTGACTGACAGTCACATTGAATATCTTTAGAAAATCTGCAACATTATGAAGTTCAGGCTGTGACCACTAGAGGAGCCCCTATGACACATGAAGGCCAGTCGAGTTAGTGTCAGACGTTAAGTTAAGTCTGTATCAGGGAGGCTTTTTATTTGTCACACTTCAGTGGAATCCTGCAATCAACTTTGTAATCATCTCCCAACCACTACTAGTCAATGTGGTCTTCTCTAACCCTCAAACAGCCAGGGGAGGTCTTTTATCACAAGTCACTCAATACTGCAGCGTACATCAACTTTAATAAAACGGGAGGATTTGAGTGTCTGCAAACACACATGTTTATTCATTGTTTACTGGTGACTCACATAGCAGCATTGTTTAAGTGTAGTTGTTTTCTAGGCCGCTGCTGCGGTTTGTGATTGAAATTACTGTTGCCAAGGAAACGCTCTAATTTGGCTTCATTGTAGACACTGTGGTTTGAGCAACAGGTGCCTGTTATTTTGGGTTGCTTTGTTGCAGGGTGCTGTGTGTTTAGGTACTTTTGTTTGTGTGTATGTGTGGTGTGTGTGTGTGTGTGTGTGTGTGTGTGTGTCAAGACGTCTGTGTTTGTGTGTGTGCATGTGTGTGCGTGTGTGCAAGGGTGTATGCACACGAGTTTGTGTGCTGATGTGTGTCCTACCATGCTACCTTTGCATCATCAGAGGGACAGAAATACACAGCCACAAGCTGAGACAGGCGGGAGCAAATAAGAGTCTGAGCTCCACACCCATGGGATCCACAGCATTTGTTTACCAACCCCCCTTGAAGGTGTGAGTGTGAAAAAAAAGGCTTTTTAAACCTCTGCTCGGTTCACATAAGCAAATCAGGCACGAGGGGGAGAAAATCAGGTTACTGAAGTTGTTGTGCGTTCTGCATCAACCGCCACTCAACTTGACCTTTCGATTTTTTTCCATTCCTCTGTTTTTCTAAGCTGATGCATAATGTTTTAAGCTGGTAAGTAGATGCAGCCTGATTAAACTTTGCAAACACCATCCGTATATATGTGATATGAAACCAAGAGCACTTCACAGCTGCTATTTATTGAGGTCAGAAATGTAAAGACATCAAATATTTAGAGAAACAGACTTTGCAGCCTCTTCATGGTTCTATATTCCTTACGGTAGGGGGTGAATTAATAAAAGTTAATGTTGTCTTAGCAATAACTTTGTTATTCTACTATTATTTTTGGAATGTTTTTGGAGTCTTCCTATAATGTAAATATATCCTAGGGATAGAGTATTAGTAAAGCTAACATACAAGTCCATGTGTCTTAAGTATCCAGGACCTGAGGACCTTATGACTGAGTGTTTACTCATTCAACAAGTCGGTAAGTACTGCAATGTCCCAGCAAGGCACACACAAAATTACCTTAAATGTAATGGGACATTTGGTTCTAATTTGTTTTGCAAAGCTCATTATTAGAGCCAGATACAATGAGCACAACTGCAGACACTGTCTGGGTGGAATTTTTATTACATAGACATACATTCTTAAAAGTGCCTCAGGTTTACATCATTTTCTAACAAGTTCATCCCAATACCTTTTAGCACTTGCACACTGATTTTATTTAAAGGTAAGAGCAGCAGACCTCAAAACAGACCAGAGAGGCCCATCCGCTGATGTTTACCAGAAAGGCAGAGGGCTGCTCTGGGCTGATTCTGCCTGTCTGACATGCACACATAAACACAAATCCTAATAGAAACACACTGGTGTTCACATCAACATGCAAAGATACCTCACTCTGCCTGATCTCTTTACACATCCAAGGTGTTCAGTGATAAATATCCTGCAACCAGAGAGCTCTTTTGACCTTAGCAATGTGTCCACCCACCAGAGACCCCAGGGAGCCCACCTCCCTCTGACCTGCCTGGCTGATCTGTGTTTAAGAAAGGGAGGAAAAAAGAAGGAGGGAAAAAAAAGTTCCCCTCACCCTGTGACCTCTCTCCAGGCCCTGAGCAGGGAGTAAGGTTGAGCCATCCTCGCCACATGAGGCACCACTGTGTGGTGCTTTCTTCCTCTGTTATTCCAACTCTCTGGTTACGATCCTAAACCCAAGGGGGTCTTTAACAGGGGCCTTGGGATCACAGGCCTGACTGTTAACAGCTCCAAGGTGAAAGGCCTCGGACGCAGCCCTAAGCCCTCCGTGTTGCGTGCTCCTCCAGCTTAGCCAACCCCTTGGAGACTTGTGCCATGGAATTTTGTTGAGGGTGTGCCATAGTTGTGCCTATAGCTATAGGGACATTATATTACTATATTACTCTTTATGTGCTCCAGCTGGTGTGTTCTTTAATCAAATAGATTGAACACATTCTTTTCTTAATGTGCAGCTCCAAAAACAAAGATAACTCACTTTATTTATGTGGCTGATAATTAAATCTGACCTGAACGTCTTGTGGGAGTCATCAGCAATGTTTACTTGATTCTGACACGTCATGTAAGTCACCCAGCCACCATCAACATTGTTTCCTTCACAAAATGATGGATTACAGAAGAGAAAGTGAACCTCTAATCATTCAAATATATGCATGCTTGTCATCTAAATATTCAGCTTTTGTTGCAGCCCTTTCCCTGACCCAACAATTTATCTTTTTGACAGTGTGTCAGTGTGCAGCTCAGTGAAATTTCCATTATCTCTCAACCATTATCTGCTTGTGTACCACATTTAAACCTGTCAAAATCAATCCACATGAGGTAATTGATGTATGATCCGTAGCCAGCCTGCAGACCCTCTGCTCTTTTTGTTAAAATTACACTTGTCATTTTCTATCCGAGGACATGCCTCTCAAGATAACAGTTGTTCTTTTCCCACAGGTGTGATTTGTCTCCTCTGTCATTTCCATTTGACTCCTCTGCTCCCTCTCTCAGTTAATCATGCAACTTTATAAGGATTGTACTAAATGCTAGAAAACTCTAGTTGGAAAACATCTTGTGTAAAGTGTCATTTGCTTCATGGCTACCAAACCAAGCCAAATAGATGAATACATAACTCATACCTAGAAGTGATTTACACCTGTTTCATTGATCGATACCTTCATGTGTCTGGTTACTGCTTTTAAATATTCCAATTCCGTAATGAAGTTTCACCATTATGCTTGCCTTTATACTTGCACATTCCCCCCCCAAACGTAGTAATATTGGTGTTCCAGTGTTTGCTTGTATGTCGCAGTACGCTGTTGTACAAGTGCAAGAGGCGTGGTTTGTAAACACACAGCAGAAGCTCTTAATACATCAGTGTTCAGTGAACATTATTTCCATGACGAAGATGAAACAATGACAAACCAAAATACGTCACTGATAATAAAACTCTGACAAACGTATGTTCTGTTTTCACTAACGAAAAGATGACAAATGTGACATTGTGATAATAACGTCACCGTTGTGTCTGTCCTTGCTGAGTATTTCCTCCAGGAAGTGTTTGGCTGAAGTTTGATGATGCTTAATCTAAAGTGGGCGGAGCTCCTTTTCTTCAAACCTTTTTTTTTACTGATGTGCGATACACCAGCATATTTTTAGCTTTCATATCAAACTTGTCAGTGAGGAACCAAAACACATTTAATGACCTAAATGACATAATGAATAATCTTCAGATATCCCTACACCTGTTTCTGACTTTTGTTCTACACAATGGAGTCTTGTATCATCAGGCATTCTGTCTTGTTTTATAACTGCTTGCTTGCGTCTCACATGACCCTTGATGTTCTACTATCTCAGTCACGCAGACACATCACACCTACGCTGGTCAGCCAGCGGCCTTGCTACCCTATTGTTTCCACTGCCTGCATTCATGACCCCAGACATCGCACTGCAGGGGTCTGTTCCTATTTTTAATGGGGGGGTTTCCTCTCCTTGCATTGTTGCTGTTTGCCAGCACTTCCTCCTTTCATTCACTGACCTCCTCTCTACTTCCTGTTTGTGTGTTAGACCAGTGGTCATCCCGAGGGTAGTTTGGTAAATCTTCCAAATTGCTCTGGGTAAAAGGGTGTGGCTGAGGCAGTGCACAGCGTAAAACTGAGTCATGTCTGGATCTTTTAGTGTGTCCAAATATGGTCACATATCCTGTCGGTCCAAATTTAACTGTTTGACATTACTAATTAGTTTTCCTTATTTGCATGCACATATGTTGGGCGCCAGGGCTCTCAGACATATTGACAGAAGTGGGTCAAAAGTGGAATACAAGTGATGTCTTCAACCAATTCCTGCTTGGTCAGATATGGACACTGAGTATGGCAATATGCAGGTATTGTTCCTTCAATATATTATGCTCTATAGCAATATAGATTTTTGCAGTAATTTATAAACTGCAAAATAAGTATATAAAATAAATAGCTTCCCTGATGTCACACATTGGTTGCCAAAGGCGTTTTTGAAGCGTCGAGTTTGGCATGTGCTGTGAGTTTTCTGAAGCCAGAAGTTGGCATATTGGGTCTAAATGGTGGTGCTGGAGTGTACGAAGTGGTTGGCAAAGTAATCAAAGCTGTATCAGCTGTGGCCCATGAGTAATTCATTAGCTGATAAATGTGCTAATGACCAGATTGAGATTCCATTGTGGTAATTGTTGACAAGATTCCGGACAAAAAAAAGAGAGAGAGCTTGTGGAAAGAAGCTTGCATCTCTCTTACCATAATGTCCAGTAGAAGAGCAGCGGGTAAATAGAACCACCAGATAACTGAAGCCATACGTCTTCTCTGGGTAATGTTGTTGCTGCTGAGGTGTAGCAGATGACTTGAGGACAGCTAGTGGCACACACCTGCCGGACCTACACATCTACTTAACGCTACTTCATATTTTAAAGTGGTGAGTTGTCTGTTTAATTTGCTTTTTAGTTGGACTTTAACTATAAGGGCTTATGTGGGACTGACTCTAATTTGAAGCCAGTCTCAAGTGGTCACTTGAGGACTGCAGCTTTTTGTTTGCACACTGCACATTGGTTTTATTTCTCAGCTAGGGAGGTTGCAGCTTGATATTCCTTTGCCTCTTCACAATTTGATCAGTTAAACATGAAACAAAATGCCAATGATCTCTTTGATTTTTTTCAATAAGAGCATTTAATCCTACTAATATTACTTCAAAAAGTTATATTTTTTTGTTGACGGTAATGTACTCATCCTTTGAGACCAAAAAATACTCAACTGATCTTTTCTGAAATTACTTTATATTTACTTCTTAATTTGTTCTCTTTCTCACAACAATAGTGTCAGACATTTTTGGAGCTAAGTCATAAGATTAACCTGTGCATACTGAAGCTAACTTTTAACAGCATTGCTTAGCTATCCATATATAATTATCTGTTTGCATTCTAACCTCTGACACTCTTCTGAGTAACTTTCTCTTGCCACCAAGGACCCATTATTTATCAATTTATGAAGACCAGGCTGTGGTGTGCAGTCGCCTCTGATTGCAGAACAATCTGTGAGTTCCACTTCAGATCTCCTGTCCCAAGGGAGACCTTTTTATAGTTTAAGAGAACCAACCCTCCCATGTGGCTTCTACTCATCTGTGTGAATGACACAGTTTTCTTCATATTTATCTGTTATTTTCTCCCCTGTTTATTTTTTCTTACACAAGTATCAGCATCATAAGGGAGGAGTGAGTATATTATATTATGGCAAAGGGTTAAAAAATAGAACACAATGAACTTCACAGCTCAATCTCCAATTACAGTCACATGCATTCACAGGTTTTCAGTTCAATGCCAGTCTTTTGTTATCAGGGACTATGAACTCAAGTGTTTATATGAGCATTGAAAATAAACTGAAGTTGACACTAGATTCAATATCAAACATTTACAGCTCAACATGAGCTGTAGCATGGCAATACAAGTTTAATGACTGACCATTGATACATACTGCACTTTGTTGCCCAGACGATTTAAAACTATGGCAGGAAATGATGTAAATGTGACTGGAGAGGCAAAAACATTGTATGATGGGAGTCTCAAGAGAGTCGTGCTGACAATGGATCAAAATGAACCAGGAACAATGGAGACAAACACAAGTTACCGACAACATTCCAGCCTCCACCAGATGTGTGGAAAAAAAGTTTGATTATTTGGACCTTTGAGCTGTTGGAGCCAAGGCTATAGCCCACCTGGATGTTACAAAGCCTCATCATACTGAAATGGAGGCTGAACGCTAACTCATGTGCTCTATCTCATTCCGACATCTGTTTGCACTGGGTCTTCCAGATGTTTCCTGCTTGCTTCTGCTGATTCTTTGCTGGGCCAAGGGCCTGCGCACTTGCCTGTCCTCCCACCCCAGTGCTGGTCCTAGACCTTTGGGTCCCATCAAATGTGTTTACCTAAGGCCCCACGCTGATAGTAACTTGACGACAAGGCTAAATCATATTCCAAATGTCATCATCTGTTAGTGGGAGAGGCAAGCTATTTTTGATTCAGGGCAAGTGCTTTGGCCTTCAAGAGGCACAGATGGGAGGACTTTCTTATCCAAAAGGACATTATGCAATTGTACTCTTTCTATCTTTTGCGTTTAACTGAAGCAAAAATAGTCCATCAAATGTTATTATCAGCAAACAACAGTTCAATCATCGAGGCGTACGTGACTCCGTTCACTGCTTCAGTACCTTATTATGTCCTTTGTTTCATTGAAGAGATGGTTTGGATGTAAGCCACCTCTGCTAAATGCATTTCCAGATGTTTCTATAGACAATAACCTCATCTATTACAGGATAAATATTTCATAATCAATGTAAGATTCTAGAGATAAACTCTGGCATGTTGCTGTTTGTCATTGAGCATAATTTCTTTCTGCCTTTTGAATGGATTATAGAGAATTAGAACATGACCATTTGATTGTGACAGAAAGATGGGATGTTATAAAATACTGTAGTGGTCAATAAAAAAATGTTGTTTTAGGTTTGATTATGAATTTTAAAGCTTTGAAGCTTTCACATTATTATTTCTGAAAAGTGTAGATTGTGGTTATTATTATTATTATTATATAATATATTCACAGATTCTACGTTGAAAATTGGGATTGCCAGCATGGAGGTGTTCTGGCCATCATCATGTTTCAGTAAGCAGAAAAAAAACTGTGTGTGCGGAAAGCAAAAGCAGGCGGGTTGCACACTGCTGAAATCAGATCCCAGCTCACATTGGCAGTAATCTGAGGATTATTTATGTCTTCAAATAGATACCTTCCATGCAAGTGCAGCTAACAAACTATTCTAGATAAAAAAATAAACGGATTTGAGTGAAAAATCTATGTGATGCATGTAGGTTATCAGCAGTTAGACATCTTAGCTACCTGTAATGCACCATAAATGATGTACCTGACCTCTGTTCAGAGAGAACAGGTATTTTAAAAGGGTTTCTGAAGACTCAAAAAAATACACTGTGCACACTTCTACTCGCAAAGCATGGCCAATTTTGTGCAATGACGCAAAGGTTAAAAGTAAGGCTGATGTCTTTACACCAGACATCACAACAACTAAAACAAAGACAAGAAAATATGATGAGTCATATCTCCTCCTTAGCTTCACCAGCACAACGGTTGGTGTAAAGGACAGGTCACAGTGTGTGGTGGCCTCAAATATTAGCTTCTGACGGCATGAAGCCATACAAGTTAAGATGCTACCTGGAGAGGTTGAATCCATGAAACAAAGAGAAGCCTTTTCATTTCTTCAGAAATAAACTTCTCAACACAGTGGCTTTATTAAGACTGCATCTGTGCAGCATATTTAAGGACATGTCTGGTGTTGCTAGTGAATATGGATGAATTTCGATGTGTTAATGTGTTTGTTTGGGGTTGGACAGGGCGTATTTTCATCTATCACAAGGGGGCCCTGCAGAAAAAGCTCAGGAAACCACTGCCTGGAGAAGTTGGTGGAGACCAAAAACTAAGTTTGGGCAGAAATTTGTTTCTGACTTCTCCATTTGGTCAGGAAAACAGCTCTAAATGATTATATGGGCTGTGTGTCATAAAATTGGCATTGTATAAATCTAATTCATGCACAATTTAGTATGTACTTCTCCTATAGTGCAGCTTAAAAAAACCCTATGAAATGGTCATGATGAACCACAATGAGCAAGACAGTTCAGACAAGTTCTGCTATTCAGGCAATTAAGTATCACATTACAAATCCTCTTTTGCAATGTGGGATGCAGGCAGTGTGAGTGGCAAAACAATTTTACAACTTGGATTTGAATTTCTCAGTTAGTTCAATTTTACTCAGGCTGGCCACAAAACAGGAAACAAAAAAATCATTGGGTGGTCCCCTGTAGGAAGTAAAACTGATCAGAGCAGGCACAAAGGCACTCCTCACAGCCCACAGTGACCAAGCAGAAACTCCCAACTGCTGTTGACCCAAACCCTTTATAGCATGCTACCTGATTACTGGCCCAATCAGGCAGGAGCTCTGCAATCAGTAGCACCTCAACTCAGGTGGGCTTAATCACCTCTCACCTGGAGCTAAACGAGACTCAATGACTGAACACATAATATTCTAGAAAAGATAACCCCCAAAGAGGCAAATCAAAGCACATTTTACTAAGAGTGTAAATAAACATTTACAGCTTTTTTCTTTTAATCTAAACTGAAAAATAAATTCAGTTCAAAACAAAGCTTTTAACATACAAATAACAGTTAGTATGAACATATGCAAATTTTTATGTGCACCCTCAACTTTGGATCTAAATTGTAAATTAACAAAATAAATGTTAAATTGTTCCATTGGATTTCCATGAGCTTTAATAGTCTGCTTAAGGGGGAAAACTGAGTTGTACACGGTCTGTATCAGCAATGTAGGGATCATTGGCTTATTTCAGCATGATAATAATGGAGACAGACTCTTAGATGCTGAGTTACTCTATCATCTCTGACAGCATAGGAGACAGCTTGCCTGTCTCTTGTTTTAGCATCCTCTCCTGATGTATGTCTTCTGCATGTCTCCATTCAACCACTCTCCCCACTAAATCACCCCATCTCATCCTAACACCATTCCTTTTTGTTCCATCCACTTCTTGTTCTCTGATCCAACACCAACAATCATCATTTGTTACAAAGAAACAAGTGTTTCAGGATTTGTAGCTATTTAACCACTTTCCTTCCAGGTTATTTTGTTCCCACCAGAGATCAAACACATACTGGCCGTTTTGCACATTCTTACAATTATCATGTTAAGTGGAAAACACAAAAAAAAGTGTCACTTTTATATGTTCAGAAAATAACATCTGCTGGAATGCATGCACGAGGTGTCTGTCACGCCAGGCTGCAGCGCTGCAAGGCAAAGCGAAGTCGAGAAGCTGCAGCACATATTACATCATGAGGCGAGAGTGTGGAGCCTGCACAGAGATCGCAGAGACATTGTTTGATGGTTTGGCAAAAGCGTAAGCGCCTCTTTTCTTCAACCCACACACACACACACAAACCCAGAGCTCTGCTTGGGTGAAGACAGACAGCGGGTCGTGATGATTTTATCTCCTGCTTTATACATATCAGAAAACTTTGACGCTGTTTACTATAAGAGGAAATAGAGGTCTAGTTGTTTTTCCATGATACGGTCTTGACACATGACCATCTCACACAGAAAAATTCACATATGACAAACAGTAAGGTATCCTGTATAACATGAATGTCTGTATGTCAATGTGGCACATATGTGAGATGCACTGTGTAGTTTTAGAAGAGGAAATTGTAGCCTGTCTGAGGCCTGCTACGTAGATCTGTTATCAATTTTAAGTTATTTCGAGAAAGAGTCTATTTCTGGTGAGTTACTGTAGTCACACCACTGGCACTGACATGAACTGGTTTTAAGGCAGTGGATCCATTTAATATCTTCCAACATTTCATTTGAATTATAAGGATCAGAGCATATTTATAGGATGTACTGCCAAGATGTGTGATGCTTTCCAGACCGTTTGGCACACGGCTATGCAGAGTGCCCTGCAGATGGTTCTTTTATTCACCTTATCTGCCTTTTTTTTCCCCTTTTCTCTCATTTTTCTTTCATAAAATGCTCTGGCTCAGTCTTTTTCGGAGAGCAAAAGAGGAAATCCATCAGATCTGCAGTGGTGCAGCGTACCTCTGGCTCATAAATTGTACATGCCTCAAAGTAGCAGGAAGTACAGGCCTAATAGGGTGTATCCTCCAGGTTTCCTGTTAGGTTAACCCATTGGGTCTGGGGTATTCTACCCTGCCTTTGGATCATGAGACAAGGCCCCCTCTTGCCCTAACACTTGAACGAATGTGCCTTTAATGCAGTCAAGCTGCAAAGTCACCACCTATTTTTCTTTGTACTGTATATTGAAACGTATGTTGGAAGTTTTCTTTTCAGAGAAGCATACTCCACCAAATTATGCTATTTAATGCCACTCTTGTTATTGTGCTCAGCATTATATTTTCAGTGGTAATGGAAAGAAGTTGATCCGCTAGGTTGATTGGAAGGATCATATTCAAAGGTGGTCATGGCATAACCAATCATGTCTTGTTTGCATGGTAAAGATTGATCAAGACACCCCACTTATCATACAGTCATTGAATTTCCATATCATTTTAGTAATCACACCAGTTCGGATGCACACATGCAGACCCTATTCCTCTGCTTGATTCAATTCCCACCTCTTCACTTAGTCTTTAGGATGATGTGTGGCTGGCATTTGAAGCATTAGATCTGAGCGCAGGAAACTCCAGCCCGGAGAAGAGAGTGAGAAAGAGAGGGATGATCAGGTGCCCCATCTGGATCTAATTCCACCTAGGCCAAGATAAAAATAGAAGCTGGTGATGGACCATAGGAGCACAAGTCCTTTTTCCTTTAAGGCATCAGAGGGAGGAGCGCTCTGTTGGCCCACGTATGTCCTTGATACAGAATAATCTATCTTATCTTTCTTTAAATGTGTTTTCCATGACTGCTCTTATCAAGAATAAAAAAAAAAGATAATTAGAATAAATTGGAGATAGAAGTTTCTTGTTTTCTTTAACCCTCCTGGCTTTCTACCCTCCATCGGTTTCCCTGGATGGGTTACAGGTGTTGAGAGAGGAGTTTCGCACTACATTTTTATTTCTCAACGGCCATGTCAGTCTGTCTGGCTGGAAAGATGTTGGCCACGGTTTCATCACTGAATTCAGGCAGGCCTTTGAACCATGAGGGTCATCCCCCTTGTACCTCTTTTCCCAGATAAAATGCTCAGATAGGACATGTTGAAAGGATATGTTTCCAATTTGACTCGTGCCATCCTTATCCCTCTATGCTCCCCCAACCTCCCCTCTTCATATTTCTCCATATCTCCCTCCCTCTGTCTACCTCCCTGTCTGCCTCGGTGCATGTGTCAGACAGCTGATTAATTCCCCAGAGGAGACGAGGGCTTGGGGATGTGGGTGAGAGGAGGGAACACAAGGTGAATTGATAAATCATTGCTTTATTCATTCACAGGTAAATAAAAAAACATGGCCGTGCTCAGAAATACATAGATCTACCCTCTGACACACACAGATGCTCTGCATTAGTGTCCCTCTGGCCTCAGTGGTGTAATTTATAAACTGCTTCTACATGCAGACCCAAGGGATGACTCGTACCTCTGCTGCTCTTGCATGCATATGTGTCCAGTTGCTCCAGGAGGGGTTGTCAGCGTTTGAGGAAAGAATATTTCCACCACATATTTATAGTTGATATAAATTGTTATATGACTATAAGCTATTGGCATAAAAACCTCAAAAGTATTTGCATCTGTTGTATCTGCCCAGGAATAGAAAAGGCACGAGATTTATCAGATGAGACATTTATAACCACGTACTTTTCTTTCACTTACTGTCTTTGTTTAGCAAAGCTGTGTCAGCACTAATAGTATAATGGCGTACTTATGTGACTAAGTCCATCTGATGACATTTAATCATGATTAAAATAAACTGTTGGATAAATGTATAGTTGCTCATGGGCCCAGCTGTGCGATCTCTACACTGTCTTCATTAACACTAAAGTCCCTTTGCTGCTATCAGTGCAGTGATTATTATCCATCACTCGTTTGTAAACATTATCTTATGCTTGTTATAAATGCTTTAGAGTCAACTTTTTGTCAATGTTATTCTGATTATATTTAAAGCTCCTGTGAGGATTTTTCAGCTTGTCATGAAACTCTCTATAGTCGTTTTAATGCTAACCACAGGTGTTAGCCAAAGTGAGTTACTGGATGCTGATTTTATCCGTTAACCTGTACAAAGGTATGGGACATGACCATGCAAAGGGATAACACTGCTGCTTTGTCCACGGGGGTTTCAAAAGATGCACAAGCTAGAAATTCTTCACAGTAGATTTAAAGCTGGGGTTGGTAGTCAGATTTAGATACACTTTTTGTCATACTGGATAAAATGATATTTATGTCCTGATGGCAATCAATACATAATGTGTTCCTAAAAAAGAGTGAAAAAAAGCTGCTATCTACAGCCGGAGTAAACCTGGGAAAACACATTTTTTTGGGTCCCAAAATTTTAAACCAATCAAATCCTGTCCTGCCATTCTGCCCACCTCCTGCGCGTACATTCGCATACATTTCCCTGGCGTGCATTTCGAGTCCCGTCCCCTGCCTCTGCTTCCCCTCACTCTACTGACTGCCCCTCTCGCTCGACCTCGGGCCTGTCCCCTCTGACCCGATGAGGTGCTTTGCTCAGGACTGTCAGATTGTAGGGCAATTCTATCCAATTGTATATTAGATGTTACCTCACCCTGCTCCTGGATTTTCCTGCTGAGCCAGAGATTGATAATCTGCCAAAATTCAATTTTTTTCCCTTCAAATATTTGGTTCATATTTTTGATGTTAAAAACTGTCATGGCACAGGAAGTTCTTGTACTACTACTATGCTACAAGTCTTTGCCAGAAATGTGAACAAGTCACGTTTTGTAAGTCCAAGTCAAGTCTTTGAGGTCAAACGCATGTCCCAAGTCTCAAAGTTCAAAGCCATGGTATTGGGGGCTCTGTCGATTGAAAATACATTTCCCCATACATTCAACATTATTACGTTCACATTAATTTTAGCTTAGTTTACACATTAACTGTGCTATGCTGTTCTATAATGCATGCACAGCTGGGCCACAACTTTTGCAGAGAAGGCATTAAGTATGTGTACACCAAACATGTAGGAAGTGGTGAATAGACTGTGTTCATATAGAGCTGCTTCTGGTCTTTTAAGTCTCTTGCCCAAGGCCAGTCCCTTTTTTATTCAACATACTGTTATGCAAATGAGCCCAGAGTGAAACTCAGACAACTGACAGTGAATCATCATGAATCAAAAGTACTAATGTTTTGAAATAATACCTCCAGTTAAAGTGGAATTTTGTCGTGTTGACGTTTTATCCCCTTTTTATTTTAGTAATTTCTTTAGAACTGTTCTTTGGTTGAGGGTTGTGGTGTCGGGGTGTCACAGCACTGATACTTCAGTTGAATCTGGTTGTAAACATTCAGCTTTGCAGATGCAGCAAAAAATACTTCTTGGGTGGAGTGTCTGATAAAGGTGGTTTCCTGTATTTGCTTCTTTTAGCGATGAAGCGAGTGCGCGGGTGCGTGTGTGTGTATGTGTATGTGTATGTGTATGTGTATGTGTATGTGTATGTGTCAAAGATAGAGAGTGAGGAGAGAAGCTCAAGCATAAAAACCTAGAGAGGATTGTCAAATCAGCAGAATGTATCCTCTTGGTCATTTACTGCATGCATGCGTGTGTATTTGTGAGTGTGTGCTGATATAGTATAATGTGTGTGACTACTCCGTTTCTGAGGCACTTTGTTTACAACTGTGGAGCATGTTACTAATAGTTGCCTGGTCAATGACCCTAAAAACAGACTGGCTCCTCTCGTATCCTCCTGCTCACCAGGCCTTATCTCTGCTACCACCGCTGCACAAAGCCTCATCTGCTACCAGGGAGGGGGAGGGAGTGTGCAGAAACTGAAAGTTCTGTAGCAGCTTCATCAATGTTGCACACACATATATTTCATATTTAAGAATTTCCAGTCTGTACTTGAGTTTTACTGTATTCCAAAAATGACCTGCTATTTAATAAGAGAGAAAATGTCTTGAATAAACCTTTTTCAGTATATCTCAGGCATCATTGGAGAGACAGGTTCAACCCTGGACAGATCCCCATTCTACCATATGACTGACATATAGACAGGTAACCAGACACTCGCACATTCACACATAAGATCATTTAGAGTGACTAGCTCACAGAACAAGTGTGTCTTTGGAACGTCAGAGGAAGCCGAAGTACCTGGGGGGGAACCCACGCATGCACATGAACACTCCCACTAAATAAGGCCCGAGCTGGGATTTTAATCAGGAACAGTCTTGCTGTGAGGCAACAGTGCTCTTAAAACATTTCCCAAAACTGAAAGGTTAAGGACAACGCTTATCGCAACTCAGCTTATCCCCTGCAAGAATTTTAAACTGAGGAATGGAAGAGGATGCCACCTCATACCAACTAGGATCTGGGATTTTTTTTCAGTGTGTGTGTGCGTGCGTGTGTGCGTGTGTGCGTGTGTGCGTCCGTGCGTGCGTGCGTGCGTGCGTGCGTGTGAAAATGTTGTGTTTTGTGAAATTTGGTCATGTTTTCTGTAATATTGTTTTGTTTTCTGAAATGTCGTTGTCTTTACCGAAATGTTCTTGTGTCTTCTGTAATGTTGAGTTTTCTAAAATGTTGTGATGTTGTGTTTTGCCCTTCAGGGCCACCGTAGAAATCATTGGATTCTATACATTTAACTGGGACTTTTATCTTGTCGGGGTGAACATTAAAGCATGTAGCCAGAGTCCAATCATTAATATAAATAAACTTCATTCAACCCTTACAACCAACAACTGTCAGGATTAACAAGTGAAACAAAGTCTTGCGTAAAGGAAAGCTGAGGTCCACATGTTGCGTAGGCGCAGAGTTGTTAATGTTGTGCACTTGTCTGATGAGTCATTTTGAAAGGATGACAACAGTTTAGCTTTGGATACGGGAATAGTCATAAACAAAACTTCTTCAACAGGAAAACTTTGATGTTAATCCAATTTAGCTGCTCTCTCCCTAAGATCACAATAAAACTTGTTCCCTTGAAATTTAAGAACAATGTCACTTTGCTCTGCTTTGTTTCAGGCCGTTATCACCTGGCGGCGAGTCCCCTGTATCCGCACGTCAGCTGTCCTCTGAGTCAGTACACTGGTCCGATTCCCTGACCACAAATTTGTCTTGGGTATCTCTCTCTCTCTCTCTCTCTCTCTCTCTCTCTCTCTCTCTCTCTCTCTCTCTCTCTCTCTCTCTCTCTGCGGGGTTAGTGACTACAGGGGGAGATGATGAGAACAGTGGGCTGCAGCCTTTCCCAGCCACAGCCCAGAAGATTGCTTGGAGCAAGGAGCCCACCCCTTGCCTCAGCCCCTGGCCCCCCTTGGCCCCAGTGATGTGGGAAAAGCCTGGGAGGGTGTCCCACTGAGCGCGCTCGGGCAGTCGTCCCAGGCTCCAAACTTGTCACTACGGCCCACTCAGTCACTGCAGCAGCAAGGCCGGGCCAAGCTTGTTAAATATAACCGTTTTGTCTTTTCTTTTTTGCCATGTTGTTTCACCTTGCCTCAGACAAAACACAAAGTGCCACACAAGTTGCAGTGGGAGTCAGTGAGGTTGAATTGCCCCAGTGAGTCTTGACTTCTTGTTGCCACTTAAAAAGCTCTGTGTAAACATCTGTTTCACTCTCCTGAAACAGTCACGAGAGGACTATTGATTGACAAAGCGTTGACGGTTGTTTTTCTGCCTTGAATCCCTAGTTTCTGCTTTGTTTCCAAACTTCTCACCAGTGTCTTTTTGTATCTTTTTCTTTTTTTTCTTTTACTTTTAAAACAACCAAGTGTTGGAATCATAACTGCTCTAACAGACACGTTCAGTGTAATCACTCTTATCCAGCTGCTTGGCTAAAATGTGAGAATTACAAAACCTCCATGAGGAGCAAGAGGGATTGCATGGTGGCTTGGTGAGTAATCTCTGGCTAGTCCACGTGCGTTACACT
The DNA here is from genome assembly GCF_009762535.1 of Notolabrus celidotus. Taxonomy (NCBI): domain Eukaryota; kingdom Metazoa; phylum Chordata; class Actinopteri; order Labriformes; family Labridae; genus Notolabrus; species Notolabrus celidotus. The sequence goes on from NC_048285.1 coordinate 9,589,496, forward strand.
GATAAAGAGCAGCGAGGTCTGTCTAATGTCAAGAGCTATAACGAGCCTAACATGCAGACGCATGCACAGATAAAACAACTTTACACCACTGCAGAGAGCAAGGGTCCCTTACTCTCTGCAGAGACATAAGAGAGAGATCGTTGATTTTCATCCCAGCTATACAGATGCCTAAAGCAGGCATGCATCCATACATTGTATCTACTTTAAGGCTGGTGACAAGGACACTTATTCAGTAGAGAACTGTAAACTATTGTTGCGTTTTGATAATTCCTCTGCATGGAAACTACTTTATAGGCAGCTGTAAATGTAAACTTTGAAACTGTGAATCTTTCAGAATCGCATATTTAGGTATATTTCAGTGTCATTTTTACGATTCATGTACACGTTGATCATTTTCACAACGTTGTCAAATAAACTTGACCTTAATCTCCCCCTCATAATAAATTAATCTCAGTTGTTTTTGGAGATCTCAATCTTTTTCTTGCCATCTCGAGATAACAAAGCTGGTGTTCTCATGATGGAGGGATAATTTTCTGGCTGTCTAAGAAACAAAACAACAGGCTGGTCTCAATGATTGGTCAGACAACGTCATGTTTTGCTGCCACTGCCCACACCAATGAGGCAAACTAAGCCTATTTCTATGTTTGTATTGTGCTCTTGCAACTCTCAGGACACCAGATATGATCATCTGACATTTAGTCAGGATTTTGAGGAAAAAATTCAAATGAACTCTCTACCACAGAAAAACAGAGTGAATAAAATGAGAGTGCTCTCTTAGCTGTTCAGACCTGAATCCATTTATTTTAAGATTTTTGCATGTCTTAAAGTTCTTGCCATGGAAATGGACATCTTTCCTTACCTTCTCTGTCAAAATGTTTTCAGGTAGGAAGACAAGATAAAGGAGCGCAGAATTGATCAAAAAATTCTAACTCCAAATTCTTCTGTTTTTCCACCAAACACACAGAAATATACGTAAGTCAGGATTTCTGTAGGTTCTCATGCACATTCTTTCATCAGCTGAAATTGACTTAATTCTGTTTTTCACAGATTCAGGGTCCATGCGTGACAGAGCAGATCTTTGCACGTGGAAATCAGTGACCTAAGGATCAGTCTGAAGTGTGTGTTCCTGTCCTCACTCCTTCCCTTCCAACCATTCCACCACTTAATTAATGTTAAACAGGGCGTTATATGTTTTGTCAGTCACCTGTGCTTGCTTAATGGGAGACCCCTGTCATGAGGGGAGTCCTGTTTATACTACCAGAGACAATAACACCAAGGAGGACAGCCAGAACAGAACTTGTCCTCATTTTGGGATTGTTTGAGATACATGCACAGTTTGGGGAGGGGGGGGTAAACATTGCCACATTCACAGTGTATGTTTGTGTGTGTGTGTGTGTGTGCGTGCGTGCGTGCGTGCGTGCGTGCGTGCGTGCGTGCGTGCGTGCGTGTGTGTGTGTGTGTGTGTTTGAGGGGTTGGACGGGGGAATGGTTTGTGGTTGTGTGATTATGTAAGCAAGGACTTCTTGGCACATCATCATATGATTTTATTTTGTCTCACATGGCAAGGGAAAGAGGAAGTGAGCACACAGATTGTTTTAATGGGAAAAAAATGTCAAAGAGTGAGAGCACATGATGAGATGGCAACCACAGAGAATAGAACTTGTTGATAAATAGGTGAAATGTGGGTGCTTAAAATTAGAACTATAACACTGTCTTGTGATTATGATCGAGCGAGTAGTTTTCAGCTTGTGCCACCTATCGTGTACCTGAATGACACTGATGGTTGAGAAAACACAAAGGAATCCAGTATTTAAACTCCAAAGGGTATTAAATAACTTAGGATTATCATTTATATATTGAAATATGCAGATTTAATCAGATACAAAGTTGGAAATAAGTTTCCAGCATTTTCAAAGGTAAGTTCTGCTGAAAATAAATCTGTGCTTAAAGCACAAGAGACTCATATGGTTTCTCTCAACTTAGTACGTCTATGGTTCTGACCTGTTTGTCAACTGCTTCTTTATGTCACAAGCTGGTAATAATGGCAGGTTAGGTAAAACTAGAGAAGATCTTGACTCATACATACATACATACATACATTTTTTTCTGTTCCAGCGCCAAGCCCACTGGACTCTATTGAAGATACTGGCACCCTCAAGCTTAGTCAAACAACGCTCTGCTAAACATGAGTAAGATTTGATCAAACCATTGAAATGCATGAGTGAAGTAAGGTTTTGTAATTGTATCAATGCATAAGCTTTCACAAAACACAAGTCATTTTTCACCAAAACTGTCATCTTTTATGAATCATCGTCATGACTCAGTGCCTCCCTTGTTACCATTTACCCGCAAGTAGTGAAAAAACGAATGAGCTTTCTGATGGTAAAGGAAAGTGCTGAAAAGTGTTGTTGTCCAGCATACACTAAAACCAAGAGTAAGTGCTTTGGCCCCCTCTGCAGATAACTGTAGCCTAACATGCGTGCTGTCACCCCCAGTAGTTTTTCATTGATGGGGTCAAGCTGGCCGGCACCCAATGTTGCTAGATCCTTTACTATGACATGCAACTCATACAACCCCGCTTGAAAAATACTGAAATATCCCTTCAATGTTGCATTGTATACCTTTGTCTCTCATTGTCATTTTGTTAAGAAAGTTTGAAGCCTTCTCTTGGAGCCACCAGAGACTTGGGCTTCTCACTTCTCTCCCCTCTCTCTGCTCCCTGCTATTGTAAGTCATAGCTCATGTACTTACTGTGTTATTGTAACAAAAATAGTTCATTCATGTTGTTTACATATGCCTTCACAGAAACCCAGGGTGTTTCTGTCCTTTCCCACCAAACTTTAACCTCTGAAGTGCCTGAGGTCCAAACATCTAGCTTCACTTTCTGTGGTTTGTACAGATGGGGCTGTGCTTGAATTCCTCAAGGGGACAAAATATCTGGTCATTCTTCTGTCCTCGTAACGAGACAGAGTTTTATTGGAGTCTATTCAGAGCACTTAATGAGCTCAGATTTTTAATTAACTCTATGATTCCCTTGTTCCCAACAATTCATGGGACCATTCCCATTCATCTTGCAGAAAGAATGATCTCAGCTCATCTGAATGAAGCCATTACTCAGCCACTTTCTCAACAAGGTACGCCAAAACAGAACATGCAACATATCGTGAGGCACATCATCAGCCAGTTCTCATGACTCACTGCAAAGAGTGGGACAGCAGGTGCTGAGATTTGGCTTTCAGCAACTTCCTCCATTTTACATGTAACTGAACCTGGCTGAACAGGACCCAAATGCATAACAAAAGTGGATCGTATAGCTTATATATCTGCACTTGAACCACATATTCTTATAATTATCTGATTTTTTTTTTCAAATAGAGCTCTAGCAGAAAGACTTGGTAAATGATTTAAACTGGATCATACTAATCCGTCCTTATCTTCTCTATTTGTACTGGCTATTCATTCATCCTTCATCATCAGCCTCTTCAATTTCATTGTTGCCTCTTGCAACAGGCAATTGCAGGGAAGAATAATGGTAAATAGACAATGACGGTTTTCAAAACGGCCTGCAGTAGGTACTGCATACTGCATAATGTGTTTTTGCGAATTTAGTATGTAGTATGACTATTCTGTTTGATCTGTTCTGCAGTAGTCTATGCCAGGCATAGCTTGATTTCCGGTTTCGGAAAGCGGAAGTAAACAACGGCCAAGCTGATAGTGAAACTGCTTCTTTAGCATCACTTATGATTTAAAAAGTTAAGAAGTGGTTTATAAGGAATTTGATAATTTTCACGGCACCTAAAAACTGAGTACTGCAGATTTTGCACTTGCTCACATACTGCATACTGCATACTACATACTGTATTTTGGCAAAATCAGTATGTACTATACTAGTAGAGTACGAAGTTTCAGAAACAGCCTATGTTTATATAGTGCTTTCTCTCGTCTTCTGACCACTCAAAAGACTTTTACATGACATGTCACATTCACACCACATTCACACACTGATGGCAGAGGATTCTACTGATGGCACTGCCACTGGGGACAGTTCAGGGTTAAGTGTTTTGCCCAAGGACCCCCTAACCTTTTAATTGAGAGACAACTTTCCGACTCTACCACTGAGCCACAGCCGCCCCCAAGTGTGGTATTTTGTAAATCAGGTTACTATCATCACAAGAATTTGAACAGCGTAGTGATAATACTGTAGACATTAAATTCAGCAAACTAGTGTTGTGTGCAAGCAAAATATTCTCTATATTTGGGGAGCTAAAATAATCTGGCACTGAAGTGGCAGGAGGACCAGGTAAATGTAGTCACTGATGAGCAGATTGCTGACTGGTGTGTCTCCAGCAGTGAGCCACACTCACACCACACACAGGAAGGAGGGGGCAAGGGCAGAGGAGAGGCGAAACAACCTTGGTCTCTGAGGTTTCAGTGTGGTATTAGAGTTAGTAGAGTTCTATTATGGTAAGTAGGCTACGAAGCTTGAAATACTTTTATTTATGTAACCTGAGGGATCCCCCTAAATGTTTGTTGTGAACAAAAAAATCTTCATTTACTTTAGAAACACAAAAACATGTGAAAGTTAGCACTGACCAGTTCTTACAGTGGAAAAAGAATGCCTGTACTGCCTTTATTCACTTGTTGGTATTTGCATTGGCAGTAAATCATTAGTAATGCATTCTACATTTCTAAAGTTAATAACACGCACGTAACGGTAATTCTGAATTTCCCAGCATACATTTATTAAAAAAGCTACTTCAGGGTGTGTAAGACCTGCAAAAGGACCATGGGTAATGTATTTTAGGTGCTGTTATGAATCACCAAGAGAAACTGTAATATGAAGAGAACACTGCCAAATAGGTCTCGGTGCACCAAAGGGTTAAATTAAAAAGTGGTGGTAATGCATACTGTGGTATACTGGCCCACTTAAAGCACTGGCTTTAGGTGGGCCTGGGGGGGTGTGAGGTAAAAGCAGTAATGCCTGTATCTACACCTCAAGCTACTAAAAAGGCTACCAGACATTAGCTTGTACTTTATGGCATACATCCTGTTTTAGTTCATAATCTGAAAATGTATAGCTTGACAGCTAATGCTGTTGAAAATAATGAGAAGTGTAACCGGAAAGCAGGCGTTCCTCCTCATCTTTTCCAAAACCTTACTCCCATTATTGCTTTTATACACTGTTAAATAACTCCCCAATACATTTGTCCTCAGTCCTTTGGTAATGCAGTAGCTGGTTACTGATTTTTGATTTGAATAACTTTATAATTTCCTCCTGTTACACCATCAGGGGGAAATAATAGATGCTTGAGAGGCGCTGTAGGTACCCATTTAGGAGCAACTCCCTTGATGTCAGGCTACTACGACAATATCGAACTATGTCATTTGATTTCGCTTTGAATAATAGACCCGTTGAAGCAGAATCGTAAAACTGTCCTTTCAACTGAATAAAGACAGTAAATGTAGTGAAATGCATGAAAACTCTCAGGTATTTTTAGATAGAGAGAGGTACAAAAACAAAAGAAGAAGGAAAAAAAGGCTCCTTTCCCAATTTCTTACTGCAGCAGATGAAGATCAGCTTTAGTCTTTCCTGGAGTGACACACTTATAATTTATTAGCTCGGCCTGACCCAGGATTACTCCTGTGGACCAGTCAGCACTACTGTGCTTTAAATCAGGCCTTGCCAAGCAGGAGCAGGACCACAAAACCAGTGGTGTTAAGGGTCAAAGGTGACTGGGAGGGAAACACAAAAACACGCAAGCACTTATATTTTCTGTTCATCTTTATCTTCTCTGAAGGCCACAGTTCTTTACAGCAAAAGGTTCACAATGACTTATCCCTGCTGATGAGTAGAACTTTTGAGGTGTTTCATCATGTATTAGAATATGTAGTCCTTTTAATTCTCCCTCACAACTGTCTATGATATGTTTAAAGTTGTGGAGTGGCCTCTGCAGTTCAGTTCAGCATGCAGAAAACTGTTTGTAATAACTCCCAAATTTCACTCGTTCAACCCCCTAACCTCCAAGTTATTTCTCCCATGATTGTTTAGCCGTGAGGGCCAAAGCCTATTAAGCAGTTTGCTGGCAGAAACAACACAGTCAGCCTCACTGATAATAGCAAGCTATTGCTAGGAACTGGAGTAACTGCTGCTTACTTTGTATGTTTCTCTTTTGGCTGCAGTGAATCACCATGCTTATTTCTGAATATCTGTGGAAAGTACCTGCTATAATAAGCAGGGTTTTCTGCTGTTTGTTGATTTGTTGTAGTTGAAAGTCACGCAATTGGAGCAACAGAAATGACCACACAGGAGGGCTGAGCTGTGAATGAAAGAGAGAAAGTAGGGGAGCGAGGGCAAGACTTGCAGAAACTAACACTTGTGGTCAAGGAAGTTGACCCTTGGTACTATTTTCTCATGAAGGGTGGGCTGAAGTGCTGCGGGCAGCAGCACTAAAAGTATATTTAAGGGGTGTTTTAGAGTGTTTCTGTGGAAATAATATTCTTTTCGCCAAGCCCTCACATTTTTGCTCCCAGTCAGCATAGTCAGATCTGAGTCATACATGGATTCACTAATAAAGGACAGTCTTTTGGTGACAAATGTTTGTAACTTGATGCACACAGAGTTGGTCATGTCTAAAGGTGGAAAATAACAAACCATACAAACACAATCAAAGATAAGCAGCTGAATTAAGCTCCAACTTCAAGGAAAAGTACATTTACTGTTGCTTAAATTTCCAAACAGCGACAATAAGAAAGCAGTTGGAAAAGGTTGCCAGATAAATGTGTGTGTGTGTGTGTGTGTGTGTGCTTGCGTGCGTGCATGCGTGCGTGCATGTGTGCGTGCGTGGGTGCGTGCGTGCGTGGGTGCGTGTGTGTGTGTGCCTGCGTGCGTGCGTGAGTGTGCGTGAGGTTGCATGAGTGTGTGTGTGTGTGTGTGTGTGTGTGTGCGTGTGTGTGTGTGTAACCCAGACAGCAGGGAGAAAGAGAAGCTGTCTTTTCACTAACGTTGATTGGAAGCAGATGTTGCCGAAAGCCAAGACAGGGGAGAAAATGTTTCGGAAAATTCTCAGGGCTCAGCCTTCACTTTCTGGGCCCTGGCCCGGGGAGCCAATCACTGCACAGCACCCACTGTTCTTAGTGGAGAAAGAAGCGATGCAATTGGACAGAGATTTAAACGTGGGCGTCGGGAGCAGATGTCCTGGGAAAGTTGCTGAATCCCAGTCGACACACAGTAAAAGAAAAGCAAAAACATTTGCTTGTTCAACTGGACAGTGACCAAAAGCTCGCTCCCTCTTGTTCCTCGAGTAGTGCATGTTCAAACACTGCTACAGTATTTCTATGGATCCTGGTAAGACTTATACATTTGAAGATAAATGGCTTTAATATGATTGGTTATAAACTGCCTCACAAAAGGAAAATTAAGAATATCCTTTAAAAGAAAAGAAGCAGATTATTTTTTATTCTATTGTCTTTTATCAAATGCACTTAAGAGCTTCTACACCTTTGCCATATTCCACCACTCATCTATCCATCCCTCTACACCTCTAAACCCTCCACTTCTCCTTTACTTTCTCACCTTCTAACCCTCAACCCTCTGTATTAAACCTTCCATTCTCTTTCTCATCCTTTTCCTTAAACCCCTCTTCTCCCCTCTCACCTCTCCTCTCCCCCCATCATCAGCACCCTGATTCAGTCACACTCTGGTTCACACGTAGCCTCACCTCCTAACAAAGCCCCATCTCGCCCCTGTATTGTGCCTGTCTATTGCCAATTCACTGCAACAGCACAGCACAAATCAATCATCTTTCCTAATGGAAAGTCCACATTAACATGAGAGGACACTCCATTTCCGTCCCAGAATGCCAGGTCGGCTGGTACCTGAGCTTCAGCCAATGCAGATCCAGGGGCCAGCAGGCACTCTCATTTCAGGTGGGATAGCAAGGTGATGCCGTCAGGTCCAGGGGTGGCTCTGGGAGTCAATGGTGTATTAACTGGGGATGCGACAATGGCAATAAAAATGCAAATTACCAGCCAAAGCAGAGGATGGCCTGGATCTGCCCTTCATAAGCCTGGATAATACAGTCAGTACACCTGCCAAGACATGTGGTTCAACACATCTCAGACACAACAATACAATGAATGAGGAGGGGAGGAATAGGAGAGATGTGGACTGTGAGACAAACCTTCAGACCATGAGTGCTGTAGCAAAGGAAGATGTCATTTATCTTCAATAGCCTCCATTATGTTTGAAAGATTTCTAAGAAGTTAATGTATGCTTTTGAAGACGCGAGACAATACAGATCTTTCTTGAAGTTGAATACAGAATCAGAATCACAATTTGATGCAGAAATCTCTACCAGTGTTACATGACAAACAGCTGAGTGGAAGTAAAAAATGACAGCAAAGACCTTTTTTTTAAAGTTGTTTTAAATTTGCTATAAAGTAAATGACCCAAAAAGCTTCCTATTGTAACATAATTTTATTCAGTTTTGTGATTTAAAAGAGATAAGATGTGTGGGTAACACTTTACAATAATGATAATATTATGGCCTTGTGTTGCGCTCACACAAAACGCACTACTCGCTAAATTGTGCGTACAAGAATGCCAGAATGTTTTGTGTTTACCTCCCTTAATTCACACAAATAACTTGCTGAAGACAGACAGGGTTCCCTTCTAACACCACTCTAGTCTGCTGTCATGAAACAAAGTTGTCTGTTACTACATTGACAGGTGAAGCCAGTTATGTTAATTGGGGCAGTGCTAGCTTGTCAGTACAATCAGATTCAAGTGACAGACAAAGGTTTTAACAACTTACCTGATAATCGGACCTCCTCACTAACTTTCCTCCAAGTGAGCTTCTGCTTAATCCTGTTCCCATGAAAGAAATAGGTAGTGTCACAGGGATCGGGGAAGCCGCATTGAGATACAATCAATTAGTTCAACATTTTCCAGGTGAATAAACCTCTGCTGGTCCTTTCAGTCAAAGGTCACTGGATGATCTTGATGCTGATTGGCTACCATGGCGCACATGACTAGATGGAGTTCAGTTTTTTAAACTCTTGCATGTAAGAAGTGTAGTGTTGAACATGTTCCAGGTACCAACCATTTGCGCGTATAATTCACTTCATTCATACAAATGATGCAATGCACACTGCCCAAATTGCCTAATTTGACCGCCGACAAGGACTTGTGTCTACTCGCATCTTTACATTGACTTTAAGTCAATTGGGCCAGTGATTTTGTGTTTGGTTTGAACACATCATTAGGCCCCCCACTTTTGTCTCTAGAACATATATCCACCTATTGTTTTATATTTCCACATTATTGTACATTTCAAAATAATCTTATTTTTATTCCCTATTTATATTTTTCTGAGATGTCCTTTAGTATCCTTAGTGATCAATGAAATAATCAGTTTTGATAAGATGATGAAAAAAAGAAGAAAAAATATCTCTTATATCAAGATATTAAGTCACTGAGAATAAAAGGACAGTGTTTAACCAGAAGATGCAAATGTCTTATCTTCACGTCCATCTGAATCATCTCCAAACTCTGCCAAACTGTCTGTCCCCAGTCTGAGATCCATGAGAAGGGTCATGTTTGAGAACACACGGCAGCTCTAACTCGATTCATGTTTGTCCCCAGACACCACTGGAGTCCAAACTGGCCCAAGTCAGCCTAACCGTGAAGGGACAATAAGACACGAATGTTTCCCAGGCATCTGTGTCTTAAGTTGGAGTATCAGAGCCCTTGGGGACACACTGGTCATATTTCACAACTCCTCTGCGTAATGGAACCGCTGAGTTGGTCTCTTGTGCGTCACAGGGATCCTCCGTCTTTGAAGAGTTTTTTAATTTAAGGCAGCAAGGATAGATAAAGTTGTGTTTAATCCTTGTTATAGTAGAAGGTCAGTGAGATCTTGAATCCAAATAAAGTCAACTGTGTCCGCAACGCAACTGAAGTTCATAGCTGACAGATACGTTGCAGTGATGACATCTATACTGGGTATTATTTTGCTCTTAAATTTGAAAACTTTGCACACTTTAAAAATTAAAAACGCAATAAAACATTTCCTCTGGAGCCGGAGGGCGGTCAGGCTTTAATTGTTTGTCATTAAAGTGACGGTTCTGCTGCACTGATCTTTACAGTTCTGTTAAATGGCACACATGTGCTCGAGCATTCACATATGGAAATTTATGAATTTTTTTTTGCAGATTTATGAGACACCACAAAAGCAAGAACCATTCATAATCCGTGATGAGTTTGACTGGTTACATGGATATTTTATCAATTTAGTATGTTGTATTTGCTGTATTGAATACAATTTGGCACAGTCTAAGTGTTGAATTATTAATGTAAAAGCTTCTAGCTATTATTTGATCCAAGGCAATGGACATATTGAACACACGACCAATGGGACACAAGAGAAATCTTTGTAACTTAGTCTTTAACTCTGTAACTTGGCATCAGTTGTTTGATTGATTATAGAGCCAATTCCTGGGTTCCTCTGCCATATATTCAAACATAGACCAAGCTTGCTTTGACACAACTGTGGATAAGTGTTATAAATCATTTAAAATGCCCTCTTCTTTGAAGAAATGTATCCATAGTTATAACTTTTTCTGAATCACAGTTGAGCTCTTGACATGGCCTGTGTTTTCTAAATGTCATGCTTACACCAGTATCTTCCTTGTCTTTCTCAGTTATGTTAAGACAACATGCAGGAGACAGATTTAGCTTGTTAAGACCTTTTCTACAAATATTTAGGTTTGAAATCTCAAAAACGGGCCACATTCCAATGTCATGTGAGCTGTAAGCTGCTAATGACATCTTTAAGTCAGGACATGCGAAAACCAACTGACATCTTTCTGTGACCTGCTAGTCTTGACAGTTTTGACTTTCTGCAAAGACATCCTATCACTATATTGTTGTTCTTTCACTTTCAAACACTGCTTTAAATCATTGAATTGATGAAGTGAGTAAGCCAGCTTTCTGTCTGGGTTTGGCGTTGCAAACAAGTGGGTATCAGTGGTATCATGATAGTTTGGATTTAGGACCATGGTCTTTTGGAACTTGCACATAATAGGAAGTATTTAAAAACCTGCCTCATGATCACGTCTGGTCTGGATCATTGGCCTGGACAGAGCGAGGGAGGTGGGAGAGGAGAAGAACCACCTGGGTAACCTCAGCCTGCCCTCTGCCAAGAACCTCTGCTACAGATCCAACAGGAGAACTGATTCCCACCAAAGATATCTCTTTAGTCTGCTTTAGGATTACATGTTAAATTAGATACTGCGTTGCATGACTTACAATGTAAATGCTGTATTGATCAGCATGATGAACAATGTCACTGCTTTTTTCGCATGCATCAATCCAAAAGTCAAAGCACATTTCCAGCATTTTTTTTGAGTCTATGGTTTTTCATGTTCTCCATGTTTTGTTCCTTCATTCAAATTCCCTTCAGCTAAAACTGGAAAACAGTCTATTGGATCTGTGTTTTGGCTTTATTGCTAGACTGCTGCACAGGGCCAAACAGCTGTGCTGTTGGGGCAGCAGGCCATGGACTTGTATGTTTTCTATCTACACTGGAATTTATATGAGCCCGAGGTTGCTAGCACATGAATGGGCCCCACTGTGCTGGTTCTGTTTTGACGTCACCTCATCAGCGCACATGGGACAAACTCGTTAAAACCGGGACACAACATGGACTGCCGATTTCAAAGGGGACCTTCAGATCCTTTGATGTACTTGAATGTGGTCACTTGAACATATTAGCCTGTTTGTTTGATTAATATGTGCTACTTAAAATAAGATATTCCTTATTTTAAAAGAATCCTTCAATGTATCTGCTTAGTGTTTCACAGGTTTTCAAAACATTGTTCGGATGAATTCCTGTTGTTCTGTATGCTGAATTGTGTAACACCGCTCCAACCTTGATGAGGTAACATCACACCTTACACCACAAGATTAACAGAGATGGCATGAAGGAACACTGTTGCCATGCAGAGCTGTAAACACACCAAGCGTGTACAATGAAAAGTAGCACAGTGTTCACAAAGTGCTGTTGAAGCACTGATATGTCAGTGATATATAGTGTGATAGAATTATGAAAATAAGTGAGTAAAGAAGCAACACCACACAGTTATGAAATCTTTGTTCACATATATTTATAACATTTTGAAGTACATTAAGTACATTTTAGAAATAGAAGCTACAGTTTATAAAACCTTTCCAGCAGAAATCATTGATGGGCCAGCATCAGCCTTTTATCTCGAGCAGACAGGTCTATTTTCTGTATCAAAAAAAGAATACAAAACATAAAAAACAAAAAAAAAACGCTACATTATTTTGTCTGCGCTACCTTTAAATTCCCATGTAAGAACCAGCTGTCTGCATCTCTTGTCTTTTATAAAATATAAATTATTGAAAAATATTCAATTGTTTGTGAACTAATACAATTAAAATGATCTCATAACAAAAATACAAATACACTATAAAATATACAAAAAAACAACATACAAACAAAAAGTTTTCCTTCTGAATCCATTCTGAGATATGCATATGCCACAAACTACTTGTGTGTGTACATTTGCCTGCTAAGGTTCAGTAATACATCCAAGACCTGCAGTAGATTGTAATCTGTGACATTTAACAACAGTATATTTTTACTAATAAAATAATTTTAATGATATCAAGGTTTCTGGTAACAGATGTTTTTCTTAAACACATTGAGTTTATAAAGCCAAACTTCAAAATGTTGTGACCTTGTGTGGGTGAAAAGAAGGTTTTCCAGGGTACTAACAACCTTTACATTTATGTGTCCAAATCTGTAAGCTCTCTTCAACATAAAGCACTGACACGAGTACAAGAACCTGAACAAAACAAATGAAAATCACAAGCAGAAAGGAATGAAAGTACAGTGCAGATTATAACCAATTAAGGTGTGTGTTTTTCATCAGATGATGAGAATGGGAGTTTTTGAGTCACTGCTTATCTAATTAAACATCATGGACATGAACTAGTCATTCTTAGAAAAGTCAGATCAGCTAAAGGCTTTTTCTTTGCCCTTTTTTTGTGTGCTTCAACAGAGGAAAAAAAGACATCAAAGAAAAGTCAACACTTTCCAAAAATGCAAGAGATTTCTGGTCCCTGTCTTCTAACACTGCAAGACGATACCCGGAGCACTGTGACCAAAGACCTCACAATGGGTTTGGTTATTTTTCCTGCTTTGTCTCTTGCTTATTTGTGTAATCTGGGTCTCAATAAAGTATTATGAAATACAATCTGTACAAATAGACATCTCAAAAGCTATTTTCATCCATATGGGTAACATTCAGCCACTGTAAACATCGTATTCTAAGAAGATATTCCACTTTGGCATTTCCCATAAGGCCAGTGTACAGCCACTCCTCCAACTGTTGGGAAGAAACTGCAGCCAATGTGCTCATACGTAACTGGTGAATCTCAGTGCGTGTCGTGGGAGTACACTGCACCAATATGGATGGAACCGCACAAGTTACTAGCCATGAACTGAATATCATTTTGCTCATGGATTGGTAACACAACTTTAAAATGTCATACAAGTGTCGGCCTCTAGTCCTTAATGTTTCTATTTGCAATGAGGTTTCAATGATTGCTGCATCATCTGCCTTTGAGTTAAAACGCATTAAATTTAAGCTTCCAAGCAGTGCCACGTTTCTGTCAGTCATTCCATGTCAGACCTCTCATAAGATCATCACCTTGAGTATCAACATATTCTACAGTCATATCCTTCTACAACTTCCAAATCTCTCTAGCTAACAGTTTCCATTGCCTGTTCCTTTTCCCTTCTCCACACCTCCACACTACACTACGGCTGCTTCCGTGTGACCAAAAAACATGACGTAAAAATAATAGATCTGACATTCTTAAGACTTTGTAAAACCACTCCCTCTGCTACTTCACTGGTGATTTTTGAAACCGATCTCAGACAGACATAAGACTATTCAAACACTTCTAAAGCAACACTAACACGGACAGTGAAACGACAAATTATGCAACTAATCTGCACATTGGACAAACTCTTGCCAGAGACTCCTGAATTCCCTCCACATAGATTGTCTACCGTTTGCTAATACTTGTGGTATAATTATGCGAAAATGCATAAGTGTCAGTCACATCACGCGTCTCTAACAAAGTGGCAAGCATGTAAAGGTGAAAGCGTCAGTTCCAACGGCTACTTTCAGTTGTCTGTCTATCAGACACTCTAGGTATGAGTAATCTCACCAGGTCCTCACCAGACACAGAACAGGGCCAGTGTCTATAGTGTTGTCTGATAATAAATCAGCACTTTTCAGTTAAAGGTTCCTGGGGACCACTTCAGTTCAGCATGTTAAGTTTGGTTCCACTTTAATACCTTCATTGAGGAAATATGCAAAAAAAATACTCACACCACTTTCTGCCCGTTTGGTTTACAGTGGCTGTTCTTAATGTCAATCATATAATACTGGCACAAGCATATGTTTTTATAAAAACAATAAGAAACAACACTTTTTGGTCCAAGCTGAAGAATCTCACTCTGCTAAAGAGAAACAGCAGGGATGTTTGTTGATATGAGACGATACCTGTCAAAATTTCTTTGTATTTTAATTTTTTTTTTTACATTTTGGCAACTTTTTTTCTGAGCAGAACGTTCTGCCTGCTCTCTGTTTTCCACAACAATGAATGAACAATTTCTTTTCTCTTATCCTCGCACTTTCTGTCATGGTCCTCGTGTCTCCTGCTGTGCTACTCTGGCAGAACAGAACCTGAATTCCACCCACTAGTAGCACTCCATCCGTCTCAAGCTGCTAAATTATACCGGCACAAAATCACACATTCACATACTCATATACACACGCGCACACATCTCAAATGCAACAGGGTATGAATACAGGCATTGTGCCTTCTTTCTGAAACTTTGTCTGAGAGACAGGAGCTTGAAGTTGATAAAGACCACAATTATTCATGAAAAACATTTTGGTCCCCAAAACAAACGGTTTACTGACTCTATCGAACAGTTAAGACCACTTTATGAGCCACAGTCAATGTGGCACCTTAACTTCCGTCTTCAACTCCTTCTTCGTCTCTGTTTCACTCGTCCGTATCGGGCTTTACGTCCAACATTGCATGGAGCTCCTCAGGAGTGTAGCCAGCAGACTTTTTAAGTCACAGACAAAGCGGTAGACGTAGCGTTTCCCTGATGTCTTGTGGATGATGTTCTTGTCGTAGTAGTAGCGTAGACCACGGCTCAGCTTCTCATAGTTCATCTTAGGCTTGTTTTTCCTTTTACCCACCTCCGAGCAACCTAGAGTGATGCAAGCAAGAAATGTGTCAGGATGATTCATAAACACTAAAAAAGTTTATGACGCATGTGTAATTTGTTACTCAAATGACAATGTAACTGCACTTTACATAAGTGCTGTTGAATAGAATTGACTTCACTTGACGTATTTAAAGCCTATTTTTGCAAAGAAAAGACGTCATGCCAAACCATCAGAGTAACCCATCACTAAAGATTGATGAAGCCAAACAAGTCAGGCAAAGGTTTATACAAAGTCAGTAGACATCTTGTTCATCTGGCTAAACACTTAGGACCTCCCAGTGTGTGTACCAGTGACCAGTGAGGTCAGGACCTCTCACCTCATCTGGGTCAGAGAGCTTAAACTCCCAGCCATCGCCTGTCCAGCTGATGAAGGACTGGCAAGACTTGTCGGTCAGCAGCTCTAGAAGAAACTGCCACAGCTGGATGGGGCCGCTGCCTGCAGAGCAGAGGAGAAGTTTAGGAAAGGTGAGCATCTACAAAATTACATAAGAGAGAATATGTTACACCTAAGGTACAGTATGATGATGCTACATTAAAACCAAAGAGTTGACACTTTCAATGATTATAGGTTCATATGTGTGAGACAATGCATGCACAATGCAAAACTGTAAACATTTCATGCAATGCAAAGATAAGAGGAGATGTGCAATAATATGGAGCATATAATGCATCTTTACAGTGCATACTTCTGCTGTGTATGAAACATGTCAAATGTTCATGCCAATTATTCACAGAGTGTCTGAAGAGGGACAAAGTAAACCTTCTAATCTGGGTCAGACTGAAGTACAGAAGTGGAACCAAATGTCCTCCTAAATACAACAGTGCCATTCATCATGTATTCCCTTGTCTGCCAGTTGCCCTGTGCAGCATGTGAATCCAGAGTCTGTGTCTGTAAGAGTTCCAATCTGATGAAATCACTAGTTTAAAATAAGAGCTGCCGCTTTAGGCTTAGGCATTGCATTTTAAGTACTTAAAACACAGTGTGTGTGAGAAAGACAGACGCTGCTCAGTTATCTCTAATGTTATAAAGGATTTCATTTTTCTTGACAACAGTAACATATTTATTTGTTCAAACTTCAGTGCTTGAACAGAGACTCATTACATCTTGTGGAAAAAGAGGGAAAGCAGAACATAGAAAACCAGAAAAGGCAGGTCTGTCTATGAACTAGATTCACTGCAGCACACTTTGATCTTGTGGTTTTTCAGCATATACACTAACCCACCCACTTTTGAGGGCTCGCATGTTGAAATCACACCTGCCTATGCAGCACACCACCTCAGCAAAACTGAAGCTAAGCAAAAGTCACCTCTCTCGAGTGCCTCCGAAAACCAAATGTACCCTTATAGAACACAAACAAAGCTTTCAGGGAAACAGATGTGTGGGTTGAACTCTTGAAATGGTGCTTTTTGAGTTCTCTTTACTCCTGCTAGGGTTGGCGAAGGTGCATGACAACAGCAAACCCGACTTTGGAAAATAAGTGGCTATGCAACACTGGGTCTCTTTTAGGCAGACTCACATTCCAAAAGTCTGCTCTATAACAGCGAGCCCACATAAGGGTGATGTAGCGTCGGTTTACCAGCCCCCATGTGCTCTCACGCCAGATGTAGGCGACCCTTTGACACAAAAAAATTGTTTCCAAAAATATGTTTCAAGGCTCCACGCACAATGGGCCTCATTGAAAAAGCATACAGTGTGTCAAAAGGGTGGGTTTGATGAGAGTTCACATTCAGAGCTGCGTTGAGTTTGTGACCTTTGGCATGCTAAATGTGTCTCCAGCGTATGAGGCAGGAGGGTTGGGAGGTGATTTTGGCTGCAATTTATAATCAATGCATGGTTTTCTTTTTTTTGTATATTTTTAGATATGTATAAAAAATAAAGATGAAAAATGACTACTCAAATCAAGATTCTCATTTTGTAAAGTGACTTTATGAATAAACAGTAAACAGAAGTATGATTTATAACACTATAAGTCTGTCTGATAGTAACGCAGACAGAGGCATAAACAGCCGATTGTCACAGGAAACCGCAGGGATGACAACTTGAGCTTCACTTATCTCTCTTCAGCTTTATCAGGCTCCCAGTCCTTTGCTGCAAGTGTCACCTGTCACCCTACCACTGGGACAGGAAGACGAGCAAAGTGAGTTGTTGAGCTGTCGTAAACATTGATTTAGAAGAAGTCTGTCTCTTTATTCTCAGTTTTATTTTCCATTCTTATTCTATTTTCCTTAAGGTTTATCTCTCTTTTCTTTTGCCCTTTTTTCTCCCTTTGTTTCATCCTCCACCCACGGATAGGCTCATGGGCTTGAAACACATGTACACTAAAAAAATGTTTCCATCTTTGAAGCACTACACTCCATTTCCTTCTGCTCCCTAATGACAGCTTGGACCGGAGCATGCTCCTCAACACTTTCCTCTTTCAGGAAAATTGGGCTATTTTGAAATTTTTTATTCTCTTCCCATCTTCCCCTTTTCCCTACGGTGTAAAAGCTCAGAGAAAGCACATTCTCCTCCAGGATAATACATCACTGAGCATTAGGCAGAAAACACTTGCAGGGCTTTCACATATGAGCCCTTTAGAGGCGTCTGCCCGGTCACTAATAGCTGAGACACGTCAGGTGTCAAGACTGAAGCGGTAAATGGAGTCATTAGTTGTAGTTATATTTTCATATGATAAAGGGGCTGCCATCATAGATCAGTCAAACTCTTATAAATCATACAAGATGGACAGATGTCTCTTATTTATCGGGGATGTTTACTCGTTCAGCCCTTTTATCATGTTACTTATGAAACTTACATTTATTTTTCTCTTGTTTTAGTTCCTTGCTTCACTTTATAATCTTCAAAAAGGGTGCAGGGAACAATGTAGCCTCTAATGGTCAGTAGAGGGGCTTTCAGACTGTGTCTCACTCCACGTTATTTGATTATGAGAACATTACGGCATCATACAAACATCTTTATGAATGAACTAGTCATTGTTCTATTAGCAGCTTTTGAACTAACAACCATACAGATGACAAGTTAACTCGTGCATACCAAGTTTGGGACAGTTCCTTGGTATCTGGTGTTTGAGTTGTTCATGACGTTGAGAGAATTGCTTGGATTTCCCCTTATCTGTGGCTGGCAGTCTTGCAGAACTTGTGACTATAATTTAAACACAGCTGAAAAAGTCCCAAACACTTTGGCGTTGAGAAGCGAGCCAGTGTCTACACTCTAACCGTACCAGACAATCTGATTATCAAATGAGCTGATGAATCTACCAAGAACTGCACATTTGTACAGTATGTTCTGTGCGGTGTATCATTTAGAATTTGGAAGTGCATTACTACAGAAAATATGCGGTTACACTATTTAAAATATAATAATACAAGTTTATTTCTCATTGGTTCATTTAATTATGAAGCCAGCATTAATTCCTAAATAATAAAAAGCATATATTTGTTATCCAATAAAGCAACAGCAATAGTTCAGCATGCACCTTTTTCAGGAATAAAGATAACAGATGCTAAAATAGTGCATTTGCTTCAGTAGCGTGTGCAGATGGTCCCACATCATGTTCAACTTGGAGAACAAACATAACCAGCTCTTTGAGCCTGAGTGGTATGAAGATGCCACAGGAGATAGAGATAATTTTACACCGGTGTTATGTGCAAAAAGCAGGCATCATTTCTATATTTCACTGCTGTTGCTAGGACGACCCTGGAAAAAATAGGTTGAGATGCGGGCTGCAGATAACACAGAGGTGGATAAGAAGTGAGACAGAATAAAAGATTGAGAGAAAAAAGAAGAGGAGACGAAAACATGAGCAAAATCTATTGTTTCCTGTGATGTGCATGACTCCCAACTGCCAGTTTTCTTTTTCTTTTATGTGTGTGTGTTTGTCAAAATGTATCTCCATTTCGTACCTTCACATTTTTTTGGGCTTTTGCAGAGCAATGAAATCAGTGTTACTACAACTACACTGCGGTGTGGTCTCTATGTTTCTGGTTGCAGGAACAAAATGTGTAGAAAGTTAGTAAGAAACTCCAACCAAATAACAAAAAAGAGGAAGAGAAAGTTGTGAATATTTTAGAATCTGTTACTACAAAGACTTGTAGAGTTATATGTAGATCTTAGAGTAATGAGTAACAATGTGGCAACTCTTTGTTTCCCCTGCAAAGGTATTTAAAATATAGTCTGCTGTGAAAAAGAGGTAGGTAAAATGCTGCAGCACTTCTCAGGGCAGGACACGCAATCATATCGTATCAACTATGACCTCCTAGAAGTCTCACCTGTGTATCCTGCCAGGGCAAGCTGCTGGGATGACGGGTTTATCCTTGCTGAGGTCTGAGCGTTCCCTCACATAGTCTTTGAAAGTGCCCCTTGGGCTTGTGGCCGTGCAAAGCGGTGGGGTAGTCTTCCGAGTCGAAGCTGTCGTACGACGGTACCCGCTGCAGGCTGCTGAATGAAGACTGGGCTCTCCATGACTGGGTCAATCTGTCACAGCTCTCAAAGCTCTCGATGCTCTCGAATGAGTCCTGGCCGCCGAGCTTACCTGAGAGTAAGAATATGAAGAAAAGGCAAAAGAGAGGGGAATAGTGTTGTTAGAGTTAAGCAAACAGAATAAAAAAGATTATTATACTGAAAAAAGAAACAATAAAGCTTGAATTGGTATTGTATGCTGTGATTGTTTTACATAGTCTGCCTTTCTATCTTCTATCTGAATACACAAGACTGTTAACTGTTGGTTTAAGTGTTCTTGCAGCATCTTACAAAGCAGCAACAATGTAAAGAGAAATAAACAACTCCATTTCAGCCAATTTTGTTCCTTCTCACAAAGCTGTATTGTTCTGCACGGTGCCATATCTCTCCCCATTTCCCGCCTCATTTCCCTTTACAACCACATTTGGATTTGATTTTAAATGGAAGACAATCACACAATTCCGTAGCTATTTTGACCTTGGGAAAGATAAGAGGAGTCTTTCAATGGTGAGTCATTATCAAATGACAGATAATGCAGTGCCTCGATTGATGTCAAATCTTCAACTGCTGAATTGAAGCCCATGTGGATAGCAGTTGTTCTACAAAATACTTTCCCACGTTTAGGGGGGGAAGCACATGCAACGCTCAAAAAGCTTGGTATGTGTGATGCATGGGGACTGGACCTCATACCTTGCAGGCAAATGCTTTAAGCACTGGCAGGAGGCTTGTATAGTGATCATGGTACATGATTTTCATTATACAGCTGGGGATTTGTGAGAACAAAATCCTAGCTTTATGGCTATAAATGTAAACCGCGCCGCTAATTCCTCTGTAAACTATCACTGGGAGAGGAAACAAGCCTGGGTGTGCAGAAAAGCAAACAGTTTCGTGAGAACACCCCACGCTCGCTAACTGAGGATGACCCTCTATCTCCTTACCCAGAAGGTTGAGTCGAGGAAAGGAGGAAAAAAAAAAGGTCTTTAAAGGTTACCCACTTGAACTGTTTTACATAAAGAACACGCAGCAAGAGAACACGTTGTGGCTTTGTTCGTGTTCATTCTGACAAAAACAATAAGGTTTGCTTTTTTTTTCCTAACCCAGTAAGAGTGTGTGAGACAGGTTACTTGACCGCAAACCAACTGAAGGGACCTGCTTTTCTTCACTTCTAATCAATGAACACATAAACATAATTTGCATGCACATGACACCAGCATGCAGATTCAATCAATTTTCAAACTCTCAATCAAAACTAACTGTCAATGTAAATGCAGAGGACTCTTCACTAAATGCTCCCTGAGTAATTTCTAGTGCTGCATGTGCATAAATCCCAGTCGTACACTGTATTATTTTGTCTGTCATCCCGCACCTCTGCTGAGTCGTCCCCACAAACATGTTGTCCGGGGATACCACCTCCTGCTTGACTGAGAAGGTAGTCCCCTGCAGCGGTTGAGGGGCGGGTCTCTAGGATGACAGCGGGGTATTCACTCTCGTACTTGAGCGTCAGCAGTTCCTCCGAGCTGATGGGATGGAGCGTCTGGTAAGACTCTGTGATGAAGCCGGGCTCTGAGTATTCAGAAGGGGGGACACATTGAGCATGCTCAACACCGTAGCCTGGAGACACAAAGGTCGAAACGATGTGGATGGAGAACAGAGAAGAAAAGCAAGGAGCAGAGCAGAAGAGGAAGATCAATTATAGAAGAGTGGGGTCGTTATCTCTCCTGTGCTGAGCTGCTGGCAGGATTCTCACTGGTTACTGTGAGAGGAGCCAAATATCTGAGTGTGTATTAGCTGAGTCTTACATATATGATGCAAGATTCTTGTTATGACATGTACCTTATGTAAAGTAATCTTGTTGCGTTATTTGTACAAAATGTGAACCACCTGGACCTCAATGACTGATCTAAATCTATAGAAATGTTTTCTTATATCTTGTACTGCTGGAAAAGATCAATTCATCAAACAGTGCATCTCGTTCATTTTATTCACAACACCAAACCACTTCTCCTGCAACATATCCATTCATATTTTAGGCACGTGCCTAATGCTATTACTCAAAATGATGGGCTATGAGTGCGATGGGTACTTACTGACAAAGTAGTCTGAGGTATAACGTGATTCCTGGAAGTTGGAGGTCAGTCCATTGATGGGGTAATGCTTTGTATCCTCTTCATGAAAAATAGATAGAGAACAAGCGTCAGTGACCCCGCCATTGATTTCATGTATCACGTAACTGCAGCCAGCATTATCAAAAATTAATGACCTGAGCTAAATTGTGTCTTCCTGTTTAGCTCCTGTTACTGTAGCAAGTGTCAACAGGGTCCTATTTTCTACGTGAGGTTTATTTCACATAAGAATTATGAAAGCTTCTAGTCTCTGTCTGAAAACTATTTCATAGAGCAGAAAAAAATGCCAATTGGTTTATCACTCGTCTTAAGACCAACAGGACTTTACCTTTCTGAAGCATTTCTAAATGTTCCCAAAGGATGTCACCCACAAAGTCAGGTGCTAAGTCCAGGAAGCGTTCCTTCCCCATCGCACACAGGTCGGCTCCATTCATGCAGAATTTGTCAAAGGCAACATTCTTCAGGCTGAACTCATTAACTGTCCATGCTAGCCACTCAGCCCGTTGTTGTCTGTCCACTGTCTGGGATCTGAAGGAGATCAGAATTTGAAAAGATTGTATTTCCTGTTTGCTTACATTATTTTTGTGTATTGCAAAACACTTAAGCATTTAGCACAATAAACTACACATGTGACTGACGTGAAAACACAAAGCCCATTCTCTGTATCTGGCTCAACGACCTGCAGCTCAGTCTGTGTTATGCTCTGTTTTCACTATGGGAAAACTCAGATCTTTGGTTTCATTGTCTCTATACCTCTGTGTAAATATAGCCACCCATAAGAAGTCATTCAAAAAGAGAAAGAAAAACAGCCGTGGATGTAAACAGCAGTGCTAATGACAAGACAGAAGCATAGTTTGCAAATACAGTATGATTACATAGATGCTGAGCTTACTAGACTTTTCAAACAGCATGAAGAGGCTCTGTGGAAAGTTAACTTGTTACTGTACTGTCTGTCTTTTTGTCTACATAGTCTGGATGCTGCAGTCAGTCAGTCTACACTGACTGAAATGTATGTAATGCATGGCCATTTCTGGAATAACTGGGTGTCTCCTGCTTCCAGTGAATCTTTTTCAGAGATGAACTCACTGACTGATCTAAAGCAAGCCGGGGAGTGAGGGGGATCTGATTTCACGCTACATGTTAAGTAGGGCTTGTCTTTACTGACAACATTTCATTCCTCCAATGAGAATGTGAACAAAGATGTTAAAAATGTGGGTCCT
Organism: Notolabrus celidotus; assembly: GCF_009762535.1. Classification (NCBI taxonomy): domain Eukaryota; kingdom Metazoa; phylum Chordata; class Actinopteri; order Labriformes; family Labridae; genus Notolabrus; species Notolabrus celidotus. The sequence goes on from NC_048285.1 coordinate 9,612,639, forward strand.
ACCTTTGGGAATACCCAGCCGCTGCTGTTCCTTTGTGAAGCCGCTGAAGGTGGCCTTCAGAGCCTGGGACATCATCTCTTTACTTCCTGGAGTTAACAGGGGGACGTCCCCACACTCCGGATCTGAAAACACAAACACAAAGAACATTGATTAAATTATTATCTTCACTTATGCCAATTCATTTTTCATTCAGGTTATATAAATATCATAGAAGTGTTATACACTGCTTTCATTACCATCGACAACCCAAGTTACAGCAATGCGTCCTGTATTTGTGTCATTCTGATAGAGCTTACTGAATGGAGATTAAACTAGGAGAGAGAAACACTCTGAAAGACAGGCTTGTGAAAGTGTCTCAGATAGATCTTCACACAGACACACACATGTGCCCACACACAAACAGGACAAAACAGTTATATCTGACCGTGATCAACAATATGGCTCAACAATTACATCCTGTCTAGACAGACACTGTGTTCGAATCACAGCCAGTCTATTTAAACAAGAGCTGTCACACGATGGGATCTGAGCTGCTTTAAACACTGCAACACTGCATAGATACACATGGATGCTTTAGTGTAGATAGAACAGGTGCAGTTTATTAACAGTATTAAGTGCATGTTGAGTTTGAAACCTTCTGAAATACAAGTTGTTTTTGACCACACTTTGTTTCAAATTTCTACAGTTCAGATGGGATTCAAGGCAAACCCTCATCTGGCACCCTCCAACAAAATAAACGCAGGCTTATTTTCAAATACCAAACCCCAAGCCTCTCTCCCACACGCACATCATGGGTGGGAGAGTATCGCCTGGTGCTCATCAGCGACACCCTGACCCTTCCTAGCACTCCTACCATGTTGACCCGACACAGTGGACTACTGTCATTGCACCAAGCATGGGGTCAAACATTCTGAGAGGTCAAAAGTCAAGGAAAGGGGTGATGATGTCACCGTGACTGCTGGCGGGTGGCTAAGAGAGTTAGGGGCTGGGCTGTCCCGAGGGTCTCAGTCCCACACAAGGCCTACTGTTCTCTGCTCACAGCCAGTGGGCACCCAATGCGGAACAGAGCTCCCTTTGATGGCTTTAAACAGTGCCTGATGACTCGCACTCATCTAATTAGTTTGACCAGGCTGCAGAAGTATGGGATAAAGGGGTAAAGCATAGGAGATGAGGAGGAGAGAGGGGAAAGACCCCCGGGCCACACAAGAAAAGGCTGCTAAAAACTAATCGTCTGAGACTGAAAAATGACATATAAATAGGCCTCACAGAGTTCTGATTAAGTGCCATGCCTTTATCGTTCAATGTGCAGTTCGCCCACACTCATTTACACAACAAAGACAATCATATATCATGATCATTTAGAGTCTGCTGTCTGACATTTTAGAATCATCTAGTCTTGGAGGAAAAACTTGCATAAGGAAAAATGTTAAGTATCTTTGGGCTGCAGCTGATGGAGGTCCATACTAAATCAAGAGTTCAATCAGGTCTATAATTTTGCATCATGGTCCTCTGGTCTGTCTCAACTGTCCACCAATTTAAGTGGTTAAAAACATAGATACAGGAGGCTTAACTTGAAGGCAGATTTGAGATTAAGCAAAACTGTGTCACTCCTCTTACAACACTACCATTGGTCCCACCCAGATGTTCTGGCATCTCCGCTAGCTGGTGGTTTTATCTGCCAGCAGTACACTGGGGCAACATACAGTTCATGCTTGTTTTCACCACTCACTGACGTCTCGACCTCGCCTGGAATGCACAGCAGCTGTCCCTCCTTCGCCCATGTAACCAATGTCTGTCTGGCTGTTTTTAAAATTAGGCCTCCCTGTTTCTTTCTTCTGTCTTTGACTATTTTTTTTCCCTCTATTTCTCTCTCTACAGAAAGAAACCATGTAACAGGCCACAGACAAGAACTCTTTGCCTCTTCATGTGATTCAATTAGGCATGTAATAATTTATTGCTCTCTGTTACTCTGTTGAAAAAAGAAAGTTATTCATTCTAGTCAGGAGTAAAAGCAGCAGATTAACACTGTTTTGATGTCACACAAAAGACCTTAGTTAAACTTTGTCTGACACGGTTCAAACAATTTAAACCATGCACTTTCACAATTAAAAAAGGAATCCAACATACATGCTGCCCTGACAGTATAGTTGTTTTTGCCTCTACTTGGGTAATTTCTATCTTGTAAGCAGCGTTTGAGGAAGTTTGTGTTGAAAACGGCTGGAAACTGAGATGGGACTGAGGCTCAGACAGTCTACTCTTTGAAGTGAATACAAGGGCCAAATGTGGCAGTTTATTTAAGCTGGATCATGTTGGGTTTGTCTGCACTTTCGAACCGTTTACACCCCCTCCCTCTCCATCGCTTTTATCAACCCGGCAAGAGCCTGTTCTTGCCCACACAGACTGTGAAACACTTTAGCACTAAATTCTTCGTCAGAGACACCCAACACCACCGAGCTTGAGAACTACCATTAGCAACTCTGAACCTAGAAGTATGTGAACCATGATTACAGGGTGAATTACAATCTGAGCTGCAATTTCTGTGATTTCTTTTGTTTTCCCTTCAAATTACTTATTTCTCATGTTAAACTGGGTTGAAGTGGATTTTTTTACTTACTATCTTTGAAGAATTCAAAACACAAAAAATATGCACTCCCTGTTTGGAACTGCTGGATGAAATTTAAGCAGTTTTGACTGTACTTTCACAAATGTTACTTCACCAATGGAATGAAGGTGTCATGCTGACAACACACCACGGCTGAAGGAAAATACAAGACCTAAAAGTGCAATGATGAGATATCAGTCTCCATAGTGTATGATCCATATAAAAGTTATCTGCGGCAGAGCTAATGTACAGTATGCATCCATTAGTGAGAGAGGCAAGCTTGGATCTAGACAATCTCTAGTAAATGATGAAGTCCTAATAGGATTTCAATGCCTGCGAGTCCCATTAGATACAGAATGGTCAGTATGTACTGAGAGTTAAAGCATCCACAAGTCATCACTTTCCACATTAGACGATGTGGGTCTGTCCGCAAAATGAGTCCCAGCCACTTAGCTCACGAAATGTGGGAGAGGGTGTAAATCACAGGCAACGTTATGGCATTTACATTTCACTAACAAGGACCAGAATAAAAAGAGCATCTGGAGACGGAGTATGAAATGAAACCTATTTTTTTCTGGTGATAGCAAAGACAAAAGAAGTCTGCCAATTCTAAGAATTACTGATGAGGTGAGATTGGATATACAGTAAAATGTATTGATTAGCCACTCCCCTTCAGCATGATATGAGTAATGGACAGGCTGCTGAGTGTAGCAGGGATATTTTCCCCCACCTTCACTGCCCTGCTGTTGTGGCCAAGCCCCAACCCAACCTTAGACAGAGGGTCTGTTGGCACCTTTGGTTGTTAAACTGACACACATATAAAACACACACACATGAAGTAAATTAGCAGCCTTCTTCGGCTGTGAGACAGAGCGTGGGCGTGAAATTGGTATTTTTGTGACTAGGTCCAAAGTCTAAGGGGCTGGAACAGGCAGGGCTAGGCAGGGCAGGGTAGGGCTGGGGAAAGACAGCGAGAGGAGCATCTTGCGTGGGTGAGGGGTGAGAGGATGAGTCACCAGCCTGTAATATGAGCCCATAACTGGACAAGAGAAGTGGTGGAGAATGGAGGGGGGGCAGGGAAACAGAGAGAGAGAAAGGGAGAGGCAGAAGTGAATGGGAGGTCTCATAAAGCTCCCTCTCTCTTCCCCTTGTCTCTGGAGTGACATCACAGTGGGATCAGTGCCATCTCCCAGCCTCTGGCGGAGACTCAGTTCATTCATAAAGCCTGGACTGCCGCCTCCACTCAGAATGATGCAATGATACAGGCAGAGCAGGCAACCAGACCCAACAAATGAGGGACAATATGCTTTATATCATGTGATTGAGCTATAAATAGCCCTATAGTGTTTATCCAAAGAGTGGGTGTGTGTGGGTGTGAGGATGAAAGAGTTGCCTGTATAAGACAGGATGGAATCTACAAGGCTATTCAAAAGAGAGGAATAATCTAGGTTCAAAAAGTCAATTATTTCTATTTAAGTCACTGAAGTGCTAATTTATGCCCCCTCCTCTGTGCCTTCATGTTGCAGAATATACGGGGGGCTTCTTTTTAAATCAGCAAAACAGTCAATTTCCTGTGGCTAAGTTGCTACTTCCTGAGGGAAGTGAGGTGAGTTGTGGGTTCAGGTTAGGGTCAAACATTTCAGAACCACCACTTAGGCCTCATAGTCTTCCTGAATATGCTGACATGCATACAGGTAAATATCAGCAGGGTCGTGGTGTAGGGGAAAAAAGAGAAGGTCTGGGCTACTTTCCAAGGGCTGATAATCGTCTCTTTAAGGCGGGCCGGTCTGCCCACGGCAGACCAGAGGTGACAGTGGTATCTGAGAGAGCCTTTGATGGAGATCTGTATCTGGACCCCTGGTCTGAGAACGCAGGGGTCATAAACCCTGCAGTCATGAAGGGGGCCCATTCAGCACCACAGAGTGATAAAGTGGTGGCTGAGGACTGCAGTGCAGCAAGAGGAGGAGGACGGGGTGCAGTCTGGTTTTGAGAGGGTTGCTTGTCCAACCAGCCACCCACTATTTAGATTTCCATCTCAATGCGAAGAGGCTGGAATAGATGTGGAGGTTTGTTTTCAGCCAAAGTGAAGAAGCTGGACGAAGACAAAATCCTTCCCCAGCAGAAGGACAGTGTTAACCAAAAGAAATACAATGTTCAACCAGGAGTATCCCACGATCACAAGTGAGAGTGCTGAAACACTGGTTTTATTCTTAGGTCTCCACCGCTGGCTTCTGGCTGCCCTCTCCAAGCACAAGCCTGTGGTGGTGTAAAGAAGCCGTACAGACGAGGCCACTGCTGCTAACATCTGTCTTAGCACATGAAACAAGAGTTGTCCAGATCATCACCACCACAGACACACCGGCTACTGAAGCAGACAATAAGTGGGACTAATACCCCGTAGCTGCCTTGCTGTCTTTCTTCCCTCCATTCCCTCCATCTCTGAAATCATATTAGCTTATGATGTGAAAGTGCATTAAGTCTTCTGTTTGTGCCAGTGTCTCAGTGCTCAGTATGACATTACCTCTGAGTTCGAAATAATGCACACTATCCCCAACAGATGCTTAACATACTTTTTCCCTGAAAGATTGATAGAAATTCTTTCCAGAAGAATGAGGGGGCAGAGACGAAGCACTTTCAGCGGGGCTTGGCTTCATGTTGCTTATTTAACTGCCTACAAGCTTTCTTGCTCTGTGATCTTTAACAGTGTGTAAAGGCCGGGATTTTGGGCACGCCTGAAGTATTAAAAGTTGAGAGATGGTAATGTACTTCTCACAACAGCCCATTGCACAACATTTTAGTTCTCCATTACTTTGAGAAGGCACATTGGAAAAATGATCAAATCCAGTATGAGCTAAAAAACTGCACATAACAGAGATTTGACCAATTACACAACTCAAAAGTCCTTCTGCAATCTCCTTAAATGTAAAACATCCATTAGTCTATCTCAATATGACTGTCTGATTGTATCTTTAAGTGATGGTCATAGCGGCAAGGAAAGGGAACTGACAGACCAGCACTGGACAGCAGACTGCAGGTGGTGTTAGCCTAGCTGTACCCAGGCTAGCTGCCTTCCCAGGCCCCGCTGTAAACAGACAGGGGATGCTCTGGGGGAACTGTTTAGGTGTTAAACCAACACACGACATATCTGACAAACAGTTTACTCTCTGGGTTGCATTTTTTCCACAAAACACAGTGCCTGCCCCAATTTTTGTCCAAACTGATACATTCCACAACCAGGCTCCTGATATGCGAGTGAATCATGTGGGACGTCACACAACCATGCTTTCACAAACATTTTTGGGATTATTTGCTGCCCGACCGCTTTTTTGTACAATACATGCACATTTAAATGTTGCACTGGCTGGGACTAATTATACATCACACGTATATTGGAGCTTGTTGCTTGTTTGAAGGCAAGCTATGGGCGACAGATGGATACTTGATAAATAAATTCCCCCCAGACCGCAGTGTTTTCATGTTGCATGCCTCACATTCCACCTCTGTTTTACAATCACTAATGTGCTTCTCACAGCTTTCTTGTTTTCCTCTAATGTGACCAAAAATGACTTGTGGTCTAAGTGGCGAAATGGTTTCAAGCTCAAGATGATGAATTTTCCTTCTATTTTAAGCTCAGCGAAGGCTCTACAGCTAATGCAAGCATGAGACATCAAACATCTGGCCGAGTCTCTCTTACTTTATCTTATTTCAAACACATCTCTGAGTTTTTTCCTTTGATGATTTGAGGCACGACAGTTTTGGCTGACTTGGCTGATAGACGTGCAGCAAAGTTTGATCACTGGAAAGTTACAACTCAGTGTTTTGCAATGAGAGATAAACAGATTTTAAATATCTGTGTATCCTTGCAGTTGCATAAACCCATGCTCACCTTCCCCTCTCTTATCTCCTGTGTTCTATTCTACTTTGTCGCTCACTCACACACAAACACACGAACACGCACAGACAGGGTGTGACTCACTCGTCAGAGAATGACTGGACTTCTGGGGATATCGTGCCTCTGTATTTAACATTGTGACTGGTCATGATGAAAGCAGTGAGCATATCTTGTAAAATTCCTGCTCACTGACTCAAAATTTGTCACTGCAATCTTACATAAAACAAACGTGCTTTAGGCAACAAACTGTGACCCTAATGAGTAGCTAAATGCCCATGTATGACCAATACACCCAGATTTAAAACACTCTTCTGGACATGTGTAGCTACGCAGAACTCACCATTGAAGGCTATACAATTCAATATGTTAAGAAATATAAAAGAGAAACCAGCTACACATTCACAGGAATTCAGCTGCTTTTATGTCTCCAGCTGAAGCCGAAAGACTTACAAAGTCCCGCTTCTCGCCCACTTCCATGGCCATGTGTACAAATACACATGTGCCTCGCATTTGAATGCGTCACTGGGGCCAAACTCCTCACTAGTGCCAGAGAATCCTACATTAAGACCAGAGCCAGCCACCCACATAAACCCTCATTTCTTTATCACACTCCAACCAATCAATTAATACAGCTCTGATCCTGAAGGTCTGACACGCATTGAATCTGTGGCTTTCACCTAAATTCGAAAGCAGCACACAATCTGATTCCAGAAATACGTGGTGCACAATAAACAGAGTAAGAGAAAATGAGGGAAGAAATTCTGGGACAAACACTGACAATGAGCAACATGGCCTTGTTGAGACTAGCTGAACATTTGTGTGGAGACAGACACGCTGGCACAGAGCACAGTGGACTGATACCTAAAGCAGGCATGTTTCTAAACTAGTCCAGCTTCCATTACTTTATGGAAAACAGGTCCTAAATGTGGAACCATAAAACACAAAAAGCTACTGAGCAACAGGACAAAAAAAGTTTGTCACCACTCGGGACGGCGGTGGTATGCGTGGGTTGCTATAGCCGTTTCAGGCCAGTAAGGGTTCACGGGCCGACTGGTATTCTAAAGAAAAGGGGAACACATGTGTTCGCTGAAACCTGTAAGCAAGTCAGGCAGACGTACAGTCTGACAGCCAGTGGCGTGTGGTGCAGAAGGCGTCTACTACCATGACTCAGGGATTACAAGCAGGGAATGACTGGGGATGGGACGAAGTGCACTCACCAGGAACTCACCATACACCACATCAAGGGGTTGTGAGAGAAACCCATGTGGCCAACAGAAAGACACTGAAAACAGAGGAAGAAAGGGAAAGGAGGGGGGCACTAGAGAAGGAATGAGTGAGTGGGTGGATGATTGAAAAGCATATTGTCTTACAAAAAAAGCATGTTGATGCTTTATTTTGCCGGGCACCAAGAACGTTTCCATTGTTTTGGTTGTTTGCTTTTAAGTGTTGGTAATACGAGATGACTTACTGTAATGAGCAGCACTTCAATCATTTTGAGAAGATTTTACTAATCATTTATTGGCATAATAAGGACTTTACACTACCATAATTATGACCACAACCTGACAGCTCATTCTTTCCCATTTTACAATCCCGCGTCTCTTTACTCGCCATATGCTTACTAACCAATAGACTGCTGTATCTGGCACTAACACGCCTTACTTTATGACTAAGCTTTATAAGCTAAGATTAAGGCATGTAGTCACAGAGGAAGCATTGAGATAGGACCCACGCATTATTATGGCTTTATGTTTATATGGCCAACACAGAAGATGACAGGTTGAATGAATGACGGAGCAATGAATGAAACATGTTCTGAATGGGCGGGGGGGGGGGGGGTAACCTAATTGATGTAACACAATAACATCAATGAGCAGCTCATGGAAAGAAATAAGACAAGGTCATTGTAGAAACTCACACACTGCCACTTACTAGTATCCGCCCAGTCTATTGACAAGCATGACAAGGACAAGGAGGCCCATTGAAGAAGCTGTTGCCCTCTAGGCACAGACATGTCCAGGTCATCACTACCTAATAGCAGAAGGGTGATGCACTTATAAGTGGACTTGCCAATCAGGTTTGATCTGGCAAACCACGCCACATTTTGGTTCTACATACATGAAAAAATGGGCCTCTGTGCTCCGTTTGGCCCGATTCATCGACAGACCACATCAAGAGAAGCCTGGATCACCCAAACAGTGTTTGCACAGCTGCCAGGCAGCCACGCACACTCAAACATTGGCATATATTACAGTGCGCTACTGAAGGAGTGCTGACACAAACACACCGAAGCAAAAACCTGAGGCTTATGTAACACCCTCTGTTCTGACACAAGCTAAAACTCCCCACACCATCCCAACATGGGAGGGAAAGAAACCTTTCTAAGAGTAATTTGCATGGCAGTAGCCTGTGTGTGCTTGTGTGCATTCTGTATGTGACGGGCGTGGAACGGGAGGCCTTATAAGGGCTCTCAGCAGAAGCATCAGGCCTGCCAGTTACAAACAGCAGCGTTTTGATCAGATAAAAGTCAGCCTCCCACTCATGCTCCTTCTATGCCTCCATGCATGCCACCCAGCAGGGCATGTTCAAAAAAAACATTCCTGTCAGTCACTGAACCCTGACCCTCAGGCCTGACGAACACAGAGAAAGATACAAAAAAAAAGGAAAGAAATGAACAACTCACTCAAGTCAGCCCCATGTAAAGTAAATGACTGACAGCTTTCTTAAAATTTTACAGAACAAAGTTCATAAGAATACCAGTAATCTCAAGCTGAGAAAAACAGAAACTTAAGGTACTTGAATTGTGAAATAACACCCTCCTCTTTAGTAATACTCTCTCCTACCAATAATATCTGTACAGCTGACAGTTTTGTCACGCTTACATGATGCTTTCAGTGATACGCCACCATGATCTGTGTTACAGTGAAGTGTCAGGAATCAACTGCTGACACTGAACAAAAGTATAAAAGCTTTGTGGAACATTAGATGCCTTGTTTGGGTGCACCTCTGACCCTGGCAGTGTGTGAGCGCTTTAAAAGGAATTACCTCCGCCGAAGAGAGGGAAGACGGGCCTTGGGTAAGCTGACACTGGCTGCACTTCTGTCGCAGAGGAAAACAAACATATATAGTAAGGTGGGATGGAAGCCACTTCAGACTGTTGGGCTTGTACAGTACAGAGAAAGAAAAAGACAGTTTCAATAATGCAATAGCTCGAAACTGCTTCTTTTTGATATGCAAAACATCAGAAAACACATTTTGAGTATGTTCAGGGCATGCATCTCTTTCAGCAAGTTGCAAGCACAGAGCATGTATTTGCCAGTTGCATGCCTGCAACACAGATGATCACTGTTGCAGCTTTTTAGGAACATCATTGAATGTTTGTAGGGCAATTATCATGGAAGCATGGCAATATCAAGGAGTGAATAGAGCAGTGCATGTTTCTCTGAGAGAGATGAGAGAGATGCATAAGAAAAGATGTTCGTGATGATGATCTGCTCCATGGCAGCCTCAACTTGACCCGAGTGCACACAAGTGAGTGTAAGCAGCAGTGAGCATTGCGAAATGGTTTTGCAAGATAGCACTACACTTTGGCAACTTAACTGCAGCTGTCAGCGCTTTGTATTTGAGTTTGTGAGACGTGTTTGTGTGAATCTATGCTCTGCAGGTATTGACAGCAAGGAGAAGGTGGTTACTGTGGTGAGTCACAGCCCCTTAGTGGGTTAACACTAGCAATTAGTATCAAATTTCCATGATGCATCAATGCTGCCTGCTACTTCACTGACAGGCTTAATGCCACCTGAGCTACAAAAGCACAGGGGATTAGTTCATGTAAAGCTGCTAAATGCAAATTATCCAAACATGCTACCATGTGCAGGATCTCTCTGTGTCAAAATGAGAAGTGAAACCACCACAAAGGTTTACAGCTCAACACAATCACAGCTGTGGGCTTCCCTCTACGTGCCCTGGACTATCCCTGGAGCAAGCCAAGTGTTCCAGGCAGCAGGGTCAGAGAGGCAAGCCTCAGCAATGCAGATTCATCACCTCAGTCTGCCTCTCTTTCCCTCTGGAAAATCAGATTCAACCACTGCATTAGTGGGAGAAGATGAGAAGAAGAAGAGAGAGAGGGAGGGAGGGAGGGGGAGAGAGGAGACGGTGGGGTTGGTGAGGAGGGGAGTGATTAGGCGCTATGGCCTGTCTCCCATGCTGGCTGGGCAGAAAGTGCCCTGATACTGGATATAGAGTCAGGGATGGGTGCTTAGATGAGAAAGAGTGAAGAAAAAGACAGATCTCTAATGTGATCAAAGCAGTGAAGGAATAGATGTAGGCTATATCAATTGTAAATCAAAACTGAAAGGACGTGTCAATTTGAACAACACACATTAGGAACCTATGCGACAAAAGTTAACTTGCAAAAGTGTTAAGGATGCTGATGAATGTGAAAAAGCAGGTGTTACTGTAAAACACATTAAATGAAAGTAATTCTGTTAAACTATTGAATATTAAAACTATAAAAAATGTGCTGTTTAAATCAAATTTCGTTACTTTGATGCATGACAATTATCTGTTTAGCCTACATGAATCATTAAGCCAACTTGTGTGATTAAAATAGAGATAATGGGAGGATAACTTCTGAACATCTATACTTACACAACATTGTTGTCATAATGTAAGAGTGATTCACTCAGTGAGAATGAAACGCTTTAAGAACATTGAAACACAGAGCCTCCGGCGTGAATGCATTTTTCTTAAGTATTGCGTGTTGTCCGATATTGAGCAACCAACATCGTCCTAACACGTTTGAGATGTTCTGTCTCTATTAGAGCATTTCAAAAGCGAAAATTCAACTGAGGTTAACATCAACGTAATCTGCCACCAGCTGGTTACGTTAGAAGGAAACATTAAGGAGTACTGTAAGCCGCGTGTTAGCTGTCACAGAAGAGTTGTATTACTCACCGTCCATTTTTTCAGTCTTTATGATTGTTAACGTCGGTTTCATATCGACAGCTGCCGTCATGATCATTAGATCAGCGAGACCTAATAACGCCGCGTCCCGCTTTTATTCTAACAGCTCCAAAATACCAAATAAGCGAAAATCTTCTCCTCCTGTGGCGCGCCGCCGGTCTTCTACACTGGCTGATTTTTTTTCTACCCTTCCTCTCACACCAAAAACCAATTCCGTTCCTCTAACCCCTAACTTGTCACTCTCTTTCCCTCTCTTCTTCTCCGGTACATGTACACACACTCCCTCTTTTCCTCGTTCTTTCTTACTCCCTCACACACTCACTCACTCCTTCCCCTCATTCTCTAGCTATGGGCGTTGCATTCACAGAGCCGGAGTGCGACGACAGCTGAAGGGGGCGGTGTTTGGGGCTGACTTGCCAGTTGATTCACAATTCAATTACAATGCCCCCCCACACCCAACACACACACACACACACACACACACACACACACACACACACACACAAGTCCACAGACTACCACCACCTCCCTCATGTCTCTGTGAGAAACTACTCGCACCAAGACCCCTGCGCGTCATCAGACCTATTTAGGAGTCCACATGTTCCCGCAAATTACTGGCGTTTTATAGGGATGAGAATGAGAAACACCCTGGAGATGTGAGGGCTGCTGAGTAGCCTGAGAAAGATCTGTAGTAATGTAAACCACATTAGTAGTCAAATAGGACAACAAACAGTTCATTCATCATCCCCACCGTGCTATTATTTATGACAAATAATGACACAAGTACTTATTAGGTGTACATCATGAAGTCTCTAACGATATTGTTCAGGAATGTTACAGTCAAGGGCCAACACAGTATAATAGACTACAAAATGCCAGATTTGACACATTACAAGTCTTAACCTTCATATTTGAGGAGATAGTTCTTCATTGAAATGTGTTAGAAAGAAAAAGCTGTCTTCAAAGATGGAATTAGATCTTGAAATAGCTTTACAAAAACTTTAGCTGTAGTTTATGTGGGTTGACCATGAGCTATAAGGAGAGTCAGGTTGTCTGTGCTCTATTTTCTGTATGTCCAGGCTTCCTCATAACTTGTAACCCACCCTCGTAAACACCTCAGAGAATTTCCTGTTCACCTTGTACTGATCAATAAAAAGCAACCCTGTCTTTTTGTTTCTCTATACAGCAGGTATTTGTGAAGAGGAGCATATTTGAGAAGGTACAATTATAGCTCTACAATGTAAGTGTAATAGGGGTATTTTTAAAATAAGTATTTTGGGTATTAAAACAGCCGAACTGGGTCTCTTGTCCTCTCTATCATCAGTGGAAATTCAGTTTGAACAACGAAAATTCCCTGTCGTCATCCTTAGATGTATTTGTCTCTTTTAAGGCTTTAACTATTTTTTTAATCCATGATAATCAGGAACAATGGCCATGCCTTGACAGAAATCGAATCAAGAATTTGTTCTGCCACTGGAAAAGAACAAAGACAAGACATTGATCAGCCTTTTTTAGCCTCCGCTGTGAGCAAACCACTTCCATTACAGAACACCTCCCATGGCAACAGTAAGAGTAATAACAGATTATAATAGTAATTCTCACACAAGTTCCACTGGACCTGACCGCTTTTAACAAAAGAGAGAGAAAATTGTCTCCACTAAGACAAACAGATGGCTCATCTCTGAGGAATCAGCGCTCTTTTTCTATATTTAACCTCATCATAAGCAACCTTGTTAGACAGAGTCATGAAGCCCCAACCTACAATACACGTTGTGATACTTCGAGATGTATTGTATGCATGTGTGTATGGAGGCTGGGGAGCCAGGGATATTGATCACACATGGATTTTTAAACTGATGGTACTTCACAGGCTCCATTAGCAGGCCTGGATCAGGTTTCATTGGCCCTGATAGGAGCCTCGTCTGAGAAGAGTGCTGGTGGGTTCTGTGGTGAGAGGAGCTGCCTCACCAGGGGCAAAGTAGATGGGGGGTGATGGAGGACAAGAATGGAAGGGGGAACAGTACCTCTCACTTCATCTCAGTCAGTCAGTCTCTCACTCACTGACTGCACCTCTTTGTTTTCTGTTAATGAACTCCCTCGTATCTGTTCTTAAAAGGACAACCTGGGTCCTTTTGTGCCTGAGGGCGGCCATTAGGGGTTTAGTGGTGTTGCTGACTAATATCTGGGTTGGCGTCACTGTAGCCCATTTAGGTTTTCTTCTGCCTGTCTCTCTGTCTTTCCATCATTTTAAGTAAATCCCATTTAAATCCTATTTACCTTTTCATTTTCAGAATTCTTACTAGGATTTATGAAAAACAAACCTGAAAAAAAAGCATCAAGTAAACAGGCAGTTGGCAAAAAAAAAAAAAGGTTACAAAAATCCTTGTTGCTTTGTATTCTTGTTGCTGGGAAACATCTGAATAAATATCTGTTCTTGAATCTCAGAACATGATGTGACTGATCTCTGTATCAAAGCAATGAACATTTCTATCACCCTGAAACAGCCTGATGTACAATGACCCTGAAGACAAAGATTTTTTTCAAACACACACATACTGAAGAAAAATAAAATCCCTAAAAAAAACTAAAAACACAGCATTTGGTTTATCGCCACAGAGATCTTATCATGAACTGGTGGAAATGCTGGTGTCAAATTTTTTTGCACAATACAAGCTAAAAAAAAAAAAACGCTACTGTGGAACAAACTGTGTCATTTCCTATTTAGACAGAGGGATTGTTAATTGTTGCACGAAACGAGCAGCCAGTGTTTGTACCAGTACACTTTAGGACACATGTTACACATCAAACAAATTTTGGATCAAGATCTCTTCTCCACCTGGCACATGCTGTTGCTATGGTTTTGACAGTTAGCTGGCTTCACTTATTTCTCTCTCAGTATACAACCCTGTGCTAATGCAGCTTTCTTCTTCTCTCACTGCTCTCCCCTGCTCTCTGTCAGTCTCTCACTTGCACATCTGTGTTGTGTGCATGTCTATAATCCTGAGATGTAACCGTTGCACCTGCTACTTTTCACAGAGTTAACTGAAAGGTTATACAATTTAGAGCAACCCGTACAGCTGTCAAGTGATATTTCTCTTTCATTTTGCTTCCCTTGCAGCTTGTCACAGAAGGGTTGTTTGAAATTTATGTTTGGAACATTAATCTGAAGCAATGACTTACATACGAATGAATCAAAGTATGGAACATTTCAGCCAATGGATATGGCCTAATGAGTTTGGTATGTCGTGTGAACAGACATCCTTTAGCAAGTAATCAATCAGATAGTCATTTACAGACACGCAAGTGCACACACAGATGGGTGATGGACACACAGAAACACACACACACGCACACACAGAAAGAGAGAGAGAGAGGGAGAGAGAGAGAGCAGACAGTAAAACAGTAAAACAGTGGGGTCCTTGTGGTCTCTGTCTGGCAGCTCAGTCTCAACTCTATCTGTGGTGGATGCTGTCTGATGGTGCCACAGGCTGGATGCACTCCCGCTGAGATCAGAGGGTTAGCTGGGACAGGAGTGGTGTATCCCTGTGTGTGTGAGTGAGTATGTGCGCGCGTGTGTGTGTGTGTGTGTGTGTGTGTGTGTGTGTGTGTGTGTGTGTGTGTGTGTGTGTGTGTGTGTGTGTGTGTGTGTGTGTGTCAGTCCTGCTCTGTGTACATGAACGTCTTTCCCTTGTTTCTCACATTCCAAAGTCTCTTATAAGCATGAGAATATCTGTGTTCATGTGCATATATGTGTCAGCAGTGTCAGTGAGTGCATATGTCTATGTGTGTGTGTGTGTGTGTGTGTGTGTGTGTGTGTGTGTGTGTGTGTGTGTGTGTGTGTGTGTGTGTGTGTGTGTGTGTGCACTCTACCCAGTTGTGTGCATGTAAGTGCACCGGGAAAGTAGCAGGGCCTCCCTGAACAAAGGCTCAGCTCTTTTCTCAACAATTAGCTTCGCTAAAAGGACATCTCTTCCTCCATTAGCGGCACCACGTGCCCCCCATCACTCCATTGTGCAGATAATTCAATTATCCCCACCCCCCTCTGAGTCTCTTTGCCTCCCAGACCTCCCTCCTCTCATCATGCCCTCCCTCCTCACTGTTAGCACCATGTTCTCAGATAAAGCTGTACTCCAAGCTGAAGGGAGAATACATCAGTCTGGAGTTTGAATTTATTTTTCGGTGGAGAAATGAAAGTTTTAAAGAAAAATAAAACACTCAATGTCAAAATAATAACACAGATGTGAAAGAAAACAGCTGCTGCTTGCTGTATTTTTTTAATTGTGCTATTAATACTCTTTATGTTTTGTGATTTCTCAAAGAAATGACTTCAACCTTCTATGGACTCTATTCAAGTATGAACACACATTACGGGACACAGTAAGAGGTGTTCCCTATTCCCATTAGAGTACACTCATTGTAGTTAACAGTCTGTGGATATTGCTAAGCTCATGATATAAACATTAAAACAATAGGAGGTCTCTCTTAGGATTCAATAAAGCACCACCTTTCCTGATGAGCTGGCATCTGTTGCATCATCACCCGTCAGTGATTGCATGTGTTACAGAACTGCATGTTCTCTTACTGAAGTCGTTTGTAATTAGTCACTGCGCTATCAAGAGGAACTTACCACACTAACACTTCCTAGAAGTAAAACTTGTAGAACTCCAGGAAAGGGAAGTTTAAAAATCTGGTGTTTGGCAGAAGCTATAGATGGAGCATCTTTATAAACGTGAAAGTGAGAGGCTGGAGAGAAGTAGCCACTTGCTCTAAGTAAGGGAAAATTCTTTTTTTGGAAAAGACCTAAATAAAATGCTCATCAAAGGAAGAGGTATTCAACAGAAATTATCCTTTGATACTGATTAGAGCAGGGAAGAAGTACTTAAAGTTCTGGGATGGAAATTCCAGAGTGACTGTACTTGTAAATGTCCAATTTCGATACACAATGAAACCACTTCCCAGAAGTTTTATGTGGAAACTCAAATCATTCAGATTTCTAAAAATACTTCACAAACTATGACTGTACATTATGGCAGAACATATTGCCTCTTTGATGAACACAACTCTCTTCAGAAGGATAATTACACTGTGCAGTTCAAATCTAGGTCCATGGCTGTTGTGTAGCCAATTCCTCCCCTGTTGTCTGTCGCTTTTCCGTGTTTCCACTCTTGTTTTGTTTTATTGTTGGAGGGGGAAGTGTGCAACAGTCTGATTAGCATCACTGTTTCCTCCTTTCCCATAACCCCCCAGACCCCCGCAGGCTGCCTGTTTACTTTTAGAAATAAAAAATGGGCCTGCGCCCGTGAGGACGTGCCCCTCATCAGAGGCGAAGCCCTCCCGTCTCCCCCCCTCAAGGCTCAACATTTAGAACCTCCTCCTCTCCCCTTGTCTCCTCTCCTCCCACCAGTCCTAGCCCTGTGACTTATCCCTCTCCTTATCCTTCTTCTCTCCTCAAACTGTATTCCGCCCACTCTCCTTTGCTTTCCACCCTGTCCCCCACCTCTTCTCACTGTCCAGCTGTCAAATCACATCAAATAAAACAGGCCAATGGTCCCTGAGTGCCAGATCACAGCTGTGTCTTTGTGTACTAAATGGGAGGGCATGTTTAAATGTACAGTGAAAACATAAGTGCAGAGGAGTGTGCGTGTGTGTGTGTGTGTGTGTGTGTGTGTGTGTGTGTGTGTGTGTGTGTGTGTGTGTGTGTGTGTGTGTGTGTGTGTGTGTGTTTGTGCGAGTACCTGCTTTACTGAATGAGAGGATGCAGTAACACAATACACACCAGAGTGCTGGGTGTGAATTTAATGAATGAATTTGGAGCGAGCATCACTGCAGGATGTTGGTGGAGTGTGTGTGCATGTGTGTGATATCAGTCTGGATATCAATAAGATCCAACAGGAATATACACTCACTCATTTTTTTTTCCCACACACACAAACACACACACACATACATACACCCACACGCTCACATAGTAAATTTCCACCACGGGAGTTTACAGGCCCTGTGGTGCGAGTGCTGGATAGTGACGAGTGGAGCTGGGTTAGTGTAAACATCACCATGGCATGGCTGTTGTCAGGAAGCAGTGTGTGTGACATTGGGCTCACGGCCAAACATGCGATGAGTCTTTAACATCCAACATCTCCGCCTCACATCTGCTCTGTACTCTCTCACACCAGAACATTTCTTTTAACAACACCCAATCCATTCTCTGAGAAGTGGCTAGTAATGTAAAACCCAATGTTATGTACCACAACAAAAGTTAGATAGAAGGTACTCAGTGAATGGTGTACTAAAGGTGCTTTGAAAAAATAACTTTACTTTCATTTAGTTATCACTTGGAATTGAACTGGTATATTTCCTATTACGGATACAGTGGAAATAGCAGTATAAGTTATATCTGGCGGTCAGATTCTAGACCTAGTCGCTCCCTTACTCACCCCTATGCTTAGTGAAGCTACGGTGGCCTTAGAGGATAAGAAGCTCCTGATGCATGCTTAGTCTGATCCTCCATTTGTCAAGTTTTTAGCATCAAAAGCCAAGCCAAGTTTCAACATTGAAATTTGGATGATGAAAAAAAAAAAGGGTGGAGTCAAGTTACGACAACAACGTGTCAGAAAACTTTTCACATTATTTATTCAAGAGGTAATAAAAAAAAAGGACAGAAATGATCATTGTGAGCTTATTTCTCAAAGTTATATTGCACTGGAAGTTGAAATTTGGTCAATGCAATATTATAATAATAGCAGTTTTTAAAAATTCCCCCACAGAGGAAGTAAAAAGACTGGATGTGCATAAACAATCCTAATCCCTAAATATAATCCCTTAATACACCATTTGAAATTCACCGTTCAAATATGTATCAATGTGAATCTTGTGTACGAAGCACATTTCACGGTGAAATATGGTTCAAACACAGACATACTCAACATCTTCAAGTAACAAAACAAAATCATCATTAAAACTTCTCCAAAGTCGGGGCGCTGGTGGCCAAGCAGTCTAAGCGCCCCACATACATAGGCTACAGTCCTTATTGCAGAGAACACTGGTTCGATTCCTGGGCATGACCATTTGCTGCATGTCTTCCCCCACTCTCTACTTCCCACATGTCCTATCTTTCTTCCTCTCTTCAGCTGTCCTATCATTAAAGCAAAATGCCCAAAAAACATAACTTTAAAAAAAGAAAAACTTCTCCAAAGTCAAATGATGAAAATTGATTAGATATGAAAATCTGAGTTCTGAGTATAAATTTTGAAACAGATCTATCACTAACAGAGCATGGGGAAAATGTTGAAAATGACCTGTATGATTTAACATACAGGCTATGAAACTGAAAGGGAACATCAAGAGAAGACAGTGTTAACAGTTTAGAAGAAATGAGTCAAAGTAACGGCTGCAGTGTGTGAGACTGTGTCAGAGGTCATGAGCTGCCCTTGAGGTTAGCATACACTCATAACACCATATGCCAGCAGTGCAAAATCTTAGCAAGTCTATCTGACACCACCAACAAGCACTAAATGACTGTAACAGCATCTCCAGGTGAGTCAGATGCTCTTAGACCTGTGTTCTGCTTGGGTAGGATTTAGGAGCAGGATGAGAAACAAAAAAAAAAAGGTCAATGCTCGGTCGTTTTTTTACACTCCGCAATGTTTATGTCAACGGTTTAGCGCTGGGAGCAATGAAGTCAGTCCTCCAAAGGAGTGTGTCTCTGGCAACAAACATCAGCAAATCCCATCAAATCCCGACTCCCTCACACACACATATGCACACTCAACCCTCCTCCCACCTCTCCAGAGACCAAACAAGGGGCTTGGGAAAAGGATGGCCGCCCTTTGGCCCCCTGTCTTGCCCCTTGCATCCAGCTCAGGGAGGTGACGGAAGAAAGCCTGTGCCCCCGTAGCACCCCTACCCTACTCCTGTGGCGTGCGTCCCAGTCCACCATCATCAATCACTTTTTAAGAACGCAAGGAGGCGAGAGTGAAACACAGGCAAACGCTCTGGAAGGAATGTTTCAGTTTAAAATAACACTTGTTTGGAAAAAGAGAAAAATAGAAAGATGTGGGCTATTTGTTTGTCAGCAGAAGGAAAGGGGGAAACAGATGGAGGAAAAAAGTGAAATAAGGAAGAGGGGTGTCTGGTAAAGGCATTGCCCTCAGGGTCGGCATCACCATCATCCAGCAAGCAGCTGACGCAGAACAACAGGCCAAGTTGAGACTGTGTTTGCATCTGAACTAGGGAGTATAATTTATGTGTGTCAAGATTGCAGACATGAATGCTAGAGTGTGACTGATTGCTCATTTAGTGTTCCAGTTTACACAAGGTCTTTTGTATGCTGAAGTTGTTTGTTCACAAGAAGCTATAACTACTTTATCAGCTTTACTTCAGCAGTAACATAATGAGAAAGAGTAACTTAACATATCCTTTAAAACCAATCATTATTCTCAAGTCACTATATGGTAGACATGGTATCAGGTCAGGGTAGACACTCATTTTCAGAGTCTCCATTTCTTACCTGTAGGGCATAGGTCGTGTCCGTTGGGCACCTCCTGCAGAGGTATGTCTTGGATGTAAAGGGGCTGTGATGGGTAACACTGCTGCTGAGGGTGAACCACACTGGGGAAGTGGGTATGTGGGCCTGCTGCAACCCCTCCACTCTGCCTCTGAAAAGAAAAAACAAAGTGTTGAATCAAAAAGCTCTTTTAGCATTATCATTTAATAGGGACTGACATCCATGTACTTCAGTTTATCTGCCCATAGATCTTGTTGAAAATCAAGTTTACACACCTCATCAA
The DNA here is from genome assembly GCF_009762535.1 of Notolabrus celidotus. Lineage (NCBI taxonomy): Eukaryota > Metazoa > Chordata > Actinopteri > Labriformes > Labridae > Notolabrus > Notolabrus celidotus. The sequence continues at coordinate 9,632,881 of NC_048285.1, forward strand.
TCTTAGAATAAAATTGTCAACTGAAATAAGTGAAAAAGAAGATCAACCTCTAAGTCATGAATGGGGACTTGGTATTTGTAACCTACATTATTCTATATAAGCTAGTTAATTAAAGCACTTGAATGCCAAGACCCTACACTAATTAATTTTAACGCTCTAATTCTCAGGGGTGATTCAACTTGTCAGTGCTAGCCACTTGCTAACGGTAAAACTATATGCGCTTTCAACATTCATATTCATATAATTTGCTAGTTTTTTTTTATTTAACATTGAGGGGTGAAAAACATGTATTGCAGTACTGAAACCAACTGATGTAACTTTTCAGTGGCTCTGACTGTGTTCAGTGAAACCCTGGATTTAAAAAGGAACAAAACTATTTTTGTTCTTTGTTTTTCCAACAGAGATAACCCCTTCAGCTGGATTTGACTCACTCACTTTATCTTTGCTGTGTTGTTTTATCCGGCTTATCACAGAAATGTTCACGTAAGAGGCTGAACCAAGGAGGAAGTCTAGAGTCAACATTTGATGGGAGAACTGGGAGAGATATGGAATACTATGCGGATTTCAGATATAGGGGAGAAGATAGCAGTTTGCCATTTTTGGCTTAGCAATCTGACAACAGACAAAACTGCAATGGATATTGTTGGACATTTCAAGATGTGACCAAAGAATGCACATTTTCTAGCAAAAGTATGGCTGATGACACATCATGTTATTTTTGTATTTATTCGTTTAGAGTTTTAAAACTTTTTTGTATCGTGTTTATTACACATTTTTCTCACATGTGAACATGTTTTCTTGAGTAAATGCTAATTTCACAACGGTTTCCATTTTTCATCTCACACTTTTAGCAAGAGATCTTCAGCAATGTGTCTTTAAGTCGTGCAAGGTATATGATTTGAGCGACTTTAGATTGCCATATGTTATATTTGTAACTGACAGACTGCTTGACAGTAACTGCTGATCTGATAAGCAGGATTTATCAGTAGCCAGCCAGCTTTATAGATGGCAACATGACCTGAAGTGGTTTTTAGAGGTTTGTGGAACATTGCCTTCTATCAGTCCTGTCAGCAAAGGGGTGGGAAAGTCAGATATGCATTGAAGGAGCCACAAGGACTATTTGTGGACAGACGGGCAGACTGACAGAGATAGCAGAGGAGATAACATCGACACCATAATGTGGATTTATCAGTTTAAGTGTAGAACAACTTTCAATGCAGAAGTCAGCCTCAGATGGGGATGACAAGGTATCAAGACGCTTAAAGAAGTTTTCCAACAGAACTTTACGGAGCAAAACTTTTAGATTTCACATCATGATAAGTAGCTTTAACGCAAATACAAATCTTAATAACATAAACGGAATGACACTCAAAGTGCTGTTTATTATCATTGATTTATGACTTTTTCTTAATTTGTTATGGTTTCCTTTATTTTGGTGACGGAACAAGTAAATACTCTGAACAACAATAAATCTGTGGTATAACATATCAAAGCAAAAGGATCTTTACACAAACCAGACTCAAAGTCAAGCGTATATTTCTACCCCTATGAAGTCCATAAAAGCTCAATTTGATTATGTAGTTCATTTCTGATGCAATGTCAGGTTATGTGACAGACATGAGGACAGAATGCAGCATTTCCAGTACGTTCATGTGCTACAATGATGTCTGTGCATTTGATGTTGCCTCAAGTGTAGACTTCTCATCCTTTATTGCTTCTGAGCAATATATCACTTCTGTAAGTCCACTTAGAACTTTAACATTTACAGAGGTGTACAAAGTAGGAACATGGACATAAAACCCATTTGTAAAAAAAGTCAGCAATAGATATTCAAGGTTATTTAAATGTCGAACCATTACATATTGCGATATTTTTTCATATAAGTCCTGAAATATGAAAATAAAGAATGTGCACATATCCATTAATTAAATTGATCTAGCATTAATTTATTGTCACGCCCTCTAGTGGATCTATGTAGAAATTCTTAATGTGCAGTTAGCGGAAAGATGTAAAAAAAAATAAGTCTGTTTTAGTCGACAAGCAGGAGTGGTTATGATTCTAAATGCTGCTACTTGACTCACAGAGGTGATCTCTCTGGAACTGATGATGTAGATGATAGTTCAGACATTTGCTTTCCTGAAATGTTGAGTTCACTTATCTGCTACAAGTAAGTGGAAAGCTGTGGATAAAATCATTCCAATTGTGTCCGTACATGCTAATGATTGACTGCCTCTTGCTGCATTATTGCATAAATACATAAAGGGGTTTGGAGTTGCCTATATTAGGCATAAGGAACCAATAAGAAAAATAAGTGCTAATCATTTCAAATTAAAGCTGTGTAAGGGAGAGAGCCCAGCAAAAACTGTGAGGTATCTACAGTATGTTTCATTTTGTTTAAAAGAGAATCAGACTGGAGTGTATGACTTCGTTAAAAACTGAGATTATCTCTAAATTAAAGGGATTTCAAGTTAATGCTAAAGCTGTTATATGCACTGATCATGCCCCTTTTTATTGCTTTCTGCATACAGATTTTGCAAAGCATAAGCGACATTGAAAATCCGTGTGTAAACACAAAATCTAACAAAATAGACCAGGCTCTGCTGCTTTCTGCAGATAATTCATGTAAATTCAAAAGAACAGAGCAACTGAGGTGACCTGAGTTCACCTTTTGACCACGTCTGCCCTGGTATACAGTAGTCTCAATTTCAAAGGCAAGCCCCACCACCTGAGCCAATTAGGACCCAGGGAGCAGTATCCTTCTATGTTTCCTATCAGGCCTGGTGGGGTTGCCATTTGCATATAACCTCAGTATCTTATCCTAATGTGCCGGCGCTCTGCATACAAATGGAGGCATTTATTTTGCCGCTCCTTGGCCTTCACCCTTCAAATGCTCATCTGACAGGAATCCCAATGTTCCCAGCTCGCACTGTCTCTGCCTCTGTATTCAGCTTTCTCATTTGGAGAAAGCCTCAGTGTTCTTGCAAACAGGCTGCTGCACAGCACTGTGCGGGTGGCTTATAGCTGACAAAAGTGTTATTGAATAGGGATGGTCTGACTTCAGTTTGATTGGTTAGTGGCAAGGTTGGAGGCTTATAGGTCTCAAAATTTACTATGTTACTTTCCAAGAGAGAAGTGCATCTTGGTACGGGTAAGTTGTGCAACACAGGGCAGGTCATGAGGTCGATTTCGCAGCCCTGTAGAAAATCATCTTGTCCAACAGCTCTGTTTCCTAACTTTTGACAAAATCATGAGGAACTGCATGTACAGATAGAAGCTTTATTGGTTCATCATTTGTGGACCAAACTCAACAGGAAAAATACTCAGATTGTGTGTTCCTGTGAGGTGATGGGATCCAGAGTTGCTAACAAACATGTGAATCCACTGCTCATAAGCTTCTGCACACATTCCTGCACCACCATGCGGCTGAGCGGCTAACACACAAACACTCATTGCCTCACACTCTTGGCCGGCTGTGTGGCAGGTAGCTGTGGCAGCCTTAAGGCGGGAGGTAATTTATGAGAGAGGTCTTACCATCGTGCCCAGACGGTCACAGGGGTGAAGGGCCGGGTAGGTCGAAACTGGATCCATGTAGTAACTCATCACGAACGCTGCCGACAGGAGAAGCAGGGCCTGCTGAAGGGATTAACACGCAAACAGTCGAGGCAGGGTGGAGTGACCTATCTATCACACGCTGTTTACACTTTGTGTGCAAGTGTGTGGTATGCACTATGTGTGTGGGCGTGTGTGTATATGTAGGTGTGTGAGAGAGGAGAGAAGGGAGAGGGGAGAGGGTGGGGATCAGAAAGAGAAAAGAGGGAGACATTTCAGCTGGGTTTCAATAACCGGCATCATCAGCTCCACAGTTTAGAAAAGTGAAACTGTGGGTTTGGGTGTTTTAGAAAACACACCATCATGTTGTCACCATTTAGAGTTTGTTTGATTAAAATTATAGGGCTCACAGGAGTGTTTGGATGTATTTCTCTCTGCTGGTTTTCTTGCAGACAGAACGATTTCACCTGGAGCTGAGGAAAATCCCTCAATCCAGATGGATGTCAAGCTAACATTTCCATCACTGCTCTCTCTCACTGTATCACTCCCCTCTCCTTATGCAGAGCAGCCTCCTCCTTTCATCTACCTCACCTCTTCTTCTTCTTCCTCCTACTCCTCCTCCTCCCACTCCTCCTCCACTTTTCCTTCCTCTTCCTAACCTTCCTCCCCTCCTGCACACTTTGCATATCACTTAGCATTGTCTACTTGGAGCAGCATCAGCTAAAGAGACTGTGAACTAACTAAAAAGGTTACATAAGACGGGGAATATTGTACATGGGCAGTGACAGGTCCCATCATCATCACATTCATATGATAAGCAATTTGGCAGATCTAGTTTGTGGCAGCTGCTGACAGAGTGAGGGGAGATGCGCCGGTGCTCAATGCTTGCAGATGTTCATCAGCTATAAAAAGATTCAGATGTTCTTGTTTCAGAAAAAATACCCATACAGCAAGTGAATAATGCGCAAATCAGTGCTGTTATTCAGACTCCCTACCTTTTCACTTCTCTAACTGTCACTGATAGAATACTAAAAGATGAGAAATAAAGGAGCATGGCTTTCATTAACCCACAATTACGCATTTACAAATGCATCCAACTTATGATATAGCGCGTTTTATTTAATATATAAAGTGAAGGAAAATGAAAAATACTGATGTTAAGTTAATTTTAAAAAGAGATAAGAATGTGCAATCAACTTTACTATCCCCTATATGATGTTTAGAAACCTGCTACTTAGTCTCAGAAACAATCCGAAATGAAGCAGGACGCCGCATCTCAATTAAAAAAGCGCGTTGCATGCTGCATGAGAATTCCTGAAGGGAAAAAAAAACTACTGAAACTTTATAGCCAACACTTTCACCATAATGCATCAAAGAATCGAGGAGTCCCGCTAATCCCCCACCTTCTACAATTCCATCAGTGTATCTATTGTCGCTATCGGTCAAATAAAACTTTGCACTTACCGACTGCGGAGTGGGAAGTTTGCTGCAAAGTGGAAGCGCTGGGCAGCTGAGTGTGACAGCTGTGCGGTGCTGGACTGCAGAGATGCTCTACCTGCTCGCTGCGAGTCCCACAGAGGAAGGAATAATATGCACACTTTTAGTCCCTCCCTCAATCATACGGTGATCCTCTCCAAATTCAGTTTTCCTCTGGATGTAGTCTTGCAGATTTGGTTCACATGAAGCCACAGCTCAGGTGTAAACCTGTAGAAAGCCTGTGATGGTCTGTGATTGGTTTTGGTTGACCTAACTTTTCCAGACGTACATCCCTCTAATCTCCACCTCACTGTAAGTGCAATATATACATCAATCCTGAGTCAGGTCTCTTTAATGCAGGCAAATTAAACACTCATGGCATACAATTTAACTCTGCCTTTTTGAGCCATTGCTGTCATTATATATATATGATATGTATTCTCCTCTTGTTTAGAGCAACATTGCAATGAAAAAGCAGTTTTCTATCCTTTCTTGAAGTTACCGTGCTTATATGTTTGTTTTCCTCCAACATAAATCCAAAAGTCTCACTGTGGAAAAAAGCAGGAAGGAGGCAGGAAGACATCTCATGGACAGTGGGTGTGAGGGTAGTGACAATGATCTTCCTGTGATGGTGTCAACAGAAAAGTGTGTATGCACACTTGTCATTACATCAATACGCAGGTGCTGACAGTTTGTCAGTTTTCAACAATTGTGGCAATCCTTTTTGTTGTATAATCAATCCTTAATATCCCAATATTCCATCTCATGATATACGCTTGACATCTCCTGCATGACTTATAAAATCTGGCTTCACACTAGTCTAAAAACAACCCTAAGAAAAACCATCACTGTCACTGTCAAATCAGTTTATTGCACCACAAAGTGGGCTTCTTGAATATTTATTCATTGTAGATCACTGCCTGTCATATCATTCCTCTCAGTGCCTCTTAAGCCAGGCCAGCAGCAGATGCATGTGAGGCACTGATTAAAGCAATGACAGAGACGTTGATCGCTCTTCTGCGAAATGAGAAGTCTCCCCAGTACAACTCAAGATCTACATCCTCCTGCTCAGATAGAAGTGAGTGATAACCAGGTAAGAGTGTGGAGCTTTATCTATTAGCTTATTTAACGCTTTATGTGCCTATTTTTTTCCACGCTGCAAGATCACAAGCTTTCCACAGCAGTGCTACCTAGCAGCATAAAGTGCAGTCTCTCTCTCTTTCTCTCTCTCTCTATCAGCTTAACACTCAACACTTGCGAGTCATCTGAAACACCTTGTGACTCCATGATAATTCCGTGACCCTGGTGCAGCATTTGTTTGAATTAGAAAGTGCACGGTTCAAACCTTCTGACAGCCGCTGCTCTTAACAGTAAATCTTAAAAGTCTCAGGGCGAGGAGATGTGTGTCTCTGTGTGTGCGTGAGTGTGTGTATGTGAAAGAAGAGCTGATGGGTTGGCTGGGAAGGGGGGGTCAAGTCCAAGGTGAGAGGCGTGAAGAAGTACCATAAGGGGCTCAAGGGCAGGGAGCCTGTATTTTCTCAAGACCCTGTCTGAAATCCCTCCTTGTTCCCTGGGCCTCAGCATCCCCGGGCCCTCAGGGGACACAGATGGGCAACACGTCGAGGGCAAAAGGCGAGGGTATGACTTATTGCCATGTGGAGAGAAAAGCCTGGGACGTGCCCTGTGTGATGAGACCAAATTGAATATAAGCGAGGATGAACGCGATCCAGATCTTCAGCCAGTGCCCCGGCAATGCTGTTTCAATTAGCCGGCTCACCAGTTCAAAGGCGAGGCCCTCGATACACTTCTGCTCCGCATGAAGCCACTATCATCACGTTGCCCCCTTAACTTTCACCTCTCCATTTTGGTGCCACCTTTTTCTGATCAGAGCCTCCATCTCTGTGCAGGCTGTGCTTATGTTTTGCATTAAACAGATAGTGAACGCTCTGCCATCACCACCCGTAAAAGCTATCAGTCAAAAGACCTGCAGGGCTTTATGGCTTTTTACTATCACTGGTTTACGACGGTCTTACTGTACACATACATCAGCTCTGAACTGAAGTGATACAGGTCCATTCATACTGACTATCTGAAATGAATTGTCCACCATTGTTGTCCAATTGTCCACCACCTTGACAGTGCTGAATGTCACAGTCCTCACCTGATATCACAAGGAATTTAAAATCCTGCTCACTTGAGCTTCAAAATGTGACAACACGCTTCAGAGACAGGTTTATTCCCTACCTTTATAGATACAGTATCTGGGTCATGACCGGGTCATATTCTTACCTTTCATCCTTACCATCTGTTCAGAAGCGACAAACACACCGTGCAGTACACTCCTTAAATTAACCAGAACCATTCCCCCGAAAAAAGATGGAATATGATGACTGGCCTGAAAGCTTTAGTGTGCTTTCATTCAGACCACAAAATTCAAACATTATAAAATAAACTCTCCAACTTATTGAATTACTTCAACTTAATGTTTCCTTTGAGTTAAAAAAAATAATACTTTGGAGACTAGACTACTTACATAAAAGGGCTGATATTTGACTCTTACAATGTTTTTATCTTGAACACTGGAGGATTTCTGTCATCAAATGCTTAATCTAAATCTGCACACCTATACTGCTATATGTCCTCCACCGGTTCTCTGCGTCTCTGTGAGCAGCTCCAGACTGCGAATCCTTTTGTCTCATTTTCTCATTTTGGATCTTCCAAAGATAGCGCTGACAGGTGATATTAATGGTCTTTTATTAGCATCATCCTGATTGCTACAGATTTTTGGAAGCAAAGGAGAGAAGGAAAGAGCAGGACGGAGGGGAGAAAAAAAGAAATGGAGAAGGAGAATATGGAAGTCCTCCGCCCACCGCTTCTCACAGGAGATCGCCTCTCTCTTTGATAGCCTGCCCGAATCTGTTCCCCCCATAGAAACTGCCCTGCAGATGTTGTTGCTGTATGCTGACTACAAAGAAGGAGCCCTTTATGAGAAGAACATCTATTTTGGGCCTCAGTGTTTCCGAGCTGTAGTGCTCAGCGAGTGAAACACAGGCCTAATCTTTCTGCCGCTGAAAACTCTGTTTTATTCCCTGCCCATGGTATTTTTAGATTAAAGCCCAGTACTAATGAATAAAGTGAGGATGTAATATTTTATGACAGTATCAATATGCCATCACTGCAGTGTGCTTGGGCCTTAAAAAGCCTATGTTGCTATTGGCAGCAGCAGAGAGAAAGCGGGGAAATGTGGGGCAGTAACCTCAGTGAAACAAAGAACATGGAGAAGCCTCCGATCAGGCCCGATTAGATTCATTTAGAAGTGTTGGTGGTTCAAAATCTCACCCTCACCCACAGAACAGTGACTTTGTTGCACTATTGACTGGGAGGCAAAGGTCTTGGGGGCAATATTAGCTCTTGATATTATCTTTAATTAAAGCACGAATCCCTCAGCCAAGTTGTCCAAACAGTCTCAAATAGGCTCTGTAAATCAGACAAACATCCTCAATATTTGATGGGTCGAGAGTGTGCACTATAGCCTCCAGATGGTTTTTGTTTCTCAAGTGTTTCACAAGGGATGGTACTGGACAGCGATCTTCTGTCCGAGTGTGCCTCTTGACAGAACGAGTTCCTGCAAAGCACATGCTGAGTCGTTGGATTTGTGCCTAGGTCGCTCTCGCTCTCTCTCTCCCTTTTTCTTTTCGGTCTCCCCAGTTAGTGGGGTTTATCTCTAGGCTATGTGTTCTGTAGATAGTAAGTCAGTGTTTGTTTTATCAATTCTGTTGTTGAAACTAAAACCGTACATTTATCAATTTATGAAAAAAAAAGCCTGCACACCACACACAGGGCGGTTATCGAGCTGTGAGAGAGAGCATGGATTTGCTTGTATTTTATGTCATGCTTCAAAGACTGAGAGATCAAGAGTCCTTTTCAGACCTTACACCATCTTTAATAAGTGTAAAGCTAACTTTGCTCGGCTAAATAACACCCTTACGCCTCTCTTTTATGAGAAGAAAAAGATGAGTGCAGGAAGATGAAAGGAAAAACAAAATGTGGAGGGAGGGAGTGAACGAGATGCTGAGTCCAACATGCCCCGGTTGATAAGCTGCTGGACTGGCGCCAGAACTCCCCTTCCAAATACACACACATGCACTCAAACATACACACGAACACCCCACCCAGTGGCCAGCTTGACCCTTCTAACATCTCCACTACCCCTCACACACACACACACACACACACACAACCATACACCAGCACTCCAGTGGCGTCTGCCGCTCACTATTCCTCTTCATTAGAGTCCCAGAACGAGATGCTTGTCATGTAATTAGCTGAGGAGGTTTTCTGAATGCCTGTGTAACACACACTCTCATTAGAGAAGTGAGAGAAGGCTGGGGCGTGAGGTGGAGAGGCAGGCCTGGGAGGCACAGACAGGGAGAGCAATCAGAGAGGCAGACTGGGAAAGAGAGAGAGAGAGTGGTTCAGGGACAACATGCCGGATAACAACAAGAAAAATAGGAACTAAAATCTTGAGCGGGGTTAGATTTGACCATACCATTGCCTCAAATTGGTTCTGAAAAAAATGTAATGACTTACCTCAGACCATTGGTATTCTCATTAACATTTGTAAATTCTGCTGCAGGGGTTTAGTAAGACCTTATTTTGGACACATCAGGTTTAAATGTGATAAGACAGACAAGTGAATACAAATAAAGAGCATAACTATCTTACATTATGGATGATTTGTCCAGTTGGAATTGGACCCACTTTTAGTTCATGAGTCAGTTATTTTCAGCAGAACTCATGGGGCCAGTTTTTTTACGCACAACTCAGGGTCTATAGAAGTTTGTTAATACAACTTAACCCTTTATAATTAAATGTCTTTTTAAGCACTTGTTCAATTTCAACATCAATGCTGCTGGTAGTGTAACCTGTCGGCTGGGCTCAGGCTGGAGAGGAGGCCTTATCAGGGTGATGAGAGGGAAGAACGGGCTGCCTGTCAGTAACTGGTTTTCAAGAGTCTGTCTTGTGTCCTGTGCCCGGCCTCTTTTCCTGTCTCCCTTCAGTTTAACTCTGATGAAAAAGCTAGAGATAAAACATTACCAAGAACACTTCTTTGTAAGACATAAGTTAACCAGTCTGACTAATTAGCTACATCTCTATCAATCAAATTATTGCATATGGAAATGTTTCTCTCCTTACTCTTACTTAAAGTAGGCTTTTGTTTGATGTCACCTGTAGAATAGTGTAGCTGTTGCTGCTTGGAATACGCAAACAGTCTGCTTTGTAATTAAACTCTGTTTATTCTGGCCTTTTTGTGACGCTAGCTTGCTAGCTTTTGCTCTTGGAAGTAGCAGGTAAACCATGCAGTCATTTCATGTTGGCCAAATCAATTAATTGGATGACTGTCAAGGTCTTTTCTTCAGCTATTGCTAGCAAGAAATACAATACATTTCAACAAATAAAATACATAAGGCTTATAAGCTAATTGGCTGCACATTGGTGTAGCATAGTGCAAAGTAGGATACTTTGTTGCACACTATCTATCAATCAATCAATCAATCAATCTTTATTTGTATAGCGCCAAATCACAACAAACGTTATCTCAAGACGCTTTTACAAACATAGGAGGTCTAGACCACTCTATATCAAATTATGAACAGAGACCAAACTTCAAGACAGGGTAAGACTCAGTCTGACCCCACCTTAATCCATCATGAGCATTGCACATCGCAGTATTTAGCTAGTTACAGTGGTGAGGAAAAACTTCCTTTTAACAGGCAGAAACCTCAGGCAGAACCAGACTCATGTTAGACAGCCATCATGACTCGACCGAGTTGGGTCTGGAAAGACAGATAGAGGGAAGTAAGAGAGAGAGGTGATAGTGATGAGATGAGTAGTAGAAGCTGTTGCCACTGGAGTCCAGCACGTCCATATCAGCTGGAGTCCAGAACGTCCGCAGCAGGAGGACGTCTACGGCAGCTCAGAGGAATCTACGTGATAATGGAGCTCAGGGACTCTAGAAAGGTCTATGGTTAGTAACTTTAATGGGACAGGCAGAGTTAAAGTAAGTGATGAGGGGGTTGGGGGGAAGGGGGTGAGCTAGGATCCCAGTGTGTCAGTGCGCCAGTTCCCTCGGCAGTCTAGGCCTATAGCAGCATAACAAAAGCTGGTCCAAGCCTGATCCAGCTCTAACTATAAGCTTTATCAAAAAGGAAAGTTTTAAGCTTCCTCTTAAAAGTGGAGAGGGTGTCTGCCTTCCGGACCCTGACTGGTAGATGATTGCAAAGGAGAGGGGCCTGGTAACTGAAGGTTCTACCTCCTATACTACTTTTAGAGATTTTAGGTACAACTAGCAAGCCTGCATGTTGGGAGCGTAGAGTTCTAGAGGGGTAATAGGGCACTATGAGCTCTTTAAGACTAACACTAAGTCTGGAGCAGTGGTCTACTCTGCTTCCATGAAACTGACATTCAATCACAACTGAAGACACCTCTGAGAGGTACCAAACTAACAAGGCAAGATGTTCATTAGTCTGAAAGTGTCTCTTGTCACAGTTTGGACTGACAGCAGTTGTGAAGGTAGCACTCTGTTCTGTAAGGAGAATGGCAATATGAAATCAAACCAATAAAGTGTTTAGATACTGTGTTTTCAGAGTTATTTATAAAAGTCTTGTTTCCTTCACTTTACTTTGCTTGATTTACCTGATTTTTTTTGTTTTTCTTCTTTACACTTTGGAAGCTGGTAGCTTATTTAGATAGAAAATGTAGGCTAGGCTTAAAAAAGCATTATGCTTCTGCCTATGCCTTTTCAGTCATCACTTAAGCTGCAATTTCAAAGATCATAGCTATTAAGGTAACAGGTTTGTTTTATCATTGTCTGCAGAGGTGAAGTTGTAAATGGAAAATGGCAAAAGGACTGTGTTTATACAGCACTTTCTCTAGTCTTCTGGCCACTCAAAGCACTTTACATTACACGTCACATTCACCCCTTCACACCGCATTCACACACTGATAGCAGAGGCGGGGATGTAAAGCTCATCAGTATTAACAAATCCCATTCACAAATCCATGGCACAGACACTGGGGCAGTTTTAGGTCAAGTATCTTGCCCAATGACACTTCTACATATGGAATAAAACCCTGACCTTCCAATTAAGAGACCACCAACTCTACCAATGAGCCACAACCACCAATTGTTGTGTGTAAAGTTGTGTCATATACATGTAAGGTTACACAATATCAGCAGATGACAGATGAAGCAGAATACAACTTACCAAGTTCTTGACAATACAGCTCAATTTATTACCTGAAGGGATTTATGTCAGCTAGAAACAGTTACGACATTTTAAACTTTACTGCTGGAGTGGCACAATGATACTCCAGTCTGGGTTGGGCATGTGTAACCACAGTGCATATGATGCACTGCAGGAGCAGGCTTTCACACATAGCAGGCATCTTAGTGGGTGCAAGCACAGACACATCTGAGTAGGCGTCCACTGGGCAGTAGGGAGTTTTTTTTTCACGTCTCACAGTTGATGTACTCTGTTTTTGAGATTAAGGACAGTTTGGCCTCTCTCCTGAAAATCACACCCTGAGGTGATTCAATGGAAAGCAACCCTGGCAATTACAATGTCATTGTGCCATACCCATTTTTTCCATGTCTGATATCAATGGTTCATTTGCCTAGTATGTCTTGGCAATGTCCATTGACTGAGTGAACTAGCAGAAGAGTGGGTCATGAGGAGCGTTTCGAGGCATGAACTGGTGCTTGGCTGGAGCAATGGTGAAGCTGTTTGATGGGAAAGAACCGGAAATGTTTATCTTTGTTTCTTAAGACATGTCATCTCTGATGGCGGGAGTGATAGAATGAAACTGAGAACATCCAGCACTGAAGTTTAGATCTTACTATGCTGAGTTGTTCACAACATTTCAAAGAGAAATGTTGCACTTTCAATCCCTTTTGTTTACTTGACAACTGTAGTCATAACCAATGGACACATTTTACCTTACAAACAAGTATAATATGATTATGATTGAATGCAGTGCTATTTTTTACTATTTTATAATATAAGTTTAACAAACTGCAAAATTAAAATGTTCTTAAATGTATTTTTAAAGTGATGAACACACAACTTTATCATATTCTATTATAATTCAGCAGCCATTTTCAAACTGTAACAACTAGGTTTTTGGGTTTTGTAAGGGGTTCTCTTACTTCCACTTTCAAACTCTCTCTCTTTCTCTTTCTCTCTCTTTCTCCATCTTTGTCTCCTCCTTGCACTCATGCACAAACAGCCAGGCAATTTCTAGCTCATCTCTCACCACTGCTGTCTAGCAGGGTGGTGTTTCTTTGTTTCTCTCCAACTTTTCACCCCCAGTCCCTTGCTCTGATTCTCATTTCCAACCACCAGCCGCCCCCACTCACCAACACTTCACTCCCCCCCTGCACTCCCACCTCTTACTGTGCAGGAACAGGTTATTTTTAGAGCTGGGTTGATGTTTTAAGGATGTTAAGTCCACATTGTGCCATGGATTTTCAGGGAGGAAACAGGCTTCTTCTTTTTTGTGCCCCCTAACCTCCATTTCATTTCCTTCTCTGTATCCTCTCTTTCCTTTTCAGAGCCCTTTCACCAAGGAGCCCCCTTTACCAATACACTTTCTCTTTCTCCCATACACAAGTGTCAATCTCTCTCTAACCACCAAATTGTTAACACAACACAACTGCCATGCTCTCAACTCCCTCCTCACACCTACACAGTTCTCTCATTTCGTCATTCTCTTTCTTGTTCCTGGCCTCTCTCTTCTAATTACTGAGCTTCATATATATATATATTTTTTTTTTACTCTACATGCAATTTGGGCCTGTCATTATTGAGACTGCTCACCAACTCTGCTGTCTACCTATGGATGGAAGATGCTTTTACTTGGAACCTCAAAACATTTTTTTACAAGACCTTTTGTGACTTAGTGAAAACAATGAATAGAACACCCACATTTCTAGATATCAAAAAATGAAAAAGTGATTTAATTTATTTATTTTTTTAGAAAAAAGAGAACCCAAAGGACAGGACCCTGTTTTGATAGACAAACAATTCACTTCACTAAAAAAATAAAAATACAAATTCAACAAATAATGGGCCCCTTGTGTTTTCTAAAAGGTGTTGTGGAAGTATATTTCTCCCTCTGATTCTACTAAAATGTTGGACAAACAAATTACTGGACCCAAAACAAAAGAGAAATGGAAGTCACTGACGAGGGGGTTAATAAAATGATTGGTGAACAGAATGAAATGTTGCAAATGACTCAAACTTTCAACCAACTGAAAACAAAGAAAGCCAGCAGATGGTGTTGACCTTCTTATGAGCAAAAACCAAACTGAACAGGGAGTCCTCAGCCTCGTTATATAGTCTCCCTCAGCTGATGGCAATCAACGTCACAGGTGCTCCCAATAACTGCTGATTGGCATGGAAACCTGTGACACAGACTTTCATCTCTTTAATTAAGAACATACTGGATCAGTCCATAACGCAACCAAATATTTGAATCCAGCTGTTTCAATTTGAAATGTATTGTTATTTTGGAACTTTTCAAAAAGAGCTTCATGCTTATGACGCACAAAGCATCAAATAAACACTGATGTGATAAATTCACAACACTACCATCAAGTGTTCATGCATGTTTGGCTTCATGAGGCCATGTTACATATTCAAATGGATACAGGTTGTTTTGACATAAATGATCTTTTTCCTGTTTTGCTGACAGTAGCCTATATACTCAACAAATATCACCCATTTTATATAGCATGTAGCAAAACTCAGTCATTTCCCCTGTGTGTGTACAATGACAAACACCACAAATAAATCAGTGCACTGATACAAAAAGGGAACAAAATAGATATTGACTGTATTCGTACTGCACACTGACACATGATTGAAGTGGTTTTCACATTGAGTTTGCTCAGGTGCAACACGAGTGAGAGTGATTGGTAAACAGGGGGTTGCATTTTGAAGGCCAATGTTTCCAGGTGAATAAAGTCTCTCAGAAGATGCAATTTGTCCTTAGAGATTTGTAAAAAGTGTGATTTAAGATGATATTTGAATGAGACTAGAGGATTTTTGCTTTGAGTTTAGCAGATTAGAGTCACATTGTTGATACTTGAGCTTCAAGTGTTCAGAATTGTGTGCATAGTTCCATTTTTTGTGTATAAAATAGAGACAAACTGTAACAGTTATAGTCAAAAGTTTCAGTCACACTTTTTTTGACACAGCACACTGCTGCTATAACACTTATTTCACAGCTCAACTCTGCCCTCTATCACTGGAACTGTGCAGTGCAGCTACAGTACTTAAACTGTCATCTGTAGCTATAGTGTGGCAAGAAAACAAAGCATCATGTCTGCTTAGCTTTAAAATAGTTTCCTGGTGTAAAAAGATAACATTATGTGGATTTTTTTTTTATCAGTTTCTGACCTTTCAAACAAACACCTCATCTACTTTTTGTAACACACATAAAAACATACAGTATGAGCTGACGAGGCCCTCTGTCAGAATGCAATCAGAGAGCTGGCATGGCCACCTACCGGCTTCTGTGCGTCTCACCAGCCGTCTCAAATAGCCCTCACCATATGTTAACACTTTACTCCCCAAATACGCATGATGACAGCGTCGCTCTGTCTCTTTAAGACCTGGCGTGGAATGCTGTGGTTTGCCTAGGCGTTTGGGGTAGTGCCCTCACCCACACATAAACACAACCCTTAAAGTAACTGTGACTCACTCGCCTTAAAGGTCCCTCTCCTCTTGCATTCTTCAATGCCTATCCCTTCCTTGTCCGCCCATGTCAGGATGCCTCTTATGTTGTGTGACCTGTGTGATTTGGTTCACCAGATTGTTAAAATAAGATAATGTTTTGTCTTCATCAAGCAGGCGCTGTGAAGGAGTGTGGCAGCGTGTGTTTCCTGTTTCACTTGTTTGTTCGTTTGCCACAGGTGGAAAACGGAGAGTGTTGTTGTCTTTGGCCTCAATAACCCCAACACCTTTTTTTTTAAAGCTTCAAGCCATTTAAAATAGGAAACAAACATCTTGGCTTGCAGATGTCAGTCTGTGGAGGTTGTACTTCAATTAAATGTGTTGTGTGTGATAGATTAACAGATATCTAATACAAACAAATGAAAAATAAAACAATGTTTTAATGTGAAATATACATTTTTAGGGATGAATCAGCTGTTAATTAAAAAAGGCGAAAAAAACCCAACAACATTGATGCTTGTTTACCGAAGCAGAAGGATACCAAAGTCCTCACTGAGGCACTCGAAGCTTGAGCCACAGAGCCCTCCAGTGGTCACACACAGCAGTAGCTTTCCCCATGAATAGGATCAATAGGCAACCTCCCTTTATTAGATCCAGATTTGACCGTCTGAAGGCACAGATGAATGATTTTTGTAGTCTGGTGAGCAGCCCACATCGAGTTCAGCCTGTCAGACATGTCTGGGGGGACGTGGGGGAGGAAAGAGAGACGCGGGCCTCAAAGTAAAAGCCTTGAGAATGCGGGACAGGGGTAAACCCTAAACCTGAGAGCTCAGCTCAGGCCAGCAGCCTTCCAGGGAACAACACTTTTCTTATTGAGCCAGCAGGCCAGACCCAAATGAGAGGTGACAGCATATTCATTTCACTCTGTGTTTTTCTTTAAGGGCTTTTTAAAATGCTGCTGAATGATGAGTGGTCAGTGGATTTATAGTTCAGGGGATGATTTAGGCTTTCTAAATGGTGCTGCTCTTGCTTGTTCTGCTTTTTTCCACTAGAGCAGTCGTTTTCAGGGGCTTTATTTCAACCTAATGTTGTTCGTGTAGGGATGATTCCCTCCTGGCAACCAGGATTGATTTAAAATGTAAAGTGAGCAGCTTGTTTCCCATGCCCAGTCTGGACTCCAGGCAGGGTGTGTCCACACTTGCAGCTGAATTGACATCAGATAAGTGGTCTGGGAAATCCATGTATTTACCCTCAGAAGAAAAAAATCACAGTATTTAGTGCTATTGAAAAATGATACTATGCACTCACACACACTGAGTGCATAAAGAACAGAAACACAGCAGACACTCGCCCCACATCCTTTCTCTTCTCTTTTGATTAAGCACATACCAAAACATATTGTGTGTAATGGCAACATGCATTTGGTCTCGACACCATATGTCCTGCACAAACATCCAGCCTCTGAAGCTCTCGTCTCAGCATAACCCCGGGGGCAAGAATACCAAGACTGAACAGATGAGGTCACACAGTGGACGCATCAGCGCTTAGCTGCAGACCTGGTGAGTGGCGACACATCAGGAGGCATTGGGAGGTCGTTAATTTATAGGGATGCTATTACCTTCATAAATGCTTGCCTCATAAAATGAATGCCTTGCTTTAATTTAATACTTCCCCTTGCTAATTATCACTGCACACACAAGAGGTCTGCTGTCTGCACCCTGTTTGAGCTGGCTTCAATGGATATGCAGCGTAAGAGTTTTGATAAACTTCTTTAGATGAAATTGTTCCCTGCTCTAAGTTATGGTGAGTTTCTCCTGTAAAGATGAATGAACAATCAAAGCTTATAAACTCTTTCACAAGCTTATTTTTCAGGCATCAAAGAAGGTTTAGTCCATCTTGAGCACACTTTTTGAAGTGGTAACAGCTTCCTTACTAGCATTGTGATGGTCAAGCACAATAAGCATTACAAAATACATTTTAAATCTGTAAATTAGGTCTTTTACAAATCTTTCAAACTATAATTTAAACTTAAACTAAGACAGAAAGCTTTCACTCTTTTGAACCTGAACCCTGTCCTTACATGTTGTTCCACGTCTGGTTCATGACTGCCTGTAAGCTTACGTGAAAGGATTTGATATTCTGCCCTGCCTTCCCTGGTGCCACACTGCCATTTTCCCTCTCCCCGAGGAGTGAAAGAAAAGAGCTGGAATGGGACCGATCTCCATCTCCAGATCATCTCTCGGTAGCCCCCTTCAACTAAATAAATAAGTCATTACAGTTCAGAGTAAGGAGCTTCATTTACTCTAAGAGATGTAATCACAGATGTCTGTAGGTTGCCCACATCATCTCAAATACAAGTGTTTTTAGTGGAATCCCAAGAGAGGGATCTCTGAAATGTTAACAGTGAGGAAAGACTGGCAGAGGACTGCACAGTGGAATATGTGGAGGGCAGATTGTCTGGCCTTGCTACAGAGTTGTATTAAGTTTACTTTAAAAGTAAAGCAAGATGATTCAGTTCTTCGGTCTGTGCAACATTCTTAAAAACATGTATGGTGAACTTTATGTACGGGGAAGGAGTCACAGAAGAATGTCAGCCATCCACGAAAGGCATGATCACAACATCTACTGTGAATACAGTGACAAGAACATGAAGCTCTGGGTGGTGCAAGATTTCATTAGAAAAACAGACAGAAAAACAGAAGCATTTTTCAAAGTATGTATTTTTTACTCATTAATAAAACAGGACAACGCAATCCTTTTCAGAGAGACAATACAACCTATATGAATCACTTTTGAAAAATGACAAAGTGTTATTTGTAGTATAACATTTGCTGCTTTCTGGGGTGAATCAAGGGTTATAAATGAATTTCATGCATCAATCTGTGTTGAATTTATGGTTTGTTGGATTTTGTGTTTGTTTTGTATGTGGACCCCAGGAAGAGTACCTGCTGCATTAGTGGCAGCTAATGGGGATCTGAAAAGGGAATAAAGGACTCAATTAGCATTATGTACTAATACTATACTTCAGGTATAAAACAGTGGATTTTAATTTAAAACAATTACACCAAAGTGTCTGACACCATTCACACCTGACTCACAGTGCTGTTCCCTCAAACTCTTCAAATGTTATCTAATAAAATGGATTTAACTTTAAATGTGATGTTTCCATGCTGATTTAAAAGAAACTCATTACTAAAAAGTATCATTTATGTCATTGAGGTTTCCAGCAAAAGCTTTTTTTGAGTTTAAAAGAAGACACTTTTTTTTTACATAAATTCCTAATAGGACCAATAATGCTAATTTCTTTATATGTTTTACTATTGTGAGTTCTTTATAACATCCAAAATTAGTACATTATATCCTGTAAAGCTGTTATTTTTTCTTTATTTTGGAGAAATTAGTAGTTGCTGTTCGAATGTGTTAGAAAACTTCTTCTACTGTATCCTGAGGAAGCCAACACAGCAGGCACATGAATGCCATTTTTCAGTCAAACGGATGTTGGGATTTCCGTCCATTGTTTCTTGCTGGGAAGACTATTATCAATGTTGTTGTTTTTAATCATTGCATTAGGAAACGGTGCGACAAACACAGGGTCTACACGGTGATGAAAGACGACCTTTTTACCAGATGACCCCAACACTGTAAAAAAAACAAAAAAAAAAAAAACAGGGAAGTTTAATGTGTAGACTTATTTGTGAGTGGTTCACGTTTGTGTATTTCGAAAAACTTGAGTGTTTTTATCTCTTTTCTTCCAGCCCTTCCTTACTGTTGGGAAACCCATCTGGCTATCATTTATCTGAGAGAAGAATAAAACTATATGACCTGCAATAAGGTCTTCGCCTCACCTGACCTGTTAAACAGCAGCCAGAACATCATTTTAGGATGGATGCGTAATGGACGGGTGAAAGGGGCTTATATTAGACTCATCTTTGACACCACTTTTGGTTCTCCACTGCAAACAAAGTTCCAGGTTTCCTCTCTTTTTCACTCGGGTTGCCCTGCGTGAAATAGCGACCTTGATGAGGCTATAAAATGCCACGGTTGGGCGACTTTCCTCACCGTGAATTGCCCCACATCCTTTGGGGGAACTCTTGGTCGAAGATGAGGGCTGCAATGTGAAGGAAATGAAGTTAGTGAAGTGAGTGGGGTCAACTGGGCAGGAAAAGACAAACCCACTGCAGAGGAACTCGTGCTGTGGGTGTATTCCTGCGGGAACTGTCACTACGAGGACAGACAGGAACATGGAGGAAGATCTGAACACAAACACCACAGTAGATGCTGCTTCTGATTGATAATCAAATGAATTAAACTCAATATAAATGTTTATATCTAGGTGTTCCTCATAACAAAATGAAATAGTGGCTTATTCTGGAAAGCAGATGTAAACATTGATAGATTGTCTAAATGTACTCAGGAAATTCACACACAGTTATTTGTGTTATTAGTTGTGAATGAGAATGTAGTTTGGTATGAAAAAATAAAGAATGAAAAAATGACTATAAAAGAAAAGTGTGTGATGAAATGCTCTCTGGTCGTCCATCTCTGACTTATTTGTCCACCTCTTTAATCTTAAAATAAACTTTACAGAATAGAGAGCAAACAATGACATCTTCATAGAAGAAAATAACATTGTTTTGGGATGTCTTTGGTGCTTTTGGAGCTTTCAAACTGTTCACAGCAACCGCATGCACAACCGCTGTGTTGATATTTGAAGTCCTGCGTCTTCATCTCTTCTAAGAATGATACTTAAGACTCGAATCTCGGAACAATTAAAAATAATCTCCTCTTTTGAAAGATTTTTCTCCACCAAAAGGCTTTATAAAGCAGATTTATGACGCCCTTTTCTCCCTGCTTTTCCCTTATTTCATGGTTCAGTGGCCTCACACGGGCAAGGGGAGGTTTTCTCTCGCTGCTCATTGGTCGCGGCTCTCCCATCTCAGCAACATTTCCATTCATGCACCCTGCGCTCCTTTTCAGCCCCTTTCTAAATAACTCACTGTCATCAGCATTGGAAAACAGCATTGCCAGGACGGGACTAATTAGTTGAAAATTGGTAGAAGAGTGATCAGATCGAAAAAAAGACCCGACGAGCTGCACAGAAACGACAGGTGAGTGAGAAAAAGTTGATTCGTGTTCGCTGAAGTCGTGCTTGGGTAAACTCTGCGGCTAAGATGTGCATGCATGAGGACAATAAGTCATTGCCTCTCGTTAAATGTGTATCATTGTTATTAGATGCATTGTAAGAAGATGCACGCCAATCGGTATAAAAGAGGTGGAGATTCGGAATGACTGTGACAGTGCAACAAAACTTACGCATCTGACTTCAACTTTGTTTTGATGACTGTGTGGGTTATCATCAAATTTGTTTTAAATGTTACCTTATTGGAAATCGGGGTTGAATTTAAGTTTAACAATCGAACAATACTATTATTGTGTCAGCTCAAGTAATCGCAGTCTCATAAGTCTGTGCGTAAGAACAAAATGGAATGCGTATTAGCTGAAAATCAGTTGGCTCTCGTTTATGATGGATAACAGCAAGGTAAGATGCTTAAAATGTAACACTAGAGGGGTCCCAGCCCACGGGGCTGTCTCGGAGGGAGGTTCACGCCGTTATTCACCAGTCCTCCTCTGTCTAATTGGCTGCAGATGCGGTACCCTATGCTCCTTTTACCGCGCAGAAATTGGATGCATTTGGAGAACTTTATGAGGCGAGCCTTGCGTTTGCCTGCAGAAGTCGAGAGGACAAAAAAAAAAAAAAACATTGGTCCCATACATGTATTTAAACTGTGCCACATTCATATAGGCTATAAGCCCTCTTTCCTCGGCTAATTTATCAGGAGGCAGGCATTCCACACAAAAAGTGAAATTGTGCAGTAAAAGGAGAAATTGTATAGTGTCATTAAACCCCTGATAGCGTGTGGAGAGGTATTTCTCTCTGTGTATTTTCATTGTTACATTTTTCGTTCCTTCTTTTTGCTGAATTACCCTGTCAGGTATTGGCCTGAGATCACAGGGCCTGCAATCTGCATCCCCCAATAATTAGACTAAAACGTAGTGTCGCTTCAAGGTTCCTGATTGTATATTTATAATCCTGACAGGTCAGAGCTCTGAACAGGCTACTGAACAGGAGAAGGGCGTCCCAATGGCCCTGTTAAGATACATGGAACTTTAACGGCGCGTCCAGGTGCTAATATAGAGGTCCATATATATTCATATGCTTAATCACACAGTCTATATAACGGCCATTTGTGGTGGTATGTGCCACTGCCTCCTAATAATTGCACGGGGAGGGAAGGGCTAAAGACACCGTCCTCTAAGTGCCCTTTCACCCTAGACTTTGTAAGCTGCACTTATTAAAGCGAAAAGTGTTTCAATATGTGGTAAGCTTGAGGGGAAAACGTGATGGGGGTTGGGATGGGGCCCTCTTCTTCTTCTTACTGCCCAGCTCCTATTGGAGTAATTCATCCATGTTAGCAGTAGTTCAGTGGTGTAATTTCCATCTGTTGGTGTTGTTAATGTACGAGAAGATGTAATTAAAACGTACCCGTATCTAATACCCCGACCATGCAAGAAAAAAAAAACCTCCTCTCAGAATGAATCAGGGGATTATGTGTGCAGTCAGACATACAGGGGGCCATTAAGCAAATTTGACTTCCCCTTTATTTTGCTGGAAGTGGTAACCCATGAGTGCCCTGTGTGGAAGTTCACAAAACCCGCGGAACTTTGTGGATGTTTGCTGTTCAGCACAGAGCTGTCATGTCAAGTGTGGGCCAAGTGATGTCTTTATAACAACATCTAGTTTTTTTGTTTTTTTTAATTGTTCATTTTTTAAGAAAGAGAAAGAGTTTCAAAATGTTAAATCGAAATGACGACTTTGATAATAATTGTATAATTAATTATCTTCCGTTCCCCTTCCCCAGGGCCGACTGGACACTCAGCACACCTGAGCCTGTCTGTCAAGTAGACATGTTTCAGACTGTTCCTGACACGTCGTCTTACGTCAAGGTAAGACACCGCCGCCTCTACCGCCAGGTAAAGTTGGAAGGACAAACTGGGGTCTTCTCTTTTTCTTCCAACTCACTCAGGCTGTGATGACCAGCCGTCTTTTCGACAATTATTCAGCAGGAGATATTTTCATCCGAGTGTTAACCTGACTTTCAAAATACTCTGTTTACAAATGTAATGAGCAAAATGAAAAAAGAGAGACCTGTTTAAAATAATTTCACTTCAACACCTGCAAATATACATTTCGTTTCCAGTCCAGAAGGCTTCTGTTAAGACACATTATCCAGTTTGACGTCATCTATCTCCCTCCCTCTCTCTCTCTTTCTCTGTCTCTCTCTCCCCGCCACAGTTCTGACAGTGTAAATAAAGCAAACAGCGCACATCTGGTTTTCACATAACAAATGCATCGCGTCTCATATGGCGCATGAATACCTGCAACTGCTACATACCTGAGACACTGGAAGCATTAAGAAATAGTTCTTTTTTTATATATACATAATCGTCTCTGACCATATAATGTCCACTGAATACCAGGGCCAGTGTGCACTTTGCTCGCTCTCGTGCCAGTTAATTTGGCTGGCTGCTTGGCGTTTGCTCACATCCATCATAACACAGCCGAGGGTGACTGCTCGGATTGTGCCTCATTAAAATGGGCCATTGTGCAGGGGCAAGCTTTGGTAATATCTTCATAATCAAGGTATTTTTCCAAGAGAGACCTGTGAGTGTTTTGAAGACTTGTCCCCCCCTTTGAATAAGGGCTCTTTTCATCCAGCTTCAGCGTTTGTGCCACGACTGGGAGACTCAGCGTTTCAGTATTCGCACACAATTCCTGATTTGTGATGAGAAAATTGAATATAGGAGTGTTTTAAGGAATAAATGTGCTTTTAAACGAGTCTCTCCACTCTCCCCTAAAGAGAGGAGGTCAATGAGGGACAAAGCAAAATATGGAGTTTGAGTTTTAAAACCCTTTTTAGGAGTTATCTCTCAGTTTCAGATCAGATATTCTACACTCAGCTCTGGAAATGCAGCCTCGATTATTTATGTTTGATTTGACTCCAATAATGTTATTTTTCTTTTCTACCCGGGCTCAGAGTTTGCGTGTAGTTTTTGCGTGCGAGTGTCTCCCTCACTGGCTCACTCACATTCAGGAGATATTGGTCAGAATGTGGCACGCCTCAATACAGAATTGAAAGAAATATTCCCCATTCAAGCGAATCCACGGCCCAGCATTTGGTTTTGTTTGGTTAAGGCCAGGCGAGACTGGAACTCTCCAATAAAAATAAATCTCAAATTAATTATGGCCTAGAGCGAGGGGCCAGACAGTTCGTGCTTATGTGTGCTGCAGACTCCACGTTTTGCCCTCAGTATTTTGACTCAGGCTGCCTTCTAGCCCGGGAGGAGGAATGATCTGAATAAAAGTCTGCAGTCTAATAAACAGCAAACTTCGCCGGCTCACACTGACTGGGACTATTTCTTTGGTAGAATAACACTCAAATAGTTTCCCATAAAAGTCATTATTTTCATCATTCCTTACCTCAGGACTGCGAGCCTGTGGTACTCTTGTACCTTCAATCCACACTGTAAAAAATGTGATAAAAAAAACAAGAAAGATAATTTGTTTAGGGCACCTCAGTTTGGTTTTGGGAACTTTGATCAGTACCTTTATCTTGATCAGAGATTTCACAATAGTTTTTTCAAAAGTCTACTTGATTAAAGAAATCTATTTAAGTGTAATTCACTTTTTATGTCTCCTCTCTGACTGCTTGTCTTTAGTTGTAAGGCCTAATTGACAAATAAAACCCTCTACTTTCTCTCGTCTAAGTCTGGGACCAAACCCTCCATACTCTAAATCTTAGTATACCTTCCCGTAAGCTGAAAAGGAAAGGATGAGCCAAACAGTTGAAGGACTGCTCAACTTAAACTCTGCATAGTGTCCGCCCACCTCTGGCTGGTTGCCCCATGCAGTGGAGAGAAAGAGGAGCTACTGGCTCGGGGTGTAAGGGAGAAATGTCTGGCTGTCTAGTTCCAGCGTAGAGCCAGATGTTCTGTGGTTCACTGTGTAAACCAACTTGCATCTGTTTATTGGCCTTCCAAAATGTTTGTTACCACTGTATTCATTATGGGTTTGGTAGGTCCTGGACCCCCAGTAGTTGTATTGATTTGTATGGCCAGGATGGCAGGTATTTGGACATAGAGAGTGAGGACTCTAAAGTAGTGTATGAGTGATGTTGTTTTTGTTTAATACAGTCAGATTTCTTGAGAAACATGAGGGTTTTGAGTCACTGACCAGTATTTGGTACATTTTCAGTCATATTTAAATACTGCAGTTCTATCTTTACATGACTTGAGCTACTTTAGGACTCAAAGGAGGAGTTGAGAGAGTAAGGTTGCATTATTAAAAATGGAAACAAAAACCAAGAGAAGCACGTTGCAGGGCAAAACAGAAAGAAGGACTAGAACATCTCAGGGGAATATTTCTATCTAGAACCCTGAATGGTGAATCACACGTAAAGCAGCTCTTTGATATTCTTTCTCATCACTGGCCCCTCCACAATAAAATGGATGAATGAAAGCCCCCTAGAGTCGGGAATGTATAGGAAAACAAAACAAAATAAAGTAAAACTATAATAATACAATTAAAAAAAAAGAAAGTAAATAAATAATAAAGAAACCAAACCAGTCAGCAAAGAGTTAAACAAGGTGTCTCCCTTAATTACACGAGTCTGAACTGGCCTCAGGCAGGAGAAGCCTTGACCCTTAGCAGGATCCAGATGTGGTGGTCCCAAGGGTGGGGGCCCTCAGCCCCACCACCAGACCCCCAAGTCGAGAGCAGACAGGCCGGCCCTGCTGTCAGTCGCTGCGGCGGCGCGCTCTCTGTTTGGCCATTCAGAGGCCGCTCCCCGAGGCAGAACCCCAACACTGCAAAAAATATTCACTATTATTGTTTTCAACTAAACATACGGGCGGCGTGATAAGTAACATTCACTTCTATCTAAAATAAAGTTGTTGTTTTTTCTTTGTTTGTTTGTTTTTCCTGTCAAATGGCAGTTGTGACAGTCGTGGGTAGTGGGCTATTTCTTATAGTGAAAAATCCACAGCTATTAAAAATATATAATCTGGAAGGACTGCATATTTTGAATTCTTTAAATATATGTTACCTAGTGTTTTATGAATTATACGCTTGTTTCGTTTGTCTTTGGAAAAATAAACACTAAGAAGGTCAATGTGACATCATGTCTGTGAAAAAACAGACTCTTTTTGCAGTGTTATTGGTCTGGTCACGTTCATAGCCGGCTCCATGTCTCACATCTGCACTAAAATTATGCTTGAATTGATGAGGGCAATTTTATAGGGCAGACGAGAGGGGAAAAAATACCTGGGGGTGGGGATTAGGGGTTTGTTTTTTTTCTTTCTGAGCTCAGACGAGTGGGGAGGAACTATTACATATCAATACATAACTCCGAAATGTATATTATATTGTTAAAATCCATAACAGTCCACACAGTGTCTCAGTTTCAAGTGCTCTCTTGCTGATGCAGGCTGCAGTTTATTCAAGTCCTGTACTGAACAGCAGACACACACGTGTAGCACAGACCCACAGACTGTAGTGCGGTTAGGAGCTGAATGCTTGGATTTTATTAATGGTGTCTCAGGAAAACTTCACAGAAGCTTCCCAGAGAGCTGCAAGGGGGAAAAAGACAAGACTGCAACAACTCCTGTAGGTGTTCAGGTTTCTCCTGTTTTGATTTAGAGCTCCTTCAGCAGCTTGTCTGAGAAACATCTGTCCAAAATCAAAGATAAACTTTATTTAATGTATCACTTTCACTGTGAAATATAGTATAAAACAGAGAAAGGGCTGATTTACAGAAGGCTGGAGGCATGGCCAGATGCAAGTCTGAAGTGTAGGCGTGAACTGAAAGTGCTCTAAAACACGAGATCAAATAACCTGTGAAAGTAAAGCGCACTCCCTAAAACCTCAGCTGAATGTGTGCAGAAATAATTCATACCTCGGACAAATAATAAACGCTTACACACTATCTGTGGCATTACTGGGAAGCAAACAACACAACCCATTTTTACAGCAGGCTCCATTGCAATGGCTGTGCACAACGCAGGCAGTCATCCTGTAAATATTTCCGAGCAGAAAAACATAACAGCGGAGTGAGCACTCAATTGTTTTCCCTGCTTATCTCTCTGGGACAGTATCCTGCTTTTTTGAAGGCAGGGCTTTCTGTGACACACAGCTTCCTTCTCAACCTTCTCAACAGTGGTGACTTCACTTCCCAAATTTAGAGGAAAGAAAAAACTCAATCCGGTAAAAGTGTCTCTTTCTCTCCGCCACATACCGGGGGCTGGAATTAATACAGGAGCGTGTCATGTTCGGGATATTGTCGGGGTCCGCTGAAAATTGCGCAAAATGGACGGAACTATTAAGGTAAGGGTGGAGAACGGGGTGTATGAGTTTGTGGGAGACTGCTTTTTCGGAGTTGCGCCTCCTTTTTTTAAGCAATGGGTTGAAATGCCCCTGTGTGCTGGTCTGTGAGCAGGGACCTCTGATCTGACGACGATGAGCGGCTTTTTTCTCTCAGTCTGAAAGCGGTAATCAGATTTCCTTATTTTGAATCATCCTTTGAAAGCATCGGCTCTCCTCTTTTAAAATCTGGCTGGTTATGAGGAAACGCTACGATGTTGATTTAGATCAGAATCACGCTTCGGATTTGGGGACGAAGCGCACAATTACGCACGTCTGGAAGGATGAAAATGAGTCTTTATGTGTTCGGGCAACATGTTGTAGACTTACTTTTATGTGAGTATAACTTATCCACGAGTTTAAAGATTTAGTTTAGTCTGGTCAGCGGGGATTGAGCAATAGCCATGACTGGATGTACCGCTGGATATGATGTGTAGAGCTGCGCAACGACGGTGTGGCACATCGCCCGGCTCAGGCAGCAGATCCTGTCATGGGTCAAAAACTGTCATAGTTTGCTATTTAATAAACAAATCATCTTGTTTTCTTTGTTACTGTTGATTATTTTTACTCCTCTGCCTCCGCCGTACAGAGAGTTTTGTCGAAGTGTAATGAAAGCTGTCATTTGGTAACTTCGCGGGGTAACTGCTCAGTTTGCAAAACTTAAAAACCGCAGGTCTTCACAATGGTACACTGGCTTGCTCCTCTTATAGTTACACAACTATTTTGAAATGGTATGTTGGTAGTCAAGAGCTCTGCTGTGCTCTAACACTGGCTACTGGCCCCCGACAGTCAAATTCCAGATGCATTATGGCTGCGGTCACCAGATGTTGAATGGCAAGTCCCGATTAGTTCGCCCTGCGATGCTTCAGTCTGTGTCCTCCAGTTAACAAGTGGAGGCTCAGAAGACTGCAGCATCTGCATTTACTCTCATGTTGCTGAAAAGTGATGCGACTTGTTTTCTGTTGGAAATTTAAAGTAGCGGCTTTGCGGCGGCTGGGTGTGGTGTGAGTTTTGGAAGAGTGTAAACGTTGGCCAGACAAGAATGTCAGGCTGCATATAGTCACTTAGATCCCGTCATTTACCGCTCACAACCCTGTGCTTGTTTTCTTATGTATCGGGGTTGAATGCCGCGCAGTTGGAGGACATGTATGCCTCAGCTTGGATGTTTGAAACAAAGCAAGAGGTTGCTACAATTAATGTAATCATAATTGAATCCTCGGGTATAAATGACTGGCTGCTAGCTGCATTCATGCTCGCTAAAGGAAAGGAAGGGCTCTCTAGCCATGAGAGCTTCCTGTTCTACACAATCTTTTCCTGACAGGTTTCCTCTTCCTCCTTAAACAAAGGGCAGGAATGCCCCCCCTGGGTGGCTCCTGCTAGATGGCTGTGTGTGAACGTCAAACAATCACACGTGTAGTCTGGATGTGGAGCTATTGCATATATCCAGTCTGCTCCAGACGCGTAGTGACGCATTTGGGGAGATAGACTGGGCTGACGTAAACAGAACAGAGGTGGCTCCCAGCAGGTGTCACACTCACACAATACATGTGATGGTGCCTGCAGTGCAACAGCTGAACTCTGACTTCTCCCCCTTTATTCTGCTACTCTTTCATAAAGTACTGTATTTTAACAAAAAATAAAATTCAGATCCTTTAAAGGTTTTGATAAAAACACATCATTTTACATTTTTTATATTCAGAATCTAGATGTTCAGATATGGTTCCCACAAGTGACAAAAAGCCACTGAGATTATCTGTGGACATTATGAGACTATGAGAAAAACACTGTAACTGTTAGCTCTCACTGGCAGTGTGTGTGTTCCCCGCAGATACTGGAAAGAAAACATAGGCACTGGTCTGGCACCAGTCTGACATCCTTTCAGCTTCTCTTCACGACTGCGGTGTGTCCTATTTTTAAAAAAACCTTTATAATCTTGATAGATTCCAACCACTTGCCAATCATGGTTCCAATTGTCCGGGCTGATATGTCAGAGTAAATATAATGTGCAACAGTCATAATATTTAACTCAGCTCTTATCTGGTCGTAATGAGACATTCCCTCACTCTTCTACACTTTATCATCCGCAGACTGGCTGCTGTGCTGTGCTCAGATAGAGCCACACTGCCAGGGCTCAGACTGTGATGGATCCACTGATGAAATCATTGGAAAATCTAATTTTGGCGAGATGGTTAAAAGTGTTTGAGAAGTTCAGCTTTTTCATCCACCTATCACCCTAAAGAGTAGCAGTTTTTTATATTAGTACAAACTTGTGTCTCGAATTTGAAACACGTTATAAGTCATATTTGACTTGCTGTTAATGAGATAATACATGACACTGAGTCAAAGCCTTGCTTTTTATTTGTTTTATTGTGTCAGTTTGTGCGTGTTAGTTATTCAGCTACATTTTTATAATCAAAAGCATGTTTTCCAAGTTTATCCTCGCTTATTTTTCTACTTTAAGAACTCAGATCTCTCTGAAACATGCAGCATCATCTGTTTTCTTTTTTTATGTACAAGTCAAAATTACAATCATAGCCACTTGACATGGTTTTAATTATTGAGAAGCAGCTCTAACCGCTTGTCATAAAAGACAACATGTTGCGATTTTTGTTGTTAAGACTTTTTTTTTTTTAATGCAGCGTCAAAATGGAGATGTAAGAGATCAGCAATACCACAGTCATCAAAGTGTTTTGGTGTATGTTCACAGACATACATGCTAATGTCGACCTCTTCTCACAACAATGACAACATGTGCTTCAAAAGGAAGCCTTTACAATCAGTGAAAGGATAAGTGAAAAATTTGTGCTTGCATGAAATGTCTTAGAATGGAATGATATTGAAGTTCGGTGGGATCATGAGGATTTTGCTTTTCATTTTCGTGAACGCAAAAAGCTACGTGTTGGAAATATTGATCAATGAATATCAAGTAGCATTTTCTCCCTGAAGCAGATATGTGGCATTTGGAATGAAATAATTCAGTCCTTTGGAATTAGACACGTCTCGGTCTAAGCTGTGCCATCAGATCCAGATGTGCATCAGACCCGAGCCTAATCCTCAGCAGAACCATATGACTGGTGATTTCATTTGATATTCTGACTTATAGTTTTTCTGTTTGTGTAAAACTTTTAGAAGAATGATAGATGGTGTTATTAACTACTAAGGCCCTGTCATCAAGTTATCATAGAGCAGTTCCTACTCTATGCCAGCTGAAGTTGCCTGGCACAGATCTAGGATGGTGACAGTGCCTGGTTCTGTTTTCTGTCAAACTCTAAGCAGTGACATCTGCATGTTAAAATGTAAGCCATCAAGTGAACAATCAATGCATGTGTCCAAGACATTACACGAGCATGTTTGAAACCACGTAATAACTTGGCCGGCTCTGAGTTTCTGCGTTTGTTTGCTTTAATAAACTGACATTGCTCCAGCTGAGCCACAGCAGAGGGGTCAGTGTAGCTGTGACACCCCCCCTCCCCATAACCCAAACCCGCTTCTGTTGAGCCATCAGCTGCTCAAAACAGACACGTCAGGGTATGACAGAGGATTTGAAGTCAAGAAGATACTGATTATAGCAGTAAGGAGAAAGAAAGTTCTAATGAAACCAGAATTCCGTGAATCCTGAAACCCTGTCATTCAATGTGATAATTCAAGACAACATTTTTTTGTGAGTTAAAAAAGAACATCTGAATGTATGAACAAATAACGTCAGTAACGCCCAAGCTTACAACTCTGTCTTACTCCACTTTGGGCTTGATTGAAGTCATCCTAACATCAACAGGAAGCTAAAGTTGCTACATGGGCTGTGTACACAAACTACTGTGGATGCCAGACTGCGATATGACCAATAACTGCACGTAATTGCTGTAAACAAAAATACACAAGAGAATTCAAATATGATATCACAAGATTCTGGTATGTGTCAAACGAGAGACCTGTTTACTCATCAAGGGTTAGATGAGAAGATTTATACCGCTCTTTTATTTGTCTGTTACATATTGAGCTACAGGTTAGCATAGCATAGAGAGGCAGAGTGAAGCAGCTAGCTGCCATGTATAATTTCTTTGATATGTAACAGTATTTAAAGTTAACTGCCAAGCAACCAAACAAATACCAACTCTTTAATTCAGTGTCTGTGAACAAAAGTCTACAACCAGGTAATTTGTAGAGATGTTCGTTAGTTGTTAGATTTGGAAGGGGTTAGGTAACCTGTTTTATTCCCCATCCAGGTGTAATGCTAAGCTAAGCTAACAAGTAGAATTTTGTAGTTTCATTTACAGGAGAATTGCTCAACAATACTTCCAATATTATCATTTTGCTCTCTGCAAAACAAGTTAGTTACCATATTTGTCAAGTATATCAATGTGCCTATTTAAGTGTGTTATTATTTAATTCTCAGTTACCAAATACATACCAAATGTGTGTTTTCTCCATCCACAGGAGGCGCTATCAGTGGTAAGTGAAGACCAGTCCTTATTTGAGCCTCCGTACGCTGCTGCTGCCCCTCTCCCCAAAACAGAAATGACTGCATCTGGCACACAGGACTACGGCCAGACCCACAAAATCAACCCCTTACCTCCACAGCAGGAGTGGATCAACCAGCCAGTGCGGGTCAACGTCAAGCGAGAATATGAGCACATGAATGGATCCAGGTAGGAATGACAACCATGTCCTGTGTCTTATTTGTTGTGGGCTTCATTTTTAAATAAGTGTAAGTGTATCTTATAAATAAGTGTATCTGTAGCTTTATGTGAAAATGTACATAACTAAGGTTGCTTTTACTTGCCTTTTTTGACTACAATTACTGTTAACTTTTTGCTTTTAATCTTGTGGCCATGGCAAGTTTAGAGCTAAAAAATATTGTGCCAAAGTCAGTGCCTGGGAAAGATAAAACAACACCAAATGCATCAGCTGATAATATTTCCACAACTTTCTTCTTTGTGTGTATTTATGTAGCAGGGAGTCTCCAGTAGACTGCAGTGTTGGTAAATGTAATAAGCTGGTGGGGAGTAATGACACTTCATCTCAGATGAACTATGGAAACTACATGGACGAGAAGAATGCCCCTCCCCCAAACATGACCACCAATGAGCGGAGAGTCATTGTACCTGCAGGTGAGAATAACTTTTTCAACAATATGCTTGAATGTGTAGTCATAAAACCTGTAAACCTGTATCAGTGTATTCATTGAAAGAAAATGCCCCTGGTTTTTTTTCCATGCTGCCATTGTGATTAGAGATATTGTTACTCTGCTTTTGGGTATAATTTTGGAAAGCTGTAAATGTTTTATGGGTCTCATTTCTATTTAGCTGGTTCATTGGGTAAACCATTGTTCCAGTGTTTTATGCCACTCGTGGGAGCACAAATGAGTTTGTGCAGGTAGAGATGTGCTAGTTTTCCAGACCTATATGATTTTTAATGGTTTAACAAATATGATCTTTCAGTATGTAAAATCAGATAGTTCAGGGAGTAACAAGTGCAGCTTTAGCCGTACAAAAACAAATTTGAATGTCTAAGTTGATTATGTTGTTACACTTCAGCCAGAAAGCCAGAGAGAATCACTGTATTTTCCCATGATTAAGAACATGTGATGTATCAAAATGAAAGGCAGCCTTGGTACATTTTCCATTTTAAAGGCTATTGAAATGTTATTGCTAAACTGAGGCAAACGGCCACTCATCTACTAACCTAATAGTAGCTAAACATGGACGCCACTCCTTAACCACAAGTGGTAAGTTTGGGGTTTTGGTTTCCAAATGTGCTGCACTATGTATCAGGCTTAGGTCAGGTACTCACAAATACTGTGTTTATGCTGATTCTTAAACGGGGTGGTTTGAAATGTGTTGCGAAGGTCTAGAAATAACAAGAAAGGATTTCAGCGTCAATTCTACTTTGTGGAAGATATTCCCTTGAAACCTTATATGACTCATCTCCCTCATGCTAACCCTGTCCATGTGATAAAAATAAAACAAAGAATATTTACAACTTTCTGAACAAGGTCTGCTACTGATATAAAACTCTGTTTCCAATTTGTTCATTTCTCCCCTGTACTTACCTTTCCAGATATGAGGCTCTTCCAACTGTCAAAGAGTCTGTCCAGAAACAACTGTGCAATGTAGTCAAACTTCCTCTCTCTCTCTTCTTCTTCTGTCCACCTGTAGACCCATCTTTGTGGTCCCAGGACCACGTGCGCCAGTGGCTTGAGTGGGCGATCAAAGAGTATGGCCTGTTAGAGATTGACACAGCCATGTTTCAGAACACAGACGGCAAAGAGCTCTGCAAGATGGGCAAGGACGACTTCCTCCGGCTCACCACCATGTACAACGCCGAAGTGCTTCTCTCTCATCTCAATTACCTCAGGGAAAGTGAGTACTATCAATCAAATATTGGAAAAAAATTGAAGTGAAAACAGACACAAATGTAGAGAATATTTAAGATATTTCCACAACATGAGGAAGTAATAGCACAGCTATTCTGGCATTCCCGCTTTACATCTTGCTTGTTTGTTCTGGAAGTAAAGTTTTCTTTGGCATCTGATTTTTCCCAAGAATGTAAGCGAAAATCAACATTCAAAACACAAGCCTCTTTTCATACACTTGTTTTTGTTTCTGGATGAAAAGTGAACCAAAAAAAAAAGCCAAACCAAAGCAGTGACACTTTTTGTGTCACCACACTGTTCTCATATTTCCATCAATTAACAGTGATACTGCTTTTACTGGAAACTCATTTCTCCATAATGGCAGCCCAGTATTAAGCAGGGCTCTGGAAACCAAGAAGGTTCTTTCCAGTCTCGAGATAACCATCGACTGCATCCCCCACTTGACTTTGCAGCGCCTTATTCCACATGGTCCTGAAAGATGAAGGCCAGGTGCATTGCCTCAGGAATCACGCTAGGCTTTTTGTCTTCAGCACGGCAAAGAAAGTTGATCTGCAATTTGCAATGGAGGCAACTAAATTTGAAGCTCTAACCTTTGAAGAGTTCCTGGATGCGATCCGGGTTCATATGTTTTGGCGGGGGAACTAAGCCGTTTTCTGAGGCAGTATGCAAATGATGTTTTAATATAAGATGTAACATCTGGCATGGCTGTTGGTTCGAATACACAGTGATGTCTGGTTCCTACAATAGTTACCCACTGTCCTCTGTAAGAATAAGATCATAAATGTTGTTATTGTCAGAGGAGATAGAAGAGTTTTTTCCTGAATTCTTCACATTCTGTGCTTTAAAACTGTGAGAGCTACTTCTGCTGTGGCTGCAGGATATCATGACACCACGTTGGGTGGAGTGACTGATGGCTCAACTAAATTTAACATTACTCCCAAAAAACTGCGATGGGCCTCAGTGTGATGTAATGGGAACTGTATTTTGTGGGTGTCAACAGTTTTCTCTATGCACAGCGTCTGGGCAAAGAGAGATGCTTGTCATGAGTATAACAGCCTCATTGTGCAGCACTGCAGCGGGTGGATCTGTCTGACCGCCACTGGGCACACTCCGCAGAGCAGTTTTCATTACGGCCACTGGCTGCGGGACTTAGCCACGGCTTAGGCGTGCTGCACCGCGACTTTGCCCAGCGCTGCCCTTTTTTTGATTTAGACCTTGTGTGTTTTGGAGACAGAAGAGATGTCTCGGGAATCCTCTCCACTTGCCAGTTGAAATTGCTTTGGATCGGTTCCCGACAATCAAAAAGATGAATGCGCCCGTCCCATGCCTGGACTGACTGACCTGTTTTAGGGCAGCTCTCTGAGAAGCAGGCAGTGTGTATTATTGACATTGGGAGCCTAAGGGCAAGAGGAACCATGTTAGTAAATGAATGTCTGAGGAAGACTGAGAGGGAGGAGGAAG
Organism: Notolabrus celidotus; assembly: GCF_009762535.1. Classification (NCBI taxonomy): domain Eukaryota; kingdom Metazoa; phylum Chordata; class Actinopteri; order Labriformes; family Labridae; genus Notolabrus; species Notolabrus celidotus. The sequence goes on from NC_048285.1 coordinate 9,667,955, forward strand.
AGGAGGAGGGTGGAGGCTTAATGTAGACCCTGCAGGCCTGATGATTTGGAAACTGAAGCCGTTCTCTTTTCCCCCCGCAGCACAAACAAACACAATCACAGACAAGGAGTAACCCCATCCAGAAAATAGACCTCTGGCTTCACTCACGAGCGCTGGAGCTTTGCCGAGCTTCCAGAATACAGAAACAGGGAAAGGAGGAAAGACTGGGCCAAGCCCTGGAAGTGTTAGCGATCTCAGGTCGTGTGATGTCCTCCTCCAATCTCATTTGCCAATCTTTCACACTTTACCCCCAATCCTCCAAAAATTGGATGGTTCAAGTGGGTAAGGCAGCATTTCATGCACATCTGTGTGCATCATGTGTGCCTTTTGTTCTGTTTATTGAACCTTTGATTAACATTCCTCAAAGTCATTAAGCTCTGTATGTACACTCGGCACGGGGCAAGGACACGCTTCCCCACCCTACAGCCATACGATAACAAAACATTCCTGCCACGTCATGTGCAGAAATATCATGCAGACACCCACACTGGTGCAACCGCTGGCACAATCTGAACATCTGTCTGGCTGCTCAGCTGCTTGCAGTAACAAGGGTAGTTGCCCATGCATTATTTTGGCCTCATTGTTGGTCACTTATCCAGATTTTTATAAGTAATGGCTGCCCGCACCCCAATGTGCTTTCAATTTGGAATGCAATTTGAGAATTTGTTCAAATTAGTCTGTCAAGGAGGGACCGCGGACTGTTTGCTTTATCGCACCCATGTAGGTCGGTTTGATACCACATGTGCTGGAATAGGAGCAGAGCAAAACCTCAGACAACGAAAGTCTGTATCCTCTGACAGAGAGATGCAAGAAGAGAGAGGGGGAATGAGAGGGAGGAGGGCATAAATGAGTCAGACGGGGGACAACTTAGAACAAATATACTAAGGATCTAAAATAACAACTGCAGAAATTGGATGAAGAAACGTGTCCTTGACAGATATATTTTACAGTAGTTATTTGAGGACAAGAGCACGAGGGTGTGAGCAGATGAAACAGTTCTGGTGGGCGAGTGTGAGCTAGAAAAATGAACTTGAGTTAAGGGCTGGACTATTTTAAAGAGTTGTGAGGAAATTGTCTGAGGTGGTCATGATTGAGTGCTGTTGGAGAACAGCAATAGTTCTGTTTCCCAGCTGTCGTTGTTGCTTGTGTGTCTGGGTGGATTTACAGCGAGGGAGTCAAGACAGAAAAGAGAAAGAGAGAGAGAGTGATAAGTCTGGGCTCCTGCAGTACTTGCAGCTCGCTTCAGAGTGGGGGACATTCTCGAGCCCTCAATAGTTTATACAGACCATAAACATCTGGGCTCGAAGGCTGAGTAGGGAAAAAGGAGGTCTGGAGAGCCCTGCCTCTCACTCTCTCTCCTCCTTCTCCCCTCACAACATTTTTATTGAGCTCCCCTTGCATTAGTTCTTTCTATTGGCAGATTATCACTGGTGCAGAGGGGCTCAGCAGTCTGGCTGTGCGCCCTTTGCTGTTAGCTGTCTGCTGTTAGCCACCATTACAGAGCAGTTTGTGGCTGCTCACTTGACTGCTGGGGTGCAGACACATCGTGCTACAGGAATTTATGTACATATCACATTAGCATAAGTGGAGGTGGATAATAAGCAGTTGCTATTCATGTAAACAGTGAGATGAGCTCAGCTGTAATTTAAGCTTGCTGCTTAGAGGTCTATTATACTTGTACTTGCAGCCCAGATGCCAGTTAAAAATGATAATTTGGGTCAATTTTGCAAAAGCTTGGAATTCTGTCAGTGATGTTTTGTGTGTGTGTGTGTGTGTGTGTGTGTGTGTGTGTGTGTGTGTGTGTGTGTGTGTGTGTGTGTGTGTGTGTGTGTGTGTGTGTGTGTGTGTGTGTGTTGAGCAGGAAGGGAGGGGAGGGGGGTCAACCAAAAAGCAAGGGTTGAATTATTTTCTACAGTACCTGGCATCCCTATGGTTAAATGAATTTTGGTGCTGTTATGGTGCCAGTACACCCCAACAAAAGTTCTTGCCAGATGCTTGGACTTCCAAACCTCATGATCCGATTGGTTAGGTAATGCCGCATTTAAACTTTTTCCTATCACCTCAGAACTTTCTGAGTGCAGACATTTAAGCTGAGACCTTTTAAATAGTGTGGTTCCAAAGGATAAAAGAATCACCAAAACAGTGTTCTTGCTATCTTCTTCATGTGGACTGTGAGTGGTGTTTTGCAATTCGTTTTGTGTCATCATACCTGTGAACGCATAGTTCATGCTGTAGCGCAGGTGTGATGTGCATTTGAATTACATGTGATTTTGTGGGCCGGAAAATGACTGTTACTTTGTCTCATGCAAGTTTTTGTGTCCCAGCTAAGGAGGACGGCATAATAATGAGACAGCTCTTTTTAAGATTAGATTGTAAATTCAACACATTGCTGATGTTAATCTCAGTCTCACTGTCTCTGACCTTTTGGTTGATTAGTTTGCTATCCAACCAGGAGTTCATTGAAGGGTGGATAATAGTTGCGCCTCCAGCTGATAGACAGGTGCAATACATGTTTAGGGAGACCGTATTTTCAAACCTCCAATTGTGACACTTTTAATTTTTACTGCAAACCCACATGTATGGGCTCATGGTGCTATTACATTTGCCTCAGCAGACAAAAAATCATGTCTCCCATGATCAACCAATCTGCCTTCTGCAACTCAGTATAGCATCAGTCCATTGAACGAAAGCTTTGATTGTGCTTCACAAGCCTGGGCAGCCTGTTTAAAGTGATTGTCACCAACATTTGTCTCATTGAAGCAGGTTGCAACAGTGCTATTTCCAGTTTGTACCCACTGTTTGTGTTTACTGGTTTTAATACAGCTTTGTATGTCAGCATTTCCATTGTAGGCAACTGAAAATGGACACCAACTGTGGATGTTAACTGTGGTACTTTTTGAAGGAAGTTGAATCTCTTATCCTGGAGCTCTTTGAAAAATGCTGACTTCCTTTTTGGCATGGCAGTTAGCCTACCTGAGTTTCTGCTGTCAGTATGATAAGCTGGGCAAGCTATGCAACAGGAGCCCATTGATATATTGGTATTATAGATATTTGTTGGAACACGGGACACAGAGCTTGATAATGGGAAGATCCCGGTCCAACTGGGGCGTGTGGTGACCCTATACATGTTAGCTTGGTGTGGTTGATGTTAGCCTTTCCTAAAACAGGAGAAATAAGACCTCTTTAAGTAACTGCACAGCACAAGTGTTGGATATAAGCCCAGAGTGAAAATAGCATCTTCCCAGTATGTTTAAACTGAGTATTTCCACTGATTAAGGAGGACAACGCTCACAGCTCACATGGTAGAATTCAACATCAGGGTCAAGTTGCATAATGCTGAAAACTAGACAAAAGTCTCGTGAAATATCTGATTTCATTGCTGTTTTTGCTCAGATATTGGCATTCGAGCTTGATCATTAAAATATTGTATACTTGCCTAGTATTCATACATGTGAGGAATTGATTACATTTTTAAAACATTTGACAAACACTGCAAACAATGTCGTTTAGCCATTTGGGGCATCAAGAGTTTTGGAAGGCACCACCTAATTGTCTCTGAAGTTTTGAGAGCTTATTGGATATTTCTCAAAGAGGCTGGTATGAAATGAGCTACACATTCCAGCATTATCCTATAGAGCTGAAATGATGACTTACTGTTGGCTGGAGCCCATCTGGCCCCCTCGAGGTGGCAAGATGCCCAAAAACAGGGTGACTGGAACCCTCAGTTTGTTGACAAAGCTCAGACCACATGTTTGAGGCAACAGTATCACATAGCTTTACAGAATAAACAGCTGGGGCCTGATGGAGGTCAATCACGATGCTGAACAAGCTGTCCAAGATCTCTGTCAATATTAAGGGGGTGCCAAATTGAAGGACAGGGCTTCTTTTTTTGAAAGACCTATCAGTCATAAGAGGAAGAGAAAAGAAAATTGTTTGTGAATGTTATGTAATCAAGCAGACTGTGAGCAGATGTGACTGGAAGGAAAGAAAGAGCGAGGGTCTTAAAGGCTGAACACTGGCCAGTGCTCCCACTGTGCTGTCAGATTACTGGGATGTGTTTGTTTTCTGAGAGAGGGAAGAAGCCGTCCAAATAAATAGGCAGCACGACCGGGACCCCCTCCACTAAACAGTCAGCTGTGTCCCTCTCTCCCTCGCAGACTTGCTCTCACTCTCTCCCGTACAGCAGTCCTGAATTTCTCTGCGGGGTGGTTTGAGGTTTTCTCAGCAATGCTGCCTGTTTGCCTGTCTGGGTCAGCCCACATATGTGGCACACAGTAGGAAAAGGGTTAATGGCCCCCTTCCTCCTCCCTTCTCTCCCTCCCCTTCTTTTTTTTCAGTCTGTCCATCTTTCTCTTACACTTTCTGGTTCATTCCAAAGATGGCATTTTGGTGGCCCGTTTGCCCCCGTGCGCTTAAACTCTGTGTGTGGAATTATTTTTGTACGGGGAGCTGCGTTTGATTGCTGTGCAGGGACCCAGCTTCATACAATGGCTCCCCTGTTCAGAGGCCCCCAGGTTTCTAAACTAGACCCAGAGCCTTGGGGGTGCCGTGGAGTAGGTAGGACTGGGAGGGGTGGGGTGTTGGGAGGTTAGAATACATTTGCGGAGCACCCCTTTCCCCCCTCCAGCCACCCCCTAAAAAAACAGACCCCTAGTCTGCCACCATGGGCCCCTTACCCCCTGTCCTTCCAGCAGTGCAGTCGGTTAGATCCTGAAATCTCAAGCCAAGCACATCACAAATCTTACTTTGCTTTTGACTGTTTTTTTCTTCTTCACATGATCCCATTCAGAAAATATATCTTCCCGACTCAGCAGCTTTCTGTAGCCATCGTAGTGCTAAATCTTAACACTCCCCACGTAGTAGCTGCTCTTGTGTTTTCTCTGTGCATTTTTGGCTCTGTTTTTCCACTCGCTGATTTATGCCTGGGGGCAGCTAAAATTAAGAGAGCATTTTGGTGCCGCCCAGGGTGCCTGTGTAAGTGCAGGAATGCAGTGCCGAGTTCTGCTCCATAAGGTGAAATGAATAGGCAACCATATGCAGACTCTTGCCTCCCTGACTTTATTATTCAAGAGTAAGAATTGCAGTTAAAACACTGACGGGCTCCAGGGTTTTTCCTGCATTTAAAGGACTGTCTGTGTTCTGGATCTACTTTATTTGGGACTAAATCTATATGACATGAATTATAATGGTATACTGAGACTATATTTTTAGGTTAAAGCAGGAACACAATTCAAGAAATGAAAAGGGCTCTGTAGTACCGAGTCACAGTAAATGAGCTGAACCTTCTACTGCCACCTGCTGGCTCTTAATACCCTGTGAGCTTTTTGTCACACAGTGCTCAGGATTACACTGGCATACAGTAAAAGAACAATGATCAGTTTTAAACATTGCATGATGTGAAATATTAATAATAATAATAAAAGCATTAAACATAGCATGTTACTCATAGCATGACTCACAGGATGCTCCTATTTTGAGATTTATTTAATAAGCATTTCTTAACGAGGTTGTCATGGACTAGTTTATGATCAGTCATATAAATGTTTAAAAATTAGATTTTTTTGTCTCACCACGCTCTCTTTTGTCTCATTGTATTACAGGTAGCTCATCGTTATCCTACAACACACCATCTCACACAGACCCATCCCCACGCCTGGCCGCCAAAGAGGGTAGGGACACGTTTTATTAAAAATGTTCTGAGGGATATCCTGATATCTCTGTGTACTTTGCACTGTTGTAACCGTTTTATATCAAGATGCGAGGTGAGATTTTTAGGCCTCATAAGATAAAGAACAGAATGAAAGACAAACAGAGTAGGAATCTGCGATAAACCATAAAAATGTTTCGTCTAATTCACAGTACCTGCAAGAATCAGACGCTCAGATACAAACAGAAACACAGACCACTCACACAAAACCAAACCACAGGCACTGATGCCCCTGACAACGCTCTGTGCAGGTGCACCTTTTATGATTCCAAAAACAATATGAGCCAAGCAGCCCTCTTTTTTTTTACTCAGATCTGCTGCCTGTGAGCGTACATAAAAGCTCCAAAGTGTTCTAACAGCAGAAACATATTAACAAGAAGACAAAAGCAGTGTGTTGATCAGATCTTTCAACAACAGCAGGGGTGAGAACAGAAGGTGAATGTGGCGATCCTGGAAGAGAAGCAGGGCGTAAGGCCTGTGAATGGGGTTGTTTGTTAGAGAGAGACACACATCATAGACAGGTGCTGCAGAAACAATGTGGATGGCAAACATGGCCGAGAGACGGATCGACTTTTTCAGGCCAGACTGGAGTTAAAAGGAGAGTGTGTTTGTGGTACTCCACAGTGTATGTGGTGAATGAATGGCAAAGGGAAAACAACCCTACAGTAAAAGATCAGAGGACTTTTATCATTGTGACGAACTTGCAGCTTCATATTTTACCCTTTTTAAACATATTGCATGTATTTTGCAGTTTGCTGTTTGAAAAGATCACTGTTAACCACATTAGTCTTTAACCTTATTCACATATGCTGAGTGTTGGCGAGGGAATATATATTTGATCCATCATTTGTTACACATTTTAGATATTTTTTAATCTCATCTCAAAAAGAAGACTTATTTTTATTAATACATGTTTATTAGCCTCAATTATCTCATTTATATCAGATACAATTAAACTCTAATACAAAAATTAAATATCAGCATTTTCTTAATTTTGGTCGGTTCATTTTTTAATTCTGTATTCTTTAAAGAAAATGACTGGTGTTTTGTTTAAAGAAGAAATTAACACTTTGTGATGCGGTTTGGAAGAAAAGTTCATGTATTGTCATGTTTTTATGGTATGTATATTTGTTTTGGATGAATGTTAGTGTTAAAGTCACATGGAGATGGGGTTTTGTCTGTTCTCTGTCATGTGAGAAGCTAGTTGTTTAAGTTTTCTGGATACAAAGATTTGAGACTGAGAAATCCAAAGTAAAGTAGAGATGCAACAGTCAAATGAGGCCAGCGGTAGCATTGGTAGCGATGCGAGAAAAAAAAAACTAGAGCTGAGTTTCTAAGAACAACGCCCACAGCAGCTCAGGATGATTGTCTTTTTCCTCTGGATACCTTTTCACTCTACAAACATTGTTTTTGCTGACACAACCCGACTCGCTGAATGCTGCCCGGCGTATCTCTTCAAAAAAACGCGACACATCCTTTACATCGGCTATATGGTGTCACCACCAGAGACGGGGAGAAAGGACTGCAATAACAGTGATAGCCTCGCTCACAGGATGAGGGGCCCTATCAAGGCAGGCTGAGAGGAAACACTAGGTCTGATAAGTGTCCAAGAATGCCCTCTGCCTCTCTCTATCGGCCCCAGTGGTGTGCATTAGCAGGCTGTGTACTTGTTCTCGCCCTGCTTCAATACCAATAGAGCAATGGGCAGGCCAGATAAGATTCTGCTCAGTCACCCCCGACCCTGGTCTTCCTGGTTCTCAGCGCCAGGTATTTAGACTGGCAGGAATAGAGGGTCACTCCCTTCAACAGCATTTCCCTTTCACAAGAGGTGACTTCTATTATGGGCTTCAGTAACACCGTGAGTGCTTCTTACTGTGTCCTGTGATCCCAGCTGATCTGCAGCCTCTGGTTTAGAGACTCAAACAGACTCAAAAGTTATGAAATCAAACTAAGTTATTAGACTGATTACATTTTAACTCACTGCTAGTAATGCTAATAGATTTGACATTAAAAATGCCCCTTTTAGTTTGACTAGAATTTTTAATCAAAATCGTAGTCTGGACTTTGTGGTTCAACAATAAAAAGAAGTCTTTCTGCAGGAGAATCCTTTATCGACCTTTTCCCAGAGCAACATTGCCAGATGTTCAAGTTCTTATTGCCTTCAGAGAACAGTCAAATACCATTCAGGCTCTTTGGGGTAGAGTAAGCACGAGCATGCAGCAGGAGACAACCCTTAATCTGCTCCAGACTCGGTGGTGTAAAATGCAATGTTATGAATAAAAGAGAGCATATAAAACACGGAATGCAGCAGCTATGAAAGAGAGTGTGTGTGTGTGTGTGTGTGTGTGTGTGTGTGTGTGTGTGTGTGTGTGTGTGTGTGTGTGTGTGTGTGTGTGTGTGTGTCTAACGTCTGTGTCTACAATATGCCTGTGGATAGGCTTTGTGTAGGTGGAATCCTAAATGCTTCAGTGTAGCATCTGTTACCCTCTGAATTTAAATGTGAGTGCATATGGTGAAAAGTTTGTATATTGTGCGTTGAATTTGTTTTTCCGTGTTTGGGTGTTGAGTTTGTTTAGAGTCTGTTTTTTTTTCCTTGGTGACTTTTTTGTACCTTTGTCAAGTTTTAGCTTCTGTTTGTGTCGCTGCTATGACATTTTGGAATTTTATAATTTGAAGCAAGGACACTCATATTCTCCGCTGCTTTTTTTTCCACCTCTGTGAATGAGAAAAGATGATGATGATGATTCACCTCTGTGAATATATTTATTTTGCTGCCACGTCAAACTGGCGGCTTGACTTGGATTGTCGTAGCAGTGTCACATTTATGCATTTAAAATTAAATTTCAAGAAGAAATCGAAGGTGCAACATCCTCTTTATAATGCAACCAATAAATTAGCATCTAGCGCTAACTTTGCATGTAGCTTGTGCTCTTTTTTATGAATGAATGTATCTGCAGGCGTGTTTCTGTGTCCGCTTCCTCTGTAGGGGTTATTCAGGTGCACCCACTGTTTCCCCACTAACTCTTGTTTTTTTGTCATAATTCCTCTTCTCTTCTGGCTCCTTCCTCACACAAACGGCTTTTTAAGCACCTGCATTATGGGTACTAAAAAAAGTTGACTCTGTCTGGGTCTCTCTCCTTGGCTCAGACTCCAGGTTAAAAACAGTGCATGACACGATAATCGCCTTCCCTCTCTCTAGCCACCCTCTGTGCTCCGTTGTTCTTTCTCTCCCACTCTATCTAGCTCTCTCTTTTGCTGTCTGCCTCTCTCTCCCGCTCTGTCTAGCACTCAGGCCTTGTTTTGACTAACTGGTCCTGCAGTCAAAGTCTCCCAGGAGCATGCACCACACCCCAGACCAGAGTGGAAACTGGCTCAAGTCGCAGTCAGAGCAAGGCCTGGAAAAATGAAGGAGGGGGGAGAGTGGGGGGGCTGGGGAAGAGGCAGCTCTGTGTGCACATTCAGGTCTGTGTCTGTGTTTGTATGGCTGGCTTGCCCCAAGAACCCCCGACCACTTGGGCTTTGTACATTTTACCTCTGCCGCTGCTTCTTTATTCTCCACCTTCGCTCAAACGTCCCTGCTTTTCACTCACTCCACTTAACCTCAGAGCTGAGTGATAATATTAGCAAAAGTTATAATTGTCTCTATTTTGCTTGCATGCTGTTGTTTTGGTAGTAAATGTCATACTCTGCTCATAGCCCCGCCACAGGTATCTTAAAAGGTAGAGGAGTCTATTTAGCTGGGCATCTCATGCAGCTCATACCAGACGGTAGCAGAGTTTGATGCCATTATTTTCTTTTCAAATTCCAATGTTGTGTTTCGTCTGACTCTTTTTTTCTGGTTACTTTTCTTCCCCCTTCCTTACGTTTCTTCTTCTCCTCTCTCTTTCTCAGTCCTTTTAATGCTTCAAGTCACTCTACCTCCATCTTTCCCCACTCTACTTCTCAATGAAATCGCTCTCTCTGTCTGTGCCTCCTTTACATTCTGTCTCATTCCTCTTTTTGCTTCTCCCCCATCATCCCCTCTCCTCTCCTCTCCTGTTTGTTACCCCCCTCTTTGCAAAAAATGGAGGTAGCCCTGATGTGTTTTTTGGGGTGGTGGGGAGTGAACGAGGGGGAGGTGGGCTGGCGGTGAGAAGAGGGGAAAAAAGGGCCAGTAAAACAAAGAGAGGTTGTCTGCAAGCGAGGCAGGCAGGAAACGCAAGTCTCCCAGGACTCTCCCCCAGTCGCTGCTCCTTGGCTATCCTGCCGGCCCACACCAGATTGAACCTGACAGCACCGCTGAGCCACGGCAGCCCGTCTGTTATTTGTCCCTTTTCTTCCTCTTTTTGTCTTAAATCATATTACTCTGTCCTTTTTTCATTTGTCTGATCATATTCTAATTTATACACTTTTTTTTTCTGAGCTTCAATCTCATACATTTCATGACTTTGTTCGTGTGTTATTACATTGTCACATTCATCGTCATGCTTTTTTACTCTAAAAGCAACCACAACCGCTCTGGTGATGTGCACAAGGAATGGGTGCTTAGCTTAAAAAAAGTCAGGGGTTAAAAGTTGAGGAGTTGGAGACTGGTGCAGAGATCAAGAGGGCCCTGAGCAGCAGGAAGTGTTTGCATTGGTGGATATCGTGCTTGAAAGAGACGGGAACACAAGGCAACAAAACAGCCTTTGATAGAAGCTCAAGACTCGTAATTGGATTTGAATCGTTTTTTACTTTTTCATCTGCAAATTAAGAAAACAAGTGAAACAATAGCCGCTTTCTTTGGCATGCAGTCTCTGTTTTTGTGTTTGCAAAGACTTTAAAAAAAACTAGAGTTGAGTTTTTCTGCAGGGAGCCACAGTTTAATTCAATATACCTATTAAGTGAAAAGTAGGAACGTCAAGACGTCAACATGTTCTTGTCCACAGGAGGGCAGTATTGTACAGCGTGTAGAGGAGGTTGTTCATGCAGTAGAAGCTGGTGATGAATTAGATGTCACTGAATGTTCCTCTGGAGTGGTTGCAGGAGGTTAAAAGGTCAAGATTGCAACTTTCAATTTCACAGCTTAGTTTTGTTTGTCATTGTGCACTGCGATACATGAAACAACCCATGAAACAACACGGGCATAGAGGGCTATAAATAGGAGGGAGAAGTGTTGTCCTGTAGGGGACAGTAAGTCCAACAACAGTGGTGACTCAGGTCTAACAATCAGCCTCAGCAGCATTTGCTTCCAAAATTTACGAGTGAGATTCAGTAGAAAGGGGGAGAATATGAGCACATATGAGAGGGAGGTGTACTGCAAAGTGACAAGGAAAGTTGATTACATAACTAGGATCACTACTATTTCACAAACCAGATAAATAACCAGATATCACATTTTGAAAGCTCTACTAGTCCTCAGACTTTAAACTCCTCCCCCAGCCTGCAGAAAACCCTGTTATGACTGAAAGAGTGCTTGTTCCTGTCAATCTCAGCAGACGGAGAAACTAAGTAAAGAGCCAGAAACCAAACTCTAAAATGAAGAGTCCGCAGAGTGAGCCCTAAATAATAGAACGGCTTCACCTTCACCTGTAGGTTAAATAGCTCAGACAGCACACTCTGTGCCACCCCCAAAGCTTGCTGCTAACTTGTTATGTTTGCCGGTTCATTTTTGGCCTTGATGACAGGATCCCCAAAACAACAGATTAAAGAAAAAGTTAAAACAGACTCGGTGGAAGTAAGTCAAGAGGGACTTGTCAACATAAAAAAAATGTCCGCAGGCACAAGAAGCATTGCACGGTGTTAAAATTTAAATTCATCTTGTTATTAATTAAAATCCCCGGGTACTTGTCGTTCCCTTCAAAGTCTTCCACTTGTCCCATGATACTGCCGAGTAGCTGAGGGCTGTAGCTCAAAATCGATACAGTTGGCCAAGTTTTCATCATGTGTAGTCATAGAAATACCCTGTCAAGTATAAATGAATGATGTATGTATTTAAAGAAGGCAGGTCTACAGCTGATTTCAATAGCATTGAGAGTGCCAGAATAAACGGGAAACTTCCAAACGTATTTGCTCAGGCAGTCGCTCATATTCACATTACATTTTTTCCATGTACACAATATAGAGGAGAAGTAAAAAAGACATATCCTCCTGTACGTATGGATTCCCCCTCACTCTCTGAGTTCTGTTAGATAAGCACATCAAGGAACAGCCATACCACTCTTAAGAAAGGCTCCTAAAAAGTTTTATCTGTGGTAACCTTTTCTATCAACTTAACTTACATCCAGAGTTGAGACGAGAATCTGTACCGTCACTTTACTGGTACAATGACTGTTAGCGTATGCTTGCAGGTTACATAAATACACTGGTTAAAACAAAGTTGTGAATAATTTAAAAATGCATAAATATTCATGTCTGAAAGACAAGCACCTACGCACACAAACACACTCACTTATTAAATTTAATGTATGGAATCAGCACACTCTGAAACAGCAGAAACTGGTAATTCAAATGATCTATGAAGGTCATTTTTGCTGTGTTTTGTTGGGAAAAGAAAAATAAAGTACACAGTAAGCTTTTACCATGTCGAAGGCAATGTCCCAATGCTCCTTATAAGCCGCCTCATAGGTCATTTTACACCGACCAGTTGCTGACCTAGTACATCAAACAAGTCAGTGTCCACTTTGTTGCAGGAAGACTGAGCCTCCCGTTACGATTTTCAAATCTAGGGATTGAAACTGTCAACTTTGATTGTCAGTAAGCCTGCCTCTGAAAAATTCCGCCTCCACTGATGGGAAACAGGATTGCCTCTTGACCTTCTAACAGCTTGCTTATCTCAGCAACAGCCTCTGTCATCACCATTACACCGTCTCTATCCGCTGCCCTATGGGAGAAACACTGCTGACAAAAAGATTTGCAGATCATGATAACCCTGTGAAAAGCATGTTGCACACAACACAGACTGTAAAGCATATCTGGCCACAGTGCGCATCATGTTTCCCTGTATTCTGGCAACCTGTTTGAACTGTTTTAGCCCATAATAATAGAAACCATCAAGAGCACTGGCCAGGTGCACAGTGAGTATACCAGGGTGTTTTGAGACTGTGCCAGGGGGAACGATACATCCTCTGTTTTATCTGTTTGTGTCAGAGTGATTGATTGTCACTGGAAGCAGTCCAGCTTCACACTCAGCCAGGTTTGAACCGCAGACACACAGCAGGTAGCGCCCATACAAACTGGGCCGGTTTGGCTGTTTGTCAAGGTTTTATGAAAGCAGCTTGTGTGGAGAGAAGGATAGGGCTGAATATCACATGCATGTATTGTCTATATGTGTGTCTCTGTTGGACGTTAATTTGCACATGTCCTTTTATTTGCGGTCAGAGTGTTGCAAGCTACTCAACAAACTGTACCCTGTCAATGGTTGTGCCATCAACATTTAAACCATTGCAGTGTGCCAAATAGAAACCATGTAACAATGCCCAGATATCCTGCAAAGAGCACCTTGTACCATGTTCTGATAGATTTATTGATGCCATTTGGCACTGGTCTGCAAGTTTCTGCTGTGGCAGTTGCAGCCATTTATAGGTTAGAACAGAACAAGAAGAGATACATAAATACACTGAATTCTGGTCACGACTGCTGTTTTCTATAGCTTTTTGATGTATTAAAGGATGTGTTTTGAGTGTTACATGCCCATTTACATCAGCCTTTTTCAAAATACAGTAACTGTTAAATGTATTTCACTCATACTTAAACGTTGTCTGTCCTCTGTCTTTGTCAGACCCTTCATATGATGCTGTACGGCGGACAGGATGGTCAAACAACATGCACAGTGGCAAAGGTGAGGAATGCCTTTTTTTGTTTGATCTTGTATTCTTGCAGGGGGTAAAAGAAAACAGCTATATCATTTGTCAATGCTGATCAACATCTAGAGTCTACATCACACTAAAGGCATTTCTAACATTAACAAAGTCTAGACATGTAGTGCAGACTCAGAAGATTACAGCCTGTGTTGTCAGAACATGATCAGACAGTCCAAAGAAGTCTGCCCAGCCACCAACTACTGCCTTATTTGCTTTGGACGTGCATTCATGCTGTGAAGGGTGGTTATCTGTGGTCACACTAATGTTGTCAACCTTTTTCATGTCTCTCTCTCTTTCTTTTTCTCTCTGTCTCTCACTCACTCTCTCTCTCCCTCTGCAGGCTCACCAGTAGTTACCCAGAATGTGACTAAGACCGCAGAGCAGCCCAGAGCTCAGCCAGGTATGAGACTACTGAGAGACTTTCTAGATTAATTTTTCACATTGTCACCACAAAGAAAACAAAGCTAATACTTAAGCAGCAATATTAGCTTCCCTTCATTAAATTCTGCCTGTCACAGGTTTATTTCCTCATCTCTTTTATGGCAATCATTATTTGGTTGTCTGTTTGATTTTGGCAAGACACGTTTACTGTTTATAGTTTTGAATTAAAGTTGGTTGTCGGATACGGGCTCATTTGTAAAAGCTTATGTAAGTGAGCAATATTCAAATGTCATAACGTTATCACAGAAAATCGTAAAAACATGTTAACAAGTGATTCACACGTGCTTTTATAAGGATCATTTGGATTTAGTGTTTTTTCTTACCTCCTATCTAATAGTGTGGTGTGTATTTTCCTGATCAGCTCATTTTAAGGATGTGCAAAGAATAAATATCCAAACTCAGTTCCACAGGACTCTCCCTTTCGGCCAGAGTCTTTGCATTTTTTCATATATTTCATGAAGGGCAGAACACCACAGTACTTTTTACTCTGCTTGAAACATTCTTCAAAGCAAAATTTAACAAGACATCAGCTGTTGCTTGGACACAGTTCATTTTATCAGACCTCTATACTAACAAGTATAGTCAGCATTCCATGTTGTCATAATAGAAACCAGTGTGTAGGCTAACAGAGCTGTCCTTTTGTTCACAGATCCATACCAGATCCTGGGTCCAACCAGTAGTCGCCTCGCCAATCCAGGTAAGATTCTATGCAGGCTTTATAATATCTCTGCAGTGAGGAGGCAGTTGCCATGGAATTTTCAAAAAATGTCCTTTCATGTAGGCCTCACTGATTAGATAATGGGATGTCAAGCTGTGAATGGTAAATAATTGGTTTTTAAATAAATGTTCCTCCATGGTGATCATTCTTTGTGTCCACCATCAGGCTCAGGTCAGATCCAGCTGTGGCAGTTCCTGCTGGAGCTCCTGTCAGACAGCGCCAATGCTGGCTGTATCACCTGGGAGGGAACCAATGGCGAGTTCAAGATGACCGACCCAGATGAGGTGGCGCGACGCTGGGGCGAGCGTAAGAGCAAGCCCAACATGAACTATGACAAGCTGAGCCGCGCACTGCGCTACTACTACGACAAAAATATCATGACGAAGGTGCACGGCAAGCGTTACGCCTACAAGTTCGATTTCCACGGCATCGCTCAGGCGCTGCAGCCGCACCCCACTGAGTCCTCCATGTATAAGTATCCCTCGGACCTAGCCTATGTGCCTTCCTACCATGCCCACCAGCAGAAGGTCAACTTTGTATCCCCACACCCTCAATCCATGCCTGTCACTTCCTCCAACTTCTTTGGACCCACTGCTCCGTACTGGAGCTCGCCCACTGCAGGCATCTATCCCAACCCAAATGTCCCTCGCCACCCTAACACCCATGTGCCGTCCCACCTGGGTAGTTATTACTAAACCTCCCAGTCTGACCTTCACCACCTTCTAAAACCTCCCTGTTCCTCCAACAAAGTCCACATTTGCTGACCTGCACACCCAATGATGCTGAACCAATGAAGACTTTGTTGAAAGAGGCATTAGTCCTCTGAAGAAATTTTGCTCCTACATGAAGGATGATTAAAATGAAGGAGATGTTTTTGTAAGGATCTTTAAACAACTGGATGCTATGGTCCAAAATGGAATACTACTTACCTTTACAAGCGACTGTTTGTTTATATTTTTCAGATATGCATTTGAGTTTCCTGTGCCTTCTCTTCCACCAGAGAAATGCACCTACAAGTGTTCCTACCCAAAATCTTTGCAACCCAAAGCCTATGGCCAGGGTGAGCAACTAAAGTCTGTCTGCCTTCTTGCAATACTACAATACCAGACATGGGCCTTATATTAATGGGTCTCAATCTACATCCTCAGTACTTTATGTACATTATGCTTTAAAGCATCTGTCTTTTCCGCTCTTCAACAGCCTTGTAGGGACCTCTTATTCCCACCACTTCCAGCCTTCTGTTTCCACTGTCTCTGTCTGCTTGTCTGTCCATCTGCATCTTTTTATGTGTGTGTGGAGAGTCTTCTGAAATGCGCTGGACAAGGAGGAGCTCTCAAAGAGATGGACTTTTCTCAGCACTGAATGAAATTTGGCAACTGGAATATGCCATTCACCTTTAATTTATCCTCCAAACTGGAAGGCTAGAGAAGAGTTAAATGCCAGTGAAGGAAGCGCTGTATGTTTTGCTGACCTGGGTCAACCTAGTTACTGAAAATGCTCTCTGTGTGTTGTGTGTGCAGTTCAAGGTGGCTGAGGTGTACAGTTGACTCCACTGTGCAGGGGAAGCTGAGGCAAGATGTAATTGAAGTAATTTGCAACAATAATTCAACCCAGGTCAGATGTTTTCAGGGGGCCACACACTAGGCTATTAAATGTTTGCCATGTTGCCTTTTAGCCATGCTATTTCCAGATGTTTTGTTGCTCGACCATGTCAGTATTAATGTGAATGTCTTCTGGTTTGTGAAACACATGTAAAAGGGATACCCTGCAGCAAAATCAAAATTTGTCAGATGTTTTCATTTTGTTTAAGAAAGAAATAGCTGATTTTTAAAGCCCTGTTTGCTGTACACATCTTAAACCAAACCAAAAAGGGCCTTTTTACAGATGTGATTATGTAGATGTTATCTGCCGAATAAGACTATGTGTTGTTAGGATGTTTTCTTATCGTAAGTGCCTTAAAGTGCAAGGAATGCATCCTGTATTATTACATGTTATAAAGACAAACATATCCTTCACAGTGCCTTAACTGCTGTTTTGTATCGTATGCTTTCTATTCTTAAAGACACAACCTTATTACATCTTAAATTCATAATTACATAATCATCATCTCCTTGCCTCACTAGAAATCTGACATTTTTTGATTTTGAAGTGCATCCTGAATGCAATGACTGCCACACTGTCTCTTCCTCTCTATAGGCCAGTCAGGACCGTAGGTCAGTGCAGAGAGGAGGCCTGGCAGTAAATCATGTTGATGGACAGTCAAGTTGCATTTTACCTGGGCTGGATCCTAGTTTGCAAGCAGCATATGTGTTTGAATGTTAGTGTCTCACTGATCTAAAGCCCAGCCAAATGCACATGAATCTCAAGTCAGGATTTTATCATGTCATAACATATCCATCTTCAGGTGTTCATGGCTGCAAATGTATTCCTTTTATCAATAAATTACTTAGGACTAAGTAGTTTATCGGAGAACAAAACCAACAAAGTTTGACAAGATTAAACAAATAAATCCTCAGATTCGCAAACGCTGTGCGTTTGTCAGACCTATTTTTTACTATTTTATAAGCATCAGACAACTAGGCATTAAAGCAACTTACTGTATAAATTATGCAGAGTTATTTTCATATGTGACACAGTATAAAAAGTCAAGAGAATTAATACGAGTTGACCTCGGTCAAAAATGCAAACCTTTAAAGTCCATTTCTGCTTAGTAGTTTGTTCAGCATTGTAAGCATTTTGATATCTGTACATTTGGGCAATACATGTTACCATTTTGGTTTTTTTTTGTAATTGTTATAAGTTCTGAAATTTGGTTGTGACTTCCGAAGTGACTATATGCACAGAGGGTATTTTCTTATATTTCCAAACCCACAATAGCCTGCTTAAATCATTATCCACAGCCAGGGATTCCTTTACTCTGTATGCAACATGTGTTTATGGTGGATCTTTGCCATTCTGAACACACTTTTGATGCCAAATAGCCCTGGGTGGCTTCTCCTGTTTATTCAAGAATTTCAGGTATTTTATGCAAATGATACAGACATTAATGATATTCACAACCAGCTTCTCCTGAGAGTTTCATGGCTTTAAAAAAAATCAAAGAAAGGGGACGTGTTATTTGTAGCATAAAGAAATTATTCTAATGAACCCTTAGCTTTCATGTTTCACGAGCATTATCAATGGAAAGGGATTCGTGCTACTTCGTATATGCAATGTATTTTGGATATCAAAAATATATATATAAATATATGTGTATAATTTTACAATTAACCAATGTATTATTTTTATTGTCATTTCTGCAATGTATGAAGTATTACCTTTTGAAAAAGGGCTTTTGTATAGGAAAATGTGACAAAATAAATGTTTTTACCTCTCAAGCCTTCTTACTTTGCCTGCTTGTGACTTCATCAGAGCACTTAGACAAATAAAGCATACTTGCTGTTCTTTTACAACTTTGGTTAAGTTGATAAGTTAAATGAATGAGGTTTTCTGTGTATCTTTATTGGAACAGAAAGTCAGTAATTAATAAAATAATCAAGTATTTAGTATTTTCCTGGCACTGAGTTGTATCCTTCTTCCTTCGATTTAAAGATAAAGTGACTGTTACAGTTTGTTTGTGTTGTACTACAGGCCACATTTTAATCTTGATCCCAGAAAGGCGTGTTATCTGACCCTGATGTAATCAAATGCTCAAAACTACCATGACAAGGCACTAAGAATGTCCCAGGAAAAACACTCAGTTTCTAGTTTATAGAGCACTGTTACAGCAGTCCTGTAAGCCATATGGTCATGAAATAGATTATGATCATATTCTTAAGTTTTGTTTCTTCCTTGTTTCTAACCTTTATCATTTATCCTGAGTATTGTTTGTGTTGTCCCATTTCTTTCTCTGTGTGTCTCATTTTCCAACTGGTTCTTTTTGTGTTTCTGTGATTTTAAGTTGGACATTTTGGGAGTTTATCTGCTTGGAGTTTTTTAGAACATTTGTATTTCATATTTTTCTTTTTTGCTCTTTAGTTAAAAAATCTTCATAATGTGTATAAACAAAAGAGCATGTGCAGACAAGACTCAGGAGAAAGACTGAATGAACTGACAGAGAAGAGAGGGAACACAGACTGAATGAACACCAGGTGATTAGTCACAGGTGTGACAAGACACAGGTGAAACTAATGAGGTGCAATCAGAGTGGAGGGAAACACTGAAGGGCATGAGGTAAAACCAAAGCAGACACACAGGGAGCAAGAACTACAAAATAAAAGCAACTCATGACATAAATGGTATGTTCTTATCTATCTTTACATTTGTGGTGCAAATGGTTCCTTCTACATTATTTTGAAAGGCATTCGCTGTGTTAGCTCTTGCTAGCTACATGTATGCATTGGTGATATTGCATACAAGAATAAAGGAGCTGTATCATTTACACATTCTCATTTTTTGGAGGCTTTTTGTCAGATTTTGCTTAGCTTTGTCAACTCCTATTTAAGTTCCATCAGTTTTAATATCATTGAACAATTCAAGGCCACACGTTAGATGGAAAAACATTGGTTTAAAATGGTTTAATATTGGTGTGCATCTATTTTAGTCTAAGTGTTTTACTCTTTACCTCATTTAATTATCTCTATGAACACTTATTTAAATAATAGGTGTCTGTAATTTAACAACTGGTGTGTACAATTGGTGTCTGGGTTGTGTGACGGCTTTAGTTTTGCAAATTGCTGTATTAGTGTGAATGAACCGTCTGGACGAAAAGACACGCTTCACAAACCAACGTCACAGTAAAAGGAAAAAAACAACAGTGAGCCAACAGATAGCAGGGGCTGTGTATCACATTTTCTCTATGCTGCTTTATTTTCCTGTGTAATGAAAATCTTACACACTTCACCTTCGTATCACTCAGTCCCTTATTTCATCAACATCACTGTATGAAGACCAGAGAGGGTCAGAATCCTCTGAGACTTGGAAAAATGCAAATTGCTTTGAATTTGTGGCTCGAAAGGACAAGAATGTGATGGTAAAATGTAAACCGTGCCGGGGCCAGAAACAACTTTCCACTTCTGCAAACTCAACACCAAGTCTTTCCAGGAACCTGCAAAGGCAACATGCTAACACAAAGGTAGTGGCTAAAAAACCCTCGGACACTGAGTGACCCCCAAGATAGCAGCATGGTGCCGACACCAACCAAACAGCCTAGGCTTGATTTTCAACAATGATGCGTATCAACCAAAGCAGAGATAGACAAAGTTAAACAGGACTGTAAGCAGCAGATGTGTGAAACTTTCAGCAGTGAGTAAATGTATTAACATTCTTAAAAGTTACTGGTAATAAGTAACTTTTTTTGAGTAACTACCCTAACACTGGTGCAGACACATATCAGACAATAAGCACTGATATGATGTGTCCTACAGGGGTCATAGTGGAAGGTCTGCCTTGAAGACAAAAACCTGTTAAAGCTGCATGTTACCTTAAAGTTGCCCATGTCCTGTTATTTCTCTGAATGGAGAGTTCTGGTTTCATGTTCAGAACCATCATGCAAACTAATAAGCGGTAAAGCAGCTGATCTTATCTCCATAACACTCTCACTCTGCTGTGTTTGGATCCCTGTTTGCTGTCACAACTTCACTTTGTTTATTGATAAAAAAAGCCTTGATAGGGGTAAGTACCTGGCATGATGTTGCTCTGACCTTTTTGATCATAGCCCGTATTTGACGCTCTGGTTTCAGTGTGACGGAGGATAAAATGACAACAAAGACCTTTTGTTTCAAAAAATAGCATTTATTTCAGTGTAATTTAGCCCTGAGATCAAATACAAAAAAAAATGTCTAAACAAACTATACACAGTACTGTATGCAGCCATAAATTAAGTGTTTCCTGGTATATTTGTTCTCCGGCAATGTCTTAAGTTGAGGAGAAAACCACAACTACATCACCTACCCTTTGAAAGTGTGGCCACAAAGTCCAATCCTTTGCTAGTGCCTCAGTGCCTGATTTGTCAAGTATACTCAAATGATTTAAGTCCAAATGTCTACTTGTGCAGAGCAGCTTACAGTAGCACAAGTTAATAAAACTTTACTTATTCTCACTTGTGACATCAACATAACTCCAAACACTCGTCTTTCAAGTAACATAAATATACAAACACATAGTATAATACATTTTCATTTTCTGCATACTCAGTTGGTCGGTGTGCTAGGATGGAGGTAAATTAGAACAACTACAATTTATTTACAGCACAAGCTCATGGGTGAGTGATTGAAGACACTCTCTCTTTCTGATTTTGATCAGTAGCATATCCACCTTGCATGACCTGACCTCCCTTTTGAAAACAGGTTTTTGGTCAGCAGACAGTGACAGGTGTGGTTTGACATACAAATAGTCCACAATAACTGTCCTGCCCCACAGACGTCTTTCTTATCTGCGTTAAACACAATAGAATGACATATAAGTAGGTTTTTGGTATTTAAATGCTACACAATGCACTGTCTGCCATTAGGTAACCCTGGCTGCCCCCATCAGCTGTTAGTTATCTGGAGTCTTGAGGAGTTCTTCAATGAGAGGTAAAGGCCTCTGCCAGTCTTGTTATGTTGTGTTTAGATACACATGTCCATCTCCTTACATCTTGGTTACATTTGGGGACTCGATATCAATCACCTCAAAGCCCTGGTTGTCATGTCCATCTTTGGAGTGGTGGTGATGACCTTTGATATTGTGGAAGCAGTAGGCACAGTGTGCTGTGGCCACAGGCACCACCTTGGAGAAGTTTGAGAAATCTACTCTGTATTTGCCCTCTTTGCTTCTGGAGATGATGGGTAAGAAATTGTAGCCCCACATGATCTCCGGTGGAACAAAGGAGGTCCGGACTTGGCAGGAGGAGCTGGTGGACTCTGCAGTGCCGTCTAAGAAGACGACCAGCTCAAAGTCTTGTTTGTTGAGCGTGTCCACTGCCATCTCAAAGAATGGGCTGCTCTTGTCGATGATGTGGTAGAGTGTGAGAGGGCATATGAAGAAGAGGTTGTCCTTCCCAGCGTCCACCATGAACTCAATGTTCACCTGGTCCATGATGATCGTCTCCCCATCTGGTGTGTTTGTCGTCCTCAACAGCTTGCCATAGATCTGGCTTCCTATCATCAGGGTCTTGCGCAGGTTAGCTACTCTGATTGACAAGCAAAGAGTACCATTTTTGGGGCTGATGACTGCCATGTCACTGAACGTGATGGTCTTTGCCCTCTTTTTGGGTGAAGAGATCTTGGACAGGATGACTCCACACATGAAGCAGTTTATAATGGCTCCAAGGAGAGACTGGATGATGATAAGAGCCACAGCACCCGGGCAGAGAGGTGTCAGCGCTCGACCACCATACCCAATGGTCGTTTGGGTTTCAAGGGAGTAGAGGAATGCTGTGGTGAGTCCTACGACATTTTCAACACATGGAGCGTGATCTGATGAGGGGTTCTGCCACGTCAAGTCTCCATTACTGCGGGCAATCCAATACCACAGCAGGCCGAAAATGAACCAGCTGAGGGTGAAGGAGGCGATGAAGAGGAAGAGAACAAAACGCCACCTGATCTCCACAAATGTGGTCCAGAAGTCGGCAAGGAAGGCAAAGTGTTTACTGTACTTGAAGTTCCCGTATTCGATGTTGCAGCGACCATCTTTGGTCACTAGCCTGGTTCTGCGGCTCATACGCTCCGCCAGACAGTTCTGGATACGTTTCTGTATAAATCCCAGCATTTTCTATGACCTACAAGACAATGAAACAAGGGGAAAAATGTTAGATGTAAAACCAACAATTACATATTTATAAAAGAAAAAACTTCTAAGTTCACAACACTATAGATGATGTATAATAAGTATAAAATTTAGGACACAACACATTTTTTGCAGCCCAAACAATGTCAGAAATTTATTTTACTCTTCTACATGCAATAAAGCAAAAATAATTTCAGATAAAATGTGTAAAAATACCAAAAATAACTTGACAAAGCGTGTCATTATTTTACCCAGTCAACTGGTAACGGGAACTTTCAAAGTGTCAATCATCCTAAATACAGTAATCTGCTACAATAAAGTAGCAAAATGTCAACTCGACCCTGCTTATCAGATGTTTGTGGGAGATTTCCCAAAAAAATAGATTTATATGCAAGCACATTTTGTGTCAAGGAAGAATAATCCAACATACACTAAGTGATGCACTGCAGGCAAAATTGTGCCATACAATGTACTACAGCACTCAAATGTACACATGGATGTTAAAATTTGAACATTTGAAGGAGTACTGAGTGTTAAGAAAAACACATTATGTTATTAAGTCTAGAAAACACCTGCTCTATTTTTGTATCGAGTAAGTATCGTTCATGTTCTTCTTTATTCCTTTTCCCCGTAGCCAAATCTCACTCCATACTGCTTATGTAGTCTCCCATGTAACAAGCTGCTCTCTCTCTCACTGCAGTTTTAATCCTCACTGAAAGGCTATAATCTTCGGTAGGAGAAGCACTGCAGTAAAGACCTGAAGTTAATGAGGAACAAAGTTTCCACTAAAGTGCAACACATAAGTGCTCCAAATAAACCAAATAAATTGAGTTGAATTTTGATCCTCTGCAAGTGTCTCAACACAAGGATCAGCTTTGTTTGCTTAGTTTCAATGCAGCAAAAATAAACATGGTATTAAAATAATTTGCACAAACCCTGGCCAGAAGACTGGCTCACAGACATAACAGTCTTTGACTTTATTCAAGCCCTGGGTTCTCATAAGTCTGGCACTTGATGGATGGTAACTGGCAATATTGGCTGTACAGAGGTTTCCAAATAAGTATCGCCTCTGTGCTTGCCAAGTCATGCAAACTACCCATTTGGCTCATTGCGTGCTTGTTAGTGAATGTGAAGTAGTACAAAACGCTCAGTGCTGTGAGTTTGTTTTTGTTTTCATCCCTCAAAGCGTACATCCAGTAATTTTGCCCTAAGAAATCTGATAATAATACTGTGTGGCTTGTTTGCAGGCTTAAACTCTTCTGCACGTAATCCAAGTCATTCCATGCCTAATCATTAGGTCAGCATTTTTCCATATGGTAAGAAGATTTGTGCAGGAATGATTTCAGGTGCTAGGTATGTTAATTGTATGTCTTACAAGTTACTCTTAATTGTTGCTTTGGGTTAGAAAACTAGTACCTTTGAGGAAAAGACCAGCATGAAAAAAAGTTTTCTTGAGTAGCCACAAAATATTGGACACTAAACTTTAACTGTAAACCTAAAAGCACTTTAAGGACTGCTACGATTTAGTCACAGCAATCTTAAAATTACAATGTTACAATGGCAAGCAATATCTAAACTTGCACGGGTCTATTGCAGACTCTCTTTTTTTTGTAGTTAGCTTTTCTCTTATGAGGCTATTTGAATATGCCTTTGCTACTGCTCACTGGTTGTGCATCCTGGGCAGTTTTAAGATGTAAAGTCAGAATGCTTAGTCTGAGTCATTTCATTGCAAACACTCAGGCTTAAAGCATTGACAATCTAGAAATTTGAATACACACCCTGTGTCATGGTATTAATTCAATCAAGTAGAAGCAACTGAAAATAGACTTTTAAGCAGGAACTGTGTGCTAATCATTCGTTTGATTTATTACCTTGTCATTACAACTTTCCCCTTTCTGTTAAGTGGGCAATTCTCTTAAAATCTGCAACAATTTGAGAATTATTCTGATTTAAGGTGAATGGATTTCTACCTGCGGTGGCTGTTACATAATTCCAACAACAGCAGGGTTTAGAATCACTGAATGAAAGGAGATGTTACTGGAATAAGTCTCCTACAAGCTTTGATTGATTCTCTATTTGCAGTACATTTCAGTGTTGCTAAATAAAGTTAAATATAAAGTAAAAAGTGTCTTTTTAGCTCCTTTTTATTATTATTATTTTTAACATTTGAAGAGATGACTCC
The DNA here is from genome assembly GCF_009762535.1 of Notolabrus celidotus. NCBI lineage: Eukaryota > Metazoa > Chordata > Actinopteri > Labriformes > Labridae > Notolabrus > Notolabrus celidotus. The sequence continues at coordinate 9,692,608 of NC_048285.1, forward strand.
AATTTACTTTGCAAAGACAGTGTTAGTACACTTAGATTAAACATTATGTCCATCCTCAAACTAATGAACTGGAGCTGGAAAGAAAATGTGTTAACAGGAAAGCACACTTTCTATATATTCACACTCACCTCTATGAATTGAAGTCAAAATGGTCTGCAGGTCCAGTGGTAAAAGAATGACTAATTCCAGCTTGGCCTTCTTTCTCTCTCGAACTTTTTCACAATTCACAGAGGCAGTTTAGGTGTGTCCTCTTCTGATGCCTGCTCAACAGCACCTGTGTGAATTTATACTGTCCTGTTAGAGTGTGCTGGAATCAGCCAGGTGATGTTTACGCCCACAGACACATCAAGTGCCCCTCCGCCCCCAAACAAACTCACACACATGTATGCGCACCCTCCCCCCCAGCTCTAATAAGTTGTTTACCCCACAGATGCCTGGCACCAAGGGCCAAGCTGACCTGTATCTGCCACACTCTAAGTTCACTACAGTCCAGGAGTACAGCTTTACAGTATTCAGGTACTCTTTATTCCACAATATTTGTATTTAAGCTTCTTTAGAGGTGCTTTGTATTCAACAAGAGCAGCTATTGAATGTTCACAATGAAACAGTAAAACCTGTATGTACTGTCTCTGTAATTGGTTCTGGTTCTCTGCATCTCAATGAGGTACAGACTGTGATGGTAATTATTTAGAATAGACACACGCACACACACTTTGATTAGTATGTTGCAAGGAAATCTTTTATTCTCAGTTGCTGAAGTGCTCGGCAAGAAAAGCAGTACATGTCAGAAGATATGGACAAGGTATGAGGATCATTTGGGAAAATCATAGGACACTTTCACAGCTTCTTATCACCTGATCATGATTATCATGTGTTTCCCAAGTACACCACTTGCTTTGATTATAGGGGGATCAACAACTTCAGCTCCGTGGTGTGATAAAATAAAACATTGGGACCATATATAGGTGATGTAGTGAGGAGGACATAAGCTGCAGAGATGAGAAAGAAGATGCTCTAGATTCAGATAGATAGCTCTCTGGGGTCGCCCAGGAGCCAAATAAGTTTGTGAGCTGAAGGTGTTAGAAATGCTCAGGGGAATCAGGTTGTGAATCTTAAGGGGAGTAGTTTTTCAACTCCATTGTTGCCGGTAAAAGTGATGAAAAAGCAGCTGTATAACCTTACAAGCTACATATACGTGTATTCTATTGACGACCACAATACATTACTGTTGACACACAACAAGATCAGCCTTGCCTGTCTTCTGTTAAATCCATGCTATTGTAACCGGATGACAAGCTTTTCTATATTAGCCTTTTCTATTCAAAAAGTGATTTGCCTGTTTGTTTAATCAACTCCCTCTTTCTAATCCCTTTTGTATCTGACAAAGGGCCGGCGAATAGCAACCAGACCACATAGCTGCACTGATTGTAGGGCTGGTTTAGCAACTAAGAGCTGTGGAGGCTACATATGATTGATAACAATGCATTTGGGAACAACTGCTGACAATGAATAATAGCACATCAATCCCAGATTAGTCCCTTAGATTCGGTATTGATGTTGTCATACGAGTATTGTTACCAGAACTGGCTCTTTAGACTGTTGAAGTACTCATTTATATCAAATACTGGCTCTAAAATAAATGTGATGTTGATGACTGTTTTACTGTGCGGTCATTGATTATTGCAAACAAACAAAAAAAAACTAATATTCAAACAACATTGCTATGATTTCCAAGTATGAGGAACCTAAATAAATAAATAAAAAGTTAAAAGCTTCTCATTACAACTTTTTCCTGGTAAATTGACAACTTTTATCTCATAAATGTAAATTTTTATTCTTGTAAATTAACAACTTTTTCTTGTAAATTGACATTTTATCTCATAAAAGTGGTATTTTTTCTTTTTTTTTTTCAAAACAAATTTTCTTGTAAATGTACTTATCTTATTCTCATAAATTTACAACTTCTTCTTTTACAACTTTTTACTCTCATAGATTTTGAATTTTACTCTCAAAATCCTACTGTTTTTTTTCTTTGGCATGTGCCTAATCTTCTGTCGTATTATTAAAACCTGAAGAGGGAAAAATTATTTATAAAGTGAAACTTACAATAAGATTTTCAGTTTGGTTAATATTTTAGCTGCATTTATGGATTAGTATTTATTACGCATCCAATACAGTTGAAAATTATGCAGAGCTGTTTTTAGCTCTTTTTGGGGGGGCCTTGAGTCATTGTCCCATGCTCTCCCCTTGACATGTTGAACAGTATAATGTCTGACACCTCTTTATTTTTCTTCAAAATATTTTTTTTTTGGAAGAAACATTTATCTCCAAGGTAAGTAAAGCTGTCAGATTAATATTGTGGAGTTAAAAAGTACAACATATCCTTCTGAGAGGATGTTTCGTTGAAGTAATCAAGTAAACTAAAAGAGCCTCAAATGTGTTTACAAGTTTAGCACTTGATTGATTGTGCTCAGTAATTTTCCACCACTGTTAACTGCTGTTTACCTTTGTGCTTACTCTATGCTGATTAGTGCAAAACAACAATGTCACTGATAAGAAATACATGTGTGAGGGATTAGTGTAGTGCCTTTGATAATTAGACGTCTAGCAGTGATTGTAAACAAAGGGAGTATCTCTCATCGTCAATTACAGTACTCAAATGAATAATGCTAACGTCTGTATCAGTATCTGTCAATCAGTGTGGAGACATTGGTTTTGAGTTGTCACTTGGTACAACCTACTTACTCTCACTAGGTATATATAGGGAAAATAGGAATGGAATGATGTTTATATTTTAGCGCAAAGAGCCAAAATTGCAAGAAAGTTATTTCAGTACAATTATAGCAGATCTACAGTGTACTCTTTATTATATTACTCGGAGAAGACAAAATATCCATCAGGTAGGCAAAAAAGAGGAAAGGAAATATTTCCTCTTTGCAGACAGAAACCTTCATCAATAAATTGAACAGAAATTGAAATAGCTTAAACCTTTGTTTAAAAATTGAGAGTAGACATAGACACAGGATAACTTTTTAAAGAAATGTTGAAAATGCAGATGAGAAAGTAAAGACAAGGGAGGTTTGAAGTACTGGAAAAGTAAAGAAAATTCAAAACATTAGAGGGTTTTCAAATCCCTTTTTTAATCATTCCAGGTCAAAAATGAACAACCCTTTGGAGTGTCATTCATTAGCTTAAAGTAAAATACATTGTTTGCATTCAACTGTCTGTTTACTAGGTTTTCTGTTACTTCCTGGAAAAAAAAAGTCTTTGTAGTTCATTGAAACATCTTGGGACAGGTTTAGACAATAACCAACAATACACCATAGACCGTTGGTTTAACAACTATGTACAGTCCCCTGGTGTTCTTTAGTTCATCTCCACCCCAACTGCACATTCGCAGCCTTGTTTCTATTTTGCAAAGGGCTGCATGAAATACTACTGGGAGTTGCATTACATTTAGTTGAAAGAACAGTGCAGCTTATGCACATGCTGAGAGTTACCATAGTGTATCAGTATGATATGCTGAGGGTTTGGTAGGTGTTGGTATTTGACACCCCAGGGATAAGAACTGGCTGATAAGAAACTGAACTAGAACACATGATCTCCTTCAACAGGTTGTTCCAGAGTCATGGGACATTGACTGGGGGCGCTCTGTCTCTTTTGGGTTTTAGCTGCTACTTTGGAATAAGTATCATGCCTCTACCAGAGAAGCTCAAGCTGTATTTCTTACTTTGAGAAAGTGATTTATGTATGGGCCTAACGAAAAAGTGGTGTAAATGTGAGTCATGTAAATATTAGAAAAAACATGGCAACGTCTAGGCCTGTGAAGCTGGTATATGAGGCAAGGTATAAGGGGGCCATTTGTAACCACTGATGTAGCAATTGTAGTACTTTGGCCTTGGACTGAGCCTTGCAGCTCTCTATTTTAGAACCGGAATTGATTCAAAGTGACTTAGGAAAATCATAGGAAAATAATTTCCTATGATAAATATTGCATAGTTCCAATGTCTGGTGTTTTTTGGGTGATGAAAAATGACAAGTCACCATCATTTTTTTTAGAACTTAGCATGAAAACACACAAAAAAGAATATAAAAAAAATAGAAAAAGTGTGCATTGGAACAATAGAAGTTGACACATGGTAAAAATGTACACGGCCGTTCTCAGTTTTGCTAAATATATTTTCTTTTAAGGGGAAATATTTTAGAGTCTTCAACATTTGGAAATTAATCAGTGGAATTGTATTATACTGGACCATTTAACACATAACACAGGAGAGAAGAATTAACAAAGTAAGAGGCGTCATAGTCAAAAGGGCGTACAAAATTGTGTCATGAACTGAAAAGCCCAAGAGTGTTCACTCCCAGTGGAAGCCTTTAGCACAGACCCAGGACAGTAAACACACAGTCCCCATGTGCTGTCTGTCTTCAACAAAGTGTTATTTTCAGGCTTCATCCAGGGACCAGAGGAGCTAAACAAAGATACAAATTAGTAGTACTCTGAAGCAACCATTTAAAACATGATCTGAAGAACACAGCTTCAGTTTAACTCAAAGTTAATTTAAGGAAATTGCAGACATCCACTCATTAATCTGCCATTCAAATCTGAGTTGTCATAGACCCCAAAGATAAGTAAGGTAGTGCACTGACAGCTAACAAAGACGCAAAAGCAAATTGACACAACAATTGCATATATTTGTGTTAGATTCTACATCTATGTTGTCCGAGTAAGCACTGTAAACATGTTGTCTTCTATAGCTGCCTTAATAGGGTCACTGTGTTGAAAAAATGCACAGCAAAATCAGCATACTCAAATTAACACTGTCAGAGTTAATATTAACTCTTTTAAAGTGTCTATAAGGGTCCACACCACTGAGTGTTAATGTAAATCTTTTTGGAGAGTTGGTACATTAACACTTATTAAGTGTAATTATTGACTCTTTCTAGAGTTAAAATTTAACACTTCTTAACACTAACCAGTGTTACTTTTGGTCAACACTTCAATATAGTGTTAGAGATTAACACTCTCAGAGGATTTATTTTTAACTATTAAAGTGTTAACCCCTAGTTAAGACTTAAACTTTATTAACACTGTAAGGTGTCAAAATTGCTGTAATAAAACTACTAAAATTACTTGGATAATATTGTTAAAATAAAGACAACATGTCGAGTAAGAACACATTTTTGTGTAATTTTAAAACATATGCACCACATAGGCATCTTAAACATCTTCTAAAACATATGACAATATGGAATGATATATGCTCTCTCATTTTCATTAGAATATTGCTTATCAAAAGGTCTAAAATAAGTAAGCTGGTCAATGCATATCAAAGCATGTTCATCAATATTCTCCTCTATACAATATGAATGAAACTGTTCATCAAAGAACATTGTTTTAACTGTACATCCTAAAATTAAAGCACGCTGTTCGTGTATTATGATATTGCAGATTTTCTTGAACACAGGTAGATCATAGGATGTTCCAGTGCATATAAACAGATTAACCTGGTACTCAGTGCCATCATTTCTGACCCAACTTGTAGTTGAAACATCTGCACATGCATCTAAATGTAAAATCTGACATTGTAATTCTCCACCTTCCAGGTCATCTATGGTTTTGATTTTAATAGGAACAACCTCAAATCTTTTAAAATAATAATTTTCATAGTAAAATGCAAGTTGACGCTGGTGATGCTTGACCAGAGATTTTGTAAGGTTTTTAAAATTTTTAACAGACTTTTAAAAAAATAATGTTTAGCTTCGAATCTCATACACCACATATGAACGAGAGGGCCATTTTTTTTAATACATCTTGGATAGTGAATCATTAAGTGGTGCTTGGGTATCAATTTTTTATCAGGATACAAAGTTTTGAACATGGTGTGGTGGTCATGAATCAAATGTTTTAGGTAACAAATCATGCCATCAGTAATGATGGGGGAAAACACTATATTAACAATTTGTAACAAAAGGAGAACAAACTTCCAGTGATTATTTTCCCTTTCAACCACATCACCAAAGATGAGTGGGGTATTACGGAGAACACACAATGACTGAATGGCCTTTAAACCTAACTGTTTGCTGTTATCATCCACTTTTAAAACACTTGGTCTGTTTTTACATTCCATGTAACCATAATTAAAACTATGTATCCTGTCCATCAGCGTGTTCAAAGAGATGTATCCATTTTTTATCAGGTACTGAAAAAACAATTTCAGTTCATACTGTACAACACCTTCTAACAAATCATGCATGATATCAACTGAAAAATTGTCAGAGCTATGAAAATATTCTAATGAATTCAGCACACAAGGTTTTTTAACACCATAAACAGAAGGCAGAGCAGTATCTTCACTTAGTGCGTTACAATGTTCAATGTGAAGCTCTCTTGAGCGCAGAATCAGCCCAGGGTCACTCTCGTTAAACACAGACTGAATGTCTTGCTTATTAGTTAGGCAAAACCTACACCAATGTGTTGCACTGAAAGATTCAACAAAGCCTAGCAAGCTATTTAAAGCAAGATTATCACCAGTGACTTGTATTACAGAGCCAAATAATGGTTCTTCAATAAATGAAATTGGATTTCTTTTGTTTCTAAAATTTTCAAATCATCAATTACAGGCTTTAATATTTCACCAAAGCCATATTTTTTTAAATATTCTGTGTAGAAAAGAGCTGCAAGGTGTACATTCATTATCACAGAGTTTAACTTTGGTTGGAGGTTTTTTAAAGTAAAATAGACACACCCAAGTTTATGGACACCCTTCTTGGAACCTAATGGGTTGGCGGTTTCAAAATCATCGTAATAAAGCAAAATTTGGAGGGCCTGCTTCTGTTGTGAGAACAGAGAATGATTTTGGAAATATAACCCATCATTGATATCTCTGTATGTTCCCTTTTTACTCAGTTTCTCTTACAAAAAAGCCTCTCTTATCTCACTATTTTTGAAAATGGATTTAAGTGTACCTAATATGGGCACATACATGTACTTGTCTGTTACAGGAATCTGACTAAAGACACCTGTAGTTCTATCTCTCCGTGTATCCAGTCTCACACCAAGGACAAATTCTTTGGGTTCAACTATTTCCCATTTTTCATCATAATATTTTTGTCTCTTGTTCTCTGTATTAAATCCAGAAAAGGGGTTATCTAACTTATCTAAATTGTGTACTATTTTTTTTATAAATGTCTGCCTGCTGTGCTTCAGAAGAAAATGTTTGGAGAACTGCTTCTCGTGCTTGACTTTGTACATCACTAACAACTTCCTCCATTGAACAAACTATTGTTTATGGAAAATGCATCTTCACAACTATTTTCCTAAAAATTAGTTAGAATGAGAAAGTGTTTCTTACATATCAACAGGAATATCAATGCATTCATATCAATGACTGAGTCAATTATTCTGAATACATTTTTTAATAAGCCTTACCTGTAGCTACATACTGATGGTATACAACCTTAAACTTTCGGACCCCTGACTTTAAGAGCTCATCAAACACATCTGCGTCGATCTCAGTACCAGACTCATCATTCAGTCTAAGCTCACCTTCAGTTAGAAGATGAGCCTGCAGACTGAATTTGTTTGTTACTGTAAGAAATAAAAAATAAATTACATTAAGCTACAAGATCAACCATGTCATTGAGATCTGTAAGCTGAGTGTTAACTATTGTAGTTTATAATGTAGATACCAACCTTCTTGAAGAAACTGGAGGAAATCAAAGTTTCCATCACTTTGTGGAACTTTGATGTATTTTTGGAGTCCTCTGTATTCCACCTTTGCCAGCATTTTTTTGTATTCCTGTAAGTACATGAAAAATGGATCTTACTATAATTAAAATGAATGAAAGAACAGTTGTTGTATGCCAATATCACATACTTTCCATTAGTATCTTACCATACAAAATGCCAGTGAGATATTACTGCATCCTTCGTGTTATTAGAAGACCTTAGACACAAAAGTTTTAGTCACTTTTATATGACTAAGCACTTAAGAATCAAAGATTTCACACTTTATAAAACAAAACGACAACCCTGCATGTCATTCATGTAAAGAAAAAAAACCTTCAACTAAAAGACATTAAACATTTACATAGCAAATAAAACACTAAAAAAGTAATAACTTTAAAGAGCACTGACATGTAGCTCCATTATGAGAGCAATAAGCTAGCAGTCACACAAATGAGCGACAAGAAACCACTGTGACACAGAAGAGAGATTGATAAATCAATTTGATATTGTCTTAGCTCTGCAGTCTGCAATTTTACTTCTTGTAAATAATTTTGTCTTTCCCGGTAAAATAAAAATATATCGTGCTGTACATCGATTTGCTTAAGAGAAGCAACTTACTGCAAAACCGCGGTGTCAACATGTTGTCGGAGAAGTCAAGAAATAGCAAGTCAGTAGTAGTGTAGCAGACTTAAAATGCTCACTGACTCACATAAATGCAAGTCTTACAAACCGAGGATAATCCCGCCACCCGTTTTCGCATAGCATTTGGGCTGCTCGTGAATTAAAACAGCCCAACTAGACACATTGCTTCAGTTAGCCTAACATTAAACTCGACATACTTAACTTAATAAACAGTTTTTGGTGCCGCTGTCTCTAAAACTTGTGTCATTGATATGGTATTTGCTATCAAATAAAGTTTAGGCGAGCTGAAATGAACGAGTTAGCTACTAAAGATATTTGGTTAGGTTGGCTAGTTTGAGTATTACAGCATAACAGAAGCTAACAGTGCAACAGTGGTTAATAATTGAAAGTAAAAGACCATGCACCGTTAAAGAAATAATATTTGTATCAAAAAAATTACCTTTACAGAAAGTATTTTCTTACCTGAGAACGGTAAATCCTGTCTCTGCTGGCTTCTGTCGGTGCGTGTTCGAAGCATGGGATCAAAGCGGTTCGAAGGTAATTGGGGGAGGGGCGGGCTGAATAACACTAACAGTGTCACATCCAGGTTCAGATTTGAGAGTGAAAAGTATAGAGTTAAAAATTCTGCCATTAACACTTACAGATTTAATTTGTTGACACTTCATGTTAACACTCGATTTTGACTAACTTTTTTTACACTGAAGATGCACTTTCATGAATTTGACTACATCAGTGTTAAATTAACTCTGCACTTTCTTAAATTGCCCTAACACCAAAATATTTACTCCCTTCAATTTGCTGCAGAGCTTGTGAGTGGTTTGATGAAAAAATCAATATGTTTGGACACTAGCTCAGTGTTATTATCTCTGCCACTTTTGATGGATGTGTCTGATTGTGAGCTCAGGTGAATTGTGGGAAACACATGTTGCTAATCAGAGTTTTCACATGGAGGGAAGTTGATTGTTTTCGTCCCGTGATTAACTTTTTTCTGAAAAGCGGTGTCCTCCATGGCTAGGTTTATATTTTCTTATCTTTTTTTAATACGAAGTTATATGAGGTTAAAAGAAAGGGTCACTGAATGCATGTTCCTCACTACACAACCACGAATCCACCATTATCCACTGCTCTCACTAGAGATCTTCACATCCTCTTTGAGTCGATGTTACTCACTGACTCCTGAGGTTAGATTGGAGAGGACACTTGTTCTGTTGCTCTCCAGAAGTTTTTTCTCATAACGATTCAGCTTTTTGTGAAAGTGCTGGTAACACTTTCATAAAAGGGACACAACATTTGAGAGGTTTCCAGGGAACAAATGGGAAATGAAGGACTAACTTGCATAGAGCGTTTAGATTGAAGTAATTTATACAATCATATCTCCAGATCAAACTTTATATAGCAGCTAATGTTCAGTTAGGGAAATGAGTAAGGGATGAGTCTTCATATGGCCTTGGTGTTTTGCTAGCTCAGATTATAAGATCATCACTTTTACTTTATGCAGCAGCATAAACAAAGAAACAAAATGTGTTTATAGAGAAGTTTTCAGAGACAAAGACGTCACATAGTGTTTTACATTGCTAAGACATACAGTTTAAAAAGGAGTACCAAGCTGGTCACTAGAGCTACAGATAGAAGTGATAATGTAAAACACAGATTCCAGGGGGGTAGAGATTAATAATAATCAGCTCACTCAAGGTTGTTAAAATAATTAACCAATACCTGATGCCTGTCTAAACAGGGACATCAACTGATTCTGCAGAGCATACGGATATGTTCTAATCATTCCACAGCTTTGGACCCACAGCCTGGATGGGTTTGTAAGTGTGTGTGCATGGAACTGTTAGTAAATGTAACATTTCAGACCTGAGGGAACAGGTTAGCTGATGGGGCTGAATTAGTTCGACTAAATAATCTGGAGCCCGACTGTGAAGGGATTTGTAGGTGAGAGTAAGCATTTTAAACTGGATTCTGAAAGCAATGGGAGCCAGTGTAGGGATCTTAGTGTAGGGGTGATATGTGAATGTATTTTTGACCTGGTTAATACTCTTGCGGCAGCCTTCTGTACTGACTGCAGGCAGCTGAGGGCGAACATGCTGAGTGTGGTAACGGGAGGATTACAGTTGTCAATATGTGAAGAGATGAAGGCATACAAGGTTCTCGAGTTCAGAGGTAGGCACTGAGGATCTCAGTTATTTATCAGATAAAAGCAACTTCAACCTGTAAGCTTTTTTACACTGCTGTTAAATGGTGCAGATTTATCAAATATAACTTGCAGATGATGGAGCAGTAGACAGGAACCCAATGTTCTGTGAAGTGGGAATAATTGTATCTTGGGCAACAACTAAGACCTCCTTATTGAGCTGTAATTAATTGTCAGTCAACCGGTGCTTGATTGAATTTACACAGTCCAGGAGCCTGGATGACTTACAAGGATCAGTGGGTTTTAAAGAGAAATGGATGTCATCATATGTGTTAAGATATGTTACATCTATTTATGATCTCTCCAAGGGGCAGCAAGTAAAGGGAGAAAACTAGAGGCCCCGGGACAGATCCCTGTGGCACACCACATGACAGAGAAGATAATTCAGAGTTGCAGTCTCAAATTGAAACAGAATACTTCGATCAGCAAGATAGGGCGACACCAATCTAACGCTGCCCCTGATATTCACACCCAATCATGCAGTCTCTTTATCAGGATATGGCGGTCTGCAGTGTCAAAGGTCGAGCTAAGTCTTTGTAGGGAGTAGTGTAACTAACAAGAGTTTTTAACGATGGGCCATTTTAGTAATTAGTCTTATATCATTAGTAATGGAGTAGTTGTTACAAGTGTTGAGCTAATGTAGAGCTACTCACAAGGAAAGTGGCCTGTATGTGATTTACAGACATTCATATACAAACCATTATGAATAAATAATAAACACGGAACATCCCAGTGAGTTCTTTAGAATTATATCATGGGTTACCATATAGTCATCCATTAAGAGTAATGAGGGAAGTACCTATGAATGATTCATTGTAATTGAAGCCATTCCCGAACTCTTCCTTACTCATTTCCAAATTCACTTATCATTAAAGCATTAGCTACCAGTAAGTTTGATGAGTTATCACCCAGTGGTTAACAAGCAGTCATTTTTGTTCAGTGGAAAAGTACTCACAAGCAGAATCCCTCACCAGAAAGTGTTTTCATAGCCTTTAGGTAGACATTGTGATACTGTGCATTCAAATGTAAATCACAGTGAAACCTGTTTACATCTACTCTTCGTCCAAAGGACTTAACAAGGAACCTGGGACAGTACGTGTAAACAGTGAGTCAAAAAACTGAACCCTGTCTCATTGTTTAGGTCAGGCAGAACAACAACAGAACAAAAAGTTGAAAATACGTTTTAAATTTTGCCTTCATTAAAATTACATCAAATCGGTACTATTAAATAGTATTAGATTTTTTATAGGTCTAGAAGTCTGGCTTCTAGTGGTTGGAAGTCATGTACTTTAGTTAGGTTTAATTTATTACCTGACTATCTTGATTCTGATTGGTCAAAACCCTTGACAAACCCTTGACAATAGTGAATAACTGTATAAAAAAAAGTAATGCCAGAGACAGTTTAGCAGTTAACACACCTCATATCAAATCAATACGTAGAAAAGAGTTCTGGCATATTTTTCTTTCGCTGGTTGACACTGAGGCTAAAACGTTAGTCTCTGTTAGCATCATTGGTAAACACAGCACACATTCATTACACAAATTATCTTCAGTTTTAAGTCATAACATGTAGGCCTACGTAGCAGCTAAAATGATTATATGAGCAAATCAAACGACACTGGCAAAAGCAAAAAGCGTAACTAGGCATGTGGGATATGATCCCATGACAGCTGTATTCAAGTTATGCACTCACCATCAGTAAATGAGGTCTCTTGGCACCCTTGTATCCAAGATATCAGTGAACATTGTCAGCATCCAAGGGTCAACCTGCCGCACCAATGCAGGCTTCTTTGTATTTCTTCTGTGGAAAACGATTAAATCTGCTCCTTTTGCTCCGACAGTAAACCTTCTTGTTTACATCACTCCACCCACGATGCAAACTCAAATTCTCCCTTTGCATAGACATGATTTCAACGACCACTGGAAAATGACTCAGGAACAATGTCTCCCTCAAACCTCTTCTAAAAAAAAAATAATAGATGGGACAAAATGTGTTCTGTGAAATGTAAAATGGTTTAAATTAGGTCTTAGATATTCAGACATGATTTCATCCTGTTTTCAAAATGTTAGTGTTAAAATTCGGATTGGTATTCACTTTGTTAACGTGGTTGTTTCACAAAAGAACACAAGAAACACAGAGCACATCTAAAGGATAATGTCAGCCTTCAGTGAGCATAGTTATGTGAATTAAAATCCTTACATGGTGAGCAGGACCCAGGTCACAAAGCAGGAAGTAAAAATATTAAACTGGACATTTCAGTCAGGTTCCAGCCAAACATTAGTCTTCATTTTTTTAATAATTCTCACCAAACTGAACAGTTCAAATGAAGGTAAAGTTAGGCAAGGAAAGCTGGATTTCTTCAAGGATAAATATTGATTTTAATTTCCTCATTTAGCTCTCCTTCTCTTTGCCTCTACATCTCAGAACTTTGCAGTTGACACACTTCAAAATAAATGAAGCAAACATCACAACTTCTTACATTGTTGCTATTCTTACTACCCCTCATGACTTAAGTTACTTTGTAATGATCAGCAACTTACAGATGAGATCATCAGCTCTGCTGGCCTTGCCTTGATTGAAGGACAGGATCCAGCATTAAAATATCCTTCATTTTGTTCAGTCTCCTGATTAGGCATGACAGTGGAAACTAACTAACTTGTTGTCTCATCGCCAACAAGCAAAGTTTATGAAAAAATGTGCCAGAAAGTCTTTACACAGATTGATTTGATTTGGGGTGTAAGATATGTCCCTTGCATAACTCCTGCTGTTCACAATTAATAACCATTGTTTGGAGGTTTTCACCAATTAGAAGGAAGTACTTGACAAAGCTGGATGATAAGTGTTGTCAGATGTGGAATAAGAAAAATAACATTCAGGATATGTGATATCTTGAAGGTAAAATGTCTTGCGTACATTCTTGAACAGCAGGACAGAGTAGTTAGTATCCAAATGCGTAATTGCTAGGTTTAAGAAGGCTCACATGCACAATAAAGATGTATTATACATAGTTTTGATTAAGAAAATATTGTTTTACACAGACATTTTAGTGTAGTGAGCCAGTTGTGATATTCACCCAGAGCAGGCCTTTACATTTTCTTGACATAAAATTGTGATGTGCAACAGGTGCAGGTAGGACAGAATGGGGATAACCAACCATGACTCAACTATGCAATAAAGTTGACAGCCTTGTTGTCAATTTGAATTTATTGAGTATTAGGGCTTGGTGTTTCATTTGACTTGCTGTGGGTTTGCTTAGCCTGACACAGATGACCAACCAAACCCAATTACTTATCGTCACAGCTAGTAAAAAATGAAGGAGGATCAATGTGTAGAACATAGAAGTTAATTTAAGCAAAATAACAAAAAGGTAAAAGATGGGAAAAAAAACCTTTAAAATGTCAATAAATAATTGTCTAAAAGGTCCAAATGACAAAAACCAGTACAGGACTCATGAGGAAACACAGGGGAAGGACACAGGAAAGGATGCAAACAAGAGTCAAGGTAGATGTGACAATCAGGTAATGAGACACAGGTGTGGAGTCAGGTGAAACTAATGAGCTTAATCAAAGTGGAGGGAAACACAAGGGCAGGAAGTAAAACTAAACCAGACACACAAGGAGCAAGAACTACAAAATCAAACAGGAAACACAACAGATTTGACTTAAGGCCAATGGAAATACACACACAAGGAGTGGAACACAAGACATGGATCACAAATAAACAACACAAGGAATACAAAATGACTAATATTTAAAACAACTTTTCACAAAATTAGTTTGACATCCGAGTTTATGAAATGTAGCGTTGTGCATTTGGTATAAACCTTTGAATTATGTTGATAGTAACTGAAGAAAGTGTTTCAGACATGTTTCCAAACACATCACACATTAGCTTCATATACCTTTATAGATCTGCTTGGTTTGAACTGAGCAGGTTGATCCATTGAGGATGATGGTTGCATGTGTGTCTCTGTGTGAGCACCATCGGGTGTGAGGGGGTCATACACTGATGAAACCATTTTGCTGGGTCATCATGTCACTGAGCATTCATATTCCATTTCCATCATCACAGGGTAAAAATGGCACAGTGCTAAATGCCAGGCATTGCAGTCATGAACTGTGCATTTCCTTGTGGAGCGTTTGCTTCTTGTTGTAATACTAACAAAAGTCAAAGACAGTTTTATAGAAATTGTCTCTGCACTTTGAGCCCTCATTGTTGAAGACCAGCTTTCCTGTACAGTTTGAAGATGTAAGTATTTGGAGATCAAACTGCAGGAGTTTAATTGACCGTAGGAATTGTGCACCAAGTTTTGATGCCTATAAGCTCAATGTGCATATCAAGAGATAACCATAGACCAGGACTTCAGCTGTCAGGCCTGAATGAGGACAACGATGAGAGGCTTTGCCAAAAGGGTTTGTGGGGGTTTTCCAACATAGGGCTCACACTTTGATTGCATGCCCACTAACTATTGGCCTTCATCAAAACAAACAGAATCATGCATGCTTTTACTATGCAATACTTCAGCCCTTTGACTGTGCTAACCTATTTCAGCTTCATAAGCAGATGGTCAGGATGTGACTGCAGCATGTACAGTACAGCAGGCAATGAAGTGTAAGATGAAAAGCATGAAATAAACATTTCAAGCGGAGTTAGATGTGCTATGCAGGGCTGCAAGGTGATGCCTCTTTGTTTCCAGAACATTGGAGTCTGGGGTCTGTTTGTTTGAGATAAAGTAATGAATACAAAGTTGGGTTCTGCCAACAGGAAGACAAACAGGACAAAAATTAATTAACTTCTTACTTAACTAATGATACACTGAAAATTTGATCTTTGATGTCAATATTAGAGATGAATTCTTTCTTAAGCATTGGGATGACTTTGATCATGATAATTAACTGTGAAGCTGTGTAAACTCTCCTAACCTTTTGTGGGATCAGTCAGCAATTTAGCAGTTTTCATGGTCACAGGGGATCACACGTTTTTTTTTTTCTTTCATCAAAATTAGTCTAAGGTCACATTATTTTCCGGTCTCTCTGTGACACACCCACCACCCAAAGGACTTCAGCCTGATTGAGCAGCCACATAGCCTGTAAAAGTAGCTCAATGAAAGGGAAAGAAATTACAAAACCTTCTTAAAAGCTCTGTTCACCTCTCTGTCTTTTCCTTTTTTTGTCACCCAATCATTCTGCACTGTGCGTGGTACGTGTAGAAAGAGCACAAATTCAATTTTGTACAAAGTAAAGTGACACCCAGTCACCAAAGCCACAAGAAAACACTGAAGTGTTGTTCCAGTTGAGGGATTACATCTTAATGGTGGATACAGCCACTATATCACATTTCATGTAATTTCACAGGTCTTTATTCTTTTGTTATGGCTCATTCAGTTTTGCCTTCCCTCTTTTTTCTGTATCTCAAAGAGTGTTCTTCAGACTACAAAAAGGATCCTTGTGTCACAAAGACATTTTTTTGGATAAGAGGTCTCAAATATCTTTCTGACCATAGATGCTCTGATACCAACTGGACTTCCCTGCAGATTATATATTTTAACACGCAGCTATTAAACAGCGATGGAGGTCTTGGGCTGCATGGTGGTGCAGTGGTTAGCGCTGTTATCTCCCAGCAAGAATGCTCTTGGTTCAAATCCCTGGTCGGGCAGGTGCCTGTCTGTGTGGCGTTAGCATATTTTCCCTGTGCATGAATGGGTGGCAGTCTCTCTGATTACTCCGGCTTCCTCCCACAGTTCAAAAACATGCTCACCAGGTTGATCTGTCACTCCACAATCGCTCATGATGTGAATGAGTGCGTGAATGGTTGTCTGTCTCTACGTGTTAGCCCTGTGATAGGCTGGCAACCTGTTGAGGGTGTACCCTGCCTCGTGCTGAATGACAACTGGGATAGGCTCTAGCCCCCCCGGACCCCCAACGGGAGAAGTGGTAAAGATGATGGATGGTAGCCCTGGATGCCAAAGCATTTTGATATTGATTGTCCTGGACTGAAGCCAACACTATAAGACGGAACCAAAAAAAGTCAAAGTGGACATGTGCTTTTTTTGTTTTTAGTCTTCTAAGACATTATATCGTTGTGGTTTGAGAATGTTTCCCTCAGTTATTTCCTTTAAAAGGATTTAATTAGATGAAATATGTTTGTCTCCCTCAGGCTATTTGGAGAGTCACTCGTGCAATAATTGGCTCTGCTTTGGACTCAAACAAACATTTACCCACCATAAATACTCCTTACTGACATAAACATGTTTTGTTCTCTTTTCTCATAGAACTATGGTCCAAGAAGGCTTTTTCAAGGATGTTAGTCTGCCTTTCAATGAAAAGGGAACATCAACCCACCATGATGTACTAGATTTCCATGATGCCTGCCATTTTTAGATGGTATTCCAAGGGGATTCAATTACTAATCTTAAAGTTTAAGATGAAATCTACTTATTTTCTTGGCCACTTGCTGCTTCAACATGAGACTTGAGTAAGTGCTTGGATGTGACGTGTAAACAGCAGCTCATCTGTTTATTATAAACAGTTTGTAGACTATTCAAAGCATACCAGAGCTAACAATAGTTACATTCACTCACTTGTTGAGTAGCAAAGATTTAAGAATACCCCTGATACATTCAAACACAGAGCAGTGGTAGGTGGTTGTGTGTTATCACTGCTGCTATGCCTCTTTCCCCCACACAGTGTCACTGTGCCTGGACTGTGTGGTCTCATTATGTCTAGTCAGTTTAAAATATGACTGATGACACATGAAACAGACACATTGGTAGGTACACGTCTAACAAAATGTCCATTCACAATTTTTGGATTTGAAAGAAAATCTACTTTGTCAGAATGACAAAGTTAGACCCATTAATAAAGAGTTAATATAATTCCTATGGTAGCTCATCCTTTAACTAGCAAAAGAAAATAACTGATTTTCATTGAGCCAATCAAGAAAGGCCTGTTTCATTTGTTGACTCTGGTTAAATCTGTAATATACACATTTAAGTGCATCAATTTGGGGTCAACCAATGGACATCCCATTCAATGCATGTAATGTATAACTGCTTTACTTTAGGACTTCCACTGTGGATAATTCAATGTTCAAAGCACAAGAAAAAAAAAACATCCTACAGCATTTCTGAATTATTTATTCACATGTAACAAGCACAGTGCTGCTCTGTAGGTCTTCACACTCGCATAGTTCATCATTTAAACATTAATAGATGCACTCATTTCCTTAAGTTTACCATTCAAATTATGCAGTGTAAATATTAAAAATGACCAATACATGGTGTTTGCTACTATTCGACAAAACCCTGAATTTGATTTCTTCTTAATGGTGTTCAATCAATGTGTTGACAATGCTGGATTAGTTTAGGATAAGGCTGTAGCAGCTAGCTCAGACAGATTGTTTAATAATTTATACATTTTCCATTGCAAACATACCTTGCCTCTTCATGCGTTCACCAGTTCGCTCTGCTATTAAATGCTGGCCTGCCGGCCTGTTCTTTGTGTCATACCAATGCACATAAGGCACATGGTTGAGCAGTTAATATTTTAGATAATACCACACAACAGGACACCATGGGTATTTCTGCATAGTGACTCAGAGTAACACTGTGTCATATTTGTTGTGTTTTAAGGAAACACCTCAAAAGACCACACATGTAGTGATATGCTTACTGGGGGGGGGGGGGTCTCCCTGATTATCTTACCATTCTTTTTTGCTCTGTAGTGCTAGTAATAATGCAGTTCATCCCTGTGCCATAAGCTCTGACAAGAAGATCAATCAGAGCTAATGAAGCCTGGGAGGAGGTGAGGGAGAGTGAAGAGGGATGAATCCAAAGAAGGGATGAATGGAGGAGAAGGGATGATGGGGTTGGAAGGGAGGGAGATGGTAGTAAAAAGAAGACTAGAGCCAAGGGAGTAGAGGCAGGATTAAGAAAAATGACACTTCCTTCTCACCCATCATTCCATGCAAGAGAGAACTAATTCCTCTCTCCTCAGTTATGACCTCTGAAATGATCATACCTTCCCCTGATGGCAATGACCTGACACACACTATTGACTGAGAGCTTCAGGGGCATGGGGGGTTGCTGATTGGGACCAAGGCGTTCTCCCTTTAGAGCCCACTATAGCCCCTTTTACACAGTCTGTTAAAGACAGGTCCGTCAAGCCTGTGTTATGCCTCGCCAAATGTCAAAGGCACCAAAGTGGAATGGTGAGGCAAATTTGTTCTCCTGTTAAGCCGGGAGCAGAGTAACAGAGGCATAACTGAGGCTAAACAGGGTTTCTGTAAATGGCATAGCTGGCAGAATAGAATAGTGTTGAGTGTGTGTGGGGGTGTAAAATCACACAGTGGGACAGTGGAAAGATGGTGCTAACCAGTTCAGAGCAAACTCTGAACAGAATCATCACAATTGCAATGATCATCTATCATCACCTGACAACACTTTAAGCGCCTCTAACCCATTGTCCATCGGTATTTCCAATGTAGCCAGGGGTTAGCGTGAAATGACTTCCAGTCAAGTCTTCCTTTACCGTGTCATTTCTTGGTTCATTTCATCCCCTGGAGTAGCGGCCATTCATCTGTTGCACAAGTAGGTGTCAGCTCAACAGTTGACAGTACAGTTACACAGAGACTCCACTCTGGCTTACCTCAACGAGATGAGCCCAAAAGATAAAAAACACTGTCAGGTCTTAAGTGTGCCGTGATAAAGGTGTGTTAAAAATAAAATATTTATCATGTCCATTTGCAGGAGGGGAAGGAAACTATTTTAATGGTTGTTTGTCGAACACAGGTCGGATCAGTCATTTCTGATGCATTCCAAAGAGCATGAAAATGTAATCACTGATTGGTTTCACAACACAGCGGCAAGCAGATCTGTCACTCAAGTTTAAATATTTTATCATTCTATTTTCCGCCCTTGCATGAAGACATCTCTTTATAGAGTTGTCAGATTACCACCGATCGTCGGGATGTCATTAAAGTGGTGTGATTTTCATCTGCTATTGCTCTACACACAAACAGTTTCTCCCGCATAATATCCTGCTGATACTGATCGACCAACACTACTTAGACTACAAACATACAACAAAGGACTTCTATGAATTAGAAGATCTGGAGTTTGATCCCAGGCAACATTGTCCACAGACTGAGGCGTTCTTGCGCAAGACACTTAACCCCAAACTGCCCTCGATGGCTGTGCCAGTGGGGTGTGAATGGGATTAGTTAACACTGATGGTCTCATTACATCAGTGTGTTAACTGCCGTCAGTGTATGAATGTGGTGTGAATGTGGCATGTCATGTAAAGGTGCTTTGAGTGGTCAGACTACTGAAAGTGAAACCACACTACGTCCTGTGCTGAAATCCAGCAACCTAAGCATTTTCTATAATTTCATGATGAATCTGTAGATAGAGATTAGAGTTAGTGTATAAAGATAGCTTCACAAGCAAGAACCAGGCCATCAACAGGATGTAATTTGGAATATCAATCCATCCATCCAACCATTATCTTGACCACTTATCCTGTTTTGGGGCCATGGGGGGCTGGAGCCAATCCCAGCTGACTTAGGGCGGATGGCAGGGTAAACCCCCGACAGGTCGCTAACCTATCACAGGGCAAATGGATCAAATCAAGGGTAATTTGGAATAAGGATTCTGAATTTGCTGTTGAACTATTCACTGTTGCTGGTTTGGGGAAGCTTATTAGGGGATCCGATGACAAACCCCCTTAAGAAACCTATGGAGAGGGAAAGAAAGAAATAGGAAGAAAAGGGGTGCAGAAATTTAGAACAAAAGGCGCAGGATAGGGATAGGTTAAGGCGTGGTCCTGCTCACGAAACTTTACTATACAGTATCCCATAATGGTGAGGTCTCTGGGTAAAAAGCGCCGCTCCCTCCTGCCTCTGTTGTCCTATCTGAACTGTTGCATCAGTGTGTGTTTTAAATTAGGTATTTTGATGAACAGATGAACAATCAATCCCTCCACACTTTCTACTCCATCCCATGTGTTTTGATTTATAGTAGAAGTTGTAAATCAGAGTACATGTCATGCATATTTATATTTATGACTGTATTATGAACACAAAGAACAGAATGTTCTCACCGTGAACATGGTAGATAAAGCTTTGTTTACAGTGTCGTACATGACAAACGTTGCATTGATGAATATGAAATCAGACTGAAAAAGCAGCACACTTCCCTTTCAGGCATCGTCATACTGCAGCTCACCTCTTAGGTTTGTCCACTGTCTGATACCTCCTATGGATCATCTTTTAGAGGACAAATGAAGAGCCTATTATGTTGTGCTACCCACCTCTCTTAGCATTATGCTAATGAGTGCACAGTATACACAAGTTTCCTCCGAGCACTTGTAATAATGAATGTGCCAAGGAGCTTTATTAATGTGTGATGGGTGATTAATGTGAGGAGGTACAGTTAACCAAATGGCTCTCTCCACAGGATGAACAGCAGAGGCAATAAGGTGGAGGGGGCTCAGCTTTGATCAATAATGGTGTAACCTCAGGAGGGGGAATAATTACACATGCTCTGGTTCTGTGCAAGTGGGAGCCACCAGGGGCTGATCCACACACTCTATCCATGTGGCTCCATCACCAAAGGACCAGAATTTTTACAATTAAGAACCCCAACACTTCATGATCACTGCTGAGATTAGCACTGCTACCCCGGGAGTGAGTGTGAGAGAGCGTGGCCCACATGTCGTATCCTTCAGCCAAATCCCAAGCTTCTCATTATTGCAGCCTCACTCCTTGATGTTCCATAATCCGCTGTCATTGGCTCCCCGACCGGCCGAGGCTGGGAAAAGACGAAGTATCTCGTAGCCATCTCGCGGTGCCCCTGCGACTCAGCAGGGAGAAAGTAAAGGGAGGCGAGGGGGGAGCATGCAGGAACAAAGCAGGGCTGCAGAGTCATAAATCTCCTAAACTCAATGCAGGAAGTACATGAAGGGACTTTGTGGTGATAGCTGCTACTGTCGCTCCTCCCCCACTTATCATCATCTCCCTATCGCTCTCCCTCATGGCTCCCAGTCTCATTACTCCTCCTCTGTTACGTGGAGTCTACATTCAATTTTCTCTATGTATGACAACATGTCAGTGTCAGGCATCCATCCATCTGTCTGCTATTACCTCACATGTACACACACTGTGGGGAACACAGTTACTGAACCAAATTTACATCATAGGGAACAAATGAAGCAGGACACTCCACTCTGCTCCTCAGCTATATGAATTGATTTCACATGTGAAGCTAGTGTTACGATCACACTGCTCTTCATTATGGTTGATTTGATGCTAATAAGGCCAAGCTGGGGTCAGTCCACTTTTAGATCAGCATATTTTATCACTTTACTGTCGTATATCGATATTTAAGGAGGGAGTTCAGTAATAGTGACACCGAACATATTTGCAGGCTAATTCTGAAATGAAATTCATTACCTCTACCAAATTCCTTTGTGCTTGCACTCTTTCACCTCCTCCTTCCTCTTTTCATCCCTTGCTCCACTGTTACTTTTTCAATCCCCAGCTCCTATTTTTCGTCCGTGTGTTTTTCACAGAGGTTCTTTTCTCTGCTTCCACTTTATATCTCTTTCAAACCCTCAGGGCTTTTTTTCTCAACTGCAGTTTTAGAGCAATTGATTATACCACACTCCTCGTCACCATCGCTCTCTCTCTGTCTGCACCCCCAACACGCACGCACACACAAAACTCATCTCTCTTTTCCACCGCACTTGACTTTCTGTTACACATATTTCTCTTTGCCTTTGCAGTAGCGAGAAGGGAGCCATGTGGCGGATGTATACCCACACACATGTACACACAAGGATGCAGAGGTTCTTTGTCTAAATAGGCATAAACACACACTTTTATAAAGGACAAATCCTGTGAGACAATAGGTCCAATCTCTGTGTGGAAGAGAGAAGCGTTCAAGAGAGAGCACACGCATATTTACATCCTCTCCATCTCTTCTCTCACCCACTCTGATTGTGCTCCACTCTCCCTCCTCCTCTCTCTCTCTCTCTCTCCCTCAGACACACATACGCACACACATGCACAGACAGACCCCCCTCTCACACAGGAGTAGATAGAGAGCGGTGAAGAGCAGAAGGAGCTGGGTGGCAGGAGAGATGCAGGAGGGCTGTTGTTGATTTAACAAAGCCAGGAAAGGAGTGCGCAGTCCTGGGGAGTAAAGAAGCTGTGAAATGCCTGGAAGGGAGCCTGCCAGCTACTCCTGCAGAGACCTGAAGGTAAGGCTTGTGCATCAATGATGGAGAGAAAAACAGAGAAAGAGACAGAGAGAGAGAGCAAGGCAAAAGAGGAAGAGGGTTTTAAAGCCGTTGATGCATGGTACGACCGTGTCTCTATGTACGAGCAGCCTCCTCTCCATTTGTCTGTGGATGGCATCGCATGCTGTGATTGCATTATGTGTTCAATTGCACAGCCACAAATCCCATCTGGGGTGGCTTGCCAAGTAAAAAGTGTGCTTTTCTAGAAGAGAGATCAAAAAGTATGCGAATCAGATAGCATGAAACACTGCGATGAGGAGAATAGTGAGAGAAGATGCGAAGACAATGCAAGAGCGAGAGAACAGCAAGAGGGAAAGTGATGAAGGGAAAAGTAGCAGGATTACCCCCCTCCATCAGGCTCAGCCTTTATCACCACATCTTGCCGTCTTCGCCTTCTGTCACCGCAGAGATACATGGATCATCACCATGCATCTCCTCACCCTCATGGCGGGGGCAGGGTAATCAAAAAGGCTACTGATTTCTGTGACGCAAGCACAGAAAAGCCTGTCAACACTCCTGCTGGCTGATACCCATGTGCAGAGCTGTAGTTCTCTTAGTGCAATGCAGGAGTTTTACGAGTGCAGCAGGAGCAACACTGGCGTCAATGTGCATCTGACCGTGCGTTAGTGAAGGAGAAAGTGTGTAGTGTGTGGAGGAGGGGGATCTTGCACCGCTGACACACACAGCGCACCGTGTTTCAGTTCCTACATGTTCTAATGTGTTCAATAAAAGCAGGAGATAAAACAGCGGACATTGGGCAGTGATAGCTGTTTGCAGTCTTTTCATAAATATTGTAGGCTACATCAAAAGCATTGAGAGGAAATCATTTATATTGATCCCCTTGTAGCTCTTTCTCTGAGCTGAGGATTAGGGCTGCTAGCTTTAATGTATGATGAACATCACTATTTTCTCCACTACTGTAGCTCCAGTTCAGTGCACTCAGCTGGACACGCATCTCAAGAGTTGTTGCTGTAAAACTTTGATGACAATGCAGTGGACTAAACTGCCACATTAATCGAGCCCCGTTTCCCCAGAGCTCCTGCTCTTCTTGATATTGCCTCATCAGGGAGTAGAAAGACAGCAAGTGCACTCAGTTATCATTTTTTAATATCTTTTCTCTGGCACATTGGAGGAATAATTAGTGTCAGCCATATCTGTTCTCATTAGTAGCCTTTTTTTCCACATATGGCACATTCTTAGCTCAGACCCATTGAAGTGAAACTGAAGCGAACACCAACCCTGACAGTAATGATTCCTTAATACCTGTTTGAAAGAAAGCTCCCATTTGCCACACTACAGGCTACTTTTATCACCGTAAACCTGCTCGTCACTGGTAAAACCATCATCACCCTTTGAGGAGTGTAGGGGGAAGTGCAAACTGCCAAGACTTAATGCTTTCTGATGGATGGCCTTTTGACCTTATTATCTGCGCTATCATTGTAACAGCAACTCAGCGCTATGTACCTTGCTCCCCTTTTTGCTTGGTTATTATCCACGTCCTGATCTCCTTAACAAGTGGACAAAAGAGGGCAAAGGGCAGATGTAATTCTCAGCAGGATCTCAGGAGCCTCTCCAAAGAGAAGCCACTGTGAATAATTAATTGGATCTGTGTATTTAGTCAAGACTGCATGTCTCGGGGGGATGTATGGAAAGCTCTGTTTTTCAAGCAGATCCAAATTCTCTATTACGGCAGAGGCGCATTTGTGTCAAGAGCTTAGCCAGGCGTGAAGATCTTTTTTTGTATTTAGTGCCCTGGAAAACTGGAAAATGTGTGAGCATGTCAAAGCACTGCTTACAAATCACATTCTTTACAGGGGGCTGGTGAAAGGCTCACATGAAGATGCCTTAGATATACCACACCACTGATTCAATTGTCATGTATATACTGTTGAGTTTTCATTCATACTGCTCTATCTTTAAAAGGTGTATCATATAAAAGGCATAGCCTTGCACTTTGTGTGCCAAATATGAATCCAATTCAGTCTCTTGGAATTTATATGGCTCAGGCAAGCAGCATACAATTTCTTAAACAATTTTGACATCCTCCATGGCCCATCACTCCCTTTATGTCCTCATAAATCTGCAACCTATGCAAATTCAAGCTCCTGTGTCAACAAAGATGGTTATGTACCAGATTTATAGTGGGACCCACTCACTTATTCAAATATGACTTCACAATGCATGTATTTATACAACAGTCATGTCACACATAATGTTGATACAGTGCGTACAGTGCTGCTGCTTCAGCCTACATGCAGCACAAACACACCTTCACTCTGTTTGGCAAGGAAACAACTGTTTCGGAGATTACTTGTTTGTTCTCTGTTTGTCTGATGGTCCAGCACACTAACACTTTAGTAAACTGCCATTAAAGTGTATGTTTACACACACATACACATCCAGAGTCCCAGGACAATAAGAGCAGAAAACAATACAGTCTGCTGGCTCTTTGAGGTTTAATGCAGTTGTTGTCTTTAATATGATTAATCAGGAAAAATGTCTGTTTTTTAAGGTTCTTACTTGTCAAGTGGTTTGGAAAGCACACAGGGTGCTGAAAAAGTAATTGCAACCAAAAGGACCATTCAGTGTTCTCCCTCACGCATTCGACCACTGTGAAATGCATTCCAACATTCATCCCATGTCCACGTTAACCAGACTTCAAGAATCTTCATAACGGCTCATGGCCTTATCTGTCAGCAGCAGGTTATGTAGAATGAAATGGATTTTGAGTGCGTCTCCTGCTCCTGGCTTAGCCATTGGGGCAAAACCAGTCTTTATCTGAAGTCATTTGAACAAAAGAGTCTCCGCTGTACTATTCATGAGGATTCTTTTGTCCTAACCATGGTGAGAGATGTGTTGATGTCTCACATGCAGCTGATAAGTATTCAGGTCAGGCAAGTTTGACTTCATCACACCAAGGTTTATGCTAATTGTGTTGCAGGATTCCTGCAGTCATAAAGTAGATTTACTTGTACATTGTACAGCTCACATATGGAAGCCGAATTGATCCTGTTAGGTGTTTTTCTATTATGTGAGGGATAATGTATGGATAGCAGGTGGTTATGGGAAATAGAATCCTGACAGGGTGAGTGCAGCTATCATCACCATCGCTCATGGTTTAAGTTTCTTGGTAGTGACCGGTAACCTAAAGTTACATTCAGCTGCTCTGCTGCTGTTGCTAATATTGCTGGACAGGATCCAATATGAAATGTCTGTAGCCTGCTGCATTAGCATGCTAACTGAAACTAACGTTTCTAGCCAGATTGTTTTGATGGCAACAGAAACTAACCTCACCTTATGGTCGATGGTGTCAACAAGCAGAAGCAAGGTGTGCCGGAACTCTTTTCCGCGTATTGATTAGACATGACGTGTGATCAGTTTGCCTCTGACGTTGCTAATGTTAGTGAAAGTTAATAACCATCGTCAAGGGGTTTTGACTAATCAGAATCAAGCATCTTAGACAACCTGAAGATCAGTAAGAAAGCCG
The DNA here is from genome assembly GCF_009762535.1 of Notolabrus celidotus. Taxonomy (NCBI): domain Eukaryota; kingdom Metazoa; phylum Chordata; class Actinopteri; order Labriformes; family Labridae; genus Notolabrus; species Notolabrus celidotus. The sequence continues at coordinate 9,718,960 of NC_048285.1, forward strand.
GGTTTTAATTAAAAATGTAAAAATATCAACTCTACAGCCACCCTCACCTGAATTACAGGGTATAATAACTACCCATAAATATAATTTTCTTACACTGATGTACAAACACACACTTGTGGCACAGTTAAATTCTTACCGTCCACTGAAGCAAATTAGCTTCACATGTTATGCAAATAGAAGACGTTTGATACATGCACCATTCCATTCAGAGATGTTGCTTATCACTGGAGTATCATTAAGATGTAGGAAAGACATTCAGTTTACCAACAACATCTGGGGGGGATTTGTTTTATATACAGGTTTTGCATTAGCATGTCAAAACGTGTGAGCATCCATCTCTCAAGGGAAACACATCTTCATGAATCTGCATGTAGAAACGGGAAACACTGTATGATTGGTAAAGTCTGTAGAGTAACAGCACTGATTTTCATAATCAACATGCCTCTTCTTTAGCACTAGTTTTGGGGGTAAATGATCACTGAGCAATGTTCCAACATCATCTTACTTCACATTCGCACAGCTCAGACTCACTCACTCTGGCATCTGTCATCAACAGAAGTTTCAGCTCATCACGAAAGGACACCTTGTCAGGAAGTGCTCTTGAGCAAAGGGTGCATTACTCAGCTGCTTTGCCCAACAAGCTGCTCTGAGGATTGTTAATATGTAACTGTTGGGCTGTAATCTCATTTCGTCCTGATTTGGCATGTGATGACTATAGAGAAGGAGGCTCCTCAAAGGGACAAGCAAGGGGACACAGCGAGGCATGTCAGGAATTCCAATCAAGACCATTTGACCTTTGGCTCCTCCAGTATTCGCCATGCACTGCCTGGCTCTGCAGCTCCGCCCCACCCCTGCTCACGGCCTACCATCCTCCCTTGTCCCATCCTCCCGTGCTCATGTGTCCTCTACAGTGGGGTGAAGCAGAAGATTAATGAACCACAGGCAGTGTAGTGTGATTAGTCGGATGCAGATAAACTGTAGAACTGGATCTGATTTACATACTTTGTTTGTGATACACAGTAATTACTGTGAAAGCATCATATATTTATTGTCAAACATAGATCACCATACTCCTCCATGCATGCTTCCCCCTCATTATAATTCATCCCTTTACTTAGAAATGTTTGCCCTCGGAGACAGCGCAGTGGAAAGACATTCTTGGATCCACAGCCACATATCACAGCGAGGGCCTGACAGAAATGCCTTGTACAAAAAAGAAAGGGTGTCAGGGCGCATGTTGTGACACTCAACCTCACACTTCATCTTTCTGTCACGTCTCTCGTGCTCCAGTCCGGTGTGGTTGAAGTGGGTATTTGGCTACATTAGGTGTTGGGTTTCAAGCCCATCCAGGCTCCACTCGGCAGCACTGTGAAATTTTTGCTATTTCTCTCTCTCTCTCTCTCTCTCTCTTTTTTGTACTCCTATCAGTTGAGGAGGAGAGTAGATCTGAAACATGCAGCAACTATATTATAACAGCTCAAATGGCTGAATGGCAGTCTTTTTATGTCAGGGTGTGCACAAAATGTACTGTTAGTGGAAAGCTGAATGAGGTACAGAAAAGAGAGGGATTTTTATGTGTGTTTGTGTGTGTGTGCGTGAGAAATAAAGGGGGGCCAGTTGGACGTATCATTAGGGAAATTGTTCCTCCAATGTGAGTCAAACGTCTCCGTGCAGCAGTGTCACTCCAGAGAAGGTCATCCATGAGAAGGACACAACTGGATACACTCAGCTCACTATCGGCATAATGGGTAAATGGAGGGAGGGATGGTATGAAGTTTGTGTGTGCGTGCGTGCGTGTGTGTGTGTGTGTGTGTTTGCTGGGCCTGGAGCCAAACGAGCTGGGGATGTTTTTAGTCATTTGACCCGCCCGACCTCAAAGTGTCATAAGTGAGTGGAGATAGGGATGAAGCCATGTTATTTTATGGGCCAATCTTAGCCTGAGACACAATCATGCCAGGCCCGGTAACCATGACTCTTTGCTCTCGCTCAAAGGGAGAAGCGAAGGAGGATAGGGAATCCGGGAAAGAGAAAGTTCTAGAGCTTCCACAGCCGAGAAACAGAGACAGCAGATAAGCAGAAACAACTCCACCAGTGTAGATATCTATCTGACGCGGAGATTTGACAAATATAGCTGTTGTTTTAATCTCAAAAAGCTCATCTCTGCAGCAGCCTTTGTCTCCCTTTTTTCTTCTTCTCTCTATTTCTATATTCTGGCTGATTTATCTCTCTGATGTCAGCAGTGTGTTTGATGAACTGACAAAAAACTGCAAGCTATGACCTCAAAATCTATGGATGAGAGCCCACTTATGCTTGAATTTGTATTGTAAACTAAGGATTACTGCTGAGTTTGCAACATCCTGCTGCCATTTGTAACCCTGTCATGCTCAGCAGAATAAGCAGTATTGCAGGGTCAAAAGCTGGAAGGGTTATGGAAATGCATAAATGTTATAAATATATACATATATAGGGAATACTGCTGATTACATTTTATTCCAGGAAAGTAAACAATTTCATTTTCGGGAGATTCGTACGCAGGTACAGCAACAGCATTCTCAGCATTTGCAAAACGAGCACATCTGTGCAAATTTCAAGGAAACATTTTATCTCTGTAGAGTAGAAAAACTGAATTGATTGCCTCCATGCAGAGGGAAATAAAAAGTAAATCACAGAATGAAACAGTTTACAGTTTTGTTGATCAAGTGAGAATTAAGATTCAGTTCATTTCATGGTGGCATGGGCCTTTTCTAATCCTTGATTAGTATTGATAAACCTTCCCTTTGGCTCAGCTGCAAGCCAGCTCTTACCTTTCAGTTCTGTAGATTTGTACAGTCCTAAAAATGTACAAAATTAAATCATGAAGCAGGTGCTACTCAGTACACTACAGACTCTGGGGGGAAATTATAGAGCTTGCCACAGGTTAGAAAGGAAAAGGCCACATTTTGCTGTGCTCCGTGCACATTATTGTTCACAACATGCAGTGTCAGCAAACAAGAAAATATATGTCCTGTAGATATCCCTTAGGAAGCAAGTTCCCTGGTTTACTAGTACCCTTTTGCTTTAGGCACAACAGATGAGTGGTCTTGTTATCAGGACACAGACACAATTCAGCCAAAGCATCCTGTCACTCTGCTGGTAACAAGATAAATGCTTGTTACCCTCTTAAAGCTCCAAGATAAAACACTGCAGCTGATATCTATGTTCGAACACCTCTCATTCGGGCTTGTTGAGTCTGCTGCTGTGTACAGACAACACAATCACAGCCTCGCTGAAAATACACACAGGTCTGGAGTTCACAAATCTCCAGAGAGCTATGTTTAATTCATGAGAGAACCTAAAATGAGTCAGAAAGCGAGACCTTGCAACCCCTTTAATGTATTCAGCGAGGTTTGTCAGAAGCTTTGTGTGTGTGCCGCGCCTCTGCTGTCCGTCTGTCTGTCTTTTCCCTTCTCAGATGCCTGTCACGTCACTCTGCCCTTTGCTTTGGACCATCAATGTCAACACCACATTCCTGTGTGGATCTGACTTGTGACGCGGTCCCCTCACTTCTCCAAGCTTGCCTTTCATTCCCTCTCCTCACTTGTCAGCGATCAAATAGAGTAACATCAGGGCCAGATGACAAAGAAATGTCAGATGTAGTTAAGGTCAGGAACAAGCAGCAAAAGTAATTTACCCTTGTTCTTCAGGTTGGTTCATCGCAAGGCCCTGTTTACCCATTGTTGTTGTAGTAAAATTAAAAGTAGCTGATTTTCAAACAACACCCGAGGGCTCTATAACTTCATTGCCTCTTGTGGAGCTCCAAAGGTGTTGTAAGATTGCGGCTAAAAGTAGGACTTTATCTCCGGTCCCACCCTTACACACACCGACACCCCCACTCTCCATTACGAGTATTGTAGCGGCTGTTTTTTTTATATCCCACATTTTTTAGGAGACCTTGAAAGTGTCACTTCTCCACTCCTCCTGTCACTTTGTACCTAAGATAACAGATGTTAAAAATACCAGTTTCAGCATACAACCAAGCAGAGAATAAAAGTCTTTAAAATCACATCACACTAAGTGTAAACTGTCAGCATATCACCCAGAGGCTCCAGTGGGGCTAAAAACAGCCACAAAGATAATGCATACACTTGTTTTATATGAGATTAAATTTAAAGTAAAAGAGGCAACTGGATTTCCTCTGACAGCAAGTATTTATTTGTCTGTCTCCAGCTGATTAAGAAAGCAATCACTGAATCAGATCTGAAACACAGAGGAACTGTGTGAGATGGGTGTATTTGTACAGAGAGAGTTGTGTGTCTGTAACTGTGTGTGTGTGTGTGTGTGTGTGTGTGTGTGTGTGTGTGTGTGTGTGTGTGTGTGTGTGTGTGTGTGTGTGTGTGGTGTGTGTGTGTGTGTGTGTGTGCATGTGGGCACATGTAGTGGAAGCAACTGGCCATGCTGGCAATAATGAGTCTGCTCTTTGAGAAAACAAGGCTGGAAAAAACACTGCAGCTGAGCCTGCTTCATACGGGCACACAGTGGACACTGCGCCAGCTCACGTGTGAGATTAACACCATATCCTTTACGAGTTTAATAGTAATGAAAACACTATAGCTTTATTGCCATAGAGGGAGCAGAGGTTTTTCTTTATTAGGTAGAATTTTGTAATGCAGCATGGGTGCTCTATTATAGGCCAAGCTGGGAATGCATTTACAAGTCATTATATGATTTGAAGGACTACACTAAGTGCCACTGCTCTGTTCAACATACAAAAACACACTAATCCCCTATCCAGTGATTCAAGTCAAGAGAAATGTGTGTGGATTAACTCCTTAAAGAAATGTTCAGTTGTAACATTTAGCAACTTGTTTAGTTCAGTTCCTTAGCAAGACTAAAGGAGTCTTCATGCTTAGAGTTCTGTCAGGCTTTGCTAGGTGCTAACTCCTGCATGCTAGCAGGCTCACATTCACTATGCTAATGTGTTGATGCTCAAGGTTGTTTGCCATGTTCACCATCTTTGCTGAATCCACTTGCTAATAAGCACTTGGCACAGGCACAGCTGGTGGGAATGTCATTAGCTCTGAGGTTCAGATAAACATATATTTTGATGTACTAATAGCGCAAAATTAAAGAGAAGTCAGGAGATCACAGTTTTATGGATGACTATCTTAGCACTTTGAATGCTTGTGCCAAAATTCATAACAGTTCTTAAAGTGTGTGTCACGAAATTCAAGTCTTGGCCAAAGTGGAGGTTGGACTGCTCTACTGACCTAGACTGTCATTCCAAGAGCCATGCTGCTAGCATAGCTAAAATGTTCAGAGAATAGTAGTTCTGACAGGGTGATCTAATGGGTACATTAATTAGTAAAACCATCATTACTGTCAAGGAGAACAAACTGAGCAGTTTAAGTGATAGTAAAAGTACAAAAAGAGGATTGATGACTGACCTCCAGCACATTGATGGAAAAGAGCTGTGTCAGCTCTTCATCATGCATATGATTACCGGTCTTAAGCTCATATTTTATTCACTGTGGGATGCTAATTATTAACCCAAAAGAGAAAAACAAATCTAATTGTGTATGGTCCTAAATAATGACTTCTTTTGAAAATTAGACTTTGCACCTGAAATGTTGATTAAACAAATAACAGCAGATGTGAAACCTGAATCTGGTTTAAGTGTCATGACTTGAGGAAAAACACAAAAGTGGGGATCCAATTTTAGACTAACAATAACACTATTTAATAACTAAGCTCAAAGGTAACCTGAAGGTCTAAAACATCCATAAAATAATTTCAAAAATGTCCAACTGAAGATCACAGGTGAACACAGGGTAATACTAAATGCACACAGGGCAATCCAACACAGGTGTTATAACGAAGCACAGGTGAAACAAATATGAAGAAATCAAACTGGAGGGAAATACACAGGAGGTAAAACTAGACTGGGCACAGTGGTAGAGTACAACAAAAATAAAAACAAGAAACAACAATTGAAGACCACTATGAAAACTAAAAATATAATGATGTTAAAAGACAAGAACACAAGACAACACGAAAAACACAAAATAAAACAGGAAATGAAGCCAAAATACAAAACTAAACAAAAGCCACTCACAACATATAGCTGATTTAAGGTATTTCAAAAAATACTAATACATGTGCAATGCTTGAACAGAGATGGCTGTGGCTCTGTGGCAGAGTTGGTTGTCTCTCAATTGGAAGGTTGATGGTTCAATCACTCAGATAGCTCCCGGCGACATACTCAGCAGTGTGTGAATAGATATGAATGGAATTATTTGATACTGATGGTCCCCTACAATAAGTTTCAGTGTATGATTTGGCGATGTGTCAATCACTAACGACTCAGCTCTAAGAGCCGGCTTTTGTACGTGAACGATATTAGCCAGCACTCCATTTGAGAGCAGGTTTCCTTTCCTACGCTTTGTGTTTTTATTTAATACAGGATAGAATAAAGGGACAATTTTCTATCCACACCACTCAGCCATCAGCACACCAGTGACTGAGTGCTGTGTCAAAGTGTGTGCCATGTGACCAATCAGATGCAGGTGAAGGGAAGTGATGGTGGCCAGAGGACTGGTGTGTTGGTTGATATTATATGAATTATTTCGTACCAACCATCATGTAAAATAGTGTTATTCTGGGAATGATACAGTTTATTATAATTACATATAATAATTAAAGTAAAATACATAAACACATATCAGTCATAGGTCAAAACATTGCTACAAATGTCTGATTTAATGAAAGCCAAAATGGTAATGAAGAGCCATTTCAGAGCTGAAAGAGCCGACCTTCATCGCTGAGCCGAGCCAAACAATCCACATCACGAAGAAGAGCCAGAATTCCCAAATGTGGTGTGAATGGGTGAATGTAGCATGTAGTGGAAAAGCAATTTGATAGGTCAGTAAAGAACAGATAAGCACTAAATAGGTACAAGCTCATTTACCATTTACCAAAACACCTCACTTTGATTAAGATCTGACCTTTTTAAGAAGCCCTCATGGTTTTCTGTGGGCTCTGTACTAAATGGCTAACATTGACATATTGACAGTCTAAACCAATTTAAATGCCAGGTGGGTAATAGGGTCCCCCGGGGGGGGGGGTTGCACTATACATCAACACCAAATTGTTAGTGGAGTACTAATGTATGCAGTGCTCAATGAGGAAGTGTATTTTGCACGTCCAGAGAAGAAAAGATTGAAAGGACTAATAATGCCAATACTTAAAGAAATTCATATCTTTGAAATCTTAAACTGACCTCAGTATATTTTTTTTATCTTACAGGTGTTGAGCTTCAGCTGAGGATGGCAGGAGATTCCCGAGTCCTCATGGACCACAACATGGAGATAGGAGTCACGCCTGCGCAGGTATACAGCCACTACTGAACTACTAGTAAAAGATGTTCTGTTCAAATACACATCTTTTCAAAAAAGGGAAAAGTGGAATACATGGGAGACATTGTAAAAGACAGAGGGCATGGTGATGGAGATTGATTCAAGAAATCAGAGGAAGAATCAAGCTTGGAGAAGGTGTGGAGGGAAGGTAATGATTAGAGGGAAGTGAGCCGTGTAAGGGAGAAGAAATTAGGACTGAGAATGAAATAATATTAAAAGCCTGCTAGTTAAAGAATAGAAGCTGTATACAAACTTCACGGTGTAAATAAGCTGTATAGGTAATTTAACATGCTCCAGAGAGTACAACAGTACCTGATTCTCTGGCTTAGATAGATATAGATTGGTTTACTTGGCAGGTGAGATTGGAAGTCTGGAAAAAGAAGACCCAATCAAGGATGCTTGGCTTGCGCTAGTTATCTGTCCTGATTCCCAAGCTGATTAAAACTTGTACTGTCCACCCGAGTGTGTCCAAAAAAGCTCAATGAAGGAGAACACCCAGTGCTTGTACTGCCACGCAGAGAGAACTAATGAATTTGTTTATCGACTATCACCCCCATAGACCACATTGACTAAAAAGGCCAAAGATTGGGAGGCGTTGCTTTGACAGCTTCATCTATCATTCAATTAGCCGCAGTGTTGAAATAAAAGGGCCTGTTTTGGCTGTATTCCATCTGAAAGCAGTGTACTGATTAACGTGGTTAAAAAAATGTTGTGTACATTGCATGATGTTGTCAAATAAAGGGGTTTAGTTTAGAAATGCTGGCCTGACTTTGTCCCGAATAGATTTGGGTCCAATATCCCTGAGCACAGCTGGTAATAAGGGAGCCCACTGACATTTAGTGAATGCACTGTCATCTAACCACTAATTGCGATGCCGATCAATAAGCATTGTCTTTCAATTCCTCTTTGTTGAAATGTTCCTTACACAGGGATCACTCAAATCAATATGTGAAAACTCAATACTGCACATGCAGGCCTGACAATAGGCATGTACGCAGGACTGCAATGACACAGCACCTGACATCTCAAGGCAACCCAACAAACCTATCTGACAGATTTTATTATCACATCTCCACAATTGTACACACTGTAACAATATTATAGCATCTTGAATTATTTCCTCTCCATGCTGGACTGTGAGAGTGATCGTTTTTCTGATAGAGGGGAAGAGCAGTCAGGATAGCTACAACGGGACGCCAGATGTGAGCAAGACTCTAGAGAGAGATAGATCACAGGTGTCCGATTAGCAGCAAGATTCATAGGACACAAGAGGTGTTTTCTTGCCTCTACACAATGCTTTTCGATTATCAGCTGAGATTGGAGGGTGTCAGTGTGCTGCCAATGTGTCCTTTGTCTGTTTGAAAGGTGCCTGACAGCTCTGTCCTCCTATATGTTTGTCCCTTTTTCTATATATTCAAGTGTGTGTCCATTCCAAAAAGGGGGGTAACTAAATGCAGCACCTGCAGGAATACATTCCCAGGCTTTGCATAAGTCAATATTTTTTTATCATGTTTAAAACAAACAATATTAGAATCTTACTTGTTTGTGCCTGAAAGTTGTTTTTACATAATACAATGCGTGTGCCCAGGCATATGCCACTCTTTTTAAGGATGCCATAAGAGTCCATTGGGAAAAGATGGAAGATCTGTTCCTATCCAGGCCTGCCAAAGTCCCAGAGGGTGCGGGGGGAGGGAACACAGGGGACAGGGAGAGAGGCAGGGCACAGCTGTGGGGACAGATCGCCTCGATGGAGCCGAGCCAACATAGACAAAGACCTGGGTGCCCTTGTGTCCTTATTGTGTCCTTACTTTCTCCTCTCCCCTGTATATAAAACTGCATCCACTGACACCTACAATGTCACAGTGGAGAGGCACAGACCAGTGACTTTATAGCAGCTCTTAATTTTATTTGCCTCCCTGCCAGCAGCACAGAGCAGGGTGGTATTGGAAAGACTGAAAGGAAATCTCATTTAAAAGGTTAACACCTTCATCCCCCAATCCAAACTTGATACAACCGTAGAGAAAGTATTTATGGAAAGAAACCGCAGTGGCTACCATTAAGTACACCCATTTTGAGAAGCACTTAAAATGATTCTTATCTTTCTCTTTCATCCCTTGACTTTGGTTTCCTCTCTATTTTCTATTCACTTCAACATAGGTGAAGAAGCTCCCTAAACACTTGAGGGAGGCTCAGATCTCAACAGAGCGAACCCACTTGATTTCCGACCCGGCAAAGAAGCCACGTCAGCGATATGTGCAGAAGGACGGCAAGTGCAACGTTCATCACGGAAATGTGCAAGAGACCTACCGTTACCTCAGTGACTTGTTCACCACGCTGGTGGATCTTCGATGGCGACTTAGTCTCTTCATATTCACCTTGGTCTATGTAGTCAACTGGCTTTTCTTTGGCTTCCTGTGGTGGCTGATTGCACTAATCCGTGGGGATCTTCTGCATGCAGATGAGGAGGGCTGGACCCCCTGTGTGGAGAACCTAAACAGTTTTGTCTCAGCCTTCCTCTTCTCCATCGAAACAGAGACCACCATTGGGTACGGTTATCGAGTAATCACAGAAAAATGTCCAGAAGGCATCATACTACTTTTGGTGCAGGCCATCTTGGGTTCCATTGTGAATGCAATGATGGTTGGATGCATGTTCGTCAAGATCTCACAGCCAAAGAACCGCGCCGAGACCCTGATGTTCTCGCACAAAGCTGTCATATCAGTGCGAGACAACAAGATGTGCCTGATGTTTAGGGTAGGGGACCTGAGGAACTCTCACATCGTGGAAGCATCGATCAGAGCAAAGCTGATCCGCTCACAGCAGACCAAGGAGGGGGAGTTCATCCCACTCAACCAGACTGACATAAACATCGGCTTTGACACGGGAGACGACCGGCTGTTCCTGGTGTCGCCACTTATCATCTCTCACGAGATCAATGAGAAGAGCCCTTTCTGGGAGATGTCGATGGCTCAAATTGAGAAGGAGGAGTTTGAGATTGTGGTGATCCTTGAAGGCATGGTGGAGGCAACAGGTATGAACTGTGGGGAGATCAAGGGATGAAATAATGAGAGGGAGAAAGGTGGGAAGGGAAGTCATAAAAACAATAGATAAAGAGATCAACAGAGGCAGACACTGATGAAATGTTTGATGCAGGAAGTGAGCTGAGTGGGAGGGATGGGAAGATGTAAATGGATGGAAAGAGAGAGGAGGCTGACATGGAGATACATTGCTTAAAAATGAGAGGCAGAACTGAGTACCTGTAAGTGCTGCTGATTGCAAAAGATAATATTGTAATGGATGGAAAGGCAGAGAGACTAACATTACGAGACAATACACTCCCTAAGTGAGACATAAATAATATTAATGCATTTCATTCCTGAGTTAGTGCAGGTTTTAATGAGGATTTTATTGTTTCGTGGAAGCTGACAAATGGTATTCAGAGGCAGGTGAAAATGGTGCTTTCATCAGGACTAAAACACAAAACATGTCTTAATCAAGAGATCATTTCAGCTGAGTTAGAAATCATTATTTCTTTTAAGTGAGGCAGACATTTGGAATAATATAATGCCATTACAGCCCTGCAAATGTTCTCTGTCCCACATTTCCACTGTTGCTACTCCAAGGTTATGTCTTTGATATTGTTTATTTCAAAATGAATGAAGTGAAGCTACCCACACTGCTGGTCTGTGTTTTGGGTAAAGGCCAAACGGCCCTGAAAAGTGCCCCAGGCTGGTTACATTTAGGACGCAGACGTGACCAGGTGTTTCTGTAAAGTTCCACAATGCTTCTGTTTTGTAGCACGAGACTGTACTCAAGACCTCTAAGAGCAGAAAAACATCTCAACCAGACAATCCCAATGTTTAGATTATCACAACGACAGATATTGTGAATCACTGAATTTGTGAGATTCAAAAATGGCTGACTGCTAGCTGTTGATTTAATGTTCCAGCGTGTTTTCGTGAGGTATTAGCTAAATCATTTGTATCCCTTAACAGAATGGTTTATTTGCCATTGTTAGACAAATCACTCACTTTTAATTACAACAATTTAAACATTTGTTAATTATTACATATTGCGTCAGTAAATGGCACACACTGATTGAGCAGTGAATCATCAGCACACATTTCTTGTTTTTACTCAAGCTCCCTAATGCGATCAGGCAAAGCTGCTCATGCATCTGAAAAGGTCTACTCTATTTCATATAGATTTTTTCCATTAGTCATCAGGTTTCCTACTCATACTTGACTCAGGCATTAAATCACCTCTTACCCCTAAGGCAGAGATCATGGAATCATACAGGGGACAGGGGTTGTGCTGACACCGTCCTTGACCGCATGGCAACAGGCCCCTCTGACCGTCTAGTGGCCCTCCCTCACGTCCCCCGTTGACCTTAGTGAGACTTGTTTGAGGGGGTGGTGAATATAAGCCTTAGTAACAGGATGCTGCAGTATTTTACGATGTTTGTTCACAAAAAAACAGGAGCACAAAGTGAAAGAAGTACAAAGGCTGTTTCTCTATTTAAGCTATTCAGCATTCAGTTCTAAAGCTGAATAAGCATCCTTAGTGGATACTTCAAAAGTGATAAACCTGCTTGTCAGTGTAGTTATGTATCAATATATAAATAGCCAATACTGTGGTTTGCAAAAATAATGTTCTTGTTATATTATCCAGTACATCTTTTACTTTGTGTTCTTTGTTTGGAATGAAGAAGTAACATTTTTGGTCTGTTTCAACAATGCAGTGATCTCACAAAGCCGATTAAGTGGAGGGAGATTAATTTCTGATTGCTCAGAACACTAAATATTAAACAAATTATGAACCATGTCATAGATACTGGCACATAGAATAGTAACAGAGTAATGTTGGTGTCAGCGGCTTTATTTTCTCTTTAAAGCCACCGCCAACATCCAGGTTGGTTTAACGGATAATTGTGAATTAGTTTCCTAAAAACACTCACTTATGTTTCTCAGGCCCTCCTACAGCATTTGGCAGAAAAGCACAACACTTGATGCCCTCATAAGTGATGAAACAGCTCAGTAGCACCATTAATAATGCATTAAATAGACACAACACAGAACACAATCAGTTGCATTCCATTAGGTAATAAAACCACATAACCGATATGATATCAAATCATTTTACAAGTTTGCAATTTAGGCTCATTTCTGTGATGTTTTATGGTCATAAGTCGTGTACAAATTCATAACTTAAGTGAAACACAATTATATTTTTTGCACAAAGATTTGATGTGCTGATACATATTGATACTTTATTCTATTATCCAAAGAATTGCCCTTCATCAGTTCTACTCACTCTTATTAAAACCTTTTTGGATTGACAAGTTTGAAATGAAGTAAAAGCACAAAACTTTAGACATGCAATTTATTCAAAAATATAGTTAGGTGTCCTGTAGCTCTGCCAAACATAAGCTAAAAGTGTTTACACCTGTAGTAGAAACCCTTGTTTGAATATTTAAATAGCAGTAAAGCATTTAGAGCATCTGAAATGATCAGTGTTTAGTCTGAAAGCTACTTCTATGGAGGCTGAGTCCTCTGTTCTACGGCTATCTATAAATGAAGGTACTAAATGTTTAGGACCCTTCTTGTTAATTTTTCATCTTTGCTGTAACAGCAATGTAATAATCATTTGCTAATCTTTGTGGTGGAGTATTTGTAAACATTAATGCACCATATTAAGTTATCTTTTCATCAGCTCTTTGGGAGCCGTTCAAACATGACTTTTCAATGCAGAGATTTTGGTAGAGTTTCTTCAAATGTTTGTGATAATGTTCTGCTGTGCCAAAGGCTCAGTCATGTGCAGCAGTATTGCCATACAAACACTGTTTTTATTACAGGAGTGTCTCTGAGGACAGCAGGTTTCAGGTTACTCTGGTTCTTTTAAAAATAAGTTATTTATATTAAAAATAAGGCTTGCTTTATGCAGTTTCTCAGAATCGAAATGATCTTGCAGCAATAATGTTGCAGTGTAAACAAGACTGTCTTTGACTTTTGTTTTTAAACCTTTAAGGAAAATCTTGGAAAATAGTGGCAGCACTTAATCCTGAAAGAGAAAGGTTGGTGGCGTTTTACTGTACATGGAAGCAAGATTGAAATGGAAACATTTACGATCAGCAAGCTTAGAGTTAAGAAGTAATTTTCCAATGATCAACATACAGCAAAGCTAGCTGCATTGACATGGAGCATAACATTTCAATTAATGGCTAAAAAACCTAAACAGAGTAAAAATGCTCAGTATAAACACCTTAATCTGAATCAATTCAACTTAATTTGGTTGTAGAGGGGTGGTAAATTAAAGTGTTCCCATGTTAGCAGTACTTCTATTTGTCTTCCCGCTGTGTTCTTTCTGCTCATACCCAACGTCTTATTGCACATAAACAGTGACGTGCGGTTCTTCAGCCGTAGCTTTCTCATCCTCATGGTGGTAATGTTATGTGTCGCCAGGTAGCTGTACCTAAAAAGCTTTTAGTAGGCACATCTACGCCTCCTTGCACTCAGTAGGAGTAAGGTTTGGTTGATATGAAGCTGTTGCTTGAATAATAACAGCAAAGTAACGACAACTTCTCCACTGAATAGGCAGTAAATATCTATCTTCGGGCGAGGTAGCTGATCACACAAAAAGTCTATTTGAGCTTAGACCGGAAGAGGAGAGTGGCATGTAACATAGCTATTCTGATCAGATTCGTAGGTGCATGTAAACACAGGACTCGTTCCTTCAATCAGAATGATTTAGATCGGAAAGAGGAAATAGTGTCCATGTTAACGTGACTACTAATGAGCCATCAAAAGTAAAGCCCTGCCAAAAGTGACAGCCACTCTAAAAGGTACAAAGCCCATATTCTGCATCTACAGCTCCTACTATCGGCAGAGTCCGTGAAACGAGTGGTGTGGACCTTTTAATGTGTGCCATCCAGGGGAAATAAGCTTTGAAATGTTGACACCGCAAGGCAATCTGTATCCTCTTTTTTATGTGTAATTTGTCAACATTTTCAAACTTAGACAAAAAAATTGTCATTCACAAAATTATTTAATAGAAACTGCTTCAAAATAAACCATCAGTTTCTTGGTTTCAGTTACATAAATGAGTCAACTGTGAGTTGCTGCTGTTCGGCCTACGTGCCGATCCATAGCTTAGTCAGCACAACACATCACAATATTTTCAGGTCTTCAGGGCAAAACAAAAAGTCACCACAACAAGTGTAAACTCTGACTCACATAAAAACACAAGAACATGACCCTGTCAAACAACAAGATATTTATTAGTTTTATTGAAGACATATGATGTTCTATAAAATGAATGGGCATTCTATTATGAGAATTTTGCATTCGATAACAAATGACCTGTAATAACCCGCAGTACCAGCTGGGGATGAACTAATGCTAAATTGTAGAAAAACAGCAGACTTTTCCGAGACAGAGGAAACTGTGTTACTGCCGACTTGCTTGGAGTGCTAAATTTGACTGCCAGCTCACCTTGCTTGGATGTAGTGTTTTATAAATGAAACATAAAACAGAGATAATTTATTTGACATATAGGCTCTGACATAGTAACTGCCAGTGAGGATAAATCAACTTTAGCACATCAGAGACTGGAGAGAGGCAGGAAACACTTTCCCCCAGGCAAATTTAGAGTCAGAGTCTACAGGTATAAGCTGGGGTGGAGGTAATAGCCCTTATGAAGTGCTGCATGAGACGCAGCAGCAGCAGCAGCAGCAGCAGCAGCAGCAGCAGCAGCAGCAGCAGCATGTGACCGCAGCAGTTAAACCTTCAATGTCATCATGACACTTTGACATATCAACAACTGTAAAACAAAGGTGCAACCAATAACATTATCAATGGTTTTTCCATTTTGAGAGCCAGTAAACCATGATGCACAACACACACATGACCTTGACACTGACAGTGACACTCCTTGATGGGAAGCAGCCGTGATCTAAGATGAGTGTGTTTGACAAGTCAAACCGTCTGTTGTGAGTGAGGTTTGTCAGTTACAGAGTAAAGGACTTCATCGTGTCTCTCCGCTCCTCCCTCACTCTTGCATATTTTATGCTAACAGATCATGCTGGTGTTTTGTAGGCTGTATCCTGTCGTGTGCATTTGAGTGGAAAAGTGTTCTTGCTGCTCTGCTTTTAGGTGACACTAAGCTGTGTGTGTGTTACATGCTGTGAAAATCCCCAGCTACAGCTTTTGTAATGTAAGAAGCTACCAAATTCTAATCGTCCCTTTCAAGGCGCCCTTGTTTGCTCATTGTTTGTTTGTTGCTTTGTCGCTGTTGGTCTGAAAGGGAAACACAGCTGAACACAATGATATTATGGATGTCAGCAATTACAGTGATTAATGTTCTACGAGTTCAGTTATATCTTAAGCAGAAATAAATAAAAGGAATATAACACGAAATGGTGAGCGTGCTCCGTGCATTGCAGTGTAATTTATCAAAGGACTGGAGTGGGTATTTATGAACTTAAATCATGAGTTTCATCTTCCAAATGTGTGTTTTGTTTACAGAAAATTAAACCCGAAAATCAGACATACAAACACAGCTAAATAAAGTAACCTCTTTTATTATAATGGCTGCTGCCAGCTGTCAAGTCTTCAAGCTCATGACTGCACAAAAGTACAAGAGTCTTCAGTACTCACAACATCCTGCAGCAGACATTCTCAACCAAGTGTGTCAAACAAGATGAATTATTATTTGTTGTTATATATTTGTTATATTGATCGTTTTTTTTTTACAAATATTAAACTATAAAAATGTATTTTATGGAGCCATAGGCTTATCACCACAGGAAGATTATCGTGATATTTGCAACTGTTTATACCAGGGCTGTGACAATATCACAATTTTACTCTTTACTGTGGCCAAAAATATTTTAGATAACAAAATGATTGCCAAATTTATTGAAACATTGGTAGAGAACAATATATATATATATATATATATATATATATATATATATATATATATATATATATATCAGTCAGATGAACCTTCAACTTTGCTCTTCATCGCCTCTTATTTTTTTGTTAGTTTTTGGGGCATTTTTGCTTTTATTGATAGGACAGCTGAAGAGATACAGGAAACGTCAGGCCACAAACGTCCCATCTTTTTTACAATATCCAAAAACTCCCAAACAGGCAACTTTTTGGGGGTTCAGATAGCTAGCTGGCTAGCTGACAACCCAGTCTTCTTCTTCTTTTGTCCCTACTGCTTCTTCTTCTGTATAGTCAATACAGGTTTGTTCGACAGCCTTAGTTGATACTAAACATTTCAGAGTCAGCTGTCTCTCTATCAGAAGGTTGATGGTTCAATCCTAGCTCTTGTAATCACATGTCGAAGTGTTCTTGGGCAAGCCGATGAAACCTAAATTGCTCCTGGTGACATAGTCAACAGTATGAATGAGTGTAAGTGGAAATAGCTAACACTGATGGTCACACTCTATAGCATCCTCCGCTATCAGTGTGTCAATGTAGTGTGAAATGGGTGGCGTGACAAGTGGTGTAAAAGCTCTTAGTCATCATAAAGGCTAGAAAAGCGCTACACTAGTTTAAGTCAATTTAACATTAACCAAATAAGTTATAAACACAATTCAAATGCACCAACAGCTATTGTAGCTGTGTGTGAGGAGTCTCTGTAAACCTGCACATGCAGCATCTGAAAAAATGAAGTAGTGAAACTTGAATCTTGAAATAAAATGATACAACCATTAGAATTAATAACAGCTTGTGCTGAATCTTCAAAAAGCTAATAGGACAGAATGAAGATGAACAGTTCTTCACAACACTACCATAATTGGAGCATTAAGTATTAGCTAAACTGATACTTTGAAAACAACATATCAAAGAGTATGCCAACACCTCAGACACTACAGAAAATCCTTCTCACAAGGTCTGAAAGATCTTATAATTTCTTTGCTGATCTGGTCACAGAAATAACAAACATTTGACAGATTAAATATGGAAACTAGGCCACTCACATCCAGAGGGAAAGCTGAAGAAAAGGTACAGATGCTTTCCTTTTGCTGTGGCACAACACGCCTCATCAGTTTGCCATTTCCATCTATCTTAAAGCTTCTGGATGATGTTACTTTTGGTGCAATGTATTTAAAAACAGATCAAATGTAACTTACTGCCTTTTGAGAATCAGCAGTTGTCCAATGAAGGACTGAAATGTGATCTAAAGAGTTGTGGCCTTGGTTAGTTTGTGGCCATTTCCAGGAAAAGGTCTCTTCAGCCAAACTTTGTGAACTTGTGATAGTCCTCTGAAAGTACAAAACAGGGAAGAGACAGCCAAGTGTCTCTAGAGGATGCTTGGTGTAAGGAAGCTTTTGATCCAAGTATTTAGATAGTTTCAATAGTTGTGACATCATGATAGAAAGCTCATTGTTGAACTACTTACTTACACCTAGTTTAACACAATTGGTCAATCTGCTTTTAAACTTGCTGCGTTATCATCTTCTCATAGTTGTGTAGTTGTCTTCATGGTAACACGCCGTAGCAAGTACCACCATAAATCTCGTGTTATAGAAGAGTTGCATTTAGTAAGTACATGGCATACCTGTCTAGGAGGATAATGGTCCAGTATCAGTTTTGACTCTTGAGATTTTGCACTTCTCTCCACCAGAGAATGATGGATCAAGGTTGGCTCATGATTTCGCCAGTGAATTCTCTATCATCATGCATATTTGAAATTCTTTGCTCTTCAATCTATTCTTTGCTTTTATATCTCGGCTCATACAGACTCATGAATTTGTGCTCAGTATTCTCTTGGGTAGAACCTCCTTTTGTTTCCTAATTCCTTTTAACTGATAACACCCTCTTCACTAAGAGTCTCTGCTGGGCAGAAATGAACGTGGCTCTTTTGGTCTGTATGGTGTCCATTGCTTTATGAATCTGAAACAATAATAGCAATAGAATTAAATACTTGACTATGAGGTTTGGCATTTTAGGTCATATAGACGCATGGTCACACTAAGACTGTTTCATAAACTGTTAGAAATCATCAAAATAAAGGTTGAAAAAGCTAGTGCTCTGAAAGTTTGATTTAAATGCAGTGTTTCCTCTTCATTGAGGATTTTTACGCCAGGTGTGAGTTAGTGACAAAGACACAACCCGGAGACGTCTGTTTAATATTTGATGTTTGCCGTTTTAGCCGCTCTCACTGTAAAAAGCTCTGCATCTAGAGCTTGATTTATCCAGTTTGGTGAAACATCAGACACATTTAGTAAGTTTGGATAAACTCCTTGGCATCAAAGAATGCCGTGAGCTGACTGTCTTTCAAGAGCGCCTGTCACTGCAGGTGCATTCAGGGACCGTCGCAAAAGTGCAATGCAGACCTGTATTTTGCGTTCATGGCATTTCTATTTGAATCAAGAGAAGAGAATCAGATATATTGGTCACATTAGGACAGTTTTCTTTTGACTTTTTTGCAGGGTAGATTATTTAACTTAAGATATTACAAAAGCAAAAGTGTTGAAAGAGAGAAATGTTGCCAATTTTAACACTTGGTAAAACCCTGATACCGATATCTGATCAACTACATGAAATATTTAAAAATAGATAGATTGTCGTGGCAAACCTAGGGGAAAACACTTAAATGTATTAATCCAGTAAGATGTTTACTATTTTGTTCCAATTACAGCCTTGTTCATCTCTATTTCTTTACGGAATTTCTTCTTCTTTTGTCATAATTTAAGTAGGCAATGTTAAAGGGATTTTTTGGTTTTTCATAGTAGGCTTGTATGAGATACTCGTCAACAGTAAGTGTATTACCCACAGAGGATCTTGGTCAGCTCAGCCCCTTTGTTAAGAAAGCGGAACAGAAGCTATAGGCTATTGACCACTTTGCCGTCTGAAAGCCCATTTGTCTTACAGTATTCGCAGACGCGACACGTGTTCCTCGGCCAGCAGCGCAATGATGAAAATAGTGATAAACAAAGCAAAAAAAAGAAATGACTTTGCAGCTATAACAAGCAATGGGAAGCAAAGGAGTCGTACGGTTAAGCCTGTCAGCAGCAACTCAACAAAAGCTCTCTTCACTTCATGCCTTCTGGAATTTCTAATAGGACATGAAGGAGAGCATGACCTAACACAGCATGCTGTGACCGAGATGCATAAAAAAGGCCATGTTGGCAAAAGGTATAAGCAATAATGGTGCTTTTTTCACAAAAGACTACTTGAAACTGTCAAGAAGAGCAATACAAAATAGTGAACTTGGTGAGTCATGTCTCTCTGTTGGAATTTATATGAATCATCTTTTCTTATTTTCACTGTAAGGCTCCTCCAACCTGTGATTTATCTTGAGTGGTTTTCAAAGTGAAGTCCAAGGACTGTCACGGATCTGCAAGGGTGGGATCCAAAGTTAAGAGTGGAACCATTCATTTCCACCATAATAATTTAATCTATAAGCAACACAGTGACATAATATGATAACTTTGAGCATGGTTCGATACAATTGGTATTTAAAATAGCTCTCAAATGGAGGTCTGTGATATAATTTGTCACTTTAGGTGTACTTTTTAAGAAAAATAGAGGTTTATTAAAGCTTCACTGTACATAATAATACAGTTTTAGTAACACCACAGATCATATGCTCATTTCTTGCTTTTATACTGTACAGTCATGGCCAAAAGTTTTGAGAATGACACAAATATTACATTTTCACAAAGTCTGCTGCTTCAGGGTTTTTAGGTGTTTTTGTCAGATGTTTCTATGGTATAATGAAATACAATTATAAGCATTTCAAAAGTATCAAAAGCTTTTATTGAGAATTACACAGAATTCACGCAATAAGTCAATATTTGCAGTGTTGACCCTTCTTTTTCAAGACCTCTGCAATTCTCCCTGGCATGCTGTCAATCAACTTCTGGACCAAATCCTGACTGATGGCAGTCCATTCTTGCATAATCAATGCTTGGAGTTTGTCAGAATGTGTGGGTTTTTTATTGTCCACCCACCTCTTGAGGATTGACCACAAGTTCTCAATGGGATTAAGATCTGGGGAGTTTCCTGGCCAAGGGCCCAAAATCTTAATGTTTTGTTCCCCGAGCCATTTTGTTATGACTTTTGCTTTATAGCAAGGTGCTCCATCATGCTGGAAAAGGCATTCTTCATCACCAAACTGCCCTTGGATGGTTGGGAGAAGTTGCTCTCGGAGGACGTTCTGGTACCATTCTTTATTCATGGCTGTGTTTTTAGGCAAGATTGTGAGAGAGCCCACTCCCTTGACCGAAAAGCAACCCCACACATGAATGGTCTCAGGATGCTTCACTGTTGGCAAGAGACAGGACTGATGGTAGCGCTCACCTCGTCTTCTCCAAACAAGCCTTCCTCCAGATGCCCCAAACAATCGGAAAGAGTATTCATCAGAGAAAATGACTTTACCCCAGTCCTCAGCAGTCCAGTCCCTGTACCTTCTGCAGAATATCAGTCTGTCCCTGATGTTTTTACTGGAGAGAAGTGGCTTCTTTGCTGCCCTCCTTGACACCAGGCCTTCCTCCAAAAGTCTTCGCCTCACTGTGCGTGCAGATGCACTCACACCTGCCTGCTGCCATTCCTGAGCAAGCTCTGCACTGGTGGTGGCCCGATCCCGCAGCTGTAACACCTTCAGGAGACGGTCCTGGCACTTGCTGGACTTTCTTGGGCGCCCTGGAGCCTGTTTGGCAACAATTGAACCTCTCTCCTTGAAGTTCTTGATAATTCGATAGACGGTTGACTGAGGTGCAATCTTACTCGCTGCTATAAACTTCCCTGTTAGGCCCTTTTTGTGCAATGCAATGATGGCTGCATGTGTTTCCTTGCAGGTAACCATGGCTAACAGATGAGGAACAATGGTGTCATGCACCATCTTCCTTTTAAAGTGTCCAGTCACTCAATCATGACAGATTGATCGCCAGCCTTGTCCTCATCAACACCCACACCTGTGTTAATGTGTGTGACACCTGTGTGTCATTGAAATTATGTTAGCTGGTCCTTTTGTGGCAGGGCTGAAATGCAGTGGAAATGTGTTTTTGGTGATAAAGTTCATTTTCAAGGCAAAGAGGGACTTTGCAATTAATTGCAGTTGAGTATATGCAAATTGCCATTATAAAAACTGAAACAGCAGACTTTGTGAAAATTAATAGTTGTGTCATTCTCAAAACTTTTGGCCATGACTGTACATTCTTACATCATACCCACACTGCTGTGGCACTGAGCTCCAAACAAAATATACTGTCCCTTATTTAGAACTGAGTTGATATGCCACTAAAAGAGTGAAGAGAGGTAAAACAGTGGCGTTCAGCAGAGCAGGGAACTCTAAATGGTGAGTGATGCAGACTGCAGCAATATGTGAGCCACTGGTATCCTCTGATTCAGAAAGCCTCTGAAGTCTTGTTGTTATCACGTCCTACTCGTGACAGCAGTAGCTCTCTTGGCTTGTGGGCATGAGCTCACAGTTTACATAACTGCTCCACCAGGTAACTTGAGATCTTTCCTGCCCTCCAGTTAGCAAAGAAGTTTCTCCCCTCTCTCTTTGATCCATTGAGACTCATTTGGCCCCTACTACCATCTTGTATCTGCAGTAAACAGCATGTCATTGTTGCTATCATTATCTCTTTAGTTTGGTTGTACTTTTGTCTCTTGGTCTCTGATGAAGGCTGCAGATTCCAACCGCTGATAAGTGCACTACCGGGGGATGAACATTGCGTCTGCGTATAGTGAAAAAATGAAAGGGTTTTCTGACTGCAAAGCAAAGTTCTTAATATACTGCACATCTACAACAACATAAGTGTTTGGGTTTGAGTCTCTTAAAATTAGCTTAATTACGCACAGAGTTGACCTCGTCTGCAGAAGCAGTTAGTCTAGCATCCGTTCTGGAACTCTGACCATGACCCCTGTGAGTAATAAAATTACTATTGAATTGTACCTCATACAGCCCCTCTTCACAAAAAAAGAGAATATTGAATGAACATGAGAGACTACAGTGGGTAGCATGCTACCTACTAATGAGAGAGCCTTGTTACCATGGCACGGTTCATAGCTTGTTAATTACTGCGTTTTAAAATACATTGAATAACCACAGTATTAATAACTGTAACCTGAGATCATTTACACCAACATCTGAGAAGGGCAGTTGGGGGCAATGGCTGGGTCTAGCCTTCCAGAGACCACCAAATTACAATAACAAGAATAATTAAGACTAATTATTATGCTTAATTTTTATTTTCCTGTTATCAACTAAAACAATTACCTGTGATGAAAATCAGCCCACAAATTCTACAAAACAGTGTGAGTTATGTTAGGTTTGAATGTGCAACATTATGGAGATATTTTTGTGTGAGCCTATGTTGCCATCATTGGGGTTGCTAATTCAAGAAACACTCTTGTAGGTGTATATTATATAAACAAACAACCCATGTGGTTTTACAGGTTTGGGGACTTGTTGGGACAAATCCATTTCAGGGTCTTTGTTTTGTACAAGCTGCGTTGCTAAAAATGGCTTCCTGGGGCACTAAATGGAGCAGAGCTATCATTGATGTTATTAGTTACACCTTGAATATTTCTCTTATCACTCAAAGCAATTCTATAAATAGACCTGCAGAATATGTCAAAATGTATCTCTCACTCCACTAACACTGTAGCCTCTCTCTCTCTTTCCATTTATAAAAGTAGTTGCTAGACCGGGATGCCAAATGTGCTCTTTTTTCCTCTAACTTGTTTTTTTTCCAAAAGGCAACCCATGATTATAAATATTGACTCTTTAATCTAGTAATCCTCTTTGTGTGAATAAAGCATGTATTTATTCAGCTCAGGCTCTAAATAAGGCTGTATTTAGATCAGCCGTGTTTCCTACATTACAGCAACATGATGTATAGGCTTAGAGGAAACACAGTGAAGGTTTTTGCCCTCTCTCTGTAACCATGAATAATTTACTGATTCTTCTTTTTCTTACATTCTTCATCTGTGTGTGTGTTTGTGTGTATGTGGGTGCACTACAAATTAATGTACTGCGCATGTTGGTGTGTGTGTGTGTGTGTGTGTGTGTGTGTGTGTGTGTGTGTGTGTGTGTGTGTGTGTGTGTGTGTGTGTGTGTGTGTGTGTGTGTGTGTGTGTGTCTATCCATACCTTTGGCAGGAATGACATGTCAGGCTCGGAGTTCCTACCTAGATACAGAGGTGCTCTGGGGCTATCGCTTCACACCAGTTCTCTCCCTGGAGAAAGGCTTCTATGAAGTTGACTATAACAACTTCCACGATATCTATGAGACCAATACCCCTTCCTGCAGCGCCAAGGAGCTAGCTACTAAGATACGGGAGGGGCCACTGTTGCCTCAGCTGTCGCTCCTCAGCCCTGAGCCCAAAATGCATACTTTTGACCCCCTAGACCGCCTGTCCCAACCGGACCCGCTCAGTCCGGATGAGGACAAGGAGGAGAGAGATTCAGGGGGTGACAGAGGAGAGACCAATGGCTCTGCCGCAGCTTTGGAGGAGCCACCCCTTGTTGATGGACTGCCTGACTGACGTAACTGAAGGCAGCATCAGCTGAAAAACCCAGGAGAGAATTGACAAGAGGGCAGGACAATATAATGCTTCATTTAGCCAATGGCCAGCTTGTTCCATTGCAAAGCCTGGAGATACAAGACATCTGTCTCCAGCCCCAACTCATGCAATACTCCTCTACTAGAGTGTCAATCTATAGTATAGATTGGTTTTGTAGACACGTAAGTACACATATACAGACACACACGTACAATATCTATATCTACACTTAAAGGTCGGTGGTTCAGATTGTCTTTTTATAATCGCAATGACCACTTACTGCTATAACAGCTCGAGTTGTATTATGTAAATTTGAGTTGAAACTGGTAGCCATAACAGAGTACCATTGGCTTTTTATGGATACTGCTATAATATCACTCTAGATTGTGTTGACTCACCTTCATTTGATAAGTCTCATAACTCAGCTTATGTGTCCGACAGCAGCTTCTGCGTTGTAATGAACCCTTGATATTGATTATTTTTTCAAAATGTGGGGGGGGGGGGGGGGGGGGGGGGGGGGGGGGTATTATTATTTACTTTCTCTGTCAGTATTGTTGATATTCTGTGTCAGAAACCCTTTTCACCCTTTAGTTTGCATAGAGACAAGACATGATGTAGGAATCTGCTCTGTAAAAGGCACTGTGTACTCAGAACCACTTCCCTGTTTAGCTTCTTTGTTCACTCTTCTAATGCTTATTGTTTATGCTCTCATTCTTTGGTACTGGTGTCTCCCCAAACTGCTTGGATTTTGACCCAAAAGTAACCAATTAGTACCTCATTTTATACTCATTTTCAGGGTTGGAAATTAACAATTATAACTACGCAAATGTTAAAAGCTGTATTTGCTACTGACTCATAAGTAAACAATGATCTTTATCAGTTGAAGATTGGATTCTCCTCCCATCTGCAACAGCTAAAACATTAATTCCAAGCCCTGTTGTGGGTACAGAAAGCACAATCTCCCACGAGGTGTCCCACACTGACCTGACCACCCACTCAAGCCACTGCTCCTGACTGATGCATGTCAGTCCTGGTTAGACATTCAAATGTAGATTCAAATATTTATATTAAATATTTATGCTCAACTGCTCTTTGCAATGTTCTTGATTTTTATATACCACACATATGAATATTTTAGATGCTCCACAAGCCAAATGAAATATGTATCCATTTATGTTTGTTTTGTTTTGTTTTAAATATTTCAAAGACATTCAACTTTGACATTTCTCGGCCACATTAATGTTGAGTCTTCTGATGATAGCAGCAGGTTTTTTCCATCCAATTACAGCAATCTTTGTCTACTTTGTGATCATCTCTTTTAATCGTCAAGTCAAGCCTTCACCTTAATGATTTCAAGTCCTCTTTGTCCACGCAAGTATCAATATGCACTTTGGCCCTGTTCCACACCTAGCCCCTGGGTCTTTTCCTTGAAAATGGTTCTTTGACCTCGTTCCTACTCTTTAAGAAGCTGACACGTGTCCTGGAACTGACAGAGCTTACAGTATTTTTAAGAAAACGTATCTTTGAAGGGACACATTTCAGAGCTAGCATGCATGAATCAACCCCTATGCGTCTCATCGCTGGGTAGGTTTATTACAGTAAGAGATACAGGGTATTTTCTAGGCATGCAAATTATGAGATTTATACTATATATTATCAGATAATGTATTAATATTGAATTATCTTTTGTCGAAAAAATGAGATACCTAAATCTTTAAATTTCCCACTCCATTTTTTAAATGCTTGTCTAATCAATGTATTGATTTTCACTATGACATTTTAGCATCTTACTATGTATTCCATTTGCTAAACAACATGTTTATCATTAGAGAGAGATCATCTTTCATAGCTGGAATGTCATCTGTTTTCTGTGTGTTCTCATGGGAATAAACATACTATGGCCAAAAGAAGAACATTTCCTTGTTAGATAATATGTGTACGGATTCAGTGTGTGTACGTGTCTGCTCGTGGAGGGGGTGTATGTATTAATCTATGCACATAACTTTGTAATTGAAGGTATAAAAAGTATTAGGTAGCCTTTTTCATAAAATTCATTACATCACCAACAGTGTGACAAAACGACCGATTTAACCCTAAGCTCTTTGTTAGAAGAAAAAACAACCTGTATCCCACACAAAAGCTTTCTGAAAGTGGATTAGTTGTGTATCGAATCATGAAAAGGAAACTCAAGCAACCTTTAATTATCAACACACAGCAATCTTGTCTCGCTCTGACGCTCAAGGCAAAAATTTCATCTTGCATGGTGTGAAAACAAGAACAAGAAAATGGATGGATAACATCACACCCTCTTCCCCTTTCTTTCTCAATATGAAATAATCAATTAAAAGTGTAGAGAATAATGTCTGGTTCCATCTCTGTCCCAAACCCTCCGTGTGCTTAACTGCAATCTACCAGTAGTTGTCCAAACCTATAAAGGCCAATAAACAGTTGTTTCTCATGGGTTATCATGATTATAGCTCCTGGAGTCCTGAGGACTTAAACAGCCTCCCTGAGTCAGCTTTGTGTGTCAGGAAACTACAATTACACAGACCCCTGCACACACACGGAAGACACAATCACAAAAAACAGCTGGCAGACTGATTAAGGCCCCTACAGCTATTAACTAGCCACAGAGAAAAACACTGCAAAAAGTCACAGGGGTAATCGCATTTATCCAGCGACTACAGAGCACAAGCAGTCATAAAGAGAAACCTGATGTTACATTTAGTGGCCAGCATGTCAGAGAATCACTGAATCACAGCAATATGCCGTCAAGGCTATTCTTGTCCGAGCTATTAAATTTGGAAGCTGGATCGTCAGCAAGCTGACAGCCCCTGATTCAAATCTGAATAATGTACGATGATGAATATAATGCATCCATTGAAGGGTGCATTGAAATAGGTACAAGGCAGGTGCATGTGGGAGAGCATGGGTGTGAGTGTGTGTGTGTGTGTGTGTGTGTGTGTGTGTGTGTGTGAGATGGAGAGAAAGAGAGGGAGTGAGGGAGAGGAATGATCAGTCATCATAACCTCAAGCCAAAAGCACACAATTGAACCCACAAACGCAACAAAACACAGAATTATCCATTTAAGCGTTTGCCAAGTAAGATGTGCCCTTTGACAATGAGGGAATTATGAAAGGAAAGGAACAAAGAAAAATTAACTTGCTAAAGCTGATGAATGGCACAACACCAACAAAATAACTAGCTATTGTTCTTCCTCTTCCACAGCTAGCTAATACCCTTTTTCTTCCCCCCCTAAATAATGCATGCATGTGACGAGGAAGGAAGCACATAGGCCATTAACAACTGTGTAGACAGAATAAAACATCCTGCTCAAGAAAGAGATTTACAGTCCCAGGGAAAAAAGCCAAGTGGGAGGAAAATAACTAGTACAACACACCAGTAAGTTCTTGCCATATTCTTCTTTTGTCCTCGAGTTTGGCTCTTGAAAACAAGCTGACCTCGTCAAACATCTCCCACACAGAGGTTAAAATACACAGACACAGAGAAAGTTAAACAATGCTATTCAAGTATTTCTGAGTTGCCTATTATTTTGTTTTTCACCATCAGTAGCAACATTCAGAGACAAGATGGCAACAGCATTAGCCATTCAAATATCCTATTACATGCTACTGTAATTGTTCCCTGTCCTCTTTTCCTGAAAGCACCCAAAGGAAAAAGGCAGCTTAATGTTTCTCTACTCTTTTTTTTTGAAGCATGTAATTTAACTCTCCTCAAATAGTGAAAGTTGTACTATATCTTGAAGCCTCTATTGTTTTGTAGCTCCATGTTTCATGTACTAAAAGACCTTGTTTGTTTCCTGGGAGTCTTCCCCTGTACTGCTAGTCTGAGCAGAAGCTGTAAGCCTCCACAATCCAGCTGTGAAGATGTTACAAAAACCTTATGTAATACAGCTTCACAGAGAGCAAATGAACCAATCACACGAGGCTTTGAGGTGACGTATACTCAGCCTGCTGTTTGTTCATGGTGAGAAATCTGTCTGAAGCAGTTTAGTTAAACAGTTTGAAGGAGTTAATTTAGGAGAACAAATCTTTCCCAAATGTCAGAGATTCAGCTAAAACAATACGCCGTGTGTTGGTCACTCATCCACCCGCACTTCTCTTGCAGACAAAAAAACTGGTGCCCAACACGACACAGACGATTCACAGTCCGTGGTCAGAGGTATGAAAAGAGAAAACCACTCGCACTGGCAAACAATTCTGTTTGGTTCTGTATAAAAGGAGCTTAATAAAGGATGGATTTCCGGAGTTTTGAATGGAACAGACAGACAGATGCCCAGACACAGAGACAGAAACCTTTGCCTTTTCCCAGCCAGGAGACAGAGGTCCACCCTTTGATGTGTTTGGATGATGGCAGCCTTTGATGAGGATTTGTAATGCAGCAGAGTGGCTGGGGCTTCAAATTGAGCTGGCTGAGATTCACCTGCTGAGAAGTACAGGGAGGCAACACTGACAACACAAGAAGACACTGGGATAAAAGGTTGTCCCTGTTGGATTTTGAAGCATTAAATCAAAAATGCGATAAATATTCTCTGACTAAGAGAAGTTGCCCCTCTCCACAGAACATATAAAGCTCCCTCATTATGACATGCATGTGTTAAGTGCTTGATTATGATTGGTACTAATTACGCAGGATTGGTATCACCTGGGGACCTCTGGTAACTCGTTAATTACCACCTGATGTCAGTGTTTGGAGCATTCACTGGATAAATGAAATCTATAATTTACTTGACTTTACTGACATTTTCTTATTGAAAATGCTGAGGCGCTGCATGACAACCACCTTATCTCTGGGGGCAGCATCACACTCCACAGCAGACAGCCTGCTGGAACAGAAATAATCACATCCTGTAGGCTTTTATGCTACAATGTGCATTGAAAACTTTAGGACATGAGATATACATTTTATGAGTTTATGTCATATCAAATGTACAAGCTACTACGCACTTAAGCAGTTTGTATTGAGCCTGACCGCTCCCTGGCTTTTATCCTCAGATTTTCAACAGATATCATTTTGATGGTGTCTGCAAGGATGATTAAGTTGTTGCCAAGCAACAATAAATAAAGTTTCTACTTTCAATAAAAGAAATATAATCCTGCAAGAATGAATAAAATCACTCCTGACTCATTTTTGGTGTGAAACATTGATTTATTAAGTATGTTGCTGTGGGATGGGGGGTGGGGGGGCTTAGGTGGAGGCTGAAATCTGATTGGCCACCCTAGTTGCCTAGGTGCCAAATCCTAGACTATGATTGGTTGATTGCTTTGTCTGAAGCAGCTTTCTGTTAAAATCATCTACCAGTTTGTGTTACAACAGGCTGCTAATACTCTGAATTTAAATGGAGTGTTTAATTTTTGTTTGTTTGGTTTTTTTGGCTCTCAATATTGTAAAAGACTGGCAACGTGATGGTACTGAAACGTTGCCAGTTAGGAGTTTGCTTTTAGTTTTAAAGTATTTCAAATTGTAAAATTTGACAAACTATATTAATAAGATAAGATAAATATCCTTATATCTATATATCTTCCATAAAGATATAAGGAGATTTCCTTTTATATTCTCCCTGAGGGCAGATTCTGTTATTTTTCACTCTGGTGTTGAACATGCTACACACACATATGCTGAAACACACACATGCATAAGCATAAGCAGGATCCTATGGACAGGCACTAATGGAGAGATGTCAGACTGAGGCAGCTTGCACATGCATGAGCGCCCTGAGCAGTGCCTTAACAGTACCCAGGAAGTGAACTGGCACCTCTCCAGCTACAAGCCCAATGTCCAAGCTTGTTCCGCAGAGGGACTTGAACCAGTCACCCTCTGGTTTCCAAGCCAAGTCCCTACGGACTGAGCTACTTTTGTCCCCCATATGTTCACACTTTGTTGTGTTATCAGTATGATGCTTGAATGTTAGTAATCAAAGTAGATATGACTGGTGTTGATAGAAAGGGTAGATACATTATATACATTTTAGTGTGTGCACATTAATGAGACAGCGCCCAAAGTCTGGACACACTTGGTTCTGCTCACCCTGTTGGGTTCCAATCTCCAATCTGCTATAACAACCTGCTCACGATATATTAAACCCTAATATCTTGTTAATCATGTCAAAATGGAGAGATGGGGTTGCATATGTGACAAGGCTTTTTCCCCTCAGGTCTTCAGTGTATATGATAAGCCAACCTAACCAGCTGGTTGCTATGGCTTCATGTGACACACACACCACACTTTTACATTAGTTTGCGACAAACACAAACGTAATCTTGATTCTTAGTGAAAAAAAAGAGAGCCTCATAAGTGGAGGCGACAAGTAGTGAGTTAAAAGTGTGTGCCAGAACCACAGAAACTTTGCCCATGGGAGAACAGACAACCTTTCTAATAAGTGTCCATTAGTGATATATTAACGGTTTTGTAAGGTTAAGAAAACGATGATGGTATCATTTGGTTGAAATAATAAGTCATGTTGACTTTTAGTTTATGACATTCTGATAAGTGACATTCTTGTTTTTGATTTTGTTTTACTTCTGGGGTTTGTTGCTCTTTATACCAAAGTACCTTGAGGCCATCGGATATCTTCAATTGAAATATTACAAATTTTAGGACTGACAATTACACATTCTCCCATGATACAAGTGAATATACGACTCATAAACTATTGCTGTTGCATCTCTCAGTGTAAGAAAAAAAAGCTAAAATAAATTATTTATCTCACTTCATGTAAGAAACTTCAGGGACTGCATGCAGAGTCAGACTTATTAACACTGACCTCGTTGCACCAGGGTTAGCTACCACTTCGATATTCATCCTGCATTGAAACATGCTCTAAATTTCTGTCTGAGGTGGAGAGAGTTTTAATCCACAACCACTTTAGAAGCTTACTGACTCATCCTCATGGCATGCAGTGCAATGCAGCAAACACTTGATGCTTTGATACTTGAGATGTTAAAAAAAAGCGGATGGATTATGATGAAGTTTTGTTTGCATTTTGTAGTTTTCTTTCTTTTGTTTTGTTGCAGAAGAAGAATTCTGCTGGTTTGTAGCCAAGGTGAAAAAACCCTCAAGTAATTATGAAGCGAGCTTTCTCTCACAAAGTATGTATATATTTACAGAAAGGAGAAATCAAAAGAAGAGAAAAGCAGTTTCGCTTTTTTATTAGGGATGCACCAAAATGAAAATTCTTGGCCGAAACCGAAAACCGAAAACCGAAAATGAGGAAACCAAGGCCGAAAACCGAAAACCGAAACACTGACATAAATGATTATGTCAATTATTAGTAGGGAGACCGGGGACAGTTGTAACATTTCACTCCTTGGATTTGAGATTAAGCCATGCATTTTCTGTTTGTGTTAGACAGGCATTTTCTAGGCCATTTATTAGCAGTCACTTGAAGCTAGTTTGTATAGCAGTTTGAACACTCTTGGTTAAATGAGCTCAAAGTTATAGACAGAAATATCAAAAAATGTTACAACTGTCCCCGGTCTACCATACCCAGTGGCATGTCCAGAAGGGTGGCCAAGGGTGGCACTGGCACCCCTTGAAATCCAATTGGCCATCCCAGGGGCCACCCCAAAATTCTAAACTATGATTGGCTGTTTCCCTTGTCAGAGATTGGGTTTCTGTTAAAATCTATAATTTGGGATGAGTTAAAAGGCTGACAGTGGATTTATTAGTGCCCTCAAATGTGACTTTGAAAAAACATCTTTTGTAAGTCCTTAAAGAATTAAGCTTAGAAGAT
This sequence comes from Notolabrus celidotus, assembly GCF_009762535.1. Taxonomy (NCBI): domain Eukaryota; kingdom Metazoa; phylum Chordata; class Actinopteri; order Labriformes; family Labridae; genus Notolabrus; species Notolabrus celidotus. The sequence continues at coordinate 9,750,636 of NC_048285.1, forward strand.
GTATGCCTCTTTGTCATGTTTTTTTTTTTAAGTCAAAAGGAATAGATTAACTGTTTAGTACTTTAATGAAAGTAGGTTGTGAAGACAGAAAGGGTAAATTTTATTAATTTGTAATTGCACTGGCCACCCCTTCCTATGTGAGAGCCTTAGTTGGGCCAACCCGGTCAAAAAGTTATGGACACGCCCCTGCCCCTACCATTGCATTTATGGCTCTGACTGTGTACTAACCTCACTAAAATCAAGGATCTCATTGAACATATCAGACAACCAGGGTGCCCCTCATCTGGTTCAGAGAGACAAGTCCTTTTTCTGCGCTGTGCGCTTCTCCGTCTCCAAGCGGGTTCTCCACATCCATCGCGGCCTGGATAATTTCTTGTGCACACTGCTTTATTCCCACATCCAAGTAATGATCTTTATAACGTGGATCAAATACAGTCGCGGTGAAGTGCAGAGGATCCACATAGATCTCAGTGAAACGTGTGCTGACGGACTCTAAGATTGTACTTTTCATTGTTTTCACTCCGTGGTCTGTTTCGACCTCTTTGCTCAGAAGACGCTTTAGTGCTGCAATGAAAGGAATAATGTCTGATACAGATGCATCAGAGGAGCTGATCTCTTTAGTTAGCTGCTCAAAGAAGAGAGGGAATGTTCTCTGTTAAGACCCACTGGTGTGAAGTGAATTTCGGGGAGAACTCGTGACCTACGCTGTAATCAGTCAAGACTCGCTCTTGCGCAAAGCAATCCAGACGCAATTTTTGCTTGCATCACCACAACATTCTGTTTCGACCGTGCTGTTCGGTGATAAAAGCGCTTCGCCTGAAAACCAAAAATGCACTTTAGAGCCATTTTCGGCAGAAAATGTTCAGGTGGCAGAATTTTCGGTGCATACCTACTTTTTATACTTGTCATAGTTAGTCATTCTTAAGGCCAAAATCCACCGGATCTATGTCCGGTCCGTCTCCGATCCAACACGGCACCGGATCTGATAGGTTTCTATTGTAGTCAATTTGTTAACTTCCACTGGATCCGCTCTGTTGCGTTACGGCTGCGTCTCTGATCCGGCAGGTCAGAGCCCTCCGGACCAAATACGCAAGACTTCTATTTTTGCTGGATGCTGGAGCATGACCCATCAATCAGCACAGATCGAGCAGGACAGGAAGTCAGGCACTAAAACAAAATAAAAAAATCCGGTAGATCTTCAGAATAAAACACTCTGGTTAGCGCAACATCCTTTCTAACTTAACTAAAACAAAAAAACGTCAAGATGAGCATAGCCAGGCCTGGAGTCAACAGGTCCGAGGTTTTTCAGAGGACGATAAAAACAACATTGATGAGGAGAGGAGTTGGACAATCCTTGATTCAGTAATTACAACAGCGAAACCTCGATGACATGACTCCAGCCGTCTGGCGGTCCTGCTCCGTGCTGCGTTCCGAAAAACGCAACCGGTGGGTGTTGACGGACAAGACAGCACAGAGCTGGACAGCAGCGGATCGGAGAAGGACCGGACATTGATCTGGTGGAAGTCCTGTGTTATATATTTTCCTTTAATGTTACCAAACCTGATCTAGATTACAATGTCTTCCAGAGGGGTTGATGGGTACAGAGTTAAACAAAAGACCTTTTGGGTTACTTTTTTTTTTTTAGTAAACTTCACTCCCTCAAGACCATTGTTTGACTACTTCTCATTTTCTGAAGTATTTTTTTGTCCAGTTATGACATGAACCATTTCTCTGTCTCTTATCTTGGTGTTGCACTGTTAAGTGAACGGAAAAAGAGGCTAGAGGCTTTCTTTTGAAGTCGAGAAGGATTTAAGCTCACTTGAAAGCCTTTGAGTGTGTAGGAGAAGGCGAGAGAAGTCTGTGAGATGTGAAAGATCCCACATCATTGATGGAGATAAATCAATAGATCCACACAATGGCTCTAAATGAAGGCATCGCTCAGCTTTGTCTGAGTGCCGTTACCATGAAGCACAAACAGGATTTTAAAGCCTCCGCAAGACCTGCTCTGCATGCTGGCAGGAAGGTTTCCAGTCTCCCATTCAGGAGAGATGCAACAATATATGGATGTTGAAAGGAACTCAAATCAGTAGAGAGGATGTTAAGGACACGTTTATGCTTTTAAACACTTTTATAAAGCTTAAGTAAGCTATTTGTTACCTGAAACTAACAGTGTCTGACTAAACACTCAAGCCAATACAGTTTCCATTGTCTGAGAAAATCGTACAATTAAACTACAGCAGGTTTCACAGTTTATTTGCCCCCTGGAGTGAGGGAAGTGTATAAAGATAAAAAGAAACGGTTGGTTAATGTGCTGACACTAACAAATCACATGAGATTCAGTTGATTTTGAATTCTTTAACACAGAGGCATTGTGTAAAGCAGCAAGGCAAATCAAACTCACTGCATCCTGAGCACATCAGCGGCGTGTCTGCAAAAGGCAACTGTGGGAAACCAAATTGCTTCATGCAGAGATAAGTTTGTTCTCTCTATATTTGTCTTTCCATTTCTCTCTCCCTCTTTTCCTCTCTCTATCCATCTCTCTAGCTCATTGAGTAGGTAACCCTCATGACTCCTCTCCCTCCCACGCACCAAAACAATACTAGAAGAGGAAAGAGCGCTGTCCGGTTCTCACCTACCTCGAGATGACTAACCTGTTTCAGGGCAAATAATCACCACAGCGTGCACACAATAACAAACCCACACCCACAGGACTTAAATCAATGAGTAATTTAAAAGAGATCATGATACAGACAATTTGAGTATATCCACAGATTTACAAGAGTACATGTCGTCTGAGAAAAAAAAAAACATCAACAAACAGTGATCTGCAAGTCCTTGCTTTGTCATGCAGCTTAAATTGCTGAACAAGTGTTCTCCTGTAACTATGACGATGGGGAAAATTGGAACACATTTTCATTTTTCAGCAGAGGCACCGACTGCTTTAGCTCATAGTCTCTGTTACAAAATGCAGCACCCTACCAGCTGACAGAGTGAGTGCACAGACAGCCAAATCCTTGCCTCTTAAAAGATGTGCACAGTTATTACTCACACTACCGAATCGCATCACCGTACAGTACAAATGCTGCCTCACTTCAACTTTAGTGGGCTGTTTGGGTTTGGAGAGAAGTATCTAACATTAATAGATTGTGACTAAACCAAGCCACGTTGAAATGGACCGAATTGAAGCATTTTCAACTGGGGCTATTGTCTCTGTTGGGTCTTGGCATTTCCATGCATCTGTGAGCTGCTTTGTACTATAACTCGTCATGCATAAGGCAGCCATCCTTTATGAGTCATTCTATAATCACTTCAAGCATACATAGCCCTGCAAATACATCGCTTCTGTTTCATATGCATTCGCAGCAGTCCACTTAACATGCACCTCTGAGGGAAACACTCCTTACATCGCGGCTCCTCTATATGCAAACTAAGCCGATGAGTCTCAAAGACTCTTGAAGTCCCAGAAGCTTTATGCATCTTCAACACGTGCCTCCTTGTCACTGCATGTCCTCCCTCCAGCCAAGCTAGTTGTTTTGCCTGTGACCTTTTAACAGATTCCCCTGGCATCACTGCAGCCTGCAGTCATTTGCAGTGTGCTCTGTCACAAGCAGCATAGTAAACGTTTCTAAAAGGGTCATAAACTGTATGTCAAGGTAGATGTTTGATGATTTTGATACAGATTGCGGATGTTGTTGTCATGATGTGAAATTATAAGGGTGAAGCATCCGTAAAATGCCTCCCACACGCGCTGTGATTTGTTTGCTTGCCCTTCAGCATTGGAATAGGACTATATTTAGACAAATGAAGTATGCTAATGAGCACCTAGCTTCTGGAAGGCATATCTGACAGCCTCCACCACAAGCTCTGCCAAGTCCATAATCTTAACCCCATAATCCCTCAATTTTTTTCCCTCTATTGTAATCTTTTTGTTAAAATGCTTATAGAGTTGCATAACATAAGGTGCTTCACATGCATATGAGTGCAAAGGGTGAGGGGAGTTCTCACGCCTATTAGGTGCTGATCTGCATTTTAATTTGACACTTAGCAAGCCCCCAGAGGGAAAAAAAAACTCTTGCATAACTGTGCTTTCTCAGATGGAGATAAGAAATTAGTCCCCAGGCTGCACTGTGCTGACTGTCCAGCTGAATCACTGTTGGGAGCACGCACCTTTATAAGCTAAATCTATGACACTGATCTAACTGCAAAATCACGTCTCTTTCATGTAATCTCGTCATGGTGGGAAACAGCACAGTCTCACCGCGGAAGCTGTATCACGGCAGAGCGGTTTTCTTGTTTCATCTAAAAATAAATAAAACTTATTTTTGGAACACTTTCCCGTCACCGAGTTGATTTTTGCTATCTAAGATAAGAGATACCCAAAAACAAGCAGCAACAACCCACAAGCCTTACACAATTAGGAATACCTGTGAAGTATTCCATAAAAGGTTAACTGATCCGGCTTTTGTCAAAGGAATAAAGGAGGGTCTATTCACTGTCTCTAATCAAGAGGACCCCACAGTATTCCTATAATCAATGATAGCTATTTTCTGTAGTAAGCTTTTAAACCTCTGGCATCAATTCTATAGAGCTTCTGGTTCAGTCTTTTTAAAAGTATGCGCCTTCATTGGACAGGAAAGGCAGAGGCAGACAGGAAAATGATGGAGAGGGAGGGATGACATGCAGAGAGGTAGGTTGGAATGAAACCTGCAGAGTTCCTCGTCCACGTGACCATGTGGACTTTTTTTGAGTTTTGACCAATCACAGCTTGGTGGTAAGTAAGAAGCCTGGTGATGGATGTGGTTAACTGTTTCCAGTTTGCATGACAGACATTAGGCTTACAAGGGGTGTAATACCCAAGTATTCAACTGGAGTCTAAATATATTCCATGGAAAAGTTGTGCACGAGATAATTTATTCAACAGCACAAAATGTCTTGATTTATTCCTGAGTTTCAGCACAGATTCTGTAGTGACACATTATTCCAGACTTATAGTGCTTTGTTAGTGCTCATTCAGGATTAAAGCTATATTTGTGTGGTCTTACTTGTTTGTTTGTTCTGATATCCTCTGAATGATTACTCTACAACATGTTTGAATGCTGTGAGTGCTGTAAGGCAAGCATCAAATGCTAAATGTTAAAAAGCCCCAGTCAGACCTCAACGATCAGATCCATGATCACGAATAAGTGGGCCGAACAAGTTGTGTGGTTCCAGGTTGTCACATTTACTGTATAATGAAACCTCATCCTTTATATCCCGTGTGCCCACACTCTACACCACCTCATCAAACAGAAACCCCATGATAGCAATCTCATGATGGCTCTCAGGACATGATGAATGATGTTTGATGAATCCTTCAGTCCTCTAAAGTGTCATTGAGACACATGCAGCTAAAACCGTGATGTGTTATAAAATCCGTTTGTGTCTCTGGATGACATCAAATGTTGCCTTTCTAATTGTCATCTTGACAATTAATAGGGCTAAACTGGATTACATAGTGAACATTGTCTTTATTTAGTGCACATCTTTACTCGACTCTGTAAGAACATAAAGGAAACCATTCCAAGTAAAGTCAATGTAAGGTATTAATATAATACTTTATTTACAAAGTAGTCAGGGTGGAGATTAAGAAGGAGTTTGACATTTTGGGGAATTTTTTTCCGGCTGAGGGTTAAAGAAAACTGATCAAACCCCAAGTGTGTACTATAGGCTGTATAGAGCAGCAGATTCATCACCAGGATGAAGTGGAACTGGGTTCTTAAGTCTTGAGTTTGGCATTTAGCTTTCTGAAACCGAATGGTATCATATTTTGACTGAGTGGTGGCGCCAGAGGTGGGCAGGAATTTAATGCTTTTGAGAAGTTATTGAGTTGACCTGGTTCACAGGAAGAGCCGACAAGCCAGGTTAGTTTTATGCCAACGGTGGATGGATGGATGGATGGATGGATGGAAGGATGGAAGGATGGAAGGATGGAAGGATGGGTTTTACATTTGGAACAAAAACTGGTGCACACACTTCTTTCTCAATCAAATGAATATTTTCTTGGATTTGTATATTGGCTCAGTAGGCCACTGTGCCTTCTCTGTACTGTGGGTGCTTGTACCTAATTCCATTTCCTCTTTAAATATTTAAACTTTTCCTCTACTTTACTTTTTTATGTCTAACTTTGAGCAGCCCTGTCTAGCAGCTGTATTCTTTAACCTCCATTCCATCGCAAAGGAAGCACGGACATATGAGGGATGTGATGATTACAATATTTGAAACGAGCAGATCTATTTTCATAAGCAAAGGGAGCATAAATGAGCCCTTAGAGGTAGGAGATAGCTTCTAAGTGCTTAGTCTTTGAAATACAGTGGGGTTTTTTGTTGGATTCTAAAGGATATCATTGTAGGCAAGCGGCAACCTCAAGCTGCAAGAATTAAATCCAAAGCGGAAGTGTCCGCTTAAGGCTGGCTCCGGAAGTACCAGAAACCACATACACACCAATTCAAAAAAGCCGATCTTTACAGCAGAATTAAACATGTTTACAGCCTGGTACAAAAAACGAGTGTAGTCTGGAAATCTAATTTCCCGATCGACACACACTGTAAGGGGGGTGAATTTTTTCATAATGCGGCAATTTCAAAGTTATTAAGATTATGAGTTTTCCATTATGAAAGGCACAGCTGACTTGATTGACAGGCAGGAACACTGTAGCTGTTGGCGAGGAGGCTCAAAGCCTGCCTCTTTACCTCACACTAGCTCGACAGGAGTTATGTTGACTTCGGCATTTGCAATATGGCTCCCGCGGATACTACGTCCATTATTTATAGTCTATGAATGTAACACATTATGGAAATATGCATGAGCGCATTTACAAAATGACCAATCAATAACAATATGATGTGCAGTTATTCTGAGATACTTTTTTTTACTCTAGACGTCTGATGATCCTCCGTTAATGCAGCAGCATTTACACTTTTCAGACGTTCCAGTTTTGGTGCTGTCTCGGTTTCATACAGGTCCTGTATGTGTGAAACTTTTATTCCCTGCGACTGTCAGGCATTACATGCAAACCCGAGGACCTCCCTTTGACCCGAGTCTTCCACAGTGTTGACTGGCTTCCAGTCAGATGCCATCCATTTAGCAAGTGCTGCAGTTAACTTCTTTGATTTTGTTCCCTTACTCCAGAATAGTGCTCTGTCAGCTTTAATGATGGGTTACCCACTGACATCAGTCTGATCGCCTGCATCTGTATGCTTATCTCATGGGTGGTTACTCAAACTCAATGTACTTTGATGATATTATAATTCTATTTGACACTAAGTGCATATTACTTTTGACCTGTCAACTGAGCCGCCTGAGAGTTTTTCAAAGTGAAACGTGCTTCCAGAAGTGCAGTGGGGTTATTTTCCATCGAGGTAGCAGTAAGAGCAGGAACATGTAGCTGTGACTCAACAACAGTGTGCAGAAAGGGAAATAAAATAGCACAAAGTTTTAAATAAATTAACAAGTTAATGGGTTCTGACCTTAATCACATCCTGCTAAATGCTATAAGGCTGACAGCTCTAATTATTGGTGATATTTCCCTAAATTTTACATAGTAATTTGGTTACTGCGATGAAAATGGGCACTGTTGATGTGGTTTTAGTTGTACCTGACTACCACACTTATTATCCATAAATCTTACATTTGTTTTACTCTGAATAAACATGGTAAATTACTGCCATCATAAGACCAGGATTTTCTTAGTCATTTGCTCTATCACTTTGTGTCGCATCAAAAAAGCAATGCTACAACATGCACATCTTGTTCATGGCCCAATGCATCCATATGTGCACAATTAGCTCAGTTGCATTTGCCATTAACAGAGGCGTTGGAAATTAAACTGAGAATTGTGTCAGTTAGAAACTAGGGATGGGCATTTCAAGCAAAAATACGATTCGATAATCATTGGCTTCTATTCCTGGATTATTCAAATTTTTACTAAGTGAACGAATATTAAAAAAATCATTGCCCATCCCTACTAGAAACCAGAAACAGTGTTTAGGCTGTGCTTTCTCCTTCAGGCAATAATTAAAAAAGGGTGTAGGGGTTAAATACAGTAACTGTAAACTGAGTTGAAGAAAACCACAACTAAGCAGCCAGCATCACTCACATAACCAAAGCAGCCCTTCCTATTTCAAAAATGTTAAAAATACAGAATTCTCCCAATTAGGACATGATGAATGGGCAAATTATCTTGAAAGAGAAAAACATTTCTGCTGTGAGTAAGACATTTCTATGTAAAGTAAATTAAACAGCAATTACAGAAACTGCAATTTGTGGTAGTTGTTCATTCTTAGTGCAGGTGGTAATATGGAACAACAGCAGGTACCTTAAGAGCTTAGCATGGCGGTTAAAGGTTCCTCCCTCAAGCTTTATGCTCAGCTGCTGGTAAAGCTTCATATTTACTTTAAAGGCATGAGATTGACAACAGTCTTCTAAGCTCACTTCAACTAAGAACTGCACATATTTCAAAAAATGTCAAAGCATTCTGTGACAAGAAAGATCATTGAAATCAGACAAAGGGATAGGAGCACAGAAGCTGTAACCGGAGTTGTTCCTTTGAAGTTGTTAATGAGGCTTAATTTTTTAAATCTCCTCTCACTGACTCTTAATTGGGAGACGGCTCATTAAACACGTAGCAGTGGCTAAAGATGTGTTCAGTCCAACACAGAGAAGTGTCGTATTTATGTTTTTAGTGCTTATGGATATAAGACACCACAGCAGTCAGCTGGCCTTGTCTATGTTTATCTGTGCCAATCTTTGCATGGCTGCCTGTTCATGTGATAAAAATAAGAAGCGTGTGTGTGTCTGAGTCTGTGCTTGTATTTATATGAGGACTCAGCTGTAAAAGGTCTTTAATTAGGACTGGATGAATTCTGGATAATCTCAGCTCTTTCTCGGGCAGACCTCCTTTGGGACAAGCTCTCTTAAATTAGAAATGAAGAACTACTTTTCACCAAGATGTATTCAACCATTCCGTTTATTCATCAAAGAGCAGAGGCCTCACATTCCCCTTTGTCGTCTGATATCATCTGATGGGACCATCATGCGACCAATCAACCAGAATACATATATCCTTTAATTAATCTCAGTGTTTTACAGTGAATAGCTTCAGCCTCTGTGCGATGTCAAGGTGGCCTTCAGAGTGATGACAAAGCAACAAAAGGGTCACGTGATCTAGCAATTTGTAAAGCACGAATGCACCATCTGACAGATGCCTCTTGATGGCTCTTGTTAATGTCATTCTTAATCTGCACATATTCCCGCTGGGTAGAAGTTGTGAGTGAAGGGGCTGTCAGCCATCTGCAGTATGACAGCATCATCAGGAAAGTGTCATGTGGCTTGATGAGCCCAAGTAGTGAAATCTTGGTGACAGTGTGACACTTGTGGAACACTGCCTGATTGAACTTGAACAGGAAAACTAACACTGATTGGGAATGATCTGTCTTTTATTTACATCAGAAACGTTGCAGTAGGATTGGTTTTTATTGTACTCATTGTCTGTTGGTGATTTTAAATCACAAGATTGATATCAAACATGTACACATTTCATTGTAAAGATTGTTTACATACCGTTGTTTTGAACTGTTTTGTTATGTAATGGTGTCAATCCAGTTTTGGCTGATCAGAGACCAGACGTTTTCCTGCTGGCACACACAGAATCATCACATAAGAGTCTCAGATCCTTTCAGCAAAGGTAATACCCTCCATCAGAGCAGTCTGCCTCGCTCAGACTGCCGGCTCTAAAGGTGGAAATTCATGCCTTCTCACAGCAGTGCTGTGAGCCACACTATGAAGGATTCATGGCTGGAAAAATAGAATTCCTCAGCCAATTTATTCATATGCTTGTGCTTTGAATGCACGAAAAAAGTAAGCTGGGCTTCATTGAAAAAAAAGGTGTAATTCTGGAGGATGGTTTTCTAAAAGGTGATGTTTTTTATATAGATGTGTTAATATACGAGGAAGAAATACTGAATAATGTTAATTGTGTATCAGCCTCACTATGTATGCTTTAATATGTTCTTTTAACTGTAAATTGGTTTCACATTTATGTGGATGAACAGCATGACTCTGATCCATGAACAAAAGAGAACAACATTACCATAAAAACACCACCATGTTTTTTGAATTCATATTTTACCTTTAAACTCGTTCCAACATCTCCTTTATATTTTGGGATGCCTTGGTGTTACATGCTCTACTGGTTGCATTAACCTCTTAATATCAAACCTACAGCACAGAAATACATTGTGAAACAAAGAAAAGTCAGAAAACACTCGTCTCCTCTTGTGAAATTCCTGAAAAATGATGAGAGAGCGAGATAGGACTATTTCAGAAGGGGGTCCTGAATAAAGTGTACTGACAGTCACAGTCAATCTTATGTAGTTCACTCTACCCAGCATGGCACTGACACCACGCTACTGTCTCCTTAGTTCATTCTAACTGTCTGCCTCTATCTTGTTTGAGCACAGCCCGACAGTTGGTTTGAGAAAAAGTGTCACAGCTGTTTTCTATAAAATAGAGGAAGTGGTTTCCCGAGGTGATAAACAATGGAGATGGTAAAAAAGTAAGGAGCTGCTCCTTTTCTGAACATAATTGACTATTTGGTTCCCCTACAACCATCCTGCCTCTATAATATAAGAGCTTGCCAAGTTGAACTTGAGGACAGAAAAGGCTAACCCCCCATGACAACATCATTATCTATACTGAAGCCAAGCAGCCCAAACTCATTCCCCTTTTGAATGTAGTGATGCTTTTGACAACAGCAGTCCTCCAACAAAGTTAATTGGCCTAGGTAAATGACAGTCTATCTTTATTTTCTAATGGTTCTTCTCCTATTTTCCTTTAATTAACAGACAACCCAGCTAAAGCTGACAGCAGCCCTTTGATGTATGACTATCAGGACGTAATATGCCCCTGAGGCTGAGATTTTATTAGCCAATGTTTCGACTGAGAAAGCATGAACTGTGGCGAAGGGGCTCCTTTGGCCCTGGCTCACTGCAGGGAGCCTGTCTAATAACCACTGTTACTAACCCTCACTCCATCACACCTCAAGTGTTAATGGCCAGCATGCACTTTCTCCATCTTTCATTTACTACTCCGTTTTTGTCACAAAAGACTGTTCAGTCTGACTGAAAATCCTAATTCTCTCTCTCTCTCTCTCCTCTCTCTCTCTCTCTCTCTCTCTCTCTCTCTCTCTCTCTCTCTCTCTCTCTCTCTCTCTCTCTCTCTCTCTCTCTCTCTCTCTCTCTCTCTCTCTGACAGCTGTCAATTGCATGCAGACAGATGGCTTATATTGAGCTCCAATATACCCATGAAATGTTTCGAATTGTGCATCTATGCAAATTTTCCCCATCAGTTACAGTTGGCTACCTCTGAATGCACAGTATGTCTATATGAAACTGAAACAGAATTGCTGGTTCAGTTGAATGCACGAGTCAGTGCAAAGAAAACGCTTCTCATGTCCACAGAGTCTTCAGTGTAACATTTATTGTAGTAATGCTGACTGTCAAACCTGCTTGACAATGTCTTTAATACTGACAGTTTAGCAGGGATGGGCATTCCAAGCCAAAATACTATTCGATAATCATTGGCATCTATTCGGCAACACACACTCACACACATCTGTCCCGTTTAGAGTCTGTTTGTGTGGCAGTCGCGTTAACCAGCAGCAGGACGAGGTGCTGCTAGTCGCAGGCACTGACAGCGTCCAGCTCGATCTTTAAATTGGTGTTTTGTTGACGCAGCAGCATGGTGTGTGTGTTTACGTTTTAAAGCCATGCTCTCTGGAGTCGCTGGAAATACATGTGTAGTAGTGTGAGCTTCAGAAACGGAGAAAATTGCAGCGACTGTCGCTAATGTTTTCTTCTTCTTTTGCAATTTAATGCAGTTAGCATTCTTCTTCTCCTGTTACTTAAAGCCGCTGTTGGTAGTCACGGACTAAACATCTGTTAAGAGAGAAGGACTTTGAATGTCAACACAACCTTTGCCATATTACATTATGTTATATAACACTATTATTGTAACTGCAACTCACGGTCATATTACATACCCATATTTATTTTTATTTATTGCTTAATCTGTCATTACCAACCATAATCACACCATGTCAAACTGTTACTGAAACATTTTTAATGCTGCCTGTAATTACTGCTATTTAATCTATATTCCATTTGTAACATTGTATATATCTAAATTGTATTCTAGCTTTATTTATCTATTTTTATTTTTATTTATCTTATTTTATTTTAGTTTACTTATTGAAATTTCTTCTTGATTGTACTTATGTCTGGGTTGCAGTAACAACTGAATTTCCCCCCCAGGGGATCAATAAAGTAATATCTTATCTTATCTTACCTCTCCCAACTAGATTCCCTCTTAGCCCCCCCCTCCCCTCTCTGCTCCTGCAAGCCACACCCACACACAGATCGACGTTCGCGCTCATGATAGCGTCGGACTCATAACCAATTGGAGGACGTAGTAGGGTCCGCCCCTTTGCCAATCAGGGTGGAGAATTGGAGATTAGCTATGATTGGTCCGTAATAACGGAATGAGGTGAATAATAACATTGCTTTATATGGAAAACACAGATTTCGCAATAGTCTCAAATCACTTCACTTACAGTACACTTACTTGAGTACCGATGGGTATTAAATTAATAAGCATTTCTGTTGATGCAATTTAATATTCAAATTTGCTTTTTTTTTTCATTTGAATTTTGGTACCTATTTGCTTCCATAATTACAACCAGGCAGCGGTGAAAACAATGAAAAACTGTAATCTTAAAATGAGGAAATATTAACTCTTGGATTTTTACTAAGTGAACAAATATTCGAACATTTGAAAAACATGTCTCATCCCTGCTATTTAGCCTAAATATCATGCACCAAACTAAAGGAATAACATCCTCTTGAGTGATTACTGCAAAAGCATACAATATCCACATAACCTGTTTTAAGATAATGGATTTAAAAGCTCAATTGCTTAGTTCCTCATCTGCAAATATGGTATCACCCAAGTGTTAAATTAAAATGAATGTTCATCTGCAAAAACAATTTCAACTAAGCCAGTAACGCTTAGCAAGTCTACCTGTCACAGCTGCTGAGGAAAACATTATTAAACCTGTCTGCTCTATATGTCTATTTATTTTACAGCACTGAGTCTGCCAAGGTTGCAAAACGGAGGCACCAGAAAAAAGAGAAACAAAAAAAAGAGAGAGAATTAGAGAGACGGTTTTAACAATTCCTGTTTGACACATCAGGCAGCTGCCAGGAGAGACAGCAATGGGTCATGGTGAGTAATCAGTAGAAGAAGAAAAAAACGCAAGTACACTTATTTCATGCAAATAGCATGTGCTAACATGGTCATTACTCCAGGCAATGCTACCTTAATGAGCTAGGCGGTGAGAACAGGTTACTGTTACTAATGAGTACCAGAGCAAGCGTAAGGTAAAGAAGGTTTCTTATGGGATGATGTATTTTATTTAAGTGAGAATCCATGCAATGCTGTCACATAGAGCCATTGTTATTTTGGAAAGGTTTACAAGCTGTGGCTCAGAATTGGAGCGGGTAATCCATTAATGGGTGTTTCCCAAAGAGTAGCCATTAGCAGAGGTGTATCCGTACGCGGTAAACACTTGGGGCTAAGGTCAAAGCTGCAGGTAGGTTCAGGGGGCAAGCTGCCTCAGAGACCTTTTACCCATTCACAGCAAATGTCTTTGAGACCCTTCATATCATTATTATTATAATAAGTATATTTATTCTAATTATTCCCCAACTGTCTTCATCATTTCAAACATTCTCACAATGACTGTTTCAAATGTTTCATATATTTAAAAAACGGTCTAATGGTACTATTTGATGTTATAGGGTAGGAATTGAAATGTGAATATGATTGGTACTGATAGGCAGTTGGGCACTTTACATAAAAGCCTCTGCTATCAGCGTGTGAATGTGTGGGTAAAAGGGCATTGTGACACGTGCAGTGTAAAAGCGCTTTGAGTGGTTAGTGGAGCAGAAATAACACTATATAAGTGCTGCTCATATACCATTCACCATTTAAGGCTGCCACAGTTTAGTCCAAATCAGAAGATCTGCTGTAGTGTCCTTGCTGCAAGCAACAAAGCACTAAGCAACACAATGCAACACAACACAATGCTATGCAGTGTGACTTCCTGTTTCCATTTCCATTCTGATTGCTCTAGAAGGCATGGATGAGGTGCCTGTGCGATACCTCATTTCACTTTGAAAATCTGAATACAGTGGAAGCTAGCTGAGAGAGATTGAAAGACAATCTTTTTTAATTTTCTTTTTCTTTCTTTCACATCAGAGCTTAATTAGCTTCTTTTACAAAATGGAAATAGCGGTGCATCAATAATATCTGGGTTTAAAGTGTTCTGACTCAATTCTTGTAAACTTCAGGGTCTGTCGAGGTCTTGAGTTTAATCGAGTATTGATTAATTGATTATTAAAGGGGACATATCACGCTTTTTTCATCAATATATATTGGTCTAAGAGGTCCCCAAAACATGTCTTTAAAGTTTATGCTCAAAAAAACACTTTGAAATCAGATTTTGGCATGCCTGAAAATCCCTCTTCTTCAGTCGTCCTCAGAACACTCTGTTTTTTCTCTGACCACGCCCCCTCCGGAAATGGATGTGCCTCGGCTCTCCAGCACGTTGATCTAATGTTTACATGTTGGCTGAATATAC